>NC_142888.1:76360000-76960000 GCF_051225735.1 Oryctolagus cuniculus | reverse complement strand
GCACCTGCACCTAGCTCAGCCAACCATGCTCTGTCCTGTAAGACAGTTGGCATCAACCCTCAGGGATCCAAGCAAGGTCCCCACAGGCTTGGACCCAAGGCCACCCTGCAACAGTCAGACTAGAACCTTGTGACTGCACCTGGGATGCCAGCTTGTCCAGGAGGTCCTGGGCAGGCAGAGATTTAGATCAGTTCAATCACAAGTTAGTTTCCCCTAAAATCTCAAGCAGCAATACAAAATGGATACAGACACAAAACACTGGGAAAAAGGGGAGAGTTTGGAGTTACAACCATCCAAGTACCAAAGACCTCAGTATAGGTCTGCTTTCACATGTCTCACCCCTGGGCTGCAGACAATGAGCATCCCACACTCACTGCCACTCAACACAGCAGGCAGTGCCACACCAAAGACACCGCCTCTCCTTGCACCAGACTAAGGGTCAATGGCTTGAGAACTCCCACATGCAGGCTGGGGGACAAACACACTACTGCTAACTTGTAATTTAGGAGGCATCTCGGCAAGGGGAATAGTACACATATGCACACATGATTGAGTAAGATGGGAGGTGAGAAAGTATCTGACAGGCAGGTGACAATGAATATGTAAATGCGGGGCCAAAAGGGAAGCGTAGCCATATTTGTAGGTGGAGCTACCTGGATGGTGTAGCAAACCCACGGGTCCTGGACAGATTCACCTTCACGTACAAATCCACTCGGGACTCCTCCACACCATGAGGATACAACCTGGGACTCTCCATAGTGAGTGACAACCTTGGACCCAGGGAGGTGAGCCAGGGCATCGTCCTCCCTGTCCTCCCATCTGATGTGGGCCCTGTCACTTCCACTGCCCCCACAATGTCCTGCTTCTTACCTGGGCCTCCTCCTGTGCCTTGATCTGGAAGACATGCTGACTTGGGAAGTCTGCCCGTCCTCTCTCTCTTGGATGGGCTGCAAAGGACAAAAGAGAGCAACTAAGGACATGACAGGAGAGGAAATACTTGAACTCATCCTTCATGATGTTAGGACTCAAGATCCACAGGAATGCAAAACACTACCTCAGATGACCAGACCTTATCAGGTCTTTATAAATTCTCCCAGTGTGCCCAGAACCCTGGTGAGTGCATGCCCTGATGCTAGGGCCTAAAATGCTCATGCAAGCTGACATATGAAGGGAAATACAGATATCCTGGTCTTCTGTTGTTCTGTACACATAAACACTGCAAGGAGAGAAAAGAAAAGAGGAAACCACTTCCGTCAGTATCCACATTCACCAAACAGTGATTCTAAGGCCTAGAGTATTTGGGGCCACACGTTTGTACTTTCATGCACAAAAGGTGGAGGCAGAGGTGGGAGGGACAGGACGGGCAGCATTTCTGGAGCAACACTGTGATCAGGCAATCACGATTTGAGTATGGCGTCTGGTCCTTCTTTGTACATCCCTGGTAGGAGGTTTGTTTTGCAAGGGTGGGCTGGAGGCCCTCAGCGGGTCCTCTAAGTGGCCTGGTCTACCCCAGCAGGGGCCTCCTAGGTGGGTATCACACAGATGGGAGCAGTCACACATCCACAGGACCTGGGTATCCAGCACAGCCCGGGTGGGGAGGCAGGGAAAGGCAGTCCCCAGGGGCCACCTCACTCTGCAATTGAGAACTAAGTCTTCCACTGAGCATGTGGCCTCCTGATACTGCAGGTGGAGAACTCCTGATTTTGGGGAACAGAGCAGAACCAGTAAGAGTTACAGGTCCACTTCTGTTCAGGTTCTGTGTAGTTCATGCCCATTCTGCTCCCAGCAATCATGAGCACTCAGAGGTGAGATCCCTCCCTGCCCACTGCCTCTGCAGGCTCCTCCCACACTGCAAGGATCCCATTCCCCCAGTAGGGCCCCTGTAATCCCAGCTGCTTCTGTAAGGACCACTGACATCAGGACTCTGGTTCTACGCTCCTGCTGAGAATGGGAACCTCACAGGAGTTCACAGGGAGGCTGCGTGTAACTTCCGTGACGCAGGAACAGAGGAATAAAACCTCCTCTTCAATAAGCAGATTTTGAAACTGGAGGATTTCTCTGGTCTTTTACAATGCAGATTCAACACGGAAGTAATGGTTGTAGCTGACATCACACAATGGCCATGAGCCTTCTAAGGAATGGGACAGGAGGCAAATGGCATCAAGGCCACTGCCCCAGATCCACTAAGGTCTCCGTTGAACAGAGATCCACTACCTCCACTCAGACATGTCCAACACCAGCTTCCTCAACTCTGCCACGTTGGACCAGAGCTGCCTCGCACCTTGGAGCTGGGACCCCTGGCTCTAAGTGTTTCTAAGGCATCAGCAGCCCACACTGAAAAGGTGGAGGCAGAGGACAGGACAGGCAGCGTACATATCTGGAGCAACACGGCCATCAAGCAGTAGCATTTGAACTATGGCTTGCACGTTGTCTAAGTAGACCCCTAGGTGAATGCTTGATAGGTGACTGGTGTTTTGGTGGTACTTGGGGGTTCCTAAAAGTGGCTATGGCCACTCTGGGAGGTGCCCTGTTAGGGGGGTTTGAAACCAATGGAAACAGACTCACAAACGGATTACACTGGGTCTCCAGGACAGCCAAGGGGAGGCGGTAGTAGAGGGCACTCTTCAGTGGTTGCCACTTACTGCTATTTAGCATTGAACTTCTGGCGGACATTTGGCCTCTCATAAAACCCAGCTGTTACACTAAGGGGCACCACTGTCACGAATCTAGTTCCACGCTCCTGCTGGGACTGGAGACCTCATGGGAGTTCACCGGGAGGCTGAGTGTAATTTCTGTACACCAGGAACCGGGGAAGGAAAATGGATTTGCTTCCTTCTCTGCCACAGCAGATTTTGAAACTGGAAAAGCTCTGTGGTATTTAAAGAGGTGGCGTCAAGGCTGAAGGAATCCTTACGGGGTCCTAGTTCACCTAACCCCAGTACCCTGATACCACAGTAGATTGCAGAGAAAGAAAATGGAGGCCTTAGCCCACATAAGTCTTAGAGGCTCAGGCTTCCACCAGCCCCACCCAAGTATGGCTGTCACCAGGCTCCAGAGTTCTGTCTTGGTTGGTCAAAGCTGCCAGGGACCCTGGATCTTGGCACCCCGCAAATACCTATGTCCAGGGCCTGTACAGATCACAGGACCAGAGTGCCGAGCTGGCCAGGATCTCCAAGGCCTGTGAGCCCTCCTAGGGTACGGCCCTCGGATCACCTGAGAGCTCACTTCCCTGCCATCCAGTCCTGCGCAGGCGCATAGCCAAACAACTGCTGAGATCTAGAAACTATTTCCTCTTGATGGCAGTATTGCACCACAAATGCCACTCGTCCTGCCCTCTGCACCTCCTCCCTCCTCCCTTCCCGCAGCAAAAAACGCCCAGCGCTGTTCAGCAGGGACCCAACAGGGCTACTCTGCCTGGCTGTGAGGGGAGGAGGAGCAGGAACTGCACAGCCCTGGGTGCTGCACGGAAAAAGTGCCCGCCCAGCCTGGCCTCAGCACACTCCTCCTAGGCTGCCCTGGGGACAAGCCCCACAGCACTGAGGGTCAGGGCACGCCCAGCTGTGGAGGACCCCATGCCTAGCTGAGCTGCCCCCTTTCCATGGAGGCCATTTCAATCCTCCCGTATTCCAACCCAGGGAGTCACAGGCTGGGAACTCAGCTGACTCAACACTAGATTCAGTGGGACCTTCTGACTGGGCTGTGCACTGCCAGCTAGCCCAGGAGGTGCAGGGCTGTCAGACATGCTGACACTCACTGAGGCCACACTGACATGATGACAGGGCAGGCTCACAGAGATGCTGGGAAGGAGCAGAGTGAGGAGTTTCGGCTATCCCAGGACCACAGGCCCCAGTACTGCCGCCTCTCACAGGGCTCTGCCAAGGTCTGCAGACAAGGAGGGGCCCACACTCAGGCCGGACAGGAACAAGGAACACACTGAAGACACACAGACTCATAAATACATACAGGTAGAAGGACAAGGTGAGAGGGATTAGTGTGCAATGCTAAGGGAGACCATTTTCAATGGAAGGAATCCCTACGCACAGTAGTATTTCCAAGTTGGTTATGGGAGAAATAGAAAACCGTGCATACATACATATGTACATACAGGCATACCTTTACAAATACATGGGAAAGCATGTGTGTACACATGGATGAAGGAACGAACGAACCAATCAGTGAATAGAGAAAGCGGGAATAACACCCAATGCGTTCCAGTGGAGAACCAGAATGGCTGCTGCCCAGCCTAGCTGCTCTGGCTGGCTCTGCCAGAAGTACTGGGTGCTCCAAGGTCATTGCACATGTGCACCGTGGCCTCTACATCCTTCTCTAGGGCTGCATGAGGCTCTGCTTGCTAAGGCAATGGATTGCCACACCAGAAATGGATTACACACACACCTACCAAGCTGCACCACTACCACTAGAGGCAAGGTCTGCCCTCAGGAAATCCAGACAAGGTGCCCAAAGCCTGGGACCCAGACCACCTGGGAAAGGTCAAATCAGACCTGTCACTGCACTCTGCAAGGCCAGCCTGACCAAGAGACCCATGGTGGCCATACATTCTGACCGTGTAATGGACAGATAGGGTAACAGAGAGGTAGGTAAGTACAGAGACCAAGAGGTACTTGGAAGGAGCAGAGAGTAAGGTGTAACCGGCATCCCAGGACCACAGGCATCAGGGTCTGTCTTCTCTCACAAGCCCCCGCCCCCCAAAGAAGGCAGACATGAGGGTCCAACACTGAGCCAAGTCAGGAGGGAATCCAGGTATCATACCACAGTGATTCTCCTTTTTCCTGACCCAACGTCAGCTGAGAACTCCTAGATGTTAGCAGAGCAAACACACACCAGTGATACCTCCTGAATGAGGAGGAACCCGTATCCACGGGTGATCTCTGAGGCAGATGTGGGGGCATAAAAGGAAGGGGAGTTGCACACAGATGTACTCTTGATCAATTAACTTCAGAGGTGACAACAGGTCTGCGCGTGCAGGTGGAATGAATCAATGTAGGCACAGGAATGAATGGGGGCACAGCCACACCTGCATTGGAGCTACCTGGAAGGTAAAGCACACCAAGGTCCTGGACAAGGTGTCCTCCATGTGTGCAGCCACTCTCACCTCCTCCACACCATGCAGCCCCAGCCTGGGGCACTCTAAAGACATGACCACCTAGGACCACGGGGGTGAGGCTGGGCTTCATCCTCTCTGTCCTCCCACCTGATGTGCACTTCGTGCTGCTCCCACAATGTCCAGCTTCCCACCCAGGCCTGCTCCTGTGTCCTCGAGCTGGATGAGATGCTGGCTTGGGAAGTCACCTGTCTTCTCTCTGGGATGAGCTGCAAAGGGACAAGAGAGAGGAACAGAGGAAATAAGAATACAGGAAATCCTGGAATGCATCCTTCATGAAGTTAGCACTCAAGATCCCCAGGAACACACAACTCTGCCGCAGAAGACCCCACCTTACCAGGTCTTTATAAATTCCTCCAGTGTAACCAGAAACCTGGTGAGTACATGACATTGTTAGGAACTAAAATGAATAGGAAAGATGACATATGAAGAGAAATGCACACATAACGTGTTTTATAAACTACCAAGAAAGCAAGGAAAAGGGGAAATCCGTTCCCCCAGGATCCTCCCCTGTCCCCCACAATAGAGCACACACTGCTTGAAAGGCTAAGTGCACTTGGGGCCATTCTTTTTTAATTTCATACACAAAAGGTAGAGACAGTGAAGAATGTGGCAGGCAGTGTATCTGGAGCAACACAGCCATCAAGCAGAAGCATCTGAAGTGTGGCCTGCACGCCGTATGATTAGACCTCTAGTTCAATGTTTCATAGGTGACTGGTGTTTTGGAGGCACTCAGAGGTTCTTGAGGCTGCCCACGGCCACTCTAGAGGCACAGCCTCAGCAACTTTGTATTTGTCTTCCTGATAAAGCAGATGCAGAGCCCTGATTTTATCAGAATAAACCAACCAGTAAGAGTTACAGGTCCATATCTGAGCAATTTACGTGTACTTTACTCCCATTTTTTTTTTTTTTTTTTTTTTTTTAGGATTTATTTATTTGAAAAGCAGAGTTACAGAGAGACAGAGGTAGAGAGACCCTCCATCTGCTGGCTCACTCCCTAGATGGACCCAATGGCTGGAGCTATGCCGATCTGAAGCCAGGAGCTTCTTCTGGGTCTCCCACGTGGGTGCAGAGGCCCAAGGACTTGGGTCTTCTTATACTGGTTTGTCAGGCCATAACAGAGAGCTGGATGGAAGTAGAGCAGCTGGGACTCGAACTGGTGCCCATATGGGATGCCAGCACTGCAGGCAGTGGATTTACCCGCTACACCACAGCACTGCCCCCCATGTCTTTCAAAAGAAATCTGCGTACTCAGGGGTGAGATCCCTCCCTGTTCATTGCCTCTGCAGGCTCCTCCCACACTGCAAGGGATCCCATTCCCCTGTTAGGGACCCTGTACACCCAGCTGTTACTCTAAGGAGCACTGGCATCAGCACTCCAGTTCTATGCTCCTGCTGGGGCTGGGACCTCATGGGAGTTCAGAGAGTCTGAGTCTAACTTCTGTGCCCGAGGAATACTGGGATGAAATTGGATTAACTTCCCCCTCTGTCACAGCAGGTTTTGAAACTGGCAAAGCTCTGTGGTGTTTTAGGAGGTGGTATCCTGCTGAAGAAATCCTTTCAGAGGGGTCCTGGTTCACTTAGCCCAGTGGCCGAGCAGAACCCGGCGAAATGCCCCAGAAGTCTGCACTCGCTCAGATGTTGGCTGAGACTTCCACTAGCTCCGCCCAGAAATGGCCGCCACCAGGAGAACGATCTCTATGGGGCTGGGCCGTAGCTGCAACGCACCCTGGAACTCAGCCCCTGGCCCTTGTGTGTTCAGGACCTCCACAGCCCACAAAACACAGAGGCCCAAGCTGTCAGGGACCTCCAAGGGCCTCCCTGGTCAGGCCCTGTGACCCATCTGCACCCTCATTTTCCCTACTAAGCCAGTCCTGCACAGGCACACATCCCCCATGGCCAGCGGAATCCGAAACGACTTCCTCTTGATGGCAGTATTGCACCGCAAATGCCCCCTGTCCTGCCTCCATAGGTCCTCCCTCCGCCCTTCCCGCAGCAAAAAAACCCTTCAGTGCTATGCAGCAGGTGCCCAACAAGCTGCTACCCAGCAAGGTGGCTCCGCTTGGCTCTGAGAGGAACAGGAGGAACTGCTGCCCCTGGGTAACCAACAGATGCTCTCCAGGGCAATCTCTGTCTTGACACAAGTGGATGGAGAAGTTTCTGATTATTCCCTAGTAGCTGTTATGCTTCATCCTGGATCCCCTTCATGAAATTCAGAATGTTAACAGCAAAGCAAATCCCTGACAACTCCTTATATAGCTTCGCAGTACTGGAAAAGGATCCCATTCAGTTAGGGAGAGTGCCCAGTACACCTGCTAGTGCTATTGCAGGCCATTCCCCTCCTGACTGTGCACCTGCTGCCATGGGGCCCACAGACTCAAAGCTCAAGAGTTGGAACAGGAGGCAAAAGGCACATTTGTGTCTTCCTGAGCAGACTTCCACTAGCCTCTCCCAGACATGGCTGCCACCAGGCTCTAGAGCTCTGCTTGGCTGTGCCACAGCCACCACACACCCTGGAGCTCAGACCTCTGACCTCTGACCTTGCCTGTGTCCAAGCCCTCCACAGCCCACAGACATGGGGAGCAGAGATGGCCTGGGCCTCCAAGGGCTCCGAGTCCTCCCAGGGGGCAATCCCAGGACCAGGTGCCCACACCTTCACTTCACTGTCAAACCAGTCCCAGGCAGGCATACCCACAACCTGAAGAGCTAATGCCATCTGCTCTATGCTGGGGGTCTTCCCTCTTCTTTTCTTGCAGCAAAAAAGCCCAGTGCTGTCCAACAGGGACCCAGCATGGCTGCTCCAACTGGCTCTGAAGGTATCAATAGGAGCTACCATATAAACTGTGAGTACTGGACCATCCTCCTGCCCACATGGCCTGGCCTCAGCACCCTGCTCTTGGGATGTCGTCAAGACCAGTGCACAAGGGAAGCTCCCCAGGGCACCCCCAGCTGGGATCAGGCGCACACTTAGCTAGGCCCCACCTTCTGTAAAACACGTGGCTTCAGCCATCAGGAACCAGTACAGGCCTCTACAGGTTGAGACTCCAGCTCACTTTGACTAGCAAGGGTGACAAGGACCAAGCTTTAGGTAGCAGGACGTTGCAGGCAGGTTGAACTCTCGCGATGACCTTTGAGGAGACAAAGGAAAACATGCCAGCTCCTATGAGTGCTCATGCAACCGACTTTCCGTGTGCAAGCCTTGCAAACACCTTCACAACAGAGCACCTAAAACCAAAGGAAGATTCTACAAACTCAGCTTAGAGAGGGAGGCTGCCCATTTTACTCCTGAGACAAGAGGAAGGAGGAAGATGGCCATAGCTCCTCCTCAGGGCTCCAGGGCAGAGGCAGCCCTTGGTCCCGCCCAGACATGACCGCCACCAGGCTACTGAGCTCTGGTTTGCTGGTCTGTAGCGGACAGGCACCCTGGAGCTGGCCCCCTGAACTCTGCGTATATCTGGGCCCCACAGCCTTGATAACATGTGGACCAATTTTCTACTAGGCCTCCAAGGGCTGTGAAAACTTCCTGGCTACAGCCCGGGACTCGCCTTCACTCCCACTCCCCTGCCAAGCCAATTCCAAGCAGTTTGTGCTGGAAGAGCTGGCGGCATCAGCAAATGACCTCCTCTTCTTGATGGTAGTGTTGAACCACAATACCACCTACACTGCCCACCACGTTCACAAAACCCTGTGGCACAGCGCATCCCAATAAATTGGACAGGAAGTAAACAGAAGCCTTGGGCCACTGAAGTGTTGGCTGAGCAGGCTGCCATTAGCCCCGCCCAGAAATGGCTGCCACCAGGCTAGTGAGCTCTGTCTGCTGGGCCAAAGCCTCCAGGGAACCTGGAGCTCAGCACCCTGCCCCTACATGCGTTTGAGTCCTTCAAAGCCCACTTGACAAATGGACAGAGCTGCCCAGGCCTCCAAGAGCTTGGAGCTGCGCCCTGGGGACCACCTTCACTCACTCACTTGCCAAGCCCCAAGTGCACAGGCACTCAGCTGGGAGGGCTGGCGGGATCTGAAAACAACTGCCACTTGATGGCAGTATTGCACCACAAATGCCACCTGCCCTGTTCTCCATTGTTCTTCCCTCCGCCCTTCGAGAAGGAAAAAACATCCAGCGCTGTGTAGCGTGAGTCCAACATGGCTGCTGCCCAGCATGGCTGCTAGGCCTGGCTCTGAGGGGAGCAGGAGCATTACCACAGGGCACTGGTGCCACAACCTCCTCATGCCACAGCACCAATCTAGATGGCCTTCCTGGGCTAAGCTAGGCACCAGGAATACTTACCTAGTCATTAAGGAACCCACCCCCTGCTGTGGAGGATGCCCTGCCTACAGGAGCCACCTCTTAGAACTGGAATGCCTTGCATTCTTCCATAATCCAACCCAGAGCCTCACAGGCTCAAAACCCCACTGATTCAACATTACTCTCACTGGGACTTTTCACCGGGTTCTGCATGGTCAGCTTGCTCAGGAGGTGCAGGACAGTTAGACATTCTGAGTCACTGCAGGCCACTTTAACATGATGTCTCAGGAACCCCGAGGGACTGGGAAGGAACAGGGAGTGAGGAGTCACAGCCATCCCAGGACCACAGGCCTCAGGACCTGCCTCCTCACACAGCATTCTCCCAAGGTCTGCAGATAACGAGGGTCCCACACTCGGGCCAGGCAGGAATAAGGAACACACCACAGACAGACATGACCTGGGATGACAAGGAAGTTCAGCCAGCAGGCCAGCTGTCACTGAGCCTTGTGAAGCCAGCTTGCCCAAGTGGTCCAGGCCTGGCAGATATTTGGACTGAGTGAATTACAAGACAGGTTGCCAGGAAGTCACAGGCAGCCAGACATAAAGGACCGGAACCCTGAGGCAAAGGGAAGGACAGGAAACTTTGAAGCTACAGCCATCCCTGTACCACAGGCCTCAGTACCTGTCTGCACTCACAGGTCTCACCCCTGGTCTGCTGACAATCAGCGCCCACACTAATGCCACTCAAGAGAGCAGGCAGTGCCACACTAGAGACAACGCCACTCCTTGCACCAGACTAAGGGTCAAGGGCTTGAGAACTCCCACACGCTCGCTGAGGGACACACACATGACTGCTAGCTTGTTATTTAGGAGGAATCTCAGCAAGGGGAATGGTACACATATGCACATGTGACTAAGGAGAAGAGAATGAATGTGTGAATTGGTGAATGGGTGAATGGGTAGGGCTGAATGGCGAGCATAGCTGTATTTGCATTTTGAGCTACTTGGAAGGTAAAGCAAATCCAAGGTTCCTGGACAAGGTCGCTTTCATGTGTGCAGCCAATCTGGACGCCTCCAGACCATGCAGACACAATCTGGGACACTCCAAAGGGATTAACGACCTTGGACTCAAGGAAGTGAGCTAGGGTATCATTCCCCAATTTGATTAGGGTCCTGTAACCTCTTGCTGCCCCCACAATGCCCTGCTTCCTACCCGAGCTGGTTCCTGTGTCCTGGAGCTGGATGAGATGGTGACTTGGGAAGTCACCCAGACCTCTCGCTGGGATGCACTGCAAAGGGACAAAAGAGAGCAACTGAGGAAATAAGAAGAGAGAAAACCCTAGAACTCATTCTCTATAAAGTTAGGACCCAGTATCCCCAGGAAAGCACAACTCTGCCTAAGAAGACCACACCTTCCGAGGTCTGTATAAATTCCCCCAATGTGCCCAGAACTCTAACGAGTACAATACCTGATGTTAGGGCCTAAAATGTACAAAATGACAACCTATGAAGCCAAGTACAGAGATATATTGTTTTGTACATGGAAACACTGCAAGGGGAGAAATCAGTTCCCTCAGGACCCTGATACAGCAAACACTGACTGTAAGGCCTAGGGGATTCAGGGCCATGCTTTTGTACTTTCACACACAAAAGGTAGAGGCAGAGGTGGCAGGGATGGAGCAGGAGGCATTTCAGGAGTAACACGGTGACCAGGCAATCAGGATGTGCACAGGTGTTTTGTCCTTCTCTGTACATCCTGGTAGGTTTGTTTTGCGAGGGTGAATAGGAGGCTGTAAGCAGCCCGGTCTACCCCAGCAGGGGCCTCTTTGGTGAGTAGGAAACAGATGGTGGCAGAGTCCCATACCCATTGGACGTGGGTATCCAGCACAGCCAGGGTGGGGAAGCAGGGAAAGGCAGTCCCCAGGGGCCGCCTCATTCTACAAGTGACAACTAAGTCTTCTGCTGGATTGTGGCCTCCTGATACTGCAGGTGAAGAACTCCCGATTTTGGGGAACAGACCATATCAGCAAAAGTTACAGGTCCATTTCTGTTCAGTTTCTGTGTACTTCATGCTCACTCCCCTAAAATGATTCGAGTACTCAGAGGTGAGATCCCTCCCTGCTCACTGCCTCTGCAGGCTTCTCCCACACTGCAGGGATCCCATTCCCCCAGCAGGGCCCCTGTGAACTCCTCTGCTTCTCCTAAGGAAACATGGAGTCGGGGCCCAGGTTCTGTGCTCCTGCTGGGACTGAGGACCTCACAGGAGTTCACAGGGAGGCCTGGAACAGAGGTCTGGCACAAAAACGTACCAACTCCATTCTCTGCGACAAGTAGATTCTTAAACTAAGGTCCGTGGTCTTTTAGGACAGTTTCAAGGTTGAAGAAATCCTTTCCGGTTCAGAGCTGACCTAACACAATGGCGCCACGGAGCCTAGGGGATGGTGAGGGAGGGAAATGATGGCCAGATCTCTATCCTTGCCCCACTCAAGGCTTGGCTGAGGAGATTTCCACTAGCCCCGCCCAGACATGGCTGCCACCATAAACCTGAGCTCTACACGGCTGGGCCGCAGCCACCACTCACCCTGGAGCTCTCCCCTTGCCCTGCCTGTGTCCTGGGCCTCCACAGCCCACAGCCCACAGCCCACAAGACGCGGGAGGGCCGAGCTGGCCCGGGGCCTCCAAGGGCTCTGAGCGCTCTCCCAGACATGGCCCCAGAAACCACATGTACCTTCACTTCCTTGCTAAGCCAGTCCGGCAGGAACCCCAAACTTCCTCTTGATGGCAGTATTGCACCGCAAATGCCACTTGCTCTGCGCCCAAGGGTCCTCCCTCCGCCCTTCTCGAACCAAAAAACGCTCAAAGCTGTCCAGAGGGTGCCCAGCATGGCCAATACCCAGCAGGGCGGCTCCCCCTGGGTCAGAAGGGAGCAAGCACAGCCACCACACGGGACTGGGTGCTGCACAACCTAGCCTCAGCTCACTGCTCTTGGACTGCCCCCAGGACCAGGGCACAATGGAAGCTCCCTAGCGCACCCCCAGCAGGACACCTGCACCTAGCCGCACAGCATTTGGCTTCAGCCCTCAGGGATCCAGGACAGGTCTCCACAGGTTCGAACCCAAGCACATCCTCCAACAGTCTGATTCACTACTTTAACTGGCAATGCTAACAGGGGCCAAGCTTTTTAGCAAACAGGATCTGGGAGGCAAGTAGACCTGACTCAGTGACCTTGGAGGAGACAAAAAAAACGGAAAATGCAAAAAAAGAAAAAAAGAAAATGTGACAGTTCCTATGTGTGCACATGCAAACCAATTTCCGTCTGCAAGCCTCCCTGTACATCTTCCTCCAGGGAACTATTAAAACAGCAAAGATTTCACAAGTTTCAGGATAGAGGGGGAGGCTTCCCTACTTTACTCCTAAGAGGATGAGGAAATTGCCCACAGGCGCTATTCAGGGCTCCAGCGCTGAGGCACCCCTTAGCTCCGCCCAGACATGGCCGCCACCGGAATACTGGGCTCTGGTTTGCTGGTCTGTAGCTGACAGGAACCTTGGAGGTCGGCCCCCTGTCCCTGCCTGAATCTGGGCCCTTCACAGCACCTATGGCATTTTGGCCAACCTTCCACTGGGCCTCCAAGAACTCTTGAGCCCTCCCATGGCCCTCACTCCCTTGCCATGATAGTCCCACCCTGGCGCACAGCCGCCAGCGCTGGCAGGATCTGTGAATGACTTCCTCTTGATGGCAGTGTTGCACCACAAATGCTACCTGCACTTTTATGGTGATTCCTCCCTCCACCCTTCACGTAAGAAAAAACGCCCAGAGCTGTCCAGGGAGTTTCCAGCATGGCCACTAAAGAGCAGGGCATTGCCCCCTGGCTCTGAGGGGAACAGGAGAAGCTACTGCACAGCCCTGGATGCAGCACCTTCCCGTGCCCACGAAGCCTGGCCTCAGCACACTGATCCTGGGCTGACTTCATGATTAGCACACAATGGAAGCTCCTCAGGGTACCCATAGCAGGGGTAGGGCACCTGCATCTAGCTCAGCCAATCACCCTGCTTTGCCTGGCACTTGACTTCAGTCCTCATGGATCCAGGCAAAGACCCCCAGGCAGGACCCAAGGCCACCCTGCAACAGACTAGGACCTGTCACTGGGCCTTGCGATGACAGCTTGCCCAGGAGGTTCTGAGCCACCAAATATTTTGACCAATTCAATAAGTTAGATTGCCCTAAAAATTAGAGAGCCAGACTTAATGGCTACAGACCCAGAACAGTGGGAAGGAGGGGAGAGTTTGGAGTTACACCCATCCAAGGGCTGCGCTCACATGTCTCACCCCTGGGCTGCAGACAATGAGCATCCCACACTCACTGCCACTCAATACAGCAGGCAGTGCCACACCAAAGACACCGCCTCTCCTTGCACCAGACTAAGGGTCAATGGCTTGAGAACTCCCACATGCAGGCTGGGGGACAAACACACTACTGCTAACTTGTAATTTAGGAGGCATCTCGGCAAGGGGAATAGTACACATATGCACACATGACTAAGCTGGGAGGTGAGAAAGTATCCAATAGCCACAGGTGAGAATCAATCTGTGAACGGGTGGGGCCAAAGGGAGCACAGCCATATTTGCATGTGGAACTAGCTACCTGGAAGGGAAAGCAAACCACTGGTCCTGGACAAGGTCAACCTCCATGTATACAGCCACTCTGGCCTCCTCCACACCATGGAGACACAACCAGGGATACATCATAGGGAGGGCTATCCCTGGACAGGGAATGAGGAAATGAGAAGAGGAAACATGGAAATCTTGGAACTCATCCTTCATGAGGTTAGGACCCAGGATTCGGAGGAAAGCACAACTCTGCCTCCGAAGACCACACCTTATCAGGTCTGTAAATTCCCCCACCATGCCCAGAGACTGGTGAGTGCATGACCTGATGTTAAGGCCTAAAATACATATGAAAGCCGACCTATAAAAGGAAGTACAGACATATCCTGGTCTTCTGTTGTATCGTACACATATATGTTGCAAGAAGGGCAAAGTAAAGGGGAAACCATTTCCCTCAGTATCCAAATTCACCAAATACTGATTCTAAGGCCTAGGGGATTTAGTAGCATTCTTTTGTACTTTCATTAAAAAACATAGAGGCGGGGCCGGCGCCACAG
The DNA here is from genome assembly GCF_051225735.1 of Oryctolagus cuniculus. Taxonomy (NCBI): domain Eukaryota; kingdom Metazoa; phylum Chordata; class Mammalia; order Lagomorpha; family Leporidae; genus Oryctolagus; species Oryctolagus cuniculus. The sequence continues at coordinate 76,945,474 of NC_142888.1, read as the reverse complement.
CTCAATAGGCTAATCCTCCGCCTGTGGTGCCCCTGCACCCACATGGGAGACCAGAAGAAGTACCTAGCTCCTGGCTTCGGATCGGCGCAGTGCGGCCATAGCAGCCATTTGGGGAGTGAACCAATGGAAGGAACACCTTTCTCTCTCTCTCTCACTGTCTAACTCCACATGTCCCAAAACAAACAAACAAACAAAAACACCTTAGAGGCAGAAATGGGAGGGACAGGGCAGGCAGCATTTCTGGAGCAACACTGTTATCAGGCAATCACGATTTGAGTACGGCATCTGGTCCTTTTTTGTACATCCCTAGTAGGAGGTTTGTTTTGCAAGGGTGGGCTGGAGGCCCTCAGCGGGTCCTCTAAGTGACCTGGTCTACCCAGCAGGGGCCTCCTAGGTGGGTATCACACAGATGGGAGCAGTCACACATCCACAGGACCTGGGTATCCAGCACAGCCCGGGTGGGGAGGCAGGGAAAGGCAGTCCCCAGGGGCCACCTCACTCTGCAATTGAGAACTAAGTCTTCCACTGAGCATGTGGCCTCCTGATACTACAGGTGGAAAACTCCTGATTTTAGGGAACAGACCACAAACAGTAAGAGTTACAGGTCCATTTCCGTTTGGTTTCTGTGTACTTCATGCCCACTCTGCTCAAAGAAAGTCTAGATACTCAGGGGTGAGATCCCTCCCTGCCTACTGCCTCTGCAGGCTCCTCCCACGCTGCAGGGATCCCATTCCCCCAGCAGGGCCCCTGTGAACTCCTCTGCTTCTCCTAAGGAAACATGGCAGCAGGACCACGGTTCCGTGCTCCTGCTGGGACTGGAAACCTTGTGGGAGTTCACAGGGAAGCTCAGTATAACTTCTATGATGCAGGAACACAGAAAAAAGCACATGAGCCTCCTTCTCTTCCATAAGTACATTTTGAAACGGCCAGAGTTCCGTGGTCTTTAAGGATACAGATTCAAGAGTGGAGCAATCTTTCAGGGTGGGAGCTCACCTAACACAATGGCCCTGGCCTCCTAAGGGACGGGGCACAAGGAAAAATGCATCCTGGCCACTGCCAGAGATCCACTCTGGTCTTGGCTGAGCAGAGTTCCATAGCCCCGCCCCCAGACATGGCCGCCACCAGGCTCCCAAGCTCTGCTAGGCTGGGCCACAGCTGCGGGGCACCCTGGAGCTCATCCCCCTGGCCCTGCCTGTTTCCAGAGCCTCAGCAGCCCACATAGGGCCTCCAAGGGCTCTGAGACCTCCCAGGGCACAGACCCAGGACCCTGTTGCACCTTCATTTCTCTACCAAGCCAGTGCCATGCAGGTACACAGAGCCAGAGCTGAAAGGATTTGCAAACCACTTCCTCTTGATGGCAGTGTTGCACTGCAAATGCCACATGCCTTGCCACATCCTGTCTTCCCTCCACCTTTTGCTCAGCAAAATACGTGTAGCCTGGACCAGTGGGTAGCCAGCATCCTCATACCACCTGGCTCTGAGGAAAAGATGAGAGGAAATCCTGGATCTCATCCTTCAAGAAGTTAGGACCGAAGATCCCCAGGAAAGCACAACTCTGCCTCAGAAAACCAGACCTTACAAGGGCTTTATAAATTCCCCCAGTGTGCCCAGAAACAGGGTGGTGTGTTGACAGGATTTTAGAGCCTAAAATGCACATGCAAGCTGACATATGAAGGGAAATACAGATATATATACTGGTCTTTTTTTTTTTTTAACAGGCAGAGTGGACAGTGAGAGACAGAGAGAGAAAGGTCTTCCTTTTGCCGTTGGTTCACCCTCCAATGGCCGCCGCAGGCAGCGTGCTATGGCCGGCACACCGCGCTGATCCGAAGCCAGGAGCTTCTCCTGGTCTCCCATGCGGGTACAGGGCCCAAGGACTTGGGCCATCCTCCACTGCACTCCCAGGCCACAGCAGAGAGCTGGACTGGAAGAGGGGCAACCGGGACAGAATCCGGCACCCCAACCGGGACTAGAACCCGGAGTGCCGGCGCCGCAGGCGGAGGATTAGCCTAGTGAGCCACGGCGCCACCCATATATTGGTCTTCTGTTGTTCCATACACATAAACATTGCAAGGAGAGCAAAGAAATGGGGAAACCACTTCCCTCAGTATCTGAATTCACCTAACATTGATTCTAAGGCTTAGAGTACTTGGGGCCATGATTTTGTACTTTCATGCACAAAACGTGGAAGCAGAGGTGGGAGGGGCAGGGCAGGGAGCATTTCTGGAGCAACACTGTTATCAGGCAATCACGATTTGAGCATGGCATCTAGCCCTTCTTTGTACATTCCTAGTAGGAGGTTTGTTTTGCAAGGGTGGGCTGGAGGCCCTCAGAGGGTCCTCTAAGTGGCCTGGTCTACCCCAGCAGGGGCCTCCTCAGTGGGTAGCACATGGATGGCAGCAGAGTCACACAGCCATTGGACCTGCGCATCCAGCACAGCCAGGGTGGGGAGGCAGGGCAGTCCCCAGTGGCCACCTCAATCTGCAATTGAGAACCAAGGCTTCTGCTGGATTGTGGCCTCCTGATACCACAGGTGGAGAACTGACTTTAGGGAACAGACCACAAACAGTAAGAGTTACAGGTCCATTTCCGTTTGGTTTCTGTGTACTTCATGCCCACTCTGCTCAAAGAAAGTCTAGATACTCAGGGGTGAGATCCCTCCCTGCCCACTGCCTCTGCAGGCTCCTCCCACGCTGCAGGGATCCCATTCCCCTAGCAGGGCCCTGAATACCTGGCTGCTTCTGCTAAAGACCACTGGTGTAAGGACTCCTCATTCTATGCTACTGTTGGGACTGAGGACTTCATAGGAGGTCACAGCTGGGCCCAGTGTAACTTTTGTGATGCAGGAACAGAACAAAGAAACAGATTAGCTTCCTTCTCTTCCATAACAGATTTTGAAACTGGAGGACCTCCTTGGTCTTTCTGGATGCAGATTCAAGACTGAAGCAATGCTTTCAGTGTTCAAGCTCATCTAACACAATGGCCTTGGGGTTCCGAAGGGATGGGGCAGGAGGAAAATGGCGTCTTGGGCATTGCTAGAGACCCACTCCACTCTTGGCTGAGTGCTGCCTTTAGGGTGCAGAGTCAAGGCTTAAGGAGTCCTTTTGTGGTGCAAGCTGCCTAATCCCATGCAGCCAGGTTGCTGCCCTGGACATGGGGCGGGCTGGGCTGAGCCCATGTCCGCTAGCCCCGCCCAGACATGGCCGCCACCAGACTCCCGGGCTCTGCCCAACTGGACCGCAGCCACCACGCACCCTGGAGCTCAGCCCTCGGCCCTGCCTGTGTCCGGGGCCTCCACAGCCCACAAGATGCGGGGGGCTGAGCTGGCTCGGGCCTCCAAGGGCTTCAGTCCTCTCTAGTCAGGTCCTGGGACCCGCCTGCGCAGGCGCATAGCCACCAGGGCGGGCGGAATCCACAAACCACTTCCTCTTGATGGCAGTGTTGCACCACGAATGCCATCTGCCCTACCACCTCACATCTTCACCCCGCCCTTCACAAAGCAAAAAACTCCCAGGACGGTCTGAGTACCCAGCATAGTCACACTGCAGGATTCTGAGGGGAGCAGGAGGAGCTACCACACAGCCCCGGATGCTGCACCTTCTCATGCCCGTGCAGCCTGGCCTAAGCAGGCTACTCTCAAGACCAGCAGGCAAGAGACCCTCCTAAGGGCACCCCAGCAGGGACAGGTACCTATGCCTAGCCGGGTCTCACCTTCTGTCCCACAACTGGTTTCAGCCCTCCGGGATCCAGGCAAGGGCCCCACAGGCGCCAACCCAATCCCACCCTGCAACATTTGGACTCACACATTGTCACTGAGCCCTGCAACAGCTTGCCCAGCAGGTCCAGGGTAGCCAAAGAGTCTGGCTCACTCACTGACAAGTCATTTTGACATGATGCCTCAGGGAGACTTAAACAGTATGGACCCAGAGGTTCGGGGAAGGAGCAGAGAGTGAGCAGTAATAGGCATTCCAGGACCACAGGACTCAGTGTCTGTCTACACTCACAAGGCTCTATCCTATACTGTAGACACTGAGGGTCCACACTGCCAATCAGGAGAGGAGCCAGGGGCCACACCCAAGACATTGATTCTGCTTTACCTGACCCAGGGTCAACAGAGAACTCCCCAATGTAGGCAAACACATACAGGGGGTAGCTCCTTTATATGAGGAATCTGTATCCACAGTGGGTCTCTCAGGCAGATGTGGGGACGTAAAAGAAAGGAATAGTACACGTAGGCACACAAGGTTGGGAAAGATGGAAGGTGAGAAGGTATCTGCACAGGCAGGTGAGACTCAGTCAGAGCAGGGGTGGGGCCGAATGGAGCACACACCCATTCTTCCATTTGGAGACACCTGGAAGGCCATGCAAACCCTCTGTCCCTGGACAAGATCACTTCCATGTGTGCATCCACTCTGGCCTCCTCCACTCCATGGAGCCACAACCTGGACCCTCCTTAGGGAGTGATGACCTTGGACCCAGGGAGGTGAGCCAGGGCATCGTTCTCCCTGTCTTCCCATCTGAGGTCGGCCCTGTCACTTCGTGCTGCCCCCACAATGCCTTGCTTCTTACCCAGGCCTGCTCCTAGGTACTCTTACCTAGAAGAGATGTTGGCTCGGAAAGTCAAATTGTCCTCTCTCCAGGATGAGCTGCAAAGGCATAAGAGAGAGGAATTGAGGAAATAAGAGAGGAAATCCTGGAACTCACACTACATGAAGTTAGGATCCAGGATCCCCAGGAAAGCTCAACTCTGCCTCAGAAGAGCAGACCTTCCCAGGTCTTTATAAACTTCCCCAGTGGGCCCACAAACCCAGCAAACGGATGACCCGATTACAGAGCCTAAAACACACATGAAAGCTGACATATGAAGTGCAGACATATCTTGTTGTTTTGTACACATAAACATCGCAAGGAAAGCAAAGTGTGGAAATGAGTTAGTTCCCTTAGGACCCCAATACAGCAAACACTGCTTTTAAGGCCTAAGGGATTTAGGGCCTTACACTTGTACTTTCATGCACAAAAGGTGGAGGCAGAGGTGGGGAGGGACGGGGCAGGTGGCATGTCCAAAGTAACACATTAATCAGGCAATCATGATTTGTACAGGGTGGTTTGTTTTCCAAGGGTGGGTTGGAGGCACTCAGCGGGTCCTCTAAGTGATCTGGTCTACCGCTCCTCAGCGGGTATCATATGGATGGCAGCAGAGTGTCACATTCATAGAACCTGGGTATCGAGGACAGCCAGGGTGTGGAGGTAGAGGAGGGCAATACCAAGTGACCAACTTATTCTACACTAAGGCTTCCTCTGGGCATGTGGCCTCTGGATGTAGCAGATAGAGAACTTGTGATTTTTTGAGAATCAGGAAGCATCTCAGCCCATTTCTGCTGAGTTCCTGTGTATTTTCAGCCCACTCCCCTCAAAGAAATGCAGGTACTCAGAGGTGAGATCCATCCCTGGTCACTGTCTCTGCAGGCTCCTCCCACATTTTAATGCATCAGATCCCCTCCCAAGGGCCCCCCCCCCTTAATCCCAGCTGCACCTCCTAAGGACCATTGACATCAGGAGTTCTACACTGCTGCTGCAACTGGGGACCTCATGGGAGTTCACAGCAAGGCTGAGTGTCACTTCTGTGACCCAAGAACAGAGGAATGAAAACGAACTTCCTTCTCTGCTACAAGCAATTTTGAAACCAGACAAGTTCGTGGTGTTTTAGGATATAGTTTCAAGGCTGAAGGAATCCTTTCCGGGTCTGAGCTCACCTAACACAACTGCTCCGCGGCTCCTAGGGGTTGGAGCAGGAGGCAAATGGTGCTGCCCTGGACCCACCAGGGTCTTAGCTGAGCAGACTTCCTCTAGCCCCGCCCAGACATGGCCGCCACCAGGGCTGGGCCACAAGCGCCATGCTCACTTGGAGCTCAGCGCACTGGCCCTGCCCCTGTCTCGCTGGCCCTGCCCCTGTCTCAGGCCTCCACAGCCCCCACGACCTGGGGAGGACAACCTGGCCTGGGCCTCCAAGGGATCTGAGCCCTCTCAGTGCGCGGCCCAAGACCCAACTGCCCCTTCACTTCCCTGTCAAGCCAGTCCTGCGCAGGCGCCAAGTCTGAGGGCATGTGAGATCTGCAAACGACTTCCTCTTGATGGCAGTATTGTACTGCAAATGCCCCTTCCCTGCCCCTCTGGAGTCCTCCCTCCACCCCTTGTGCAGGAAAAAAATGCCCAGCATGGCTGCTCCACCTCCCTCTGAAAGGAGCAGGAACAGCTAGTGCAGAGCCCTGGGGGCAGCCCCTTCCCCAGGCCTGTGCAGCCTGGCCTCAGCAGGGGCTCCTGGGCTGCCCTAGGGACCAGCAGTAGGTGCTGCCCTTCCAGCACGCCATCTGTGGAGCACATGTGTGCCTACCATGCTGCTTCCTTCCACTGGACATTCCTTCAAGGGGATCAAAGGCCAGGATTGCAGCTCACTCAGCATCAGTCTGCATGGGACCTAGTCACTGGGTCCACACTGCCGGCTTGTCCAACAGGTGCCAGGGAGGCAGATGCTCTGAGTCATTGACAGGCCACTGTGACAGTCTTGGGCAGCCAGCTTGGAAGCTGAGGGACTCAGCGCTGCTGTCCAGGAACACAAACGGAGGCCTCACTGCCACCCAGGCCACAAACCACAGTGCCTGCTCCACTCCCAGGGCTCTCCCTGGCCTTCAGATGGCCAGTCAGGACAGGAGCCAGGTGCCACGCCAGACACCCCCTGTCCTTGCACTTGACCCAGGGTCATTGCCTGTGAACTCCCAGATGGTGGCAGAGGGAAACACACACTGGCACTAGTACATGGACTAGGAGGTATCTTTATCCACAGTGGATCTCAGGCAGATGTGGGGGAAGCTAAAAGGCAGGGGACCAGTAGCTGCATGCACACACGGCTCAGTAAGTTGGGAGGTGAGCAAGTTGGTGCACGTGCAGGTGGAATGATGAGCCAGGGGGAGCAGTGAATGGAGGGCACAGCCACAATGGCATTAGGAGCTCAGCAAGGTAACGCAAACCTCCTGGTCCTAGACAAGGTCACCTCCACGTGTAGAACCACTCTGCCCTCCTCCTGACCATGGATGCATAACCTGGGATTTCCCCCTGACTCAGGAGGGGCCACAAAAGCCACAGCAATCCATCTACCTACCTCCTGATCCAGGGTTCAAACCACCTACCTCCAATTTGGGAACACTCTAACTTAGGCATTCTCAAGATCGGAATGCCGGAGGCCGGCGCCGTGGCGCAATGAGTTAACGCCCCAACCTGAAGTGCCAGCATCCCTAATGGGCGCCAGTTCAAGACCAGGCTGCTCCGCTTCCGATCCAGCTCTCTGCTATGGCCTGGGAAAGCAGTAGGAGATGGCTCAAGTAATTAGGCCCCTGCACCTGCGTGGGAGACTCGGAAGAAGCTCCTGGCTCCTGGCTTTGGATTAGTACAGCTCCAGCCCTTGCGGCCAGTTGCAAAGTGAACCATTGGATGGAAGACTCTCTCTCTCTCTCTCTCTCTCTCTCTCTCTCTGCCTCTCCTCTCTCTGTGTAACTCTGACTTTCAAATAAATAAATCTTAAAAAAAAAAAAAAAAGATCGGAAGGCCAGCAGGACCAACATGTCCAGAACAGACAGACACAAAGAGGGAGGTTGCAGATGCATAAGGACAGACATGGGGAAAGAGGATGAAAGCCCAAAGACAAGTCTGAGCACCTGGTTCCTCTATCACGACAGGCCCTGGGCTTCAGATGACAAGGGTCCCACACGTGGGCCTGTCAGGAGGGGAGGGGGGGTGCTGTGGCACAGACATCCACCTGCCCTTCCAGAACCTGAAACAGGGTCAATCACTGCACAATTCCCAACACAGGATATGCAGCAAATATATAGTTAGGATATCCTGGTAACTGGCAGTAATCTACATCAACATTTGCTACCTCAATGTGGATAAGGGGAAAAAAAAAAAGAGGGCAAAGCATACACACTGGTGCAAGAGAGAATAAGTATGGAAGAAAGTAGGTATGTGTGCATGTTTGAAATAATGAAGAACAGGGCATTGGGGGGTAAGGGGAGAAACACCCTTACTTTCACAAAGAGCTTAGGGAAACAGCTGGAAAGCCACAGGACCCAACAAAGGTCAGACGCCTGCTGGAGCATGGCTCATCCACCTGGGCCATGGGTGGGAACCTGGGAAACTCGGTATCCAGTACCTACCACACACAGATACCTGGAGGTGAGCCAGGGCACTACTCTCACTGTCAACTCCTGATGCCCCCACAATGCCCACTCCCACTAGGGACCTTAAGAGCATGAAAGTTCTGGCTAGAGTACTTGCCTCTGGGCGCTCTCTGGGTTGGGGTCAAAAAGAGTGAGGAGAGGAAATGAGCCAAGAACAAGAAGGGAAATTCCGGCTCATTCCTGTGAAGCTCTGACTTATCTGCTCCTACCAGCAGGATCCTGGTGAAGAGAATAGGACCCAGGGAGGCGAGTATAAACTCCACAAGTGTGCCTAGGAAGTGAGGATTGGTTAAGAGGATATTCTCACCAACAACCCATAAGGTGATGATGCATCCACAGATACATATAATTCTGTTTCTTGTCATCCCGCTGACATTGCCAGAGAGAAAGCCTAGGCAGCACTGGCCTAGGCACCTGAACACAGGAAATATTAATTCTTAGGTTTCTGTATTTGCAGCATCGCATGATTTTTTTTAACCACAAAAAGGTGGAGGGAGAGATGGGGAAGACAGGATGATTACGTTTCTGGAGCAACAGCGCCATCCAGCGGAAGCTGTTTCAGAATAGCCCCAGTCCATACATACAACGCATGTGGAAGGTTTCTGAAATTAGGAAACTTGAGTTCAGGGCTGGCAGCAGGCACAACCACAATTATTTTGAGAATCAGAGAGCTGGGCTCCTACAACAATGAATGCTGAGTGGCAGGGCCTCTCAGGTTGCAGAAGCACCTGAGGCCTGTCCTTAGTGACTGCCATGTTTTGCAACCTGGAACTGAAGTTTCTTTGGGACACTGGGTCTCTTGACTTAAGTGGATGGAGAAGTTCCTGACTATCATTTACTAGTTTGTGTGCTTTACTCTCCCTTCCCTTCATGAAATTCTGGGTCTCAAGAGTAAATGCAAATCCTGGGAATGGCCTTTCATGGCTTCTTCAGCACAGAAAATGGATCACTTTCAGTTTAGCAGGTGCTGGTTTACCTGTTAGCGCTGCTGCGGGCCTTTCCCCTCTGCACAGTGTAGGTGTTCCTGCAGGGACGGGGGTCCTCATGGGATGCGGTAGGCAGCTGAACCGATCACCCCTGAAAGTAGAAGGAAGAAGGAAAATACCCCAGTCCCCATTAGTGCTCACGCAGCCCACTGTCCCTCTGCAAGCCCCCTTGGATCTGGACAGCCTTCCACGGAACTCAGTCTAGACAGGGTGGCTCCTCACTTTACTCCTAAGACAGGGGAACAAAATACCCACAGCTCCTTCTCAGGGCTTCAGGACTGAGGTTTGCACTAGGCTGGCTAGACATGGCCACCACCAAGATATCTAGCCCTTGATTTGCTGGGCCAGGCCACCAGATACCCCGGAGCTCAGCCCTATGCCTGCCTGTGTCCAGGGCCTCCACAGCACCTATAGCATGTAGACCAACCTTCCACTTGGCCTCAAGGGCTCTGAGCCCTGCCAGAGTCCAACTCCAGGACCCACTTGCACTCTCACTTCCCTGCCAAGCCAGCCCTGAGCAGGCGCACAGCCAGAATGGTTGGCGGGATTCACAACCTGCTTCCTTTTGATGGCAGTATTGCACCATAAATGCCACCTGCTCTGGTCCCCTGCAAGTTCTCCCTCAGCCCTTTGCACAGCAAAAAATGCCCGGCGCTGTCCAGTGGGTGCCCAGCATGGCCACTACCCAGCAGGGCGGCTCTGCCTGGCTCTGAGCGGGGTAGGAGGAGCTACTGCACAGCCCTGGATGCAGCCCCATCCCCGTGCCCATGCAGCCTAGCCTCAGCACACTGATCCTGGGCTGCCTCAGGACCAGCATACAATGGACACTCCTGAGGCACCCCCAGCAGGGGGAGGGCACCTGCACCTAGCTGGGTTGCACCATGGCACCACACTGGGCTTCAGCCCTCGGGGATCCAGGCAAGGGCCCCATGGGCTCAGAACCAAGCCCACACCACAACAGTTGCACTTGGATGTTGTCACCAAGCCCTGTGATGCCAGCTTGCCCAGGAGTTCCAGGGTGGCCCATTGCACCCTGGCACATGGGGAGCAGGCAGGCAGGGCAGTGGGCAGGAAACAGACACTCCCCTGCAGAGAGGGCCCTTTGCAGACCTCCCACGGGAGTGTAGTCCCTTCTGTCTCTCTCTTACACACACACACACACACACACACACACACACAGCCCTGGTCCCCGGCACAGCCCCACTCTCAAGGACTCTTGGCTCAAGCCTGCACGAACACCCGTGCGCCACCTGCTGGTGAAGCCTCGTGTGTCCCAGAGCGCATGTGGACACTCCTCTGCCAATGTCAGCCAACCAGCCGGCCCTGTGCTCCTTGTGCCTTACCTCTCACCTTAGACTGCTCTTCTCTGGACAGGTCCTCCGGATGGCAAGAGCCCTTTGCACACCAGTCGACTGCCTCTGCTGAGGCCATACAACAAACTAATGCATTCCCAACAGAACTGTCCACAAGGGCATGTGCCACACACCCCAGGGGGACCATCTCACTGGAAACCACAGGGCCCCTTGACTCCCTGTCCTGCCCCGGGCCCAGTCCCCACGGCCTGTATTTGGGATTCCATACCTATAGTGGTTTTCTCCTGGCTTCTCTCATGTCTTTTTAATGTTGCCAGGGAGTTTCTGTATTACCAGGAATCTGGCATTGGGAGTAGAGGTGGTACTTAAACCAAAACTGCCACAATAGCAGATGCAGGTTTTCCAATTGGCTTAACCATTATGTCTAATGCCCACCCCAAGACTTCAGAACTTTTGGTATATAAACTCTCATCCCAGGGGTGGGTTTTTTGCCCATATGTTACAATGGTGTTTACAACTCCCACATCTTATATCAGACTATGTGGGTTCAATAACCAGCTCCTTCTACAAACTAGCTTCCTACTAACACAAACCCTTGGATGCAGGAGTGATGGCTCTAGTTTGTTAATTCAATCCTCCTATGTGGGAAACCTGGATTGAGTTTCTGGCTCCCAGCTTCAGCCTTGCCTAGCCCAGTGTATTGCAAGTATTTGGAGAGGATCTAACAGACGGAAGGTCTTTTTTAATTAATTAATTAATTTGAGAGGCAGAGTTACAGAGAAAAGGAGAGAGATCTTCCATCCACTAGTTCACTCTCCAAATGGCCACAACAGCTAGAACTGAGCTGATCCGAAGCCAAAAGCCAGGAACTTCTTTCGGTCTAACATGTGGGTGCAAAAGGCCAAGCACTTGGGCCATCTTCCATTGCTTTCCCAAGCTATTAGCAGAGAGTTGGATCACAAGTGGAACAGCCAAAACTCGATCTGGCACCCATATGGGATGCCAGTGCCATAGGCAGAGGTTTAACCTACTATATCACAGTGCCAGCCCTGAGGTCTCTTTTTACATGTGTGTTTCTCTCTTTCTGTGTCTCTACTACTTGCAAATACATTTTATAAAAGAAAACCTAGAGGCTGGTGTTGTGACATAGTGGGTTAAGCCACCATCTACCACACCAATATCCCATATAGGCATTGATTCATGTTCTGACTGCTCCAATTCCAATCCAGCTCCCGGCCAATGTGCCTGGGAAACCAGCGGAGGATGGACCAAGTGCTTGGGCCCCTGCACCCATGTGGAAGACATGGAAGAAGCTCCTGGCTTCAACCTGGTCCAGCCCCAGCTGTTGCAGCCATATGGGGAGTGAACCAGTAGATGGAAGTTCTATGTCTCCCTAACTTTGCCTTTCAAATAAATCAATCAAAAGGAAGGAAAGAAAGACAAAACAGAAAGACAGAAAACCCAGTTCAAACTTACACAGTAAGAAACTTTCCAAACTCTAGCATAGCTTTTGGCAGCTTAAGGCTCGGTCTCTAGGATGACCCAGTCCCCTCTCCCCACCCACTCCCCTACACATATACATAGTGCCTACCAGAAGATGCTCACAGCTGAGAACAAAGTCTGATTTTGCAGCCAACACGTCCTTGATGATAGACCCCTAACCCTCTTTTCTCAGCAGGCAAAGAACTGTAAATAAGTATATCTTATAACTCAGAAGAGCCCCTCTCTCTCTAGGGTCTGAGAGCTTTTCCTTTGAAAGGTGAAGGAAAAAAAAAGTCCTCTATGCTCCAGGCTGCGTGGGAAGCACGGAATCCTGATTTAGGTAAGTGACTAGTTAGCAGACAGTTATACTCACCACTTCCTTGTGCTCCTTCTCTGCCTCTTACATTCTAGTGACCTCTGCCTCCCAGAGAAGAGAGTGACTAGAAAAATGGCAGACAGGCCACTCCTGTGGGGTTGGCCCAGCAACCCCACAGTGACTGTCCTCAAGCAGCTGGCACTACGAGCAACCACGTGTGCAGCAACACATGCCAGCAGACCAGCAACTCATGTTTAATAATGAGGAGGACATGCGCACCAGGTTTGAGAATGAGGTGTCTGACACTGCGGTCAATGATCAGGAGGGGGACATGGTGCTGTCAACCCCAGATCAGGAGATGAGAACACCTGTGGCTCCTCGCCTACTCACACTATGCCATCTTCCTTATGTGCTCTCTCATGGACACTCTGTACTTGCTGAACAACTATCCTGAGCAAAGGAGTTCTGCTCCAATGTTCTCATGAACCTAGGGGCCAAGAAGAAACACCTTCGCATGTCCACACAGAGGCAGCCTGCACAGAGCAGGAACCTACGCACACAGAAGATGGGCACATCATGACTTAGCCAACACCAAAGATGGCTTGTATGAGGTTTTCCAGATGCCACAGTACTATGCAGCTGAAGCACAAGTCCTATGTTGCCCTTGAGCCTGGACAAGGGGAGATACGAGCCTCCCGGGTGCCACCAGACTACCTGGTGTCTACTGTGGGCTGCCAACCATAAGCTGGCCACTCTGGCTCTTGCATGGGTGATAGGAAGATGAGACTGAGAAGTGAAATTTATCAAATTTCCACGCCTTTATGCCTTTGCTCCTCAGCCATATGCCTCTATGGCAACTGATGTCATGGTAACCAACAGGCCCACCTGGCTCGGCTAGCTGCCCAAGCAGAGAACTCAAAACGTGAATTAACGCACTATAATGTCTCACCTACCATGAGTTTCCAACCATGACCTGCCCATCCAAGACACTCATATTACCTGCCATTTCATGATATCATGGGTCTGGATCCTTTCAAGTGGTCCCAAGTCAGAACAGTTATTTTCTTTCTAGAATTTTTCCTACACATGCAGAGCACCAAATACCATCTCACAGGTCATATGAGATCATAGGGGTCTAGTGCCAGACAACATTGTCCCTTCTACCTTTAAAATAATTATAATCCTAAAGTGAACACAGCACACTTTCCTGTATGAAATTCCCTGACTAGTCCATCATGATCGCCCTCTTCTACCATCAAATCCACAGAATCTAGTATACAAGCACACACAGGAACACAAACACAAGCACACACTCTTAACACAGTCACCTAGAAATAAATAGCATAACTGCATTTCTTTTGAATATTTGTCTATATATAATGTTGCTAGATTTTTTATATTAATACTTGATTTAACCCAATATCCAAAGTATTTCAACATGTAATCCATATAAAATTACTGAGATAATTTGTAATTTTTAAAAATGTTTGGTTAATATGAAATACATATACATTTTATGAAGCAGCTGGGTCTCAAACCAGCACCCATATTGGATGCTGGCACTGTAGACAGAGGTGGCAGCTTAACCCTTTGTGACACAGTGCCAGCCCTACAATTTTCTTTATCCATTCATCCATCCAAGGATGCTTAGCAAAGATAAGTCCAAAGATAAGATACCTTGGCTATCCGGGATGCAAGTATTATCTCTTTGATATGCTGATTTTCCTTAGATATAGTCCCAGAAGTGGAACAGCTGGGTCACAAGGCAGACAGATTTTTAGCTTTCTGGGGGAGCTCCTGTTTCACATTGTGGCTGTACTATGTCTACATATAATTTGTTCTAATGAAATATATTTTGTATTATTATCCTCACATATACAATCTGATATCTGAAATTCTCTTTGGAAAGCTGCACTATTGCAGTGGATATTTGGTACAGCAGTTAGGACACTGCTTGGGAGTACCTATGTTAGTGTCCCAGCTGCACTTTTAATTTCAGCTTCCTGATAATGGAGACCCTGGGAGCTCTAGTACTTGGGTCCCTGCCATGCATGTCAGAGACTCAGATTGAGTTCCAGGCTCCTGGCTTCAACCTGACCCAGTCCTGGCTGTTGTTTGCATTTGGGGAATAAACCAGTAAATGGAAAATCTTTGGCTGGGTCCCTCTGCTTGGTCTTTCAAGTGAAAAAGGGTTTCTTTCGTTAATCATGGCCATTTCGGACCTCAGATGTTTCTGCATCACAGATACAGAAAATAACTATGTGACTGTTGAGCACAGGCCAATCCCACCCTAGCGGCCTGTGGGGCAGCAGGGAGATGCTAACATTGGCTTAGGAGGGGGTGTGGGGACTGTGGCCTGTTTAACACTTAGTGGTCACACAGCAGCCTGCACCACAACTGGCCAGAACAGAGTATTTCTCATGGCCTTTTATATTTGTGCCATATATACATGTGTATATATTTTAAAATCTTGCATCAAAATACATTTGGCATATTTGAACGTAGTCATAGACACATCCTGGATATGCTGTCTCACTTTAGTGCACAAAAACAAAAGGCTGAGCGATTCCTGCTGAGGATGTCCTAGAGCCAGTACACAAGGCTCAGGATGGTCCCAGAGAAACAGCGAAACCAGTCCTCCTTCCCAAAGAGATCAAGGAAAGATGACAGAGATCACAGAGCCAAAACAAAGTAAAATCGATCAGTTCAATTTAACAGAGTGACACCATTACACTCCACAGGTCTTTACCAGATGCCAGAAGGGTGTAAAACAAAAGTGTATCTAGATAATCTTCCTCCAATGTGTGGTGACTTTTCGCCAGAGCAAGTCTCCGGGCACTGTGCCGTGAACTGCCCATAGCATCATTAATTGCTCATGGAGAAACCTGGTAGAAAAAAACTGCTCTGATAGATGATGCCAGGATCTTTTGTTTTCACTGCCCTCAAATGCCCTTAACAGCCAAGACAGCGCCAGGCTGAAACTGGAAACTGGAGTACAATGCAGGTCTTCCGTGGGTGGCAGGAATTCAATCACTCGATCCATTATCTGCTACCTGCCAGAGTGCGCCTTAGCAGGAAGCTGGAATCAGCAGAGAGGCTGGCACTGGAACCCAAGCTTTCTGATAGGAGATATGGGCATCCAAGCAGCATTTTAATTGCCACGGCGAATACTCCCACGTTTCCCATTTATTTGAAAGGCAGAAACAGAGCACCTGACAGGGGAAGATCTCTTATCTGCTGGTTCACTCTCCAAATGCCAAGCCTGGCTGAAGCACTTGAGCCATCAGCTGCTGCCTCCCAGGGGGTACGATAGCAGGAAGCTGGATTAGAAACTGAGGACCTGGGACTCAAACTGGGCATTTCCATATGGGATGCACTTAAACTTAAGGTTCCTTTCACCCATTGTGAACCAGCTTTCCGGTCCAAGGTGTGAAATTGCATAATAAAGAGACTGAGCACACTGATGTTTTTAATCAAAGAATCACTAATTTTTATGTTTTGCTCATGTATCAGTAATTTCTTTTGATTGCGGTATAATTAAGATAAACATTTTTTCCTGATCAGTACTGGTAGCCAGTAACTTAAATACTGGTATGAAAGAACCGGAACCAAACTAAAAATTGTGTGATTTTTACAATAAAAACCATATTAAACACAGTTTAAAAGAAAACACAACTATGAGAAGCACAGTTTCTTATAAATAGTACATGTTCAAATTGCTATACAGATTTTATACCTCAGTGGGGAGAAGAGCCGATTCCAATGACATTTATTTTTTTGTTAGTCCACATGGTTATGGGTGCTTTTATTTTCTTTTGGGTGTGGACACTGAGTTTAAAAAAGCTCTTAGAACATGGTTTTCATTTCTTTCTACTGTATTTTAAAATCTGCTTTGTATGCCTTGTAGGCTCTTGGCATTGTAATTAAAAAAAAATAACTTTCATTTATTTAAGAAGCAGAGAAACAGGAAGACAGAGCAAACACCCCCGACCTCCGCTACGCTCCCTAAATTCCTAAAACAACTACAATGAGGCATTGGGAGGTCAGCCAAGAGCCAGAAAGTCAGCCCAGGCCTCCTGGTGGGGGGCAGGAACCCGATTACTTGAGCCATCATTCCTCCTCCCAGGGCCTCCTTAAGCAGGAAGCTGGAATCAGAGGTTGAGCCCCATACTGAACTCAGGTATTTCCTGCAGGTGTCTTAATCACTAGGCTAAATGCAAGCCACAGCATTTTATTTCTTAGTTACCTTCTAAAAATAGAAACTGCACATAACCCGGGACCTCAACTGTACCAGTTAGAGATCTCAGCTGCTCCAGGGTCAACTGCCTTACATTCATATTTTCTCCCTCCCAAACACACGACTTCTTATCCCACGTTCAACTTTATAACTTAATTCAACAAATCATACTTAATATCCAGGATTCATACTATGGTACTACAATTTGTTTTCACAGCAACATATCTTCAGTTATTCACAATTTCACTTAACAAAAGGCCCGCAGAAGTGATTATTTCTATATTTGGAGATAAGGTTTTCACCATGAAATCAAGTATATTATTTTCATTGCATACTCAGTTGTGCTTCCTTGTCCCATTGTAACATTGACCTGCTACCTCTATTTAAGTAAAATTTCACTGAAAATGTTTAATTGGTTATTTTTAGTGAGCTAGCCAAAGCAGCCCAACAATTATTCCACATTGCTAGTTCCACATTTCTTCCTTAAATTCCATTTAAGTTAAATTTGTTGTACTTTTCTCTAATTTTTAATACCACAAAACCTCCCTAGTATCAAAAGTTGATATCCATTAAAAGTTAGCTTTTCACTTTCATAGAAAAACCAGATTGACACCTCCCCAAGTACAAAGCAATATGACAAAAATTGATTTCCTATTTAGTCATAAGATAGTCAATGATATTCTTTCTTTTCATTAACAAAGACTCACTGCAGGCTTAAGCACTATTTCTGTGCTTAAGAAACATTCTTAAAGTCCCAGCAACTAAAGACACTTGCCAAACTGAGTATACACAAAGTGTAGCATATTCTGCTCAAGACAATCAACGTCATCCACGTTTTAGGATGAGGAACGCACACATCGTGTCCCCAGGACATTTGAAATGAAGCCGGCGCCAGAAGGACCTCCTTTTACTACTCCATGAGCTGAGTGAATTTCTCTTCAGTAGGACCAATGTTTGTACTATACATAGTCTCAGAATTTGTTTGTGGCCATATGGGTGGGCGAACCCGAGTGGGGGGAAGAAATCAGAGGAGCAGCCTCTTCCGCAGCCCAGGCTCTTCCTCTGGCCAACAGGAAGTGCTTCCAGGCCCATCAATGGGGAAGCCCTGTAGGCTCTCCCTACCTTTGCAAAAGCACAGGGCTTGGGGGGAAGGGGGTGCTAGTGCCTCACAATACAAGACCCCAGTCTCCTCAATATTTTTTATTTTTTGACAGGCAGAGTGGACAGTGAGAGTGAGAGAGAGAGAGAGAGAGAGAAAGGTCTTCCTTTTCCGTTGGTTCACCCTTCAATGGCCGCTGCGGCTGGCGCACCGCGCTGATCCAAAGCCAGGAGCCAGGTGCTTCTCCTGGTCTCCCACGCGGGTGCAGGGCCCAAGCACTTGGGCCATCCTCCACTGCACTCCCGGGCCACAG
Organism: Oryctolagus cuniculus; assembly: GCF_051225735.1. NCBI lineage: Eukaryota > Metazoa > Chordata > Mammalia > Lagomorpha > Leporidae > Oryctolagus > Oryctolagus cuniculus. The sequence goes on along the minus strand of NC_142888.1, from coordinate 76,927,497 downwards.
CAGAGAGCTGGACAGGAAGAGGGGCGACCAGGACAGAATCCGGCGCCCCGACCGGGACTAGAACCCCGTGTACCAGCGCTGCAGGCGGAGGATTAGCCTAGTGAGCCGCGGCGCCGGCCTTACTCAATAATTTTTAAAAACGAGAACTAAGAGCCCCCTGAAAATTTTGGGTCCTGCATTTCGAAACCGTAAATGCACGGGTGGAAAAGCAGCTGTATTGCTTGGAGGTCAAACCTTCATTAAAGGAAATGTTCCGTGGCTGAGGCTAAATTCAGGAGGGCCCAGCTCCTGTGGGAAGGGTGGCATGATTCAATCCAAATCCGCCGAGCCACAAACCCTCTGCAGCCACGTAATGGGAGAAGCCGAGTGGGGCCAAGGATCCGCTGGGGCCCCCTCTCGCCCTGTGGCCACGGACGCGGAAGGCCTCAGGGCTTTATCTGGGCAGGGCGCTCCCTGCACTTGCCGGTCAGAGCGCGAGTTCGCCGCGGCGGGAAAATTTCAGTCCCCCCACCCCATCCCAGGCCAAGTCCGCCAATGCGCGCCGGACACCAAGGCCGGCAAAGCAGCAGCCACCACCGCGCTGGGTCGCCCATCTAGCACCGTTTGTCCCACGCCCAAGTCTGGGTCGGCGTCCTCCCTCACCCGGGAGAAGAAAGGATAGGAAAGTCAAGGCCGGTAGACTCACCTGGCTGAGGCCGCTCGCCAGAAAGAAAGGCACGACGCACCGCCATCTGTCCACGGCGGCCCCATTCACCCCACAGCGCCCCTGCTGCAAAGGACGCTCGCTTGCTCCTCCCCCACACTTGCTCTACACCGCTCCCCTGAGGGGGTGGGGGCTAAATCTTGGGGGAGGGGCGGGGCAGAGAATCCGGGTTCTGAGCCGTCGGCTCCGCCCAGGGGAGGAGTGGGACACTCAAGACCTTGGCAAAGGCTTGAAGGGGCAGGGAGAGGGGGACTTGGGAACGGCGGGTGGGAACCTACTGGTTTCCGTGCGAGTCGGGCCCCAGTTGCTTTGGCGCAAACGGTGACGGGAACGGAAAATAACGTGGAAAACAGACCGGTCAGCACTTGCCAAAGCCTTGAGGGGTAACAACTGGAATACGCGCAGTTTGGAACGGGGCTGCGTGCCTGGGAGTATCAGAGTCTTCCTTGCTCCTTCCGCTGGGGAGAGGCAGTCCCGCAAGCTCCCGCCTCTGACCCAAGAACTCCAGGGAAGCGCCTCTCCCGCGGCCGTCCAGGGGCTGCTGCAAGTCCGGCCAGCGCCACAGAGCCAGCCACTCGGAGGGCTGCCCGCCGGACTGCTGCCCTCCGCGCTACCCTCCTTCCTTATGAGGAAAGGAACTCGCTCCTCTAGCAAGATGTCGGTCCCCGCGTGGAGACACCTGTGGGGTATACAGTAAAGCCGGATCATCTGTGATGACGCCACTCGGGAGGATTCGGCGGAGGTGCAGCCGCCCAGCCCCTGTTCCCTAAGGACTGTGGGGGCGGGGAGAGCTGCAAATCCAGAGCCTTTCACGGAATCTCTGTAGGCGCCTAGGCCCATGGGAGAGCTGCAGGCTGCCGGCTTGCTGAACAATGCACTGTGAGGGTGTCCCTGTGGACCCTGCTTCTCTCCATTGACAAGGCTGTCCTGTTTAAGAAACCACAAATACACGAGTGTTTCAGCAATAGCTGAAGCCACCCCTGCCCAGGGCCCTCAGTGGTGTAACCCCTCATCAAGGACACCCCTCAGTGTCTGCCTCAAGCCCAGGACAGGCCAACTGGCCACTCACTGCTACCAACTCAGAATGCCCTGCCCCCTGCCCCAACTCCCCAGAATGCACTGCCCCCTCCCCCAACTCCCCAGAATGCCCTGCCCCTCCCCCAACTCCCCAGCATGCCCTGTCCCCTCCCCCAACTCCTAGAATGCCCTGTATCCACCCCACCCCCAGCTAGCTTCACAATCTCAGCCCCCCCCCCCCCAGGATCACCTGCTGGTCCCCAACTCACAGCCCTTTCTTTCCACCTGTCCCTGGTTGTTTGACCAGAGGAGGGTGGAATTCCCAAGGCACGTGGAGCAGACTAAATGGGCTCCTGCGGAGCTTTCTCATGCTCAGGCAGCTGCCCTATTGCACTTCAGGGCTGCCCAGGACAGCGTCCGAGTCCCAGCTGCCTTCATTTGGTGGGAGGGAGGAGTTCATGCTCTGCCACAGCTTCCCCACCTGGCCCCAGTGCAAAGGGAACAGAGCAGCCAGCGCCTTCCCAGCTGGGATCAGAAGACACAGCCCTGAGCTATGAATCTCAGCTGGCTGTCTGGGTTCCTTGTTCTATGCTTTCACTTTAGGGGTAATGGCCATTCGCCTCACAGGGAACCTACTCAAAGCCTGTTTTCTGTCCCTGCTCCCTGGACAGACACAGACTCAATAAATACTCACTGTGGCCAAAAACCCAGGTCCACAGAGGCTAAATGGCTTTGCCAGTGTGAACCTGAGGGGCACCAGATTCACAGGTGAGGGGCTCTCAGGCTGCAAATGACAAATGAGCATGAGACAGGATGCGCAGTATCATTAGTTGTGTAGGCAGGTGCAGATCAAAATCACCAGGAATTCCAGGTCGCAGTTACTAGGATGGCCAGAATAAACACAAAATGCAAGGACAGACATTGTGGCACAGCTGGTTAAGCCACCACTTGGGCCCCCAGCATCCCATTCCCCAGTGCTGGTGTTAGTCCCAGCTGCTCCAGCTTCCTGCCAACGAACTTGCACTTCCATCTGTGTCACCGACATGGGTGACCTGGATGGAGGTTCAGGCCCCTGGCCTCGGCTGTTCTGGCCATTTGGGAAGTGAATCAGTAGAGAGAAACTCTCTCTCCTTATGTGTGTGTGTGTGAGTGTGTGTGTCACTCTGCCTTTCAAATAAATAAGCCAGTGTTTGAATAAATAACTCATCGAATACATACATACATACATGCATACATAAAATGGAAAATAACTAGTGCGGTGAGGATGTGCAGATTGAAAGCCTCAGGGCCGCCCCTGTGGTGCAGCGGGTTAATGCCCTGGCTGGAAGCGCTGGCATCCCATGTGGGTGCCAGTTTGAGACCCAGCTGCTCCGCTTCCAATCCAGCTCTCTGCTGTGGCCTGGGAAAGCAGGAGAGGATAGCCCAAGTCCTTGGGCCCCTACACCCACGAGGGAGACCCAGAGGAAGCTCCTGGCTCCTGGCTCCTGGCTCCTGGCACAGCTCCGGCCATTGCGGCCAACTGGGGAGTGAACCAGCGGATGGAGGACCTCTCTCTCTGCATCTCCTCTCTCTGTGTAACTCTGACTTGCAAATAAATAAATAAATCTTTTAAAAAGAGAGAGAGAGATTGAAAGCCTCGCGCACTGCTAGTAGGATAGTAAGGTGATGCCACCACTGCAGAAACAGGCTGGGACTCGCACTGCACTTGAAAAATGCAATCAGCACGTGACCCAGCAGGCCCACTGCTACACACACCCGAGAGAACTGCAGGCAGGGATCCACAGATGTGTACCTGAACATCTGCCACCACACCATTTACAAAGCCCACAGGGAGAAGCCAGCCCTCAACTGACGAATGAATGTCTAGACAAAACATGGAACATTCATACCGAGCTGTTGCTCAGTCACACGAGGAGTGACCTTGTTGGCCTCAGAAATGGCTCCCCGGACAAAGGCCTCCTAAGCAGCCCCAGAATAAAGTTACCCTCTGACCTCCATGATGGGCAGAGTGGGCTCGCCTCCTTCTCCTCCCTTACAGAGTGCAGGCACGTGGTGCGACATGGACTAACCTTGACAACATGATGTATGTTCAAGAAACTAGACATGGAAGACTGCACCTGCATGGTCCGTTCACACCAAGTGTCCAGAAGTGGCAAGTCTTTGCAGAGCTCAGGTGAACCAGTAGCCGCCAGGGTTGGCAGGGGAAATGAGCAGTGACTGCTAAGAGACATGGCCTTCATGGGGGCCGATAGGAGTTCTAAAACTCGTTGTGGTAATGCATGCACAATCTCGTGAATCTGCTAAAAACCGGTGAATTGCACACTTTAAAATGGTGAATGCCACGACACTGAATTCTATATCCACAATAAAAATAAACCAGTACATTGAGTTAGGAATGTTTAGGTAAAAGATGAATGGGAAATTCCATAATGTGGAGGCCTCGAGGTATGAATTCTGCAACTCACGGATCAATCTTTCATCAAAAGTGTGTGAAACCGATCCTGTGAGTTCCCAGAGCACAGAGTGTGTATCACAGACATTCTTGCCGCAAACATTGTGCCCGAACAGGACAAAGTGCACATATTCTCTTTATGAAGGAACATTTTTCAGCAGGGATGCTTACATGGAAATGCAGACTGTGGATACTGGCACAAACAGCTCATAATCTGGTCTCTCATCAAAGGAGTAGCAGAGAAGAAAAACAGGGGAGCTGTTCTAGATTAAGAGAAGAATAAGAAATATTTGAACCAATGCTGTGTATAACATTTCTTTGGATCCTAATAAGAGCATGTCAAGTTTAAGAGGTTTATTTTGTTCAAATAAGGCATGTGGACACAGGTGTGTTCATGTGCCATTAGAGAATAATCATAATTTTTGATAGATGCAATGATGGTGTTTTGGTACTTTTTTCTAAAGTGCTTATCAGCTACAGTGTGTGATATAGTAGACTCTATGGAGTGTATAGCTGGTTAGGATTCATGAATGAAGTCATGTGATATTTGAAATACTCCAGCTCAAAAACTAGCAAATCAAGCATAATTGGTGGTGAAATGTCGATTACTGGTGGAGCTGGTTCAGTAGGGAGGGAGTCAGGTGTTGTTTGTCTCCAGAATTGTGGAACAGCTTAGTTGAGCGGAAGTACTCATTTTTTAGGCGCTTCCGTGTCAGAATGTAACTGTGTGAAAGGGCGTTCTGACAGGACACCGCACTGTGGGCAGTCACCTGGCAGAATGGCATGAGCGTGACGTGTGCTGGCCAAAGGTGACTTTCATCAATTCCCTCAACAAATAGCTTTGAGCATCCACTATGTGCCTCACGTGTTCTCAATCCTGGAAGTACAGCCAAGAGACACAAAGACACTGCCTGCCCTCACGGAGTTCCTATTCTGGAGTGGGAGCCTGAGACAGTAAGACCCCTGGGACTCAGGTATCACGAGAGCCCTTCATGCTACGCAGTGAACTCGGCAGAGACGGGGAAAGGTTGGGGTGGAGCTGCACCTGCGGCCAGGACACGCAGCAAAGGACTGGCTGATGCAGCAACATCAGAGGACAGACCTGGGGGCAGCGGGTGAAGTGAGGGCCTGTGGAGAAGTGGGGGTGAAAATCGCAATGAGAGGCACTATCCTGTGCTTCCTGCTGATTTTTCCTGAAAATTTGTCCCTCACAAATGATAAGAGACCCTCACAAGAGCCTCTCACTTTAGGGGCTCGGTGCGGTTGTGTGAGCGTTAACAGCTACTAAGCCAAACTGTCACTTGACACCCAGGGCCTGGCTAGGAACCCTGGTTGGAATCGCTACGTTAGGAGTTGGAGAACGTTTCCGGATCTGTGGATGTACAGTTTAAGGTTAGTGAATTCATTAACTTGAGTCCAGGGGAGCAGAAATGGTTGACCAGTAGCTTTCACCACAGCCTGAACCTCGCCCAGTACAGGGTGACGTCACCGCACGTCACTATGGATTACGTCACAGTGGGTTTGCGCTAGGAGGTCCGACCACCTTTAGGGTGAGGCTTGTGGCTCCTCAGGGTATGTAGTGGACGGGAGGCTTTCCCGTTGCTCCAGAGTCAAGGCTTTCTCCTCACGCCAAATTCCTCCTTAGGAGCGTGGTCTGTGTGCCTGACGAAGGTATTTAACACTATCTCTTTCCTCTTCAGGTCTCGGTGTTGGCAGGAAGCAGGAGTGAGACTGCTAGCCAGCGTAGAGCCAGGATTCAAGAACACCGGTGAGGTATGTCACAGTGTTCTCAGTGGGAGTTTTACCCCCTTCCGCCAGCGCAGCTCCTTGTTTTTGAAACGTGCGCGCCTTTTTTGGCGGAGCAGGCCACTAGAGGGGGTGAGGCGGCGAGCGTGGGCGGCCCCGATGCTTCACAGGCTTGTGGGTGATGGAGAAGGGGCCCGGGTCGTGGCCGATCACCTCCAGCTCGATTTCCACCTGGCTTGCCGATGTAGGCGCCCGCCACGCTGCCCACCACCTCGGGCAGCACGATCGCGTCCCGCAGGTCACCACCCACGGCTTCTCCACGCGGGGCGCCGCCTTCTTGGGCTTGGGCAGGCACTTCCGTAGCCTCAGGCCAAGGCTCAGGTGGCGCCACTGCCGGGCACTGCACAGCCGCTTGAGCTGCAGCTAGCGCAGGTCCCGCAGCTGGTGGCGGTCCTCGCCCGCTAGATGAACTTGTAAAAGTTCGGCGTCGTCTTCTGCGCCCCTTCCGCCATCTTGTCTTGTCAGCTTCCAGGGAAAGCAGCGGCTCACGCTAAATGATCTCTCATTGAACTTCCTCTGGTGGTATTTGGTGTCATTGTACATTCAGTAGCTGTAACTGTTGAATATGGTGGTCGTGGGGGTTCTCCCTTTGCGATTACAAATAGCAACCTGTTGGGTCAATCCCAGCACCCCGCCCCGCTGTAGAGTCTAAGCTCGGAAAAGACCACGTTCTAACCAGAGGCGAGTGCCTTGAGGTTTACAAGCCTGACTCTCTGACATGATTTCCTCAGTGTGTGCTGGTGCCGTGCAGGTCTGGTAGAAATGGAGGGCACAGGAGGCATCGCTGTCTCAGAGCTGTGTCCTTAGTGCTCACCAGTGAGCAGAGGGGCAGCGTTATTTCAGCGTCCTGAGACCTTGTCAGGGCTCGCAGAGTAGCCTGATACTTCCATAGACTTTTGAGCTGGGGAAGAATTCCGGGTGGCTCCTGTTTGTCCAAGCAAGAAGCCAGAAACTCCATCTGGGTCTCCCACGTGGATGGTAAGGACCCAAGAACTTGCACCATCTTCAGCTGCCACCCAGGATCTTTAGCAAGGAGCTGAATCAGAAGCTCAGTAGCCTGGACTGACACTGGCCCTCCCACTTGAGATGCAGCTATCCCAAGTGGCAGCTTAACCCACTGTGCCACAACACCCACCCATTATATATAATTCTTTTCTATGTTATATAGGGCAAGCTCCCAGTTAACTTTCAAGGGTGAATAGCTTTCTTTTCAAATGATGTATTGTTTTGTGATTGTAATAACACATACTTATCATAGGGGATTTAGAAGGCCATGCAAGCTTGTTTAAACCATCATAAGATATTATTTGGAAATGTTTGTATATATTTAAACTCTTATGGGTCACATAGTTGGCACACACCCTCTCCTGGTCTCTTGGCTCATCTGGCTCAGCTTTCAATACACACCAGCTTCTTGTGCTTTGTACCATATCCTTTTGATTACGTTCTGTTAATCAAAAGCATTGGAGACAGGTAGAGGTAGGGACCAGGTGAGAAGATGGGCAGCATCATAAACCTTTGTGACCTCATCAGTGTGAATCTCTGACAGTAAGCCAATCATTTTCTTTCTCTCAGTTTCAATTTCCTCAGCTAAAAGAAGGGTTGAAATACATGAGTGGGTTTTTTTTGTTTGTTTCAAAGACTTATTTATTTATTTGAAAGAGCTTCAGAGAGAGAGAGAGAGAGATCGTCCATCTGCTGGTTCACTTCCCAGATGGCTGCAATTTCTGGGGCTGGGCCAAGCTGAGGCCAGGAGCCAGGGGCTTCTTCCAGGTCCCCTACTTGTGTGGCATGGAACCAAGTACTTGGGCCATCTTTCACTATTTTTCCCAGGCCATTATCAGGGAACTGGACTGGAACTGGAGCGTCCAGGGCACAAACTGGTGCCCATTAAGGGTTGGGGCACCACAGGCAGCAGCTTTACCTACTATGCCACGCAGCCAGCCCCAAATGAATGGTTCTTAAAATGTTATGGTCAAATACCTTTCTGTGAAGTGGTGAATGATGTGGAAATCTTTTTACAAATGTAAATATGGGGCAGGCATTAAGCGTGCAAGTTAAGACACTACTTGGAACAGCCACATACCATATTAGAGTGCCTGGGTTCAATATCTGCCTCTAGCTCCTGACTCCAGCTTCCTGCTAATGTGTTGTACCCTGAGAAGCATGATTGAGAAACTCAAATGGTTTGAGTCTCTACCACCCACATGGGAGACCTGGCTTGAATTCCCAGGTCTCTAGCATTTGGGGAGTGAATGAAAGAATTTGAGCCATGTTCTGCTGCCTTCACAGGGGGCATTAGCAGGAAGCTAAATCAGAAGTGTAGAGGTAGGGACCTGAATCACTGGCACCCTGATACAGAATGCTGTGAACCCAAGAAGCAGCTTAAGCCACTGTGCCACACATACAAAGTATGAAAGAAGTTGAAAATATTCTAGAGTCAAAAGTTGAGAAATATTTGGAATCTTTTTAAAATTGGAATAAAGTAAAACTATGTATGCTTGGCTATAGGTCTTGACAATCCTAGTGCTGAAGATAGTAAGTTAGTAGGTATACAATATGTGGTAGCTTATGTTTTATATGTGATATAGGTCAATTTCTCTTTAGTATCAGAGGGCACAAAAATGCAAAAATGCTACATTTCACCTGTATTTTACCACAATAAAAGAAATGATAGTGGAGTCGGCATTGTAGTACACTGGGTTAAGGTGCTGATTACAATACTAGCCTTCCATATTGGAGTGAACCAGTGCATGGAAGATATCTCCCCCTCCCCCACTGCTCTGCCTTTCTTTTGTGTGTGTGTGTGTGTCTTTTAAAGATTTATTTATTTATTTACTTAAAAGTCAGAGTTACACAGAGAGAGAAGGAGAGGTAGAGGGAGAGAGAGAGAGAGAGAGAGAGAGAGAGAGAGAAAGAAAGGTCTTCCATCTGCTGGTTCACTCCCCAGTTGGCCACAATGGCCAGAGTTACACCTATCTGAAGCCAGGAGCCAGGAGCTTCTTATTGGTCTCCCACACGGGTGCAGGGGCCCAAGGACTTGGGCCATCTTCCACTGCTTTCCCAGGCCATAGCAGAGAGCTGGATTGGAAGCAGAGCAGCTGGGACTTGAATTGGCGCCCACATGGGATGCCGGCACTGCAGGCGGCTGCTTTACCCACTATGCCACAGCGCTGGCCCCTGCTCTGCCTCCTTTCAAATAAATAAATCTTTTTTTCTTGAAAGAGAGATAGATTTATTTATTTATTTATTTGAAAGTCACAGTTATATATAGAGAGGAATAGCAGAGAGCTGGATCTTAAGTGGAGCAGCCAAGACTCGAACTGGAGCATGTATGGGATGCCAGCACTGCAGGTGGCGGCTTTACTTGCTAAGCCACAGCACCTGCCCCACAAATAAATAAATCTTGAGAAAAGAGGTGATAGAGGGGCCAGCGCTGTGGCACAGTGGGTTAACGCCCTGGCCTGAAGTGCCTGTATCCCATATGGGCACCGGTTCGAGACCTGGCTGCTCTACTTCTGATTCAGCTCTCTGCTATGGCCTGGGAAAGTAGAAGATGGCCCAAGTGCTTGGGCCCCTGCACCCGCATGGGAGACCAGGAGGAAGCACCTGGCTCCTGGCTTCAGATCAGCACAGCTCCGGCCCTTGCGGCCAATTGGGGAGTGAACCATCGGATGGAAGAGCTCTCTCTCTCCGCCTCTCCTCTTTCTGTGTAATTCTTTTTTTTTTTTTTTCCAGGCAGAGTTAGACAGTGAGAGAGTGCGAGAGACAGAGATAAAGGTCTTCCTTTTCTGTTGGTTCACTCCCCAAATGGCCGCAATTGCTGGAGCTGCGCCGATCCGAAGCCAGGAGCCAGGTGCTTCCTCCTGGTCTCCCATGCGGGTGCAGGGCCCAAGCACTTGGGCCATCCTCCACTGCCTTCCCGGGCCACAGCAGAGAGCTGGACTGGAAGAGGAGCAACCGGGACAGAATCCAGCACCCCAACCGGGACTAGAACCTAGGGTGCTGGCGCCGCAGGTGAAGGATTAACCTAGTGAGCCGCAGCGCCGGCCTCTCTGTGTAATTCTTTCAAATAAATAAATAAATCTTAAAAAAAAAAAAAGACATGATAGGGGCCAGCGCTTTGGCCTAGCGGGTAAAGCCGCCACCTGCAGTGCCAGCATCCCATATGGTCGCTGGTTCTAGCTGTTCCACTTCCAATCCAGCTCTCTGCTGTGGCCTGGAAAAGCACTAGAAGATGGTGGTCCAAGTGCTTGGGCCCCTGCACCTGTGTGGGAGACCCAGAGGAGTCTCCTGGCTCCTGGCTTCGGATTGGTGCAGCTCCAACGGTTGCAGCCAATTGGGGAGTGAACCATCGGATGGAAGACCTCTCTCTTCCTCTCTCTCTCTCTCTCTCTCTCTCTGCCTCTCTCTGCTTCTCCTTCTCTCTGTGTGTAACTATGACTTTCAAATAAATAAATAAATCTTAAAAAAAAGCAAAAAACAATGGGGCTTAAATCAAATGTTTAAAAAATGATAGTTCACATGGTATATTTATAGTCTGGCAAATACCTTATGCATGAAGTATCTATGTGATGATATTAATTACTCTTTTTCAGTCTTAATAGATTCCTGTGTGGACTAAACCAAAGTTGAAAGAAGTAAACAAAAAAAGAGACTTTTCAAAAAAAGGTAAGGCTATTATTAGATATAATTGTTTTATTTGTCAATTGAATCGCATCATCTTTCTCTTTGAAAGACCTTTTAAATATTGCTTCAGTTATACACTATTTTATATTTCTGGACCCAAAACATAACCACCAAAGAATTTGTTTTTCCTAATAGAATAGGGTTACTACCATCTATTATTTCTTCCTGCATCATTTTCAACAGATTTGGATGAAAAGCACTAGCTTTATTATATTAAAATGGTAAAGGCTATGAAAGAAAATCAGATTGTTGAAAGGTATAGATAGAAGCAATCAAACCTTAACAAATCCCCACTGCCTTTTTTTTTTTTTTTTTTTTAAGTTAGGGGTTTTAACCCACTGCGCCACAGCGCCGGCCCCTAAATCCTCACTGTCTTTCTTCAGTTTTCATTTCCTGATAATGCGTAGATCCTTGGGAAAGCCTCAAGAAGGTTACCACCTCTATCTGCTGTAGCCTCTAAAGTCTGTCTTGTTGGTGGCAACAAATAACATAGTAATCCCTATGCTCTCTGTTTTGGGTGAGCTCAATTAGCTTCTTTGAATTTTCTTCTCAGTTTTAATGTGATACCCCTACTTCATGGAGGGTTGGTGAAATTTGAAATTGCCTGTTCTTTTCATGCTGTTAGTTACATAAATGACTGAACTAATCAAGCTATTTAAACATTTCCATGTTATTTACACCTATATTGACCTTTCTTAGAAACTAGGTGACCATTTTTCTTATTACTCCAAAAATTTCACAACTTCATGTAAGTTACTTAGGGTTTCTAAAGAAATATCTCAGCTCTTCCTCTTACTAGAATAGATTATAAGAGCTAGAGCAGAAAGTGTTTGTATGAAATTTGTTTTGTATAAAAATGATGTTTTGCATTAATCTCTGGGGGTGAGCATTTGGCATAGCAGTTAATATGTCACTCAGAACACCTACATCCCATATTACAGTGCCTGAATTTTTGTCCCTTCTTTACTTTTGAGTCCATCTTGCTTGCTTGCTTTTTAAATATTTATTTGTTTATTTGAAAGTCAATGTTAGAGAGAGAGAGAGAGAGAGAGAATATCTTCCATCCACTGGTTTATTTCCTAAATGGTTGCGACAGCAGAGGCTGGGCCAGGCAGAAGCCAAGAACCTGGAACTCTATCCTGGTCTCTCACATGAGTGGCAGGTGCCCAGGCACTTGCTCTATCTTCTGCTGCTTTCCCAGATGTATTAGCAAGGAGTTGGATTAGAAGTGGAGCAGCTGGGACTCAAATTGGTGCCTATATGGGATGCTGGCATTGCAGGCAATGGCTTAACGTGCTGCAACACAACGCCAGCCTGTGATTCCAATTTTCTGCTAATACACACCCTGGGAGGCAGCAGGTGATGACTGAAGTACTTGGGTCACTGCCACCCATGTGGGAGACCCAGATTGAATTCTGGATTCCTGGCTTCAGCCTGGTCCAGTACGGACAGTTATAGGCATTTGGAGAGTGAACCAGATTTCTCTTTCTCTCTTTCTCTCTCTCTCTCTCTGTTGCTCTGCATTTCAAATAAATAAAATTGAATAAATAACCATTTTTTAAAAAGGAAAATGGTCATAATGGGTGGCCTGAGATTCAAGGAACCAAAATATTTTATTTGTTTCATATATAATATAATTGAGAGATTTCTTAACAGTATTTCCTTCAGTGTAAATTTATGGTGGTAATCCTTGCAGGTAAATGAAGAATTCTGAGAACAAGCGAAGACGTAAGAAAGGAAAGAAAAAGTCAAATAGCTTGAGAAAGAGGTGTAGGAGTACTGAATCAAGGTAATGAAATGAGATATAATTCGTGTCATATAACAGTGGGTTCTATGGTAGAAAATTATCTTGTTAGATTGAAGGGAAATATGACCAGAAACAGACTTTATGACAAATTCACATCTTAAACAACTCTGCAAATTTGATTTTACAGGACAAATCACTTCCAGGTGGGGAAGAAACTCAAGCATTAATCCCTTAAACTACCCCAAATGTCTTATGTCAGAATATACAAGGGTACCTCAAAAAGTTCATGGAAAAATGGAAAGAATATGTTTTTATTTTGGTTTAAAACAATTTTGTGTTTATATATACAGAGGATGTTCAAAAAGTTCATGGAAATGTACATAATGAAAACCTATGTATGGATTTCAAAAAATTTCGCACCAAATAACTATCTTTTAACTAATTCCACTTTCCACAGATGTTTTGAAGTACCCTTGTATTATACAAGCAAAAGTTTTTTAGAGGAAAACTTGTGACCATTTGAAGAATTTGAGTCTGCCTTTGTATTTGTCAGGCTCTCTAGAGAAACAGAACATATATACAAATATATATATATAAATACATTATATATTGTATTTATATATGCATATATTTATGTGTGTATATATGTATATATTTATATATTTGTATATCTACATATATATGTATGTGTGTATATATATCTACACACACACACATATATAACACAAGCTACTGTTTCAGATCAAGTGCAGAGGCATTGGGAGAAACTTATGTCCAAGTTTGAAGGCAGTCAGTCTGGAAGAATTCTCTCTTACTAAGGGGAGAGTCAGCCTTTTTGTTCTATTAAGGACTTCAACTGATTGGATGAGGTCCACTCACATTATGGAGTACAGTCTGCTTTACTCAATATAACAATTTAAGTGTCCATCTCCTCCAAAAGCACCCTCATAGAAAGACCCAGAATAATGCTGAACAAAGTATTGAGATGAGGCATTATATGGCCCAGTCAGGTTGACATAAAATCAAGCATCACAAGTCCACCCGTTGTCAACTTGGCACCCCGTACCTATATCTCTTTAAACCGCACTTAATTTCTATGTAAAGATGATTTTAAAAAGTCATAATTCTGCCTAACTTGATACAACTATTCTGTGCATAACTGAAAACCACTGACCTCTTCTAGAGAAGAAGAAGTAAAGTCCTTGGGACATCTTTGCTCTTCTTGATATCCCATAACTTAAATACTATGATGTAAAATTAATACTGAAATACCATGATATAAAGTCCGCACATCTTATGTTACATGATAAGAGGATGAAAGAGGGAAGAAACAAAGATGTTTGAGATATATATGTGTACAGATGCACCCCAGCCTATACATCACACATATTCATTACAAAACAAATATCTGGGCATTCCATAGCCCAGTCAGATTAACAAATAAGATTTATAATCGTAACCATATTTACTTTCTAAAGTCTTCATTTATTTAATTGATTCCCAAAGCTAGTGTGTACAGTATTTTGTGCTGCATATTTTATTTTAATAATTTAAGCATTTGATTATTTCTATTACAGGAACATGAATCCGCAGTTTGATCATGAGTTCCAGCATTCCCTGCACTCTGTTCAAAGGCAGAGAGAGGGCCATCCCCACTACCATCTCTACCAGCACTACCTTTACCTGGAAGACTTCCTCTTCTTCCCCCCAACTTTCCCTGGAATAAGTTATGAATCATCATTACCATTATTACCTTTGTTCCAGGATCAGCGCTTCTACCACTACTTTTATTGGGGGATCTTCTACTCCGGGTTAATAACTTTCCTTAACTTCTGAAATGAAGCACAAATAAATGTGTAAATCTGAACTCCATGTATTTATTCTTAAACTGCATGACTTGATTCTCCGTGATGAGAATCGCTTGGTCAGGGTTGGGTATTTGGTGTAGCGGTTGAGTCACTGCTTGAGGTACCTGCATCCCAAATAGTCTAATTCTTTCCAACTCTTCTACTTCCAGATCAGCTTCCTATTAATGTACACCCCAGGTGGCAGCAGATGATGACCCAAGTACTTGAGTCATGGCCACCCATGTTGGAGTCTCAGATTGAGTTCTAGGCTCCTGGCATCAGCCTGGCCTAACCTTGGCTTGTTTGTCAGCATTTGTGGAGTGAACCAACAGCTGCAAGATTTTTCTCTTTCTATTTTTCAAATAAAAATAAATAAGAAAAATTTAAAAAAGAAAGAACAGTGAAATTAATTTTTTTTTCCAAAACATAATTAGTTGGTCAAAGGCAAAACTTTGACTAGAGTTCATGGCATCTTCTAGCCTTTGGTGATCTTCAAGTGTGAATAACTGCTATTCACACTTCAAGTGTGAATAATAGCTGTGTATACATAGTGCCATAATGTTTGAAAATATCCTGCTAATGTTTTTATTCCCTTTGTCAAAAACTCATTGTCTTATCTTCCTCTCTCATTATAGTGTCTCAATAACTGGAAATCCCATTGAGAATATGAAATTCATATAGAAGACAGAATGGAATTCATAAAATTATTAAAGATAATAATACTAGTTTCCTGGGGCTACCCTATAAATTACCACAAACTATTACCAAAACCTAATAGTTTTTGATATGCTACATGAAAATGCCACTTTCCTGAGAATTATTTTACTTATCATCAGATAATGTGTTTTTAACTTTTAAATATTTTTTAAAATTAGAAGTTGGGATTTTTCCAAAAAAGATTTATTTATTTATTTGTATGAAAGGCAGAATGACAGAGAAAGAGAGCGAGAGCGAGAGAGAGAGGGGGGAAGAGACAGAGAGATCTTCCATCTACTGGTTCACTCTCCAATGACCACAATGGCCAGGGCTGGGCCAGGCCAAAGCTAGAAACCAGGAATTCCGGCCAGTGCCACGGCTCACTAGGCTAATCCTCCGCCTAGCGGCGCCAGCACACCAGGTTCTAGTCCCGGTCGGGGCACCGGATTCTGTCCCGGTAGCCCCTCTTCCAGGCCAGCCCTCTGCTGTGGCCAGGGAGTGCAGTGGAGGATGGCCCAGGTGCTTGGGCCCTGCACCCCATGGGAGACCAGGAAAAGCACCTGGCTCCTGGCTCCTGCCATCGGATCAGCGCGGTGCACTGGCCGCAGTGTGCCGGCCGCGGCGGCCATTGGAGGGTGAACCAACGGCAAAGGAAGACCTTTCTCTCTGTCTCTCTCTCTCACTGTCCACTCTGCCTGTCAAAAAAAAAAAAAGAAAAGAAAAGAAAGAAAGAAAGAAAGAAACCAGGAATTCCATCTGGGTCTCCCATATGGGTGACAGCAAATACTTGGGCCATAATCTGTTGCTTTCCCAGGTTCATCAGCAGGAAGCTGGATCAGAAGCAGAGCAGCTGGGCCTGAAACTGACTCTCCAATATCGGATGCTGGCATCACATGCAGTGGCTTAACCTACTACACCACAGTGCTGGCCCCATAATGTTTTGTGTTTTCTTTTTAACTTATTTTAAAGATTGACAATGCCCCCATTAACTAGAAACTAGCTTTCTAAAGTAAAATATATTTATCCAGGCTACCATATGGGCAAATGACTCATCCATGTGTATAAAGCAATGAAAGTAGTAATGAAGAAGGAGATGGGAGAGGGAATGGGAGGTGGGATGAGAGCAGGGGAGGTATAGGGAAAAGAACCACTATATTCCTAAAGTTCTATCTATGTTAAAATGCATTCATTAAACAAAAATTTAAAAATAAAAAATAAATGAAAGTAGAAAGGCAATTCCATTATTTTTGTTTGATTTGGTTTACCTATAAAGTATTTAGACCTGGTAAAAGATCTTCTGAATGAATGTCATATATGTTGACTGTTCAGTTGCTGTAGCTTTGTGGTATACTTTGTAGTAAGAACACATCCTATTTCCTTGCTACAGTACTTCATTGACTTTCATTCTCTGGATAGACTTTCTGGTCTTTGTTCTAATTAAGCATAGTACTGAGAATACACTCCCTTTTTATTCACTTAAGGACAAGTGTCTGTCCTCCTGCCCATATGCCACTCAATGAATTTATCTTCTGAGCTGAATTTCACATGTGCTTTGCTAAGGTGATGAACACTTGTGTTTTGTTTTAAAGATTTATTTCATTTATTTGAAAGACAGAGTTACAGAGAAAGGTAGAGACAGAGAGATCTTCCATCTGCTGGTTCACTTTCCAGATAGCCGCAACGGCCGGAGCTGTGCCAATCCAAAGCCAGGAGCCAGGAGCTTCTTCCTGGTCTCCCAAGTGGGTACAGGGGCCCAAGGACTTGGACCATCTTCTACTGCTTTCCCAGGCCATAGCAGAGAGCTGGATGGGAAGAGGAGTAGCCAGGACTAGAACCGGCGCGCCCATATGGGATGCCTGTGCTTCGGGCCAGGGCTTTAACCTGCTGCGCCACAGCGCCGGCCCCATGAACATTTGTGTTTTTTGTTTTTTCTTAGAGAAGCATAGAGCATGAAAAGTTGTTCACTTTTAAATTGCTTGATCTTACAAAAGCCACGAATACGCCTTGCTCTGGTTAGGATTGGGAGGGAGCATCCAGCTTTTCTGTTTTGAATATAAGTTTAACTTTATTATATCAAAAGCAGGCTTTACTCAGCCTTGATACCATTTCCAGTTTTACCCCTTCTCCATGTTCTTCAGTTTGGTGCATCCTAATGACCACTTCCCTATGGGGCCGCTATGTATAACTGAACCCCATACCCCACACGGATGGTGTAGATAAGCTGCAGTGAGTAACCCTGTCACAACATGATCCCACGGAAGGTATGCCTGCTTGTTTTAAACCCATCATTAAAATTTTCCCCAGGAAACTTCCTTAGGTAATGTCCAATAAAGGTATTGGCCCAGAGTATTCATTCTCTCTCTCTCTACCTGCTGGTTGAGCATGCATGATGTAGTATTATAGTAAACATGTAGAGGAGACCATTTGTTTTAAGATTAATTTAGTTATTTGAAAGGCAGAGAGAGAAAGAAAGAGAGATGTTCCATCTACTGGTTCACTCACCCAAAGCCCTCAACAGCTAGGACTGGGCCAGGGGCCTGGAATTCTATCCAGGTCTCCCACATGGGTGGCAAGGGCCCAGGTACTTGAGCCAGTATCTGCTGTCTCCCAGGCACATTACCAGGAAGCTGGATAGGAAGCAGAGGAGCTGGACTCAACCTAGGCACTCCAGTATGGGATACAGGCATCCAAAGTAGCAGCTTAACCCACTATTGCTACAACTCCCACCCCTTGGACATAGCTTTAAATGACCAGTTAGAGATTTCACTATTTTTCTAAGTGACCAAAACCAATTAGAAGAATGTTTTCTTTGGGATCATTTGTTGACCTGACTATCCAGTGCTGTGAATGAAGTTTGGCCAAGTGTGTGTTTTTTTCTTTTGTGGGGATCCTGTTGTTTATTAGGAACACCCCAGGTAAGAGATGGAAAGTAGCAACATCCCATTAACCTTTATCATGCCTGATGGTTAGCAATGCCATTCACAATTTCATTCTTCTGCATGTGGATATCCAGTTTTCCCAACATCCTCCATTGATTACTCTGACTTTTTCTCATTCTGTGTTCTTGGAATCCTTGTCAACATTAATTGATTGGGGGTGGGAATCTGACCCAGCAGTTAAGATGTCCATGTTCCCCATCGGAGTGCCTTGGTTGTAGTCCTGGCTCTGCTGCTGACTCCAGCTTCCTGCTAATGCACACTCTGTGAGGCAGCAGGTGATGGCTCAAGTAGTTGAGTTCCTACCACCCACATGGGAAATCCAGATTGAGTTCTGGATTCCTGGCTTTGGCCTAGCTCTGCCCCAGATGTTGCAGGCATTTTGATAGTGAACCAGAAGATGGGAGCTTTCTGCCTACCTGTCTGTCTCTCAAATAAATAAAAAAATTTTAAAAAACTCAGTTGACCATAAATGTGTAGGTTCATTTCAGAGCTCTTTTTTGTTGGTTAATGTGTTAGTTTTCATACCAAAATCATGCGGTTTTAATTACGATAGCCTTGTAATACAGTGTGAAATTGAGTAGCATGATGTTTCTAGATTTGTTCTTTTTGGTCAAGATTGCTTTTGGCTATATTTTTGTGTGTGATTCTATATGAATTTTAGATTTTTTTCTATTTTAAAAATTTCATTGGAATTTTAATAGTGATGTCATTGAATCTGTGGATCATGTTGGGTAATATGGACATTTTAACAATATCAACTCTTCCAATTCATGAGAATGGAATATCTTTCTATTTATTTGTGTCATTTTCAATTTGTTTCATCAATCCTCCTTTATTAGATTTAATCCTAACTATTTTTTTAGCTATTGGAAATGAAGTTGTTTTCTTGATTTCTTTTTCATATGGTTCATTGGTATTATATAGCAATGCTACACATTTTTTATGTATCAATTTTGTATACATTCTACTTTGGGATCTTTGAAAATGGAGAGCACTCCTTCAATGGTTAGGAGAGACACAAGATGGAAATAAAGGTTTTGTTACTTAGAAGTCCTAGAGGGTATGCCTAAAATCCAGAGGCCATACACAGAGGTCAGGGAGCATGTGGAGGGAGAAAGAAAGTATTGACCTGAGACATTTGCCTTTATTAGGGTCCAGGATGGGAGTCTGAGCATCCTCAAGCAGGAAGAGGGGATTAGCTGTTTAAAAGCAAGCAGCTGCAGAAAGGCTATCCTGTGGCAGAGACTTTACCTCTGAGTCTATCTGGGCCAAAAACTGGGTGTTTGGTTTTGGGGATTCTTGGACAGGATTGGAGATAACAGATACGGGAACTGTAAAAGCAACAGAGTTCAGTGGTTTGCCCATTATTATGTGCCTGTCTGGTGGCTTAGAAAAAAATGGATGCTGAGATAGGGTAACTGAACTGGGCCTTAGCATAATCCATCCCTTAGTGACTCAGCATCAATTTTATGAGTAGGGGGAGGGCTGGCACTGTGGTTTAGCGAGTAAAGCCAGCACCTGCAGTGCTGGAATCCCATATGGATGCCAGCTCGAGTCCTTGCTGTTCCACTTCTGATTCAGCTTTCTGCTATGGCCTAGGAAAGCAGTAAAAGATGGCCCAAGCCCTTGGGATGGGCCAGGCCAAAACCAGGAGCAGGAGCTTCTTCTGGGTCTCCCACGTGGGTGGCAGAGGCCCAAGTACCTGGTCCATCTTCAGCTGCTTTCCCAGGCTGGATTAGAAGTGGAGCATCTGGAACTTGAACCAGCCACATAATGGGATGCCAGCGTTGCAGGCTGTGGCTTAACCCACTATACCATGACACTGGCCCCAACATTTCACTATTGCTAGGATAACAAATCCCACAATAAAAATGCAAATAACATTTTGAAACTCTCTTAAGAATCATTTCAGAATCATTGTCACTAGGCAATGGTAACCATGAATGATGATTTCCAATCTTAGTGACTTGTGAAATATGATTAATATGGATAAAGTTCCAAAAGACTTTAATTTCTTGAGCCATTAATTGTAAATTTTTTAGACTTTCACTAAATTGTTAAGGTACATGCAGCAGGAATTCCCTGGAATATAGCAGACTTTCTCCTCTTTCCTTAGTAAATAACCAAGTGCTAGGCAGTTATCCAGGAGTGTCTTAGCTAGGGAATCAAAGGGTTGTTGCCTGAGGGAAAGGGTGTAGTGTAGACACTAGACATAATATGCCCATGAGGTTGGTAATTACTGGTTCGCTCTGATTACTTGGTTTTGAGTAGCTATGCATATAGCCTTGACATGAAGCCTAAGAAGTCCCAATGGGACTGAAATTCCTAAGACTATGGGGGGAAAAGAATACCCATTTGACTTGATGTATGTGGCTGTCTTAAGGGAAAGAGGTGGCTTCTGGGATCTAGTTAGATGGGTAGGCCCACAGGTACAATGGTATAATGGAACATGTACCCTGAAGGGATCCTGTTCGGGGATTCAGGGAGGGAAAGTGTGCCAGGTAGATGCCCCCAACTATAAAAGCCATGTAGTAAACTTCAAAGCTGGATACTCCTAAGGTGCAGATAGTATTTGAGGGAGGAGGTTGCCTGTGAAGGTAGAGCTGTTCTCATTATTGGTTTCTGCATCACATGCATCCAGGTGGTATGGTTAAATGGGTATGCAAGCTAGGAATTGTTGGTACTGGGGAGTAGCAGCTCTAGAGTGGTCTCAAAAGCTACTCACTCCAAAGTGGCCCATTGATGAGTAAATGAGAGTAAAGTTAGTGGCATATCTAAGCTAAGAGAGACATGGGGAAGGCAGGGTTCACGTTGGTGGAGTTGAGTGAAATTGAGTATGTCAGCAGGATAAGCACTTAGGTTAGGGTAGAGGTGACTTGTGGCAGATGGCAGGCCCAGTACTACTTCTACCTAATGGCTCTTATTCCAGCTCCTGCCCATTTCATTAAAATGTTAGTTATACTGGTGGACCACAGAGGAGGAAGAAAGTAAGCAGTATCTGTTGGGTTGGGGATGGATGGATGTAAGGAGCAGAAATTAAACAACTTCACCATAATATTGACAAGAAATAAGCAAGAGCCAAGCTGATGCAGGAGATCTGCATGGACTTGATAAGAACCATCCATGGCCCGCACACACCCTCCTGGGGACCTTGTCAGCCCTACACTGACTGCCAAAAGCGTATATAAACTGCAGACTGAATTGCCCCAGAGACACCCTCTGAACAGACTCTCATGAGAACAGCAGAGCAGAAGCTCTGTGTTGACACACCACACTCAGGCCTGCCCCCAGGAGAGTTCTCCCAGCCAGCCCTGCGGTCTGAGCTTGCCTGACGTAAAAGCCCTTCGACACTTGTGTTCTTTGGCTCAGAGGCACCACCCATGCAGATGTTGTGAGAACCCGCCCTCTGTGGCTGACACATCACGAGGAGCACCAGAGGACCTTTGGGAACCCTGGGTGGTCAGTTTGCCCAGTGTGTTGTGTGAATTAGAATGTGTGACTTCCCCACTGCATAACAAAATCCTTATTGGAACCAACACCACATTGGTGCCGTTGCTACGCTCGCAACAATAGGGGAAGTGAGTGTGGTGGCGGAATAAGGGTGTGTTTATCATGGTGGCTGCTGGGGGAGGGAAAAATGGGTGCGCTGGGGGGCAGAAAGAGACAGAAGCCAGCAAAGGTCCTGATTGGGCATCCCAAACAGGCACAGGGGAGGGAAAGTTCTGCTGGCGAGGAGTGAGACAGGCATGTTAGAGAGGCATATTTTGCAAGAGTTACAAGTGCAGTGTTTGCAAGCATTGTTAGCTTGCCATACAGGACTGACACAGGTCAGTGCTGCCAGGCAGTTGACAGGAAACTGACAATTTCGCAGGCATTTTGATATTGGCAGGGGTTCTGGGTTAAACAGAGGGCAATTTCAGTGACATAAAATGGGAAGGGTTCCTCAGGATCAAATTTTGAGACACAGCTTCTTAAGTCTGTGAGGCTGAAAACTGTCTCTTTGTTCTTTGGTCAGAATGGGGCAAATTGGATGAGTGACCCCACTTCCGTGGGTCTCGCTTGCATTGTAGTCACCGCCCGCATTGACCTCTTGAGTTGGGATGAGACTGTCTGAGACATCGTCATCTCCCACAAGTGGGGCTGTCAGCTATGTGCAGGGTTCCCTCCCAGGAGTCTACAAATATCAGGAAGGAAGCACAACCTGTAGGGTGCCCTGCATTATATACTCCTGATGCCTCTTAAAGTACTGTTTCTTAAAGTACATTTATTAGCCTGGCTGCTGGTTTTACATAATTCTAAAATCTCTATGTGATCTGCTGGGGGCACATTGGACTGTTTTCTTGTCTGTTTGTCCTAATATTCCATCATATCCTATAACATAATGTGGGGCACAGGAACATCCCTGAGCTAGGGTAATTTTGCTTAAATTTTCTCTGCCAGCTAAGCTGTGACCTGTGATAGTATATGCAGTCATTAGCAAATGCGGTATTTAGCCAGCTGGGCATGAAGATGGGGCACTCTATAGGTGAGCTCCCTGTTGTCAGTGTCTCTTTAGTAGTGTGGGGGTGATGCTGAGAATGATGCAAGCATCGTTTCCAAAGGAATCTTTTATTATAGAGTGTGTGGAGAGTACTCAGGCTCAAAGGCAAGCTGGATATAACTCCTCAAGGAACGCTTTCCAGTAGAGACCTCTGCTCATGCTTAGTATGTAATTTTGGATTAATTCCTTATGATTTCGACAGGAATCTGAAGTGATGTTTAGACTTGGAGGATTTAATTCTAGATCCATAACCCAAAGAGCATGTAAGAAGCAAATAAGCCCCAACCAAATAAAGCAGTGGCACTTTATTTTTATTTTTGAAAGATTTATTTATTTGAATGGCAGATGACACACACACAGAGAGAGAGAGAGAGAGAGAGAGAGAGAGATCTTTCATCCACCAGTTCATTCTCCACATGGTCACAATGGCTGCAGCTGGGCCACGCCGAAGCCAGGAGCCAGGTGCTTTTTCTGCGTCTCCCACATGGGTGCAGGGGCCCAAGTACTTGGGCCATCTTCCACTGCTTTCCTAGGTGCTTTAGCAGGGAGCTGGATTGAAGTGGAGCAGCCAGGACTTGAACAGGTACCCATATGGGATGCTGGCATCACAGGCAGTGGCTTTACTCACTACGCCACAGCACCTAGCAGCGGCTCTTTATATGCTTAGTTGGTTTTCCTGCAGGAGGGACCACATGATGTTGACTGGTGGCCAAGCTGCTTTGTGCACAGTACAGACTTCCTATTCTCTGAACTTTCTCTTGGAGAGAGACCTCTGAGCCCTGAAATAATGGTGTGAACCCAGGATGATTCATCTCTGAATATGGCCAGCATCTCCCAGACATAGCTCATCTTGTCCTCAGAGATACACACAGCACTACTAGCGGATCCTGGGGCAATCATTTCCACTTCCTAGGGTTTTTTTTTTTATTAACCAATTGATGTATCCCAAATATACTGCAAGATCTGAGGTCAGATTGGCTTCTGGTTCAATATAGTCTCAGTCAGCATGGTGTTGCGTTGTGAGCCCATGGGCTATGTGTTATTCAAGGATCATATTTGACAATGCTTCCCCAGTCACAATGCTAATTCAAAGGCATTGATGAGATGATCATACTATCAAAATGGAAAGGAGAAAATGTATCCAAGGAGGTGATATGGTATGATATCCCTTTGAATATGGAAAGAGGTGGGTTTACCACAAATGACCAATAGGGGCTATTATAGGGACAGGAGAAAAATAGGTATATGCAGGAAAGGGTCTGGAACTTAATAGAATCAGTGCCTATGGCAAGAGTTTAGACCACTTGAGTGACCAGTTGTCTTCTAGTAACTTTTGAAGATATTCTTTTAAAAGAGCATTGTGTCAATCAGGTTTGCCAACTGAAAGGTAGGAAGTTTTATGGAAGTCACAATTGATCATAATGATAGGACTAAGAGCCAAAGGGAGCACATAAACAAGACTAGTGTCTGCAAACACTAGATGATAGAATAAAAAAGGGAGAGAAGGATCCAACATGGGAAGTGAGATACACAGCAGACTCATAGAATGGCAGATGTCCTAAACAGCACTCTGGCCTCAGAATCAGCCCTTAAGGCACGTGGATCTGGCTGAAAAGCCCATGAGAGCATGGAAAAGCCAAAACACTCTGGCAAAACAAACAAACAAACAAACAAACAAAAAACCCACAAAACTAAATGAAAGATCTCCGCGAGTGAGATCCCAGTGGAAAGAACAGGTCATCAAAGAAGGAGGTACCTTTCTCTGAAGGGAGGAGAGAACTTCCACTTTGACTATGACCTTGACTAAATATGATCAGAGTTGGTGAACTCAAAAGGCTTCCATAGCCTTGGCAACTCATGACAAGAGCCTAGGGTGATTGCTGAGGCCATAAACAAGAGTGTCAATTTGTTAAGTCAACAACAGGAGTCACTGTGCACTTACTCCCCATGTAGGATCTCTGTCCTTAATGTGCTGTACATTGTGATTTAATGCTATAACTAGTACTCAAACAGTATTTTTCACTTTGTGTTTCTATGTGGGTGCAAACTGTTGAAATCTTTACTTAATATATGCTAAACTGATCTTCTGTATATAAAGAGACTTGAAAATGAAAAAAATTGTCTATTGTTGGTAAATATGGGCCATAAAATGATACA
Organism: Oryctolagus cuniculus; assembly: GCF_051225735.1. Lineage (NCBI taxonomy): Eukaryota > Metazoa > Chordata > Mammalia > Lagomorpha > Leporidae > Oryctolagus > Oryctolagus cuniculus. Next base: position 76,902,904 of record NC_142888.1, on the reverse strand, counting down.
CAGTGAAGATAAATTACATTTGGAGGGCCAAAGAAACCAAGAATATGATGTGTAAGAAATCGAATTAGTTGCTCAGCTGTGGCTATTATGATTGGAGCAGCCGGGAAGAGTCCCATCAAAGCATCTACTGTTGTGGCCGGCACTGAGGTGCAGCTGCTTAAGCCATGGCCTGCAGTGTTGCATCCCATATGGGCTCTGGTTCCAGTCCCGGCTGCTCCACTTCTGATCCAGCTCCTTGCTAATGCACCTGGGAAAGCAATGGAAAATGGCCCAAGTCTCTGGGTGCCTGCACCCATATGGAAGACCTGGATAAAATTGCTGGCTCCTGTCTTTGATTTGGCTTGACCCAGCCCTGGTTGTGCAGCCATTTGGGGAGTGAACCAACAGGTAGAAGATTCTCTCTCTCTCTTTCTATCTCTATCATCTCTATCTCTCCTTCTCTCTCTGTAACTTGACCTTTCAAATCGATCAATCTTTTTTATTCATTTTTTTAAGTATCCGCTATTGTTAAGGCATATCTGCAGCCCATGCCGGGGCAGGGGGATAATAGCATAGTAAAATCTATTTGCCATTATGAAAATGGATAGTTTCCAATGGCATGTGCTTGCATAGGAAGTACAATTTTGATTCATGATTTTAGTCATATCAGCTGTTAGTGGGATACCACCTGTGGGCCCACTGGACTAGAGCAGAAGTGGCCCTATATGTAAGGTATCTATTCTGCCAGAGGATACAAAAATTCTGGGGGCCAGTGCTGTGGCAGAGCAGGTAACATGGCTGCCTGTGGTGCCAACATCCCATACAGGTGCAGGTTTGAGTCCCTGCTGCTCCACCTCCAATCCAGCTCCCTGCTGACGCACCTGGGAAAGTAGTGGAGGATGGCCCAAGTCCTTGGGCCCCTGCACTCATGTGAGAGACTGGGAAGAAGATCCTGGTTCCTAGCATCAAATCAGCCCAGCTCCAGCCATTGCAGACATTTGGGGAGTGAACCAGTAGATGACCAGTACTTATTTCTGTCTCTGCATCTACCTCTCTGTAACTCTGTCTTTCAAATAAATAAATAAAATCTTTTAAAAAAGAATTGTAAAATGTTCATAGTGGTATAGCAAGTAAAGCCTCCACCTGCAGTGCTGGCATCCCATATCGAGTTACACAGAGAGATAGAGACAGAGAGAGAGGTCTTCCATCTGCTGGTTCACTCCCCAGGTGGCCACAATGGGCCGGAGCTGCACCAATCCGAAGCCAGGAGCCAGGAGCTTCTTCTGGGCCTCTCACGTGGGTGCAGGGGCTCAAGGACTTGAGCCACCTTCTCCTGCTTTCCCAGGCCATAGCAGAGTTGGATCAGGAGAGGCGCAGCTGGGTCTCGAACCGGCACCCATATGGGATGCCAGCACCAGCTCCTCACGGTCCATGCTTTTTACAGACTCATAGATGTGGCTAGTGACCTAGTCATATGGGATGCTGGCGCTTCAGGCCCGGGCTTTAACCCGCTGTACCACAGCACAGGCCCAAAGCTTTTCTTCTAAGATCATGAACAAGAATGCCCAGTCTCATCCTTTTTGTTCAGCATAGTACAGGAAGTTCTAGCCAGAGCAATGATGTAGAAATACAGGCATTCATATTAGAAAAGAGTAAGTATAATTGTCTTGTTAATGTGCTGTTGGATTTGCAGATGACGTGATCTTATATATAGAAAACCCGAAAGAAAACACACACACACAAAAAAATCTGTTGGAACTAATAAATTAATTCCGTAAAGAAAGTTGCAGGATACAAAATCAACATACAAATACCCAGTAGCATTTCATATGGCTGTAGTGATATGAAAAAAGAAATGAAGGGAGCAATTCCATTTATAAAAGCTACCAAAAATATTTAGGAGATGGGCCTTGTGGTGCAGCAGGTTAAGCCATGGCTTGCAGTGGCCACATCCCGTATCAGAGTTCCAGTTTGAGTCCCGGATTCTCCACTACCAATCCACCTTCTTAATAATGCACCTAGGAGGCAACAGATGATGGCCCAAGCACTTGGGCCATCTCTCTATGTGGGAGATCCAGATGGAGTTCCTGCTTCCTGGCTACCATCTGGCCCAACCTGGACTATGCAGGCATTTGGGAAGTGAACCAGCAGGTGGAACTCTGACTCTCGAATTTTGAAAGAGGAGTTACAGAGAAAAGAAGAGCCAGAGAGAGAGAGAGAGAGAGAGAGAAAGAGAGGTCTTCCATTTCACTGATTCACTCCCCAAATGACCGCAATGGCTAGAGCTGAGCTGATCCCAAGCCAGGAGCCAGGAGCTTCTGGGTCTCCCACGCGGGTGCAAGGGCTCAAGGACTTGGGCCATCTTCCACTGCTTTCCCAGGCCATGGCAGAGAGCTGGATCAGAAGTGGAGCGGCTGGGACTCAAACTGGTGCCCATGTGGGATGCCGCTGCTGCAAGCTGGGGTTTTAACCCGCTGCATCACAGCGCCAGCCCCAAATAAAATAAATCTTTAAAAAGCTTTTAAAATATGTATGAGTAAATTTACCAAAAGAGGTGAAAGGTGAAAACTATAAAATACTGGTGTAAAAAATTGAAGAGTACAAATAAATGGAAAGATAGTTCATGTTAAGGATTGAAGAAATTAATATTGTTAAAATTTCCATACTACTCAAAGCAATGCACATATTCAATGCAATCTTTATCAAAACTCCAATATTTTTTCACAGAAATAGAAAAAATCCTAAAATTCACATGAAACCACAAAAATCCTAAATAGCTAGCACAATTGTGAACTGAAGGGATGAAGCTGAAGGCATGACACTATCTAACTTCAAAATATAGCTAGAAAAGAGGAATTTGAATGTATTCACCGTAAAGAAATGATAAAAGGTTAAGGTGGTATATTGATAATTTCCCTAACTGATTGTTGCCCAGTGTGTACATGAATAAAAACATCACATTTTTATCATAATTATGTAATATTATTATGTGCCAATCAAAAATTATATATATATTTGTGCATGAATATAACGCTAAAGAAACCAAAACAGCTTGTTAATGGCATGAAAACAGACACATAGACTAACAGAACAGAATAGAAAACACAGAAATAAATTCATATATGAACTTGTTTTCCATAAAGGCACAAGGAACACATATTGGGAAAAGGACATTCTCTTCAACACATGGTACTGGGAAAACTGGGTATCCATATGCAGCTGAATGAAACTAGACCCTGTCTTTCACTGTGTGTAAAATCAACTCGAAATGGATTCAAGACTTATGGGTGACTTAAACTAAAAAAACTACTAAAGGGGCCAGCGCTGTGGCGTAACAGGTAAAGCCACCACCTGCAGTGCTGGCATCCCATATGGATGCCAGTTCGAGTCCCGGCAGCTCCACTTCCGATCCAGCTCTCTGCTATGGTCTGGGAAAGCAGTGGAAGATGGCCCAAGTCCTCTACATGCTTGAGAGATCTGAGGGAGGCTCCTGGCTTCTGGCTTCAGATCAGCGCAGCGCCTGCCGTTGCAGCCAGTTGAGGAGTGAACCAGCAGATGGAAGTGCGCTCTCTCCCTCTCTCTCTGCCTCTCCTTCTCTCTCTTTGTAACTCTTTATTTTATTATTATTTTTTTTTGACAGGCAGAGTGGACAGTGAGAGAGAGAGACAGAGAGAAAGGTCTTCCTTTGCCGTTGGTTCACCCTCCAATGGCCGCCGCGGCCGGCGTGCTGCGGCTGGCGCACCACGCTGATCCGATGGCAGGAGCCAGGAGCCAGGTACTTCTCCTGGTCTCCCATGGGGTGCAGGGCCCAAGCACCTGGGCCATCCTCCACTGCACTCCCTGGCCACAGCAGAGGGCTGGCCTGGAAGAGGGGCAACCAGGACAGAATCCGGCGCCCCAACCGGGACTAGAACCGGGTGTGCCTGTGCCGCTAGGCGGAGGATTAGCCTAGTGAGCCGCGGCGCCGGCCTGACTCTTTCAAATAAATAAATAAATCTTGAAAAAAAATACTAAAAGAAACCCTTGGAGAAATGCTCCATGACATTGGTATGGACAAGGATTGTTTTGATAATAGTTCCCACTTGGGGAGCACTTTTTCTTTTTTCTTTTTTTTCTGAGTGGCAGAGAGAGTAAAGACACACACACACACACACACACACCACATATTCCACTGATACCCTGCAAAGCGACTGCAATGGTTGGGGCCAGAGCCAGGAACTGAGAAATCAATCCATGTCCATGAGGGTGGCAGGAACCTAATTACTTGAAGGATCACCACCGACTCCCAGGGTCTGCCTGGGCAGGAAGCTGGAGTCAGGAGCCAGAGCTGGGAATCACTCAGGCACTCTTATGTGGGATGCAGGCATCTTAAGCACTCAGCTAAATACCTGTTCCTGGGCAAGGCACTGTTGCTGGGGAAACTGCTGAGATGAGTCCGAGTTTGTGTCCTGGTGTCGACGACCATTTACGAGACCAGACACAATGGTGAGAGGAGAAGTGAAGTTTTATTTAAGTGAGGAAAAGGCAAGCTCCCCCACAAAGGGGAGGGGCTGGTGGAAGACAGACCAAGCCGCTGAGGTCTCGCAGTCTAGGAGTATTTGTATGTCTTTAACAAGTCATCTCCAAAGAACAAATGCAGTGCTTATACATTGGCTACTGGGAAGGCAGGGGCAGTCTTAATGGAACCTTTTTTTTTAAAAACTTTTTTCTGTCGAAATTTAAGTCTTGCTATCCATTGGCAATTACTTGTTACGGTAGACTTCCACCCTGTTCTGCTTAGTGTGTATGTATATGCTGAGAAGGAGCTGCAGTTTGTACATGCTGGCGAGAAGTCATGGGATGATGTTAGTTTGGCCTACTTTTAGTCCCAGGCTTCCTCATCACCACAAATGGTGAATGTTTGAGGTGATGGGTATTTTAAATACCCTGGAGCCAGAGTTGTGGCTCAGCGGGTTAAGCCATTGCTTGTAATGCCTGCAGCCCATATTGGAGTGCACATTTCAGACTCGGTTGCTCTGCTTCCAAACCAGCTTCCTGCTAATGAGCCTGGGAAGGCAGCAGAATATGGTCCAAGTACTTGGGCCCCTGCCACCCATGTGGGAGACCAGGAATTCCTGGCTTCTGGCTTTGGCCTGGCCCATCATTGGCTGTTGTGGCAGTTTGGGGTGTGGCTCAGTGGATATAGCTCTTTCTGTCTCTCCCTCTCTGTTGCTCTGCCCTTCAGATAAGTCAATATCCGAGTTGATCATCACACAATGTGTATATGTATTAAAACATCATGCTAAACCCTATAAAGGTGCAAAATCATTACTTGTCAAATAAAAATAAAGCTTTTAAAAAGTGAGAGCAAATTGGGGTTGTGAATCCTCTGTAAATGGTATTAAGTAAAACATGTTGGCTAAGTCCTATATAGTAAAATACTTACAGGGGCTCTTAAATATTTCTACCATCTCCACTATATTTGAAATTGGGACATTTATTGGAGGTGGGGGAGGGGACTTGTGCATTTAAATTCTGGTTAATCATTAAATCCCATTTTTGGGTGACCAGTTTAAGTACTATCCAGATAGGACTGCTAAAATGGGAAATGAGGGGCAGGTGTTTGACACAGTGGTTAAGAAGGTGTCCGTATCCCACGTTGAAGTGCCTGAATTTGAGTCCCAGCTCTGCTTCCACTTCCAGCTCCCTGCTAATGTGCATCCTGGGAGGCAGCAAGTGATGGCTCTAGTACTTAGATCCCTGCCACCCCTGTGGGAGACCCAGAAGGAGTTCCCAGCTCCTGGCTTCAGCCTAGCCCAGCCCTGGCTGTTGCAGGCATTTGGGGAGTGAACCAAATGGAAGATCTTGCTCTCTCTCTCTCTTCCAAACAAATAAATAAAATTTAAAAAATTTTAAAACCTGGGAAATGGCTGGTCTTAGAACTTAGATTTAGCATTTTAATATATCCTGAATAATAGTAGGTAAATAATATATCCCCAATAACAGTAGGTAAACCCATGGCACCTTGTTTTAATTGATATTGTGAGGTATTCACCATATTGACAGACTGTGAAAAGTCTGGTCTCTTAGGGGGCCATTCTGATCACAAAGTTAATTACTTGGGTTTGTTTTATGAGGCAGGGTAAGAATTAAGTGCATCTGTTCCTAAGATGTGGGAAGAGATGGCCAATGCGGCTACCACCACTTAAACAAGTATTTAATGACAATGATTCCAACTGAGACATCTAGGGTAACCTGATGTCTCCCAGCATTTGTTTTCCAGCCATGCCCTATATTTGAAAATGATATCCCTGTTAGAATTTACTAGACACAACAATGACTTTTGCTCCTGTAACTAATAGGGCTGTCCAGTGGTATATTTTTATCATCTCAAATAAGCAGACTTTGGCCACTAGGAGGGGTCTTTTCATATTCATCGATGGACTGAGTTTTTAATCCTCCCTGTTTATCGACTTGGCAAGTGTAATTGGCTTTGCTAGGAGGATAGATTTAGGGTCGTGACTGTGCATCCTGTAAAAACTTTGCACTGTATCTGGTAAGATTTTTTTTTTAAGATTGCTTTACTTACTTGAAAGTCAGAATTACATAGAGAGAGGTCTTCCATCCTCTGGTTTACTCCCCAAATGTCTGCAATGGCCAGAGCTGGGCTGATCAGAAGCCAGGAGCCAGGAGCTTCATCTGGGTCTCCTACATGGGTGCAAGGGCTCAAGCTTTCGCAGGCCACAAGCTAAAAGCTGTATGGGAAGAGGAGCAGCCAGGACTCGAACTTGTGCCCTTATGGGATGCTGGCACCACAGGCGGCTTAACCCGCTATGCCACAGCACTGGCCCCTGGTAAGGCTTTGCCTTCTTGTTGGACAAAGTGTTTGAGGAAATTTTGTACCTCAGTGGTGAAGTAGTTTCTAGTTTCCAGTCTGCCTCCTTGAGTTCCCTGAATTGAATCTTTCTAGCAGTCACCAGAAGATTCTGGAGATGACCTCTGTGTTGGCTGGCCTCTAGAGCAGCTGCTTTCCTTTCTAGAGTGTCCTAATCAACCTCTGAGGAGTTGGGGGTCTGCATCCATACAGTGACCCTCTCATAGTGCACACAGTCAATCAGGAGCATCTGTGTGGTCAATTCCCATTGTCGGACCAGAGTCACCAGCTGGTTCTGTTCTAGGAGAACTTCTGCTGCTAATGTGCTAATGGCGACAATGACAGTTTGAGTGAGGCACACGCGACAGGTATGCTTGCTTCAAGAGGTTTGTTTTGCAAGGGTGGGCTGGAGGACATCAGCGGGACCTCTAAGTGGACTGGTCTACCCCAGCAGGGGCCTCCTAGGTGAGTATCACACAGATGGGAGCAGTCACACATCCACAGGACCTGGGTATCCAGCACAGCCCGGGTGGGGAGGCAGGGAAAGGCAGTCCCCACTGGCCACCTCACTCTGCAATTGAGAACTAAGTCTTCCACTGAGCATGTGGCCTCCTGATACCACAGGTGGAAAACTCCTGATTTTAGGGAACAGACCACAAACAGTAAGAGTTACAGGTCCATTTCCGCTTGGTTTCTGTGTACTTCATGCCCACTCTGCTCAAAGCTATTCGAGTACTAGAGGCAAGATCCCTCCCTGCCCACTGCCTCTGCAGGCTCCTCCCACACTGCAGGGATCCCATTCCCCCAGCAGGGCCCCTGTAAACTCCTCTGCTTCTCCTAAGGAAACATGGCAGCAGGACCACGGTTCCGTGCTCCTGCTGGGACTGGAAACCTTGTGGGAGTTCACAGGGAAGCTCAGTATAACTTCTATGATGCAGGAACACAGAAAAAAGCACATGAGCCTCCTTCTCTTCCATAAGTACATTTTGAAACGGCCAGAGTTCCGTGGTCTTTAAGGATACAGATTCAAGAGTGGAGCAATCTTTCAGGGTGGGAGCTCACCTAACACAATGGCCCTGGCCTCCTAAGGGACGGGGCACAAGGAAAAATGCATCCTGGCCACTGCCAGAGATCCACTCTGGTCTTGGCTGAGCAGAGTTCCATCGCCCCGCCCAGACATGGCCGCCACCAGGCTCCCAAGCTCTGCTAGGCTGGGCCACAGCTGCGGGGCACCCTGGAGCTCATCCCCCTGGCCCTGCCTGTTTCCAGAGCCTCAGCAGCCCACATAGGGCCTCCAAGGGCTCTGAGACCTCCCAGGGCACAGACCCAGTGTAACTTTTGTGATGCAGGAACAGAACAAAGAAACAGATTAGCTTCCTTCTCTTCCATAACAGATTTTGAAACTGGAGGACCTCCTGGGTCTTTTTGGATGCAGATTCAAGACTGAAGCAATGCTTTCAGTGTTCAAGCACATCTAACACAATGGCCTTGGGCCTAGGAAGGGATGGAGCAGGAGGAAAATGGCGTCTTGGGCATTGCTAGAGACCCACTCCATGCTTGGGTGAGTGTTGCCTTTAGGATGCAGAGTCAAGGCTTAAGGAGTCCTTTTGTGGTGCAAGCTACCTAATCCCACGCAGCCAGAAGCAAGCAGCCAGAAGCAAACCAGGTTGCTGCCCTAGACACGGGGAGGGCTCCGCTGAGCCCATGTCCGCTAGCCCCGCCCAGACATGGCCACCACCAGACTCCCGGGCTCTGCCCAACTGGGCCACAGTCACCACGCACCCTGGAGCTCAACCCTCGGCCCTGCCTGTGTCCGGGGCCTCCACAGCCCACAAAATGTGGGGGGCTGAGCTGGCTCGGGCCTCCAAGGGCTTCAGTCCTCTCTAGTCAGGCAGGTCCCGGGACCCGCCTGCGCAGGCGCATAGCCACCAGGGCGGGCGGAATCCACAAACCACTTCCTCTTGATGGCAGTGTTGCACCACGAATGCCATCTGCCCTACCACCTCACATCTTCACCCCGCCCTTCACAAAGCAAAAAACTCCCAGGACGGTCTGAGTACCCAGCATAGTCACACTGCAGGATTCTGAGGGGAGCAGGAGGAGCTACCACACAGCCCGGGATGCTGCACCTTCTCATGCCCGTGCAGCCTGGCCTCAGCAGGCTGCTCTCAAGACCAGCAGGCAAGAGACCCTCCTAAGGGCACCCCAGCAGGGACGGGTACCTATGTCTAGCCGGGTCTCACCTTCTGTCCCACAACTGGTTTTAGCCCTCCGGGATCCAGGCAAGGGCCCCACAGGCGCCAACCCAATCCCACCCTGCAACATTTGGACTCACACATTGTCACTGAGCCCTGCAACAGCTTGCCCAGCAGGTCCAGGGTAGCCAAAGAGTCTGGCTCACTCACTGACAAGTCATTTTGACATGATGCCTCAGGGAGACTTAAACAGTATGGACCCAGAGGTTCGGGGAAGGAGCAGAGAGTGAGCAGTAATAGGCATTCCAGGACCACAGGACTCAGTGTCTGTCTACACTCACAAGGCTCTATCCTGTACTGTAGACACTGAGGGTCCACACTGCCAATCAGGAGAGGAGCCAGGGGCCACACCCAAGACATTGATTCTGCTTTACCTGACCCAGGGTCAACAGAGAACTCCCCAATGTAGGCAAACACATACAGGGGGTGGCTCCTTTATATGAGGAATCTGTATCCACAGTGGGTCTCTCAGGCAGATGTGGGGACGTAAAAGAAAGAATAGCACACATAGGCACACAAGGTAGGGAAAGATGGAAGGTGAGAAGGTATCTGCACAGGCAGGTGAGACTCAGTCAGAGCAGGGGTGGGGCCGAATGGAGCACACACCCATTCTTCCATTTGGAGACACCTGGAAGGCCATGCAAACCCTCTGTCCCTGGACAAGATCACCTCCATGTGTGCATCCACTCTGGCCTCTTCCACTCCATGGAGTCACAACCTGGACCCTCCTTAGGGAGTGATGACCTTGGACCCAGGGAGGTGAGCCAGGGCATCGTTCTCCCTGTCTTCCCATCTGAGGTGGGCCCTGTCACTTCGTGCTGCCCCCACAATGCCTTGCTTCTTACCCAGGCCTGCTCCTGGGTACTCTTACCTAGAAGAGATGTTGGCTCGGAAAGTCAAATTGTCCTCTCTCCAGGATAAGCTGCAAAGGCATAAGAGAGAGGAATTGAGGAAATAAGAGAGGAAATCCTGGAACTCACACTACATGAAGTTAGGATCCAGGATCCCCAGGAAAGCTCAACTCTGCCTCAGAAGAGCAGACCTTCCCAGGTCTTTATAAACTTCCCCAGTGGGCCCACAAACCCAGCAAACGGATGACCCGATTGTAGAGCCTAAAACACACATGAAAGCTGACATATGAAGTGCAGACATATCTTGTTGTTTTGTACACATAAACATCGCAAGGAAAGCAAAGTGTGGAAATGAGTTAGTTCCCTTAGGACCCCAATACAGCAAACACTGCTTGTAAGGCCTAAGGGATTTAGGGCCTTACACTTGTACTTTCATGCACAAAAGGTGGAGGCAGAGGTGGGGAGGGACGGGGCAGGTGGCATGTCCAAAGTAACACAGTAATCAGGCAATCATGATTTGTACAGGGTGGTTTGTTTTGCAATGGTGGGTTGGAGGCACTCAGCGGGTCCTCTAAGTGATCTGGTCTACCACTCCTCAGCGGGTATCATATGGATGGCAGCAGAGTGTCACATTCATAGAACCTGGGTATCGAGGACAGCCAGGGTGTGGAGGTAGAGGAGGGCAGTACCAAGTGACCAACTTATTCTACACTAAGGCTTCCTCTGGGCATGTAGCAGATAGAGAACTTGTGATTTTTTGAGAATCAGGAAGCATCTCAGCCCATTTCTGCCGAGTTCCTGTGTATTTTCAGCCCACTCCCCTCAAAGAAATGCAGGTACTCAGAGGCGAGATCCATCCCTGGTCACTGTCTCTGCAGGCTCCTCCCACATTTTAATGCATCAGATCCCCCCCCACAAGGGCCCCCTCCCCCGTAATCCCAGCTGCACCTCCTAAGGACCATTGACATCAGGAGTTCTACACTGCTGCTGCAACTGGGGACCTCATGGGAGTTCACAGCAAGGCTGAGTGTCACTTCTGTGACCCAAGAACAGAGAAACGAAAACGAACTTCCTTCTCTGCTACAGCAATTTTGAAACCAGACAAGTTCCTTGGTGTTTTAGGAGTGTTTTAGGATACAGTTTCAAGGCTGAAGGAATCCTTTCTGGGTCTGAGCTCACCTAACACAACGGCTCTGCGGCTCCTAGGGGTTGGAGCAGGAGGCAAATGGTGCTGCCCTGGACCCACCAGGGTCTTAGCTGAGCAGACTTCCTCTAGCCCCGCCCAGACATGGCTGCCACCAGGGCTGGGCCACAAGCGCCATGCTCACTTGGAGCTCAGCGCACTGGCCCTGCCCCTGTCTCGCTGGCCCTGCCCCTGTCTCAGGCCTCCACAGCCCCCACGATCTGGGGAGGACAACCTGGCCTGGGCCTCCAAGGGATCTGAGCCCTCTCAGTGCGCGGCCCAAGACCCAACTGCCCCTTCACTTCCCTGTCAAGCCAGTCCTGCGCAGGCGCCAAGTCTGAGGGCATGTGAGATCTGCAAACGACTTCCTCTTGATGGCAGTATTGTACTGCAAATGCCCCTTCCCTGCCCCTCTGGAGTCCTCCCTCCACCCCTTGTGCAGGAAAAAAATGCCCAGCATGGCTGCTCCACCTCCCTCTGAGAGGAGCAGGAACAGCTAGTGCAGAGCCCTGGGGGCAGCCCCTTCCCCAGGCCTGTGCAGCCTGGCCTCAGCAGGGGCTCCTGGGCTGCCCTAGGGACCAGCAGTAGGTGCTGCCCTTCCGGCACGCCATCTGTGGAGCACACGTGTGCCTACCATGCTGCTTCCTTCCACTGGACATTCCTTCAAGGGGATCAAAGGCCAGGATTGCAGCTCACTCAGCATCAGTCTGCATGGGACCTAGTCACTGGGTCCACACTGCCGGCTTGTCCAACAGGTGCCAGGGAGGCAGATGCTCTGAGTCACTGACAGGCCACTGTGACAGTCTCGGGCAGCCAGCTTGGAAGCTGAGGGACTCAGCGCTGCTGTCCAGGAACACAAACGGAGGCCTCACTGCCACCCAGGCCACAAACCACAGTGCCTGCTCCACTCCCAGGGCTCTCCCTGGCCTTCAGATGGCCAGTCAGGACAGGAGCCAGGTGCCACGCCAGACACCCCCTGTCCTTGCACTTGACCCAGGGTCATTGCCTGTGAACTCCCAGATGGTGGCAGAGGGAAACACACACTGGCACTAGTACATGGACTAGGAGGTATCTTTATCCACAGTGGATCTCAGGCAGATGTGGGGGATATAGAAGGCAGGGGACCAGTAGCTGCATGCACACACGGCTCAGTAAGTTGGGAGGGGAGCAAGTTGGTGCACGTGCAGGTGGAATGATGAGCCAGGGGGAGCAGTGAATGGAGGGCACAGCCACAATGGCATTAGGAGCTCAGCAAGGTAACGCAAACCTCCTGGTCCTGGACAAGGTCACCTCCACGTGTAGAACCACTCTGCCCTCCTCCTGACCATGGATGCACAACCTGGGATTTCCCCCCGACTCAGGAGGGGCCACAAAAGCCACAGCAATCCATCTACCTAGCTCCTGATCCAGGGTTCAAACCACCTACCTCCAATTTGGGAACACTCTAACTTAGGCATTCTCAAGATCGGAATGCTGGAGGCCGGCGCCGTGGCGCAATGAGTTAACACCCCAACCTGAAGTGCCAGCATCCCTAATGGGCGCCAGTTCAAGACCAGGCTGCTCTGCTTCCGATCCAGCTCTCTGCTATGGCCTGGGAAAGCAGTAGGAGATGGCTCAAGTAATTAGGCCCCTGCACCTGCGTGGGAGACTCGGAAGAAGCTCCTGGCTCCTGGCTTTGGATTAGTACAGCTCCAGCCCTTGCAGCCAGTTGCAAAGTGAACCATTGGATGGAAGACACTCACTCACACACTCTCTCTCTCTCTCTCTCTCTCTCTCTCTCTCTCTGCCTCTCCTCTCTCTGTGTAACTCTGACTTTCAAATAAATAAATCTTAAAAAAAAAAAAAAAAAAAAAAAAGATCGGAAGGCCAGCAGGACCAACATGTCCAGAACAGACAGACACAAAGAGGGAGGTTGCAGATACATAAGGACAGACATGGGGAAAGAGGATGAAAGCCCAAAGACAAGTCTGAGCACCTGGTTCCTCTATCACGACAGGCCCTGGGCTTCAGATGACAAGGGTCCCACACGTGGGCCTGTCAGGAGGGGAGGGGGGGTGCTGTGGCACAGACATCCACCTGCCCTTCCAGAACCTGAAACAGGGTCAATCACTGCACAATTCCCAACACAGGATATGCAGCAAATATATAGTTAGGATATCCTGGTAACTGGCAGTAATCTACATCAACATTTGCTACCTCAATGTGGATAAGGGGAAAAAAAAAAAGAGGGCAAAGCATACACACTGGTGCAAGAGAGAATAAGTATGGAAGAAAGTAGGTATGTGTGCATGTTTGAAATAATGAAGAACAGGGCATTGGGGGGTAAGGGGAGAAACACCCTTACTTTCACAAAGAGCTTAGGGAAACAGCTGGAAAGCCACAGGACCCAACAAAGGTCAGACGCCTGCTGGAGCATGGCTCATCCACCTGGGCCATGGGTGGGAACCTGGGAAACTCGGTATCCAGTACCTACCACACACAGATACCTGGAGGTGAGCCAGGGCACTACTCTCACTGTCAACTCCTGATGCCCCCACAATGCCCACTCCCACTAGGGACCTTAAGAGCATGAAAGTTCTGGCTAGAGTACTTGCCTCTGGGCGCTCTCTGGGTTGGGGTCAAAAAGAGTGAGGAGAGGAAATGAGCCAAGAACAAGAAGGGAAATTCCGGCTCATTCCTGTGAAGCTCTGACTTATCTGCTCCTACCAGCAGGATCCTGGTGAAGAGAATAGGACCCAGGGAGGCGAGTATAAACTCCACAAGTGTGCCTAGGAAGTGAGCATTGGTTAAGAGGATATTCTCACCAACAACCCATAGGGTGATGATGCATCCACAGATACATATAATTCTGTTTCTTGTCATCCCGCTGACATTGCCAGAGAGAAAGCCTAGGCAGCACTGGCCTAGGCACCTGAACACAGGAAATATTAATTCTTAGGTTTCTGTATTTGCAGCATCGCATGATTTTTTTAAACCACAAAAAGGTGGAGGGAGAGATGGGGAAGACAGGATGATTACGTTTCTGGAGCAACAGCGCCATCCAGCGGAAGCTGTTTCAGAATAGCGCCAGTCCGTACATACAACGCATGTGGAAGGTTTCTGAAATTAGGAAACTTGAGTTCAGGGCTGGCAGCAGGCACAACCACAATTATTTTGAGAATCAGAGAGCTGGGCTCCTACAACAATGAATGCTGAGTGGCAGGGCCTCTCAGGTTGCAGAAGCACCTGAGGCCTGTCCTTAGTGGCTGCCATGTTTTGCAACCTGGAACTGAAGTTTCTTTGGGACACTGGGTCTCTTGACTTAAGTGGATAGAGAAGTTCCTGACTATCATTTACTAGTTTGTGTGCTTTACTCTCCCTTCCCTTCATGAAATTCTGGGTCTCAAGAGTAAATGCAAATCCTGGGAATCGCCTTTCATGGCTTCTTCAGCACAGAAAATGGATCACTTTCAGTTTAGCAGGTGCTGGTTTACCTGTTAGCGCTGCTGCAGGCCATTCCACTCTTCCCCTCTGCACAGTGTAGGTGTTCCTGCAGGGACGGGGATCCTCATGGGATGTGGTAGGCAGCTGAACATATCAACCCTGAAAGTAGAAGGAAGAAGGAAAATACCCCAGTCCCCATTAGTGCTCATGCAGCCCATTGTCCCTCTGCAAGCCCCCTTGGATCTGGACAGCCTTCCACGGAACTCAGTCTAGACAGGGTGGCTCCTCACTTTACTCCTAAGACAGGGGAACAAAATGCCCACAGCTCCTTCTCAGGGCTTCAGGACTGAGGTTTGCACTAGGCTGGCTAGACATGGCCACCACCAAGATATCTAGCCCTTGATTTGCTGGGCCAAGCCACCAGATACCCTGGAGCTCAGCCCTATGCCTGCCTGTGTCCAGGGCCTCCACAGCACCTATAGCATGTAGACCAACCTTCCACTTGGCCTCAAGGGCTCTGAGCCCTGCCAGAGTCCAACTCCAGGACCCACTTGCACTCTCACTTCCCTGCCAAGCCAGCCCTGAGCAGGCGCACAGCCAGAATGGTTGGCGGGATTCACAACCTGCTTCCTTTCGATGGCAGTATTGCACCATAAATGCCACCTGCTCTGGTCCCCTGCAAGTTCTCCCTCAGCCCTTTGCACAGCAAAAAATGCCCGGCACTGTCCAGTGGGTGCCCAGCATGGCCACTACCCAGCAGGGCGGCTCTGCCTGGCTCTGAGCGGGGTAGGAGGAGCTACTGCACAGCCCTGGATGCAGCCCCATCCCCGTGCCCATGCAGCCTAGCCTCAGCACACTGATCCTGGGCTGCCTCAGGACCAGCATACAATGGACACTCCTGAGGCACCTCCAGCAGGGGGAGGGCACCTGCACCTAGCTGGGTTGCACCATGGCACCACACTGAGCTTCAGCCCTCGGGGATCCAGGCAAGGGCCCCATGGGCTCAGAACCAAGCCCACACCACAACAGTTGCACTTGGATGTTGTCACCAAGCCCTGCGATGCCAGCTTGCCCAGGAGTTCCAGGGTGGCCCATTGCACCCTGGCACATGGGGAGCAGGCAGGCAGGGCAGTGGGCAGGAAACAGACACTCCCCTGCAGAGAGGGCCCTTTGCAGACCTCCCACGGGAGTGTAGTCCCTTCTGTCTCTCTCTTACATACACACACACACACACACACACAGCCCTGGTCCCCGGCACAGCCCTACTCTCAAGGACTCTTGGCTCAAGCCTGCACGCACACCTGTGCGCCACCTGCTGGTGAAGACTCGTGTGTCCCAGAGCGCATGTGGACACTCTGCCAATGCCAGCCAACCAGCGGGCCCTGTGCTCCTTGTGCCCTACCTCTCACCTTAGACTGCTCTTCTCTGGACAGGTCCTCTGGATGGCAGAGCCCTTTGCACACCAGTCGACTGCCTCTGCTGAGGCCATACAACAAACTAATGCATTCCCAACAGAACTGTCCACAAGGGCATGTGCCACACACCCCAGGGGGACCATCTCACTGGAAACACTAGAAGCATAGGCCCACAGGGCCCCTTGACTCCCTGTCCTGCCCCGGGCCCAGTCCCCACGGCCTGTGTTTGGGATTCCATACCTATAGTGGTTTTCTCCTGGCTTCTCTCATGTCTTTTTAATGTTGCCAGGGAGTTTCTGTATTACCAGGAATCTGGCATTGGGAGTAGAGGTGGTACTTAAACCAAAACTGCCACAATAGCAGATGCAGGTTTTCCAATTGGCTTAACCATTATGTCTAATGCCCACCCCAAGACTTCAGAACTTTTGGTATATAAACTCTCATCCCAGGGGTGGGTTTTTTGCCCACATGTTACAATGGTGTTTACAACTCCCACATCTTATATCAGACTATGTGGGTTCAATAACCAGCTCCTTCTACAAACTAGCTTCCTACTAACACAAACCCTTGGATGCAGGAGTGATGGCTCTAGTTTGTTAATTCAATCCTCCTATGTGGGAAACCTGGATTGAGTTTCTGGCTCCCAGCTTCAGCCTTGCCCAGCCCAGTGTATTGCAAGTATTTGGAGAGGATCTAACAGACGGAAGGTCTTTTTTAATTAATTAATTAATTTGAGAGGCAGAGTTACAGAGAAAAGGAGAGAGATCTTCCATCCACTAGTTCACTCTCCAAATGGCCACAACAGCTAGAACTGAGCTGATCCGAAGCCGAAAGCCAGGAACTTCTTGGGGTCTAACATGTGGGTGCAAAGGGCCAAGCACTTGGGCCATCTTCCATTGCTTTCCCAAGCCATTAGCAGAGAGCTGGATCACAAGTGGAACAGCCAAAACTCGATCTGGCACCCATTTGGGATGCCAGTGCCATAGGCAGAGGTTTAACCTACTATTTCACAGTGCCAGCCCTGAGGTCTCTTTTTACATGTGTGTTTCTCTCTTTCTGTGTCTCTACTACTTGCAAATACATTTTATAAAAGAAAACCTAGAGGCTGGTGTTGTGACATAGTGGGTTAAGCCACCACCTACCACACCAATATCCCATATAGGCATTGATTCATGTTCTGACTGCTCCAATTCCAATCCAGTTCCCTGCCAATGTGCCTGGGAAACCAGCGGAGGATGGACCAAGTGCTTGGGCCCCTGCACCCATGTGGAAGACATGGAAGAAGCTCCTGGCTTCAACCTGACCCAGCCCCAGCTGTTGCAGCCATATGGGGAGTGAACCAGTAGATGGAAGGTCTATGTCTCCCTAACTTTGCCTTTCAAATAAATCAATCAAAAGGAAGGAAAGAAAGACAAAACAGAAAGACAGAAAACCCAGTTCAAACTTACACAGTAAGAAACTTTCCAAACTCTAGCATAGCTTTTGGCAGCTTAAGGCTCGGTCTCTAGGATGACCCAGTCCCCTCTCCCCACCCACTCCCCTACACATATACATAGTGCCTACCAGAAGATGCTCACAGCTGAGAACAAAGTCTGATTTTGCAGCCAACACGTCCTTGATGATAGACCCCTAACCCTCTTTTCTTAGGCAAAGAACTGTAAATAAGTATATCTTATAACTCAGAAGAGCCCCTCTCTCTCTAGGGTCTGAGAGCTTTTCCTTTGAAAGGTGAAAGAAAAAAAAAAGTCCTCTATGTTCCAGGCTGCGTGGGAAGCACGGAATCCTGATTTAGGTAAGTGGCTAGTTAGCAGACAGTTATACTCACCACTTCCTTGTGCTCCTTCTCTGCCTCTTACATTCTAGTGACCTCTGCCTCCCAGAGAAGAGAGTGACTAGAAAAATGGCAGACAGGCCACTCCTGTGGGGTTGGCCCAGCAACCCCACAGTGACTGTCCTCAAGCAGCTGGCACTACGAGCAACCACATGTGCAGCAACACATGCCAGCAGACCAGCAACTCATGTTTAATAATGAGGAGGACATGCGCACCAGGTTTGAGAATGAGGTGTCTGACACTGCGGTCAATGATCAGGAGGGGGACATGGTGCTGTCAACCCCAGATCAGGAGATGAGAACACCTGTGGCTCCTCGCCTACTCACACTATGCCATCTTCCTTATGTGCTCTCTCATGGACACTCTGTACTTGCTGAACAACTATCCTGAGCAAAGGAGTTCTGCTCCAATGTTCTCATGAACCTAGGGGCCAAGAAGAAACACCTTCGCATGTCCACACAGAGGCAGCCTGCACAGAGCAGGAACCTACACACACAGAAGATGGGCACATCATGACTTAGCCAACACCAAAGATGGCTTGTATGAGGTTTTCCAGATGCCACAGTACTATGCAGCTGAAGCACAAGTCCTATGTTGCCCTTGAGCCTGGACAAGGGGAGATACGAGCCTCCCGGGTGCCACCAGACTACCTGGTGTCTACTGTGGGCTGCCAACCATAAGCTGGCCGCTCTGGCTCTTGCATGGGTGATAGGAAGATGAGACTGAGAAGCGAAATTTATCAAATTTCCACGCCTTTATGCCTTTGCTCCTCAGCCATATGCCTCTATGGCAACTGATGTCATGGTAACCAACAGGCCCACCTGGCTCGGCTAGCTGCCCAAGCAGAGAACTCAAAACATGAATTAACGCACTATAATGTCTCACCTACCATGAGTTTCCAACCATGACCTGCCCATCCAAGACACTCATATTACCTGCCATTTCATGATATCATGGGTCTGAATCCTTTCAAGTGGTCCCAAGTCAGAACAGTTATTTTCTTTCTAGAATTTTTCCTACACATGCAGAGCACCAAATACCATCTCACAGGTCATATGAGATCATAGGGGTCTAGTGCCAGACAACATTGTCCCTTCTACCTTTAAAATAATTATAATCCTAAGGTGAACACAGCACACTTTCCTGTATGAAATTCCCTGACTAGTCCATCATGATCACCCTCTTCTACCATCAAATCCACAGAATCTAGTATACAAGCACACACAGGAACACAAACACAAGCACACACTCTTAACACAGTCATCTAGAAATAAATAGCATAACTGCATTTCTTTTGAATATTTGTCTATATATAATGTTGCTAGATTTTTTATATTAATACTTGATTTAACCCAATATCCAAAGTATTTCAACATGTAATCCATATAAAATTACTGAGATAATTTGTAATTTTTAAAAATGTTTGGTTAATATGAAATACATATACATTTTATGAAGCAGCTGGGTCTCAAACCAGCACCCATATTGGATGCTGGCACTGTAGACAGAGGTGGCAGCTTAACCCTTTGTGACACAGTGCCAGCCCTACAATTTTCTTTATCCATTCATCCATCCAAGGATGCTTAGCAAAGATAAGTCCAAAGATAAGATACCTTGGCTATCTGGGATGCAAGTATTATCTCTTTGATATGCTGATTTTCCTTAGATATAGTCCCAGAAGTGGAACAGCTGGGTCACAAGCAGACAGATTTTTAGCTTTCTGAGGGAGCTCCTGTTTCACATTGTGGCTGTACTATGTCTACATATAATTTGTTCTAATGAAATATATTTTGTATTATTATCCTCACATATACAATCTGATATCTGAAATTCTCTTTGGAAAGCTGCACTATTGCAGTGGATATTTGGTACAGCAGTTAGGACACTGCTTGGGAGTACCTATGTTAGTGTCCCAGCTGCACTCTTAATTTCAGCTTCCTGATAATGGAGACCCTGGGAGCTCTAGTACTTGGGTCCCTGCCATGCATGTCAGAGACTCAGATTGAGTTCCAGGCTCCTGGCTTCAACCTGACCCAGTCCTGGCTGTTGTTTGCATTTGGGGAATAAACCAGTAAATGGAAAATCTTTGGCTGGGTCCCTCTGCTTGGTCTTTCAAGTGAAAAAGGTTTCTTTCGTTAATCATGGCCATTTCAGACCTCAGATGTTTCTGCATCACAGATACAGAAAATAACTATGTGACTGTTGAGCACAGGCCAATCCCACCCTAGCGGCCTGTGGGGCAGCAGGGAGATGCTAACATTGGCTTAGGAGGGGGTGTGGGGACTGTGGCCTGTTTAACAGTTAGTGGTCACACAGCAGCCTGCACCACAACTGGCCAGAACAGAGTATTTCTCATGGCCTTTTATATTTGTGCCATATATACATGTGTATATATTTTAAAATCTTGCATCAAAAGACATTTGGCATATTTGAACGTAGTCATAGACACATCCTGGATATGCTGTCTCACTTTAGTGCACAAAAACAAAAGGCTGAGCGATTCCTGCTGAGGATGTCCTAGAGCCAGTACACAAGGCTCAGGATGGTCCTAGAGAAACAGCGAAACCAGTCCTCCTTCCCAAAGAGATCAAGGAAAGATGACAGAGATCACAGAGCCAAAACAAAGTAAAATCAATCAGTTCAATTTAACAGAGTGACACCATTACACTCCACAGGTCTTTACCAGATGCCAGAAGGGTGTAAAACAAAAGTGTATCTAGATAATCTTCCTCCAATGTGTGGCGACCTTTCCCCAGAGCAAGTCTCCAGGCACTGTGCCGTGAACTGCCCATAGCATCATTAATTGCTCATGGAGAAACCTGGTAGAAAAAAACTGTTCTGATAGATGATGCCAGGATCTGTTGTTTTCACTGCCCTCAAATGCCCTCAACAGCCAAGACGGCGCCAGGCTGAAACTGGAGTACAATGCAGGTCTTCCGTGGGTGGCAGGAATTCAACCACTTGATCCATTTTCTGCTACCTGCCAGAGTGCGCCTTAGCAGGAAGCTGGAATCAGCAGAGAGGCTGGCACTGGAACCCAAGCTTTCTGATAGGAGATATGGGCATCCAAGCAGCATTTTAATTGCCACGGCGAATACTCCCACGTTTCCCATTTATTTGAAAGGCAGAAACAGAGCACCTGACAGGGGAAGATCTCTTATCTGCTGGTTCACTCTCCAAATGCCAAGCCTGGCTGAAGCACTTGAGCCATTAGCTGCTGCCTCCCAGGGGGTAAGATAGCAGGAAGCTGGATTAGAAACTGAGGACCTGGGACTCAAACTGGGCATTTCCATATGGGATGCACTTAAACTTAAGGTTCCTTTCACCCATTGTGAACCAGCTTTCCGGTCCAAGGTGTGAAATTGCATAATAAAGAGACTGTGCACACTGATGTTTTTAATCAAACAATCACTAGTTTTTATGGTTTGCTCATGTATCAGTAATTTCTTTTGATTGTGGTATCATAATTAAGATAAACATTTTTTCCTGATTAGTACTGGTAGCCAGTAAGTTAAATACTGGTATGAAAGAATTGGAACCAAACTAAAAATTGTGTGATTTTTACAATAAAAACCATATTAAACACAGTTTAAAAGAAAACACAACTATGAGAAGCACAATTTCTTATAAATAGTACATGTTCAAGTTGCTATACAGATTTTATACCTCAATGGGGAGAAGAGCCGATTCCAATGACTTTTTTTTTGTTAGTCCACATGGTTATGGATGCTTTTATTTTCTTTTGGGTGTGGACACTGAGTTTAAAAAAGCTCTTAGAACATGGTTTTCATTTCTTTCTACTGTATTTTAAAATCTGCTTTGTATGCCTTTGTAGGCTCTTGGCATTGTAATTTTTTAAAAAAAAACTTTCATTTATTTAAGAAGCAGAGAAACAGGAAGACAGAGCAAACACCCCCGACCTCCGCTACGCTCCCTAAATTCCTAAAACAACTACAGTGAGGCATTGGGAGGTCAGCCAAGAGCCAGAAAGTCAGCCCAGGCCTCCTGGTGGGGGGCAGGAACCCGATTACTTGAGCCATCATTCCTCCTCCCAGGGCCTCCTTAAGCAGGAAGCTGGAATCAGAGGTTGAGCCCGTTATTGAACTCCGGTATTTCCTGCAGGTGTCTTAATCACTAGGCTAAATGCAAGCCACAGCATTTTCTTAGTTACCTTCTAAAAATAGAAACTGCACATAACACGGGGCCTCAACTGTACCAGTTAGAGATCTCAGTTGCTCCTGGGTCAACTGCCTTACATTCATATTTTCTCCCTCCCAAACACATGACTTCTTATCCCACGTTCAACTTTGTAACTTAATTCAACAAATCATACTTAATATCCAGGATCCATACTATTGTACTACAATTTGTTTTCACAGCAACATATCTTCAGTTATTCACAATTTCACTTAACAAAAGGCCCGCAGAAGTGATTATTTCTATATTTGGAGATAAGGTTTTCACCATGAAATCAAATATATTATTTTCATTGCATACTCAGTTGTGCTTCCTTGTCCCATTGTAACATTGACCTGCTACCTCTATTTAAGTAAAATTTCACTGAAAATGTTTAATTGGTTACTTTTAGTGAGCTAGCCAAAGCAGCCCAACGATTATTCCACATTGCTACTTCCACATTTCTTCCTTAAATTCCATTTAAGTTAAATTTTTTATACTTTTCTCTAATTTTTAATACCACAAAGACCTCCCGAGTATCAAAAGTTGATATCCATTAAAAGTTAGCTTCTCACTTTCATAGAAAAACCAGATTGACACCTCCCCAAGTACAAAGCAATGACAAAAATTGATTTCCTATTTAGTCATAAGATAGTCAATGATATTCTTTCTTTTCATTAACAAAGACTCACTGCAGGCTTAAGCACTATTTCTGTGCTTAAGAATGTTTCTTAAAGTCCCAGCAACTAAAGACACTTGCCAAACTGAGTATACACAAAGTGTAGCATATTCTGCTCAAGACAATCAACGTCATCCACGTTTTAGGATGAGGAACGCACACATCGTGTCCCCAGGACATTTGAAATGAAGCCGGCGCCAGAAGGACCTCCTTTTACTACTCCATGAGCTGAGTGAATTTCTCTTCAGTAGGACCAATGTTTGTACTATACATAGTCTCAGAATTTGTGGCCATATGGGTGGGCGAACCCGAGTGGGGGGAAGAAATCAGAGGAGCAGCCTCTTCCGCAGCCCAGGCTCTTCCTCTGGCCAACAGGAAGTGCTTCCAGGCCCATCAGTGGGGAAGCCCTGTAGGCTCTCCCTACTTTTGCAAAAGCACAGGGCTTGGGGGGGGGGGGGGTGCTAGTGCCTCACAATACAAGACCCCAGTCTCCTCAATATTTTTTATTTTTTAATTTTTTGACAGGCAGAGTGGACAGTGAGAGAGAGAGACAAAGAGAAAGGTCTTCCTTTGCCGTTGGTTCACCCTCCAATGGCCGCTGCGGCTGGCGCACTGCGGCCGGCGCACCGCGCTGATCCGAAGCCAGGAGCCAGGTGCTTCTCCTGGTCTCCCATGGGGTGCAGGGCCTAAGGACTTGGGCCATCCTCCACCGCACTCCTGGGCCACAGCAGAGAGCTGGCCTGGAAGAGGGGCAACCGGGACAGAATCCGGCGCCCCGACCGGGACTAGAACCCCGTGTGCCAGCGCTGCAGGTGGAGGATTAGCCTAGTGAGCTGCGGCGCCGGCCTCACTCAATAATTTTTAAAAACGAGAACTAAACGCCCCCTGAAAATTTTGGGTCCTGCATTTCGAAACCGTAAATGCACGGGTGGAAAAGCAGCTGTATTGCTTGGAGGTCAAACCTTCATTAAAGGAAATGTTCCGTGGCTGAGGCTAAATTCAGGAGGGCCCAGCTCCTGTGGGAAGGGTGGCACGATTCAATCCAAACCCGCCAAGCCACAAACCCTCTGCAGCCACGTGATGGGAGAAGCCGAGTGGGGCCAAGGATCCGCTGGGGCCCCCTCTCGCCCTGTGGCCACGGACGCGGAAGGCCTCAGGGCTTTATCTGGGCAGGGCGCTCCCTGCACTTGCCGGTCAGAGCGCGAGTTCGCCGCGGCGGGAAAATTTCAGTCCCCCCACCCCATCCCAGGCCAAGTCCGCCGATGCGTGCCGGACACCAAGGCCGGCAAAGCAGCAGCCACCACCGCGCTGGGTCGCCCATCTAGCACCGTTTGTCCCACGCCCAAGTCTGGGTCGGCGTCCTCCCTCACCCGGGAGAAGAAAGGATAGGAAAGCCAAGGCCGGTAGACTCACCTGGCTGAGGCCGCTCGCCAGAAAGAAAGGCAGGACGCACCGCCATCTGTCCACCGCGGCCCCATTCACCCCACAGCGCCCCTGCTGCAAAGGACGCTCGCTTGCTCCTCCCCCACACTTGCTCTACACCGCTCCCCTGAGGGGGTGGGGGCTAAATCTTGGGGGAGGGGCGGGGCAGAGAATCCGGGTTCTGAGCCGTCGGCTCCGCCCAGGGGAGGAGTGGGACACTCAAGACCTTGGCAAAGGCTTGAAGGGGCAGGGAGAGGGGGACTTGGGAACGGCGGGTGGGAACCTACTGGTTTCCGTGCGAGTCGGGCCCCAGTTGCTTTGGCGCAAACGGTGACGGGAACGGAAAATAACGTGGAAAACAGACCGGTCAGCACTTGCCAAAGCCTTGAGGGGTAACAACTGGAATACGCGCAGTTTGGAACGGGGCTGCGTGCCTGGGAGTATCAGAGTCTTCCTTGCTCCTTCCGCTGGGGAGAGGCGGTCCCGCAAGCTCCCGCCTCTGGCCCAAGAACTCCAGGGAAGCGCCTCTCCCGCGGCCATCCAGGGGCTGCTGCAAGTCCGGCCAGCGCCACAGAGCCAGCCACTCGGAGGGCTGCCCGCCGGACTGCTGCCCTCCGCGCTACCCTCCTTCCTTATGAGGAAAGGAACTCGCTCCTCTAGCAAGATGTCGGTCCCCGCGTGGAGACACCTGTGGGGTATACAGTAAAGCCCGATCACCTGTGATGACGCCACTCGGGAGGATTCAGCGGAGGTGCAGCCGCCCAGCCCCTGTTCCCTAAGGACTGTGGGGGCGGGGAGAGCTGCAAATCCAGAGCCTTTCACGGAATCATCTGTAGGCGCCTAGGCCCATGGGAGAGCTGCAGGCTGCCGGCTTGCTCAACAATGCACTGTGAGGGTGTCCCTGTGGACCCTGCTTCTCTCCATTGACAAGGCTGTCCTGTTTAAGAAACCACAAATACACGAGTGTTTCAGCGACAGCTGAAGCCACCCCTGCCCAGGGCCCTCAGTGGTGTAACCCCTCATCAAGGACACCCCTCAGTGTCTGCCTCAAGCCCAGGACAGGCCAACTGGCCACTCACTGCTACCAACTCAGAATGCCCTGCCCCCTGCCCCAACTCCCCAGAATGCCCTGCCCCTCCCCCAACTCCCCAGCATGCCCTGTCCCCTCCCCCAACTCCTAGAATGCCCTGTATCCTCCCCACCCCCAGCTAGCTTCACAATCTCAGCCCCCCCCCCCCCAGGATCACCTGCTGGTCCCCAACTCACAGCCCTTTCTTTCCACCTGTCCCTGGTTGTTTGACCAGAGGAGGGTGGAATTCCCAAGGCACGGGGAGCAGACTAAATGGGCTCCTGGGGAGCTTTCTCATGCTCAGGCAGCTGCCCTATTGCACTTCAGGGCTGCCCAGGACAGCGTCCGAGTCCCAGCTGCCTTCATTTGGTGGGAGGGAGGAGTTCATGCTCTGCCACAGCTTCCCCACCTGGCCCCAGTGCAAAGGGAACAGAGCAGCCAGCGCCTTCCCAGCTGGGATCAGAAGACACAGCCCTGAGCTATGAATCTCAGCTGGCTGTCTGGGTTCCTTGTTCTATGCTTTCACTTTAGGGGTAATGGCCATTCGCCTCACAGGGAACCTACTCAAAGCCTGTTTTCTGTCCCTGCTCCCTGGACAGACACAGACTCAATAAATACTCACTGTGGCCAAAAACCCAGGTCCACAGAGGCTAAATGGCTTTGCCAGTGTGAACCTGAGGGGCACCAGATTCACAGGTGAGGGGCTCTCAGGCTGCAAATGACAAATGAGCATGAGACAGGATGCGCAGTATCATTAGTTGTGTAGGCAGGTGCAGATCAAAATCACCAGGAATTCCACGTCGCAGTTACTAGGATGGCCAGAATAAACACAAAATGCAAGGACAGACATTGTGGCACAGGTGGTTAAGCCACCACTTGGGTCCCCGGCATCCCATTCCCCAGTGCTGGTGTTAGTCCCAGCTGCTCCAGCTTCCTGCTAACAAACTTGCACTTCCATCTGTGTCACCGACATGGGTGACCTGGATGGAGGTTCAGGCCCCTGGCCTTGGCTGTTCTGGCCATTTGGGAAGTGAATCAGTAGACAGAAACTCTCTCTCCTTATGTGTGTGTGTGTGTGAGTGTGTGTGTCACTCTGCCTTTCAAATAAATAAGCCAGTGTTTGAATAAATAACTCATCGAATACATACATACATACATGCATACATAAAATGGAAAATAACTAGTGCGGTGAGGATGTGCAGATTGAAAGCCTCAGGGCCGGCGCTGTGGTGCAGTGGGTTAATGCCCTGGCTGGAAGCGCTGGCATCCCATGTGGGTGCCAGTTTGAGACCCAGCTGCTCCGCTTCCAATCCAGCTCTCTGCTGTGGCCTGGGAAAGCAGGAGAGGATAGCCCAAGTCCTTGGGCCCCTACACCCACGAGGGAGACCCAGAGGAAGCTCCTGGCTCCTGGCTCCTGGCACAGCTCCGGCCATTGCAGCCAATTGGGGAGTGAACCAGCAGATGGAGGACCTCTCTCTCTGCATCTCCTCTCTCTGTGTAACTCTGACTTGCAAATAAATAAATAAATCTTTTAAAAAGAGAGCGAGAGATTGAAAGCCTCGCGCACTGCTAGTAGGATAGTAAGGTGATGCCACCACTGCAGAAACAGGCTGGGACTCGCACTGCACTTGAAAAATGCAATCAGCACGTGACCCAGCAGGCCCACTGCTACACACACCCGAGAGAACTGCAGGCAGGGATCCACAGATGTGTACCTGAACGTCTGCCACCACACCATTTACAAAGCCCACAGGGAGAAGCCAGCCCTCAACTGATGAATGAATGTCTAGACAAAACGTGGAACATTCATACCGAGCTGTTGCTCAGTCACGCGAGGAGTGACCTTGTTGGCCTCAGAAATGGCTCCCCGGACAAAGGCCTCCTAAGCAGCCCCAGAATAAAGTTACCCTCTGACCTCCATGATGGGCAGAGTGGGCTCGCCTCCTTCTCCTCCCTTACAGAGTGCAGGCACGTGGTGCGACATGGACTAACCTTGACAACATGATGTATGTTCAAGAAACTAGACATGGAAGACTGCACCTGCATGGTCCGTTCACACCAAGTGTCCAGAAGAGGCAAGTCTTTGCAGAGCTCAGGTGAACCAGTAGCCGCCAGGGTTGGCAGGGGAAATGAGCAATGACTGCTAAGAGACATGACCTTCATGGGGGCCGATAGGAGTTCTAAAATTGATTGTGGTAATGCATGCACAATCTCATGAATCTGCTAAAAACTGGTGAATTGCACACTTTAAAATGGTGAATGCCACGACACTGAATTCTATATCCACAATAAAAATAAACCAGTACATTGATTTAGGAATGTTTAGGTAAAAGATGAATGGGAAATTCCATAATGTGGAGGCCTCGAGGTGCAAATTCTGCAACTCACGGATCAATCTTTCATCAAAAGTGTGTGAAACCGATCCTGTGAGTTCCCAGAGCACAGAGTGTGTATCACAGACATTCTTGCCGCAAACATTGTGCCCGAACAGGACAAAGTGCACATATTCTCTTTATGAAGGAACATTTTTCAGCAGGGATGCTTACATGGAAATGCAGACTGTGGATACTGGCACAAACAGCTCATAATCTGGTCTCTCATCAAAGGAGTAGCAGAGAAGAAAAAAAGGGGAACTGTTCTAGATTAAGAGAAGAATAAGAAATACTTGAACCAACGCTGTGTATAACATTTCTTTGGATCCTAATAAGAACATGTCAAGTTTAAGAGGTTTATTTTGTTCAAATAAGGCATGTGGACACAGGTGTGTTCATGTGCCATTAGGAATAATCATAATTTTTGATAGATGCAATGATGGTGTTTTGGTAATTTTTTCTAAAGCGCTTATCAGCTACAGTGTGTGATATAGTAGACTCTATGGAGTGTATAGCTGGTTAGGATTCATGAATGAAGTCATGTGATATTTGAAATACTCCAGCTCAAAAACTAGCAAATCAAGCATAATTGGTGGTGAAATGTCGATCAGTGGTGGAGCTGGTTCAGTAGGGATGGAGTCAGGTGTTGTTTGTCTCCAGAATTGTGGAACAGCTTAGTTGAGCGGAAGTACTCATTTTTTAGGCGCTTCCGTATCAGAATGTAACTGTGTGAAAGGGCGTTCTGACAGGACACCGCACTGTGGGCAGTCACCTGGCAGAATGGCATGAGCGTGACGTGTGCTGGCCAAAGGTGACTTTCATCAATTCCCTCAACAAATAGCTTTGAGCATCCACTATGTGCCTCACGTGTTCTTAACCCTGGAAGTACAGCCAAGAGACACAAAGACACTGCCTGCCCTCACGGAGTTCCTATTCTGGAGTGGGAGCCTGAGACAGTAAGACCCCTGGGACTCAGGTATCACGAGAGCCCTTCATGCTACGCAGTGAACTCGGCAGAGACGGGGAAAGGTTGGGGTGGAGCTGCACCTGCGGCCAGGACACGCAGCAAAGGACTGGCTGATGCAGCAACATCAGAGGACAGACCTGGGGGCAGCGGGTGAAGTGAGGGCCTGTGGAGAAGTGGGGGTGAAAATCGCAATGAGAGGCACTATCCTGTGCTTCCTGCTGATTTTTCCTGAAAATTTGTCCCTCACAAATGATAAGAGACCCTCACAAGAGCCTCTCACTTTAGGGGCTCGGTGCGGTTGTGTGAGCGTTAACAGCTACTAAGCCAAACTGTCATTTGACAAACCAGGGCCTGGCTAGGAACCCTGGTTGGAATCGCTACGTTAGGAGTTGGAGAACGTTTCCGGATCTGTGGATGTACAGTTTAAGGTTAGTGAATTCATTAACTTGAGCCCAAGGGGAGCAGAAATGGTTGACCAGTAGCTTTCACCACAGCCTGGACCTCGCCCAGTACAGGGTGACGTCACCGCACGTCACTATGGATTTCGTCACAGTGGGTTTGCGCTAGGAGGTCCGACCACCTTTAGGGTGAGGCTTGTGGCTCCTCAGGGTATGTAGTGGACGGGAGGCTTTCCCGTTGCTCCAGAGTCAAGGCTTTCTCCTCACGCCAAATTCCTCCTTAGGAGCGTGGTCTGTGTGCCTGACGAAGGTATTTAACACTATCTCTTTCCTCTTCAGGTCTCGGTGTTGGCAGGAAGCAGGAGTGAGACTGCTAGCCAGCGTAGAGCCAGGCTTCAAGAACACCGGTGAGGTATGTCACAGTGTTCTCAGTGGGAGTTTTACCCCCTTCCGCCAGCGCAGCTCCTTGTTTTTGAAACGTGCGCGCCTTTTTTGGCGGAGCAGGCCACTAGAGGGGGTGAGGCGGCGAGCGTGGGCGGCCCCGATGCTTCACAGGCTTGTGGGTGATGGAGAAGGGGCCCGGGTCGTGGCCGATCACCTCCAGCTCGATTTCCACCTGGCTTGCCGATGTAGGCGCCCGCCACGCTGCCCACCACCTCGGGCAGCACGATCGCGTCCCGCAGGTCACCACCCACGGCTTCTCCACGCGGGGCGCCGCCTTCTTGGGCTTGGGCAGGCACTTCCGTAGCCTCAGGCCAAGGCTCAGGTGGCGCCACTGCCGGGCACTGCACAGCCGCTTGAGCTGCAGCTAGCGCAGGTCCCGCAGCTGGTGGCGGTCCTCGCCAGCTAGATGAACTTGTAAAAGTTCGGCGTCGTCTTCTGCGCCCCTTCCGCCATCTTGTCTTGTCAGCTTCCAGGAAAAGCAGCGGCTCACGCTAAATGATCTCTCATTGAACTTCCTCTGGTGGTATTTGGTGTCATTGTACATTCAGTAGCTGTAACTGTTGAATATGGTGGTCGTGGGGGTTCTCCCTTTGCGATTACAAATAGCAACCTGTTGGGTCAATCCCAGCACCCCGCCCCGCTGTAGAGTCTAAGCTCGGAAAAGACCACGTTCTAACCAGAGGCGAGTGCCTTGAGGTTTACAAGCCTGACTCTCTGACATGATTTCCTCAGTGTGTGCTGGTGCCGTGCAGGTCTGGTAGAAATGGAGGGCACAGGAGGCATCGCTGTCTCAGAGCTGTGTCCTTAGTGCTCACCAGTGAGCAGAGGGGCAGCGTTATTTCAGCGTCCTGAGACCTTGTCAGGGCTCGCAGAGTAGCCTGATACTTCCATAGACTTTTGAGCTGGGGAAGAATTCCGGGTGGCTCCTGTTTGTCCAAGCAAGAAGCCAGAAACTCCATCTGGGTCTCCCACGTGGATGGTAAGGACCCAAGAACTTGCACCATCTTCAGCTGCCACCCAGGATCTTTAGCAAGGAGCTGAATCAGAAGCTCAGTAGCCTGGACTGACACTGGCCCTCCCACTTGAGATGCAGCTATCCCAAGTGGCAGCTTAACCCACTGTGCCACAACACCCACCCATTATATATAATTCTTTTCTATGTTATATAGGGCAAGCTCCCAGTTAACTTTCAAGGGTGAATAGCTTTCTTTTCAAATGATGTATTGTTTTGTGATTGTAATAACACATACTTATCATAGGGGATTTAGAAGGCCATGCAAGCTTGTTTAAACCATCATAAGATATTATTTGGAAATGTTTGTATATATTTAAACTCTTATGGGTCACATAGTTGGCACACACCCTCTCCTGGTCTCTTGGCTCATCTGGCTCAGCTTTCAATACACACCAGCTTCTTGTGCTTTGTACCATATCCTTTTGATTACGTTCTGTTAATCAAAAGCATTGGAGACAGGTAGAGGTAGGGACCAGGTGAGAAGATGGGCAGCATCATAAACCTTTGTGACCTCATCAGTGTGAATCTCTGACAGTAAGCCAATCATTTTCTTTCTCTCAGTTTCAATTTCCTCAGCTAAAAGAAGGGTTGAAATACATGAGTGGGTTTTTTTTGTTTGTTTCAAAGACTTATTTATTTATTTGAAAGAGCTTCAGAGAGAGAGAGAGAGAGATCGTCCATCTGCTGGTTCACTTCCCAGATGGCTGCAATTTCTGGGGCTGGGCCAAGCTGAGGCCAGGAGCCAGGGGCTTCTTCCAGGTCCCCTACTTGTGTGGCATGGAACCAAGTACTTGGGCCATCTTTCACTATTTTTCCCAGGCCATTATCAGGGAACTGGACTGGAACTGGAGCGTCCAGGGCACAAACTGGTGCCCATTAAGGGTTGGGGCACCACAGGCAGCAGCTTTACCTACTATGCCACGCAGCCAGCCCCAAATGAATGGTTCTTAAAATGTTATGGTCAAATACCTTTCTGTGAAGTGGTGAATGATGTGCAAATCTTTTTACAAATGTAAATATGGGGCAGGCATTAAGTGTGTAAGTTAAGACACTACTTGGAACAGCCACATACCATATTAGAGTGCCTGGGTTCAATATCTGCCTCTAGCTCCTGACTCCAGCTTCCTGCTAATGTGTTGTACCCTGAGAAGCATGATTGAGAAACTCAAATGGTTTGAGTCTCTACCACCCACATGGGAGACCTGGCTTGAATTCCCAGGTCTCTAGCATTTGGGGAGTGAATGGAAGAATTTGAGCCATGTTCTGCTGCCTTCACAGGGGGCATTAGCAGGAAGCTAAATCAGAAGTGTAGAGGTAGGGACCTGAATCACTGGCACCCTGATACAGAATGCTGTGAACCCAAGAAGCAGCTTAAGCCACTGTGCCACACATACAAAGTATGAAAGAAGTTGAAAATATTCTAGAGTCAAAAGTTGAGAAATATTTGGAATCTTTTTAAAATTGGAATAAAGTAAAACTATGTATGCTTGGCTATAGGTCTTGACAATCCTAGTGCTGAAGATAGTAAGTTAGTAGGTATACAATATGTGGTAGCTTATGTTTTATATGTGATATAGGTCAATTTCTCTTTAGTATCAGAGGGCACAAAAATGCAAAAATGCTACATTTCACCTGTATTTTACCACAATAAAAGAAATGATAGTGGAGTCGGCATTGTAGTACACTGGGTTAAGGTGCTGATTACAATACTAGCCTTCCATATTGGAGTGAACCAGTGCATGGAAGATATCTCCCCCTCCCCCACTGCTCTGCCTTTCTTTTGTGTGTGTGTGTGTTTTTAAAGATTTATTTATTTATTTACTTAAAAGTCAGAGTTACACAGAGAGAGAAGGAGAGGTAGAGGTAGAGGGAGAGAGAGAGAGAGAGAGAGAGAGAGAGAGAGGTCTTCCATCTGCTGGTTCACTCCCCAGTTGGCCACAATGGCCAGAGTTACACCTATCTGAAGCCAGGAGCCAGGAGCTTCTTATTGGTCTCCCACGCGGGTGCAGGGGCCCAAGGACTTGGGCCATCTTCCACTGCTTTCCCAGGCCGTAGCAGAGAGCTGGATTGGAAGCAGAGCAGCTGGGACTTGAATTGGCGCCCACATGGGATGCCGGCACTGCAGGCGGCTGCTTTACCCACTATGCCACAGCGCTGGCCCCTGCTCTGCCTCCTTTCAAATAAATAAATCTTTTTTTCTTGAAAGAGAGATTTATTTATTTATTTATTTATTTGGAAGTCACAGTTATATAGAGAGAGGAATAGCAGAGAGCTGGATCTTAAGTGGAGCAGCCAAGACTTGAACTGGAGCATGTATGGGATGCCAGCACTGCAGGTGGCGGCTTTACTTGCTAAGCCACAGCACCTGCCCCACAAATAAATAAATCTTGAGAAAAGAGGTGATAGAGGGGCCAGCGCTGTGGCACAGTGGGTTAACGCCCTGGCCTGAAGTGCCTGTATCCCATATGGGCACTGGTTCGAGACCTGGCTGCTCTACTTCTGATTCAGCTCTCTGCTATGGCCTGGGAAAGTAGAAGATGGCCCAAGTGCTTGGGCCCCTGCACCCGCATGGGAGACCAGGAGGAAGCACCTGGCTCCTGGCTTCAGATCAGCACAGCTCCGGCCCTTGCGGCCAATTGGGGAGTGAACCATCGGATGGAAGAGCTCTCTCTCTCCGCCTCTCCTCTTTCTGTGTAATTCTTTTTTTTTTTTCCAGGCAGAGTTAGACAGTGAGAGAGTGCGAGAGACAGAGATAAAGGTCTTCCTTTTCTGTTGGTTCACTCCCCAAATGGCCGCAATTGCTGGAGCTGCGCCGATCCGAAGCCAGGAGCCAGGTGCTTCTCCTGGTCTCCCATGCGGGTGCAGGGCCCAAGCACTTGGGCCATCCTCCACTGCACTCCCGGGCCACAGCAGAGAGCTGGACTGGAAGAGGAGCAACCGGGACAGAATCCAGCACCCCAACCGGGACTAGAACCTAGGGTGCTGGCGCCGCAGGTGAAGGATTAACCTAGTGAGCCGCAGCGCCGGCCTCTCTGTGTAATTCTTTCAAATAAATAAATAAATCTTTAAAAAAAAAAAAAAAAGACGTGATAGGGGCCAGCGCTTTGGCCTAGCGGGTAAAGCCGCCACCTGCAGTGCCAGCATCCCATATGGTCGCTGGTTCTAGCTGTTCCACTTCCAATCCAGCTCTCTGCTGTGGCCTGGAAAAGCACTAGAAGATGGTGGTCCAAGTGCTTGGGCCCCTGCACCTGTGTGGGAGACCCAGAGGAGTCTCCTGGCTCCTGGCTTCGGATTGGTGCAGCTCCAACGGTTGCAGCCAATTGGGGAGTGAACCATCGGATGGAAGACCTCTCTCTTCCTCTCTCTCTCTCTCTCTCTCTCTCTCTGCCTCTCTCTGCTTCTCCTTCTCTCTGTGTGTAACTATGACTTTCAAATAAATAAATAAATCTTAAAAAAAAGCAAAAAACAATGGGGCTTAAATCAAATGTTTAAAAAATGATAGTTCACATGGTATATTTATAGTCTGGCAAATACCTTATGCATGAAGTATCTATGTGATGATATTAATTACTCTTTTTCAGTCTTAATAGATTCCTGTGTGGACTAAACCAAAGTTGAAAGAAGTAAACAAAAAAAGAGACTTTTCAAAAAAAGGTAAGGCTATTATTAGATATAATTGTTTTATTTGTCAATTGAATCGCATCATCTTTCTCTTTGAAAGACCTTTTAAATATTGCTTCAGTTATACACTATTTTATATTTCTGGACCCAAAACATAACCACCAAAGAATTTGTTTTTCCTAATAGAATAGGGTTACTACCATCTATTATTTCTTCCTGCATCATTTTCAACAGATTTGGATGAAAAGCACTAGCTTTATTATATTAAAATGGTAAAGGCTATGAAAGAAAATCAGATTGTTGAAAGGTATAGATAGAAGCAATCAAACCTTAACAAATCCCCACTGCCTTTTTTTTTTTTTTTTTTTTTTTTTTTAAGTTAGGGGCTTTAACCCACTGCGCCACAGCGCCGGCCCCTAAATCCTCACTGTCTTTCTTCAGCTTTCATTTCCTGATAATGCGTAGATCCTTGGGAAAGCCTCAAGAAGGTTACCACTTCTATCTGCTGTAGCCTCTAAAGTCTGTCTTGTTGGTGGCAACAAATAACATAGTAATCCCTATGCTCTCTGTTTTGGGTGAGCTCAATTAGCTTCTTTGAATTTTCTTCTCAGTTTTAATGTGATACCCCTACTTCATGGAGGGTTGGTGAAATTTGAAATTGCCTGTTCTTTTCATGCTGTTAGTTACATAAATGACTGAACTAATCAAGCTATTTAAACATTTCCATGTTATTTACACCTATATTGACCTTTCTTAGAAACTAGGTGACCATTTTTCTTATTACTCCAAAAATTTCACAACTTCATGTAAGTTACTTAGGGTTTCTAAAGAAATATCTCAGCTCTTCCTCTTACTAGAATAGATTATAAGAGCTATAGCAGAAAGTGTTTGTATGAAATTTGTTTTGTATAAAAATGATGTTTTGCATTAATCTCTGGGGGTGAGCATTTGGCATAGCAGTTAATATGTCACTCAGAACACCTACATCCCATATTACAGTGCCTGAATTTTTGTCCCTTCTTTACTTTTGAGTCCATCTTGCTTGCTTGCTTTTTAAATATTTATTTGTTTATTTGAAAGTCAATGTTAGAGAGAGAGAGAGAGAGAATATCTTCCATCCATTGGTTTATTTCCTAAATGGTTGCGACAGCAGAGGCTGGGCCAGGCAGAAGCCAAGAACCTGGAACTCTATCCTGGTCTCTCACATGAGTGGCAGGTGCCCAGGCACTTGCTCTATCTTCTGCTGCTTTCCCAGATGTATTAGCAAGGAGTTGGATTAGAAGTGGAGCAGCTGGGACTCAAATTGGTGCCTATATGGGATGCTGGCATTGCAGGCAATGGCTTAACGTGCTGCAACACAACGCCAGCCTGTGATTCCAATTTTCTGCTAATACACACCCTGGGAGGCAGCAGGTGATGACTGAAGTACTTGGGTCACTGCCACCCATGTGGGAGACCCAGATTGAATTCTGGATTCCTGGCTTCAGCCTGGTCCAGTACGGACAGTTATAGGCATTTGGAGAGTGAACCAGATTTCTCTTTCTCTCTTTCTCTCTCTCTCTCTCTGTTGCTCTGCATTTCAAATAAATAAAATTGAATAAATAACCATTTTTTAAAAAGGAAAATGGTCATAATGGGTGGCCTGAGATTCAAGGAACCAAAATATTTTATTTGTTTCATATATAATATAATTGAGAGATTTCTTAACAGTATTTCCTTCAGTGTAAATTTATGGTGGTAATCCTTGCAGGTAAATGAAGAATTCTGAGAACAAGCGAAGACGTAAGAAAGGAAAGAAAAAGTCAAATAGCTTGAGAAAGAGGTGTAGGAGTACTGAATCAAGGTAATGAAATGAGATATAATTCGTGTCATATAACAGTGGGTTCTATGGTAGAAAATTATCTTGTTAGATTGAAGGGAAATATGACCAGAAACAGACTTTATGACAAATTCACATCTTAAACAACTCTGCAAATTTGATTTTACAGGACAAATCACTTCCAGGTGGGGAAGAAACTCAAGCATTAATCCCTTAAACTACCCCAAATGTCTTATGTCAGAATATACAAGGGTACCTCAAAAAGTTCATGGAAAAATGGAAAGAATATGTTTTTATTTTGGTTTAAAACAATTTTGTGTTTATATATACAGAGGATGTTCAAAAAGTTCATGGAAATGTACATAATGAAAACCTATGTATGGATTTCAAAAAATTTCGCACCAAATAACTATCTTTTAACTAATTCCACTTTCCACAGATGTTTTGAAGTACCCTTGTATTATACAAGCAAAAGTTTTTTAGAGGAAAACTTGTGACCATTTGAAGAATTTGAGTCTGCCTTTGTATTTGTCAGGCTCTCTAGAGAAACAGAACATATATACAAATATATATATATATAAATACATTATATATTGTATTTATATATGCATATATTTATGTGTGTATATATGTATATATGTATATATTTGTATATCTACATATATATGTATGTGTGTATATATATCTACACACACACACATATATAACACAAGCTACTGTTTCAGATCAAGTGCAGAGGCATTGGGAGAAACTTATGTCCAAGTTTGAAGGCAGTCAGTCTGGAAGAATTCTCTCTTACTAAGGGGAGAGTCAGCCTTTTTGTTCTATTAAGGACTTCAACTGATTGGATGAGGTCCACTCACATTATGGAGTACAGTCTGCTTTACTCAATATAACAATTTAAGTGTCCATCTCCTCCAAAAGCACCCTCATAGAAAGACCCAGAATAATGCTGAACAAAGTATTGAGATGAGGCATTATATGGCCCAGTCAGGTTGACATAAAATCAAGCATCACAAGTCCACCCGTTGTCAACTTGGCACCCCGTACCTATATCTCTTTAAACCGCACTTAATTTCTATGTAAAGATGATTTTAAAAAGTCATAATTCTGCCTAACTTGATACAACTATTCTGTGCATAACTGAAAACCACTGACCTCTTCTAGAGAAGAAGAAGTAAAGTCCTTGGGACATCTTTGCTCTTCTTGATATCCCATAACTTAAATACTATGATGTAAAATTAATACTGAAATACCATGATATAAAGTCCGCACATCTTATGTTACATGATAAGAGGATGAAAGAGGGAAGAAACAAAGATGTTTGAGATATATATGTGTACAGATGCACCCCAGCCTATACATCACACATATTCATTACAAAACAAATATCTGGGCATTCCATAGCCCAGTCAGATTAACAAATAAGATTTATAATCGTAACCATATTTACTTTCTAAAGTCTTCATTTATTTAATTGATTCCCAAAGCTAGTGTGTACAGTATTTTGTGCTGCATATTTTATTTTAATAATTTAAGCATTTGATTATTTCTATTACAGGAACATGAATCCGCAGTTTGATCATGAGTTCCAGCATTCCCTGCACTCTGTTCAAAGGCAGAGAGAGGGCCATCCCCACTACCATCTCTACCAGCACTACCTTTACCTGGAAGACTTCCTCTTCTTCCCCCCAACTTTCCCTGGAATAAGTTATGAATCATCATTACCATTATTACCTTTGTTCCAGGATCAGCGCTTCTACCACTACTTTTATTGGGGGATCTTCTACTCCGGGTTAATAACTTTCCTTAACTTCTGAAATGAAGCACAAATAAATGTGTAAATCTGAACTCCATGTATTTATTCTTAAACTGCATGACTTGATTCTCCGTGATGAGAATCGCTTGGTCAGGGTTGGGTATTTGGTGTAGCGGTTGAGTCACTGCTTGAGGTACCTGCATCCCAAATAGTCTAATTCTTTCCAACTCTTCTACTTCCAGATCAGCTTCCTATTAATGTACACCCCAGGTGGCAGCAGATGATGACCCAAGTACTTGAGTCATGGCCACCCATGTTGGAGTCTCAGATTGAGTTCTAGGCTCCTGGCATCAGCCTGGCCTAACCTTGGCTTGTTTGTCAGCATTTGTGGAGTGAACCAACAGCTGCAAGATTTTTCTCTTTCTATTTTTCAAATAAAAATAAATAAGAAAAATTTAAAAAAGAAAGAACAGTGAAATTAATTTTTTTTTCCAAAACATAATTAGTTGGTCAAAGGCAAAACTTTGACTAGAGTTCATGGCATCTTCTAGCCTTTGGTGATCTTCAAGTGTGAATAACTGCTATTCACACTTCAAGTGTGAATAATAGCTGTGTATACATAGTGCCATAATGTTTGAAAATATCCTGCTAATGTTTTTATTCCCTTTGTCAAAAACTCATCGTCTTATCTTCCTCTCTCATTATAGTGTCTCAATAACTGGAAATCCCATTGAGAATATGAAATTCATATAGAAGACAGAATGGAATTCATAAAATTATTAAAGATAATAATACTAGTTTCCTGGGGCTACCCTATAAATTACCACAAACTATTACCAAAACCTAATAGTTTTTGATATGCTACATGAAAATGCCACTTTCCTGAGAATTATTTTACTTATCATCAGATAATGTGTTTTTAACTTTTAAATATTTTTTAAAATTAGAAGTTGGGATTTTTCCAAAAAAGATTTATTTATTTATTTGTATGAAAGGCAGAATGACAGAGAAAGAGAGCGAGAGCGAGAGAGAGAGGGGGGAAGAGACAGAGAGATCTTCCATCTACTGGTTCACTCTCCAATGACCACAATGGCCAGGGCTGGGCCAGGCCAAAGCTAGAAACCAGGAATTCCGGCCAGTGCCACGGCTCACTAGGCTAATCCTCCGCCTAGCGGCGCCAGCACACCAGGTTCTAGTCCCGGTCGGGGCACCGGATTCTGTCCCGGTAGCCCCTCTTCCAG
This sequence comes from Oryctolagus cuniculus, assembly GCF_051225735.1. Classification (NCBI taxonomy): domain Eukaryota; kingdom Metazoa; phylum Chordata; class Mammalia; order Lagomorpha; family Leporidae; genus Oryctolagus; species Oryctolagus cuniculus. The sequence continues at coordinate 76,864,131 of NC_142888.1, read as the reverse complement.
GCCAGCCCTCTGCTGTGGCCAGGGAGTGCAGTGGAGGATGGCCCAGGTGCTTGGGCCCTGCACCCCATGGGAGACCAGGAAAAGCACCTGGCTCCTGGCTCCTGCCATCGGATCAGCGCGGTGCACTGGCCGCAGTGTGCCGGCCGCGGCGGCCATTGGAGGGTGAACCAACGGCAAAGGAAGACCTTTCTCTCTGTCTCTCTCTCTCACTGTCCACTCTGCCTGTCAAAAAAAAAAAAAAAAAGAAAAGAAAAGAAAGAAAGAAAGAAAGAAACCAGGAATTCCATCTGGGTCTCCCATATGGGTGACAGCAAATACTTGGGCCATAATCTGTTGCTTTCCCAGGTTCATCAGCAGGAAGCTGGATCAGAAGCAGAGCAGCTGGGCCTGAAACTGACTCTCCAATATCGGATGCTGGCATCACATGCAGTGGCTTAACCTACTACACCACAGTGCTGGCCCCATAATGTTTTGTGTTTTCTTTTTAACTTATTTTAAAGATTGACAATGCCCCCATTAACTAGAAACTAGCTTTCTAAAGTAAAATATATTTATCCAGGCTACCATATGGGCAAATGACTCATCCATGTGTATAAAGCAATGAAAGTAGTAATGAAGAAGGAGATGGGAGAGGGAATGGGAGGTGGGATGAGAGCAGGGGAGGTATAGGGAAAAGAACCACTATATTCCTAAAGTTCTATCTATGTTAAAATGCATTCATTAAACAAAAATTTAAAAATAAAAAATAAATGAAAGTAGAAAGGCAATTCCATTATTTTTGTTTGATTTGGTTTACCTATAAAGTATTTAGACCTGGTAAAAGATCTTCTGAATGAATGTCATATATGTTGACTGTTCAGTTGCTGTAGCTTTGTGGTATACTTTGTAGTAAGAACACATCCTATTTCCTTGCTACAGTACTTCATTGACTTTCATTCTCTGGATAGACTTTCTGGTCTTTGTTCTAATTAAGCATAGTACTGAGAATACACTCCCTTTTTATTCACTTAAGGACAAGTGTCTGTCCTCCTGCCCATATGCCACTCAATGAATTTATCTTCTGAGCTGAATTTCACATGTGCTTTGCTAAGGTGATGAACACTTGTGTTTTGTTTTAAAGATTTATTTCATTTATTTGAAAGACAGAGTTACAGAGAAAGGTAGAGACAGAGAGATCTTCCATCTGCTGGTTCACTTTCCAGATAGCCGCAACGGCCGGAGCTGTGCCAATCCAAAGCCAGGAGCCAGGAGCTTCTTCCTGGTCTCCCAAGTGGGTACAGGGGCCCAAGGACTTGGACCATCTTCTACTGCTTTCCCAGGCCATAGCAGAGAGCTGGATGGGAAGAGGAGTAGCCAGGACTAGAACCGGCGCGCCCATATGGGATGCCTGTGCTTCGGGCCAGGGCTTTAACCTGCTGCGCCACAGCGCCGGCCCCATGAACATTTGTGTTTTTTGTTTTTTCTTAGAGAAGCATAGAGCATGAAAAGTTGTTCACTTTTAAATTGCTTGATCTTACAAAAGCCACGAATACGCCTTGCTCTGGTTAGGATTGGGAGGGAGCATCCAGCTTTTCTGTTTTGAATATAAGTTTAACTTTATTATATCAAAAGCAGGCTTTACTCAGCCTTGATACCATTTCCAGTTTTACCCCTTCTCCATGTTCTTCAGTTTGGTGCATCCTAATGACCACTTCCCTATGGGGCCGCTATGTATAACTGAACCCCATACCCCACACGGATGGTGTAGATAAGCTGCAGTGAGTAACCCTGTCACAACATGATCCCACGGAAGGTATGCCTGCTTGTTTTAAACCCATCATTAAAATTTTCCCCAGGAAACTTCCTTAGGTAATGTCCAATAAAGGTATTGGCCCAGAGTATTCATTCTCTCTCTCTCTACCTGCTGGTTGAGCATGCATGATGTAGTATTATAGTAAACATGTAGAGGAGACCATTTGTTTTAAGATTAATTTAGTTATTTGAAAGGCAGAGAGAGAAAGAAAGAGAGATGTTCCATCTACTGGTTCACTCACCCAAAGCCCTCAACAGCTAGGACTGGGCCAGGGGCCTGGAATTCTATCCAGGTCTCCCACATGGGTGGCAAGGGCCCAGGTACTTGAGCCAGTATCTGCTGTCTCCCAGGCACATTACCAGGAAGCTGGATAGGAAGCAGAGGAGCTGGACTCAACCTAGGCACTCCAGTATGGGATACAGGCATCCAAAGTAGCAGCTTAACCCACTATTGCTACAACTCCCACCCCTTGGACATAGCTTTAAATGACCAGTTAGAGATTTCACTATTTTTCTAAGTGACCAAAACCAATTAGAAGAATGTTTTCTTTGGGATCATTTGTTGACCTGACTATCCAGTGCTGTGAATGAAGTTTGGCCAAGTGTGTGTTTTTTTCTTTTGTGGGGATCCTGTTGTTTATTAGGAACACCCCAGGTAAGAGATGGAAAGTAGCAACATCCCATTAACCTTTATCATGCCTGATGGTTAGCAATGCCATTCACAATTTCATTCTTCTGCATGTGGATATCCAGTTTTCCCAACATCCTCCATTGATTACTCTGACTTTTTCTCATTCTGTGTTCTTGGAATCCTTGTCAACATTAATTGATTGGGGGTGGGAATCTGACCCAGCAGTTAAGATGTCCATGTTCCCCATCGGAGTGCCTTGGTTGTAGTCCTGGCTCTGCTGCTGACTCCAGCTTCCTGCTAATGCACACTCTGTGAGGCAGCAGGTGATGGCTCAAGTAGTTGAGTTCCTACCACCCACATGGGAAATCCAGATTGAGTTCTGGATTCCTGGCTTTGGCCTAGCTCTGCCCCAGATGTTGCAGGCATTTTGATAGTGAACCAGAAGATGGGAGCTTTCTGCCTACCTGTCTGTCTCTCAAATAAATAAAAAAATTTTAAAAAACTCAGTTGACCATAAATGTGTAGGTTCATTTCAGAGCTCTTTTTTGTTGGTTAATGTGTTAGTTTTCATACCAAAATCATGCGGTTTTAATTACGATAGCCTTGTAATACAGTGTGAAATTGAGTAGCATGATGTTTCTAGATTTGTTCTTTTTGGTCAAGATTGCTTTTGGCTATATTTTTGTGTGTGATTCTATATGAATTTTAGATTTTTTTCTATTTTAAAAATTTCATTGGAATTTTAATAGTGATGTCATTGAATCTGTGGATCATGTTGGGTAATATGGACATTTTAACAATATCAACTCTTCCAATTCATGAGAATGGAATATCTTTCTATTTATTTGTGTCATTTTCAATTTGTTTCATCAATCCTCCTTTATTAGATTTAATCCTAACTATTTTTTTAGCTATTGGAAATGAAGTTGTTTTCTTGATTTCTTTTTCATATGGTTCATTGGTATTATATAGCAATGCTACACATTTTTTATGTATCAATTTTGTATACATTCTACTTTGGGATCTTTGAAAATGGAGAGCACTCCTTCAATGGTTAGGAGAGACACAAGATGGAAATAAAGGTTTTGTTACTTAGAAGTCCTAGAGGGTATGCCTAAAATCCAGAGGCCATACACAGAGGTCAGGGAGCATGTGGAGGGAGAAAGAAAGTATTGACCTGAGACATTTGCCTTTATTAGGGTCCAGGATGGGAGTCTGAGCATCCTCAAGCAGGAAGAGGGGATTAGCTGTTTAAAAGCAAGCAGCTGCAGAAAGGCTATCCTGTGGCAGAGACTTTACCTCTGAGTCTATCTGGGCCAAAAACTGGGTGTTTGGTTTTGGGGATTCTTGGACAGGATTGGAGATAACAGATACGGGAACTGTAAAAGCAACAGAGTTCAGTGGTTTGCCCATTATTATGTGCCTGTCTGGTGGCTTAGAAAAAAATGGATGCTGAGATAGGGTAACTGAACTGGGCCTTAGCATAATCCATCCCTTAGTGACTCAGCATCAATTTTATGAGTAGGGGGAGGGCTGGCACTGTGGTTTAGCGAGTAAAGCCAGCACCTGCAGTGCTGGAATCCCATATGGATGCCAGCTCGAGTCCTTGCTGTTCCACTTCTGATTCAGCTTTCTGCTATGGCCTAGGAAAGCAGTAAAAGATGGCCCAAGCCCTTGGGATGGGCCAGGCCAAAACCAGGAGCAGGAGCTTCTTCTGGGTCTCCCACGTGGGTGGCAGAGGCCCAAGTACCTGGTCCATCTTCAGCTGCTTTCCCAGGCTGGATTAGAAGTGGAGCATCTGGAACTTGAACCAGCCACATAATGGGATGCCAGCGTTGCAGGCTGTGGCTTAACCCACTATACCATGACACTGGCCCCAACATTTCACTATTGCTAGGATAACAAATCCCACAATAAAAATGCAAATAACATTTTTTTTTATCTTTTATTTAATGAATATAAATTTCCAAAGTACGTCTCATGGGTTACAATGGCTTTCCCCCCCATACCGTCCCTCCCACCCACCACCCTCCCCTTTCCCACTCCCTCTCCCCTTCCATTCACATCAAGATTCATTTTCGATTATCTTAGTATACAGAAGATCAGCTTATTATACCTTAAGTAAGGATTTCAACAGTTTGTTCCCACACAGAAACATAAAGTGAAAAATAATAGATGATTTTTTTTTAAATGATGATGAAATCAGATCAGACCTATTGTCATGTTTAATCCCAGTGAGAGTCAAGTTGGGAATTGATAGTTTCTTTTTTTTTTTTTTTTAACAGAAGATCAGTTTAGTGTACATTAAGTAAAGATTTCAACAGTTTGCACCCCCATAGAAACACAAAGTGAAATATACTGTTTGAGTACTCGTTATAGCATTAAGCCTCAGTGTACAGCACATTAAGGACAGAGATCCTACATGAGGAGTAAGTGCACAGTGACTCCTGTTGTTGACTTTACAAATTGACACTCCTGTTTATGGCATCAGTAATCTCCCTATGCACCAGTCATGAGTTTCCAAGGCTATGGAAGCCCCTTGAGTTCTCCGACTCTTATCTTGTTTAGACAAGGTCATAGTCAAAGTGGAGGTTCTCTCCTCCCTTCAGAGAAAGGCACCTCCCTCTTTGAAGACCTGTTCTTTCCACTGGGATCTCACTCACAGAGATCTTTTTGCCAGAGTGTCTTGGCTTTCCATGCCTGAAATACTCTCATGGGCTTTTCAGCCAGATCCGAGTGCCTTTAGGGCTGATTCTGAGGCCAGAGTGCTATTTAGGACATCCGCCATTCTATGAGTCTGCTGAGTATCTCACTTCCCATGTTGGATCACTCTCCCCTTTATTTATTCTATCGGTTAGTGTTAGCAGATACTAGACTTGTTTATGTGCTCCCTTTGACTCTTAGTCCTTTCATTATGATCAATTGTGAACTGAAATTGATCACTTGGAATAGTGACATGGCATTGGCACATGCCACCTTGATGGGATTGAATTGGAATCCCCTAGTATGTTTCCAACTCTACCAATTGGGGCAAGTCAGCCCGAGCATGCCCCAAATTATACATCTCTTCCCTCTCTTATTCCCACTTTTATGTTTAACAGGGATCACATTTCAGTTAATTTTCAACACTTAAGAATAACTGTGTGATAATTACAGAATTAAACCAGTCATATTAAGTAGAACAGACAAAAAAAAATACTATGAGGGATAATGTATTAAGTTGTCCATTAGCAGTCAGGGCTATGCTGATCAAGTCACCATTTCTCATAGTGTCCATTTCACTTCAGGAGGTTTCCTTTTTGGTGTTCAGTCAGTTGTCACCGATCAGGGAGAACATATGGTATTTGTCCCTTTGGGACTGGCTTACTTCACTCAGCATGATGTGTTCCAGATTCCTCCATTTTGTTGCAAATGACTGGATTTCGTTGTTTCTTACTGCGGTATAGTATTCTAAAGAATACATATCCCATAATTTCTTTATCCAGTCTACCATTGATGGGCATTTAGGTTGGTTCCAGGTCTTGGCTATTGTGAATTGTGCTGCAATAAACATTAGGGTGCAGACCGCTTTTTTCTTTATCAATTTAAACTCCTTTGGGTAAATTCCAAGGAGTGGGATGGCTGGGTCGAACGGTAGGGTTATCTTCAGGTTTCTGAGGAATCTCCAGACTGATTTCCATAGTGGCTTGACCAGTTTGCATTCCCACCAACAGTGGGTTAGTGTCCCTTTTTCCCCACATCCTCGCCAGCATCTGTTGTTGGTAGATTTCTGTATGTGAGCCATTCTAACCGGGGTGAGGTGAAACCTCATTGTGCTTTTGATTTGCATTTCCCTGATTGCTAGTGACCTTGAACATTTTTTCATGTGCCTGTTGGCCATTTGGATTTCCTCTTTTGAAAAATGTCTATTGAAGTCCTTGGCCCATCTCTTAAGTGGGTTGTTGGTTTTGTTTTTGTGGAGTTTCTTGATCTCTTTGTAGATTCTGGTTATTAACCCTTTATCTGTTGCATAGTTTGCAAATATTTTTTCCCATTCTGTCGGTTGTCTCTTCACTCTCCTGACTGTTTCTTTTGCAGTACAGAAACTTCTCAATTTGATGCAATCCCAATAGTTGATTTTGGCTTTGACTGTCTGTGCCTCCCGGGTCTTTTCCAGAAATTCTTTGCCTGTGCCAATATCTTGAAGGGTTTCTCCAATGTTCTCTAATAACTTAATGGTGTCAGGACGTAGATTTAGGTCTTTAATCCACGTTGAGTGGATTTTTGTGTAAGGTGTAAGGTAGGGGTCTTGCTTCATGCTTCTGCACGTGGAAATCCAGTTTTCCCAGCACCATTTATTGAATAGACTGTCCTTGCTCCAGGAATTAGTTTTAGATCCTTGATCAAATATAAGTTGGCTGTAGATGTTTGGATTGATTTCTGGTGTTTCAATTCTGTTCCATTGGTCTATCCATCTGTTTCTGTACCAGTACCATGCTGTTTTGATTACAACTGCCCTGTAGTATGTCCTGAAATCTGGTATTGTGATGCCTCCGGCTTTGTTTTTGTTGTACAAGATTGCTTTAGCTATTCGAGGTCTCTTGTGCCTCCATATGAATTTCAGCATCATTTTTTCTAGATCTGCGAAGAATGTCTTTGGTATCTTGATTGGGATTGCATTGAATCTATAAATTGCTTTTGGGAGAATGGACATTTTGATGATGTTGATTCTTCCAATCCATGAGCATGGAAGATTTTTCCATTTTTTGGTATCCTCTTCTATTTCTTTCTTTAAGGTTTTGTAATTTTCATCGTAGAGATCTTTAACGTCCTTGGTTAAGTTTATTCCAAGGTATTTGATTGTTTTTGTAGCTATTGTGAATGGGATTGATCTTAGCAGTTCTTTCTCAGTCATGGCATTACTTGTGTATACAAAGGCTGTTGATTTTTGTGCATTGATTTTATATCCTGCCACTTTGCCAAACTCCTCTATGAGTTCCAATAGTCTCTTAGTAGAGTTCTTTGGATCCTCTAAGTACAGAATCATATCGTCTGCAAAGAGGGATAGTTTGACTTCTTCCTTCTTGATTTGTATTCCTTTGATTTCTTTTTCTTGTCTGATGGCTCTGGCTAAAACTTCCAGAACTATGTTAAATAGCAGTGGTGAGAGTGGGCATCCCTGCCTGGTGCCAGATTTCAGTGGAAATGCTTCCAACTTTTCCCCATTCAATAGGATGCTGGCTGTGGGTTTTTTATAAATTGCTTTGATTATATTGAGGAATGTTCCTTCTATACCCAATTTGCTTAGAGTTTTCATCATGAAAGGGTGTTGAATTTTATCAAATGCTTTCTCTGCATCAATTGAGATAATCATATGGTTTTTCTTCTGCAGTCTGTTAATGTGGTGAATCACATTGATTGATTTGCGAATGTTGAACCATCCCTGCATACCAGGGATGAATCCCACTTGGTCTGGGTGGATGATTTTCCTGATGTGTTGTTGTATTCTATTGGCCAGAATTTTATTGAGGATTTTTGCATCTATGTTCATCAGGGATATTGGTCTGTAATTTTCTTTCAGTGCTGCATCTTTCTCTGGCTTAGGGATTAAGGTGATGCTGGCTTCATAGAAAGAATTTGGGAGGATTCCCTCTTCTTCGATTGTTCTGAATAGTTTGAGAAGAAATGGGATTAGTTCTTCTTTAAATGTCTGGTAGAATTCAGCAGTGAATCCATCTGGTCCTGGGCTTTTCTTTGTTGGGAGGGCCTTTATTACTGTTTCAATTTCTGTTTCAGTTATGGGTCTATTTAGGTTTTCGATGTCTTCATGGTTCAATTTTGGTAGATTGCATGTGTCCAGGAATCTATCCATTTCTGATAGGTTTTCCTGTTTGCTGGCATACAGGTCCTTGTAGTAATTTCTGATGATTCTTTTTATTTCTGTGGTGTCTGTTGTTACGTTTCCTTTTTCATCTCTGATTTTATTGATTTGGGTCTTTTCTCTTCTTTTTTTAGTTAGTTGGGCCAATGGGGTGTCAATTTTGTTTATTTTTTCAAAAAACCAGCTTCTCGCTTGGCTGATTTTTTGTAATGTTTTTTTGGATTCAATCCTGTTAATTTCTTCTCTGGTTTTAATTATTTCTCTTCTCCTACTAGATTTGGGTTTGGTTTGCTGCAGTTTTTCTAGGTCCTTGAGGTGCGCTGAAAGCTCATTTATTTGGTACCTTTCCAATTTCTTGATATAGGCACCTATTGCTATAAATTTGCCTCTCAATACTGCTTTTGCTGTATCCCATAAGTTTTGATATGTTGTGTTGTTGTCTTCATTTACTTCCAGAAAGTTTTTGATTTCTCTTTTGATTTCTTGAATGACCCAGTGTTCATTCAGGAGCATGTTGTTCATTCTCCATGTGTTTGCATACTTTCTGGGGTTTCCTGAGTTGCTAATTTCCAGCTTCATCCCGCTGTGGTCTGAGAAGCTGCATGGTATGATTCTAATTCTTTTAAATTTGCTGAGACTTGCTTTATGTCCTAGTATGTGATCAATCCTAGAGAAGGTTCCATGCGCTGCTGAGAAGAATGTGAAGTCTGTAGATGTAGGGTTGAAAGTTCTGTAGATATCTGTTAGATCCATTTGGGCAATAGTGTCAATTAAATCTGCTGTTTCCTTGTTGATCTTCTGTCCGGATGATCTGTCTATTTCTGAGAGTGGAGTATTGAAGTCCCCCAGTACTATTGTATTGGAATCTAAATCTCCCTTTAAGTCCCTTAACATATCTTTTAAATAGACCGGTGCCCTGTAATTAGGTGCATATACATTTATAATAGTTACATCTTCCTGTTGAATTGAACCCTTAATCATTATATAGTGTCCCTCTTTGTCTCTCTTAACAGTTTTTGTATTAAAGTTTATTTTGTCTGATATTAATATGGCTACACCTGCTTTTTTTTGGTTTCTGTTGGCATGGAATATCTTTTTCCAACCTTTCACTTTCAGTCTGCATGCCTCTTTGTTAGAGAGATGTGTTTCTTGTAGGCAACAAATAGTTGGGTTGTGTTCTGTGAGCCAGTCAGCTAAACGGTGTCTTTTAACTGAAGAATTCAGACCATTAATGTTCAATGTGACAATTGATACGTAGTGACTTTGCCCTGCCATTTTCCTGGAAATATTTTCTAGTATATGCTTTGAGCTTCCCATGCTCTTTTACTGGTAGGTGTTCTTCCTTTCCCTTCTTTCATATTGATGGCCGTGTTTCTGTGTTTCTGAGTGTAGCACATCTTTAAGTATCTTTTGCAGGGCCAGACGAGTGGCCACAAAGTCTTTCAATTTCTGTTTGCTATGAAAGGTCTTTATTTCACCTTCATTCACAAATGAGAGCTTGGCAGGATATAATATTCTGGGCTGGCAATTTTTCTCTCTTAGCACCTGTGCTATGTCTCGCCATTCCCTCCTAGCTTGTAGGGTTTCTGATGAGAAGTCAGCTGTGAGTCTGATTGGAGATCCTCTGAGAGTAATCTGACGTTTCTCTCTTGCACATTTTAGGATCTTTTCTTTATGTTTCACTGTGGTAAGTTTAATTACCACGTGTCGTGGTGAGGATCTCTTTTGGTCATGTTTATTGGGGGTTCTATGAGCTTCCTGTACTAGGATATCTCTGTCCTTCTCCAAACCTGGAAAGTTCTCTGCTAGTATCTCACTAAAAAGGCCTTCCAATCCTTTCTCTCTCTCCATGCCTTCAGGAACTCCTAGAACTCGAATGTTGGTTTTTTTAATAGTATCCTGTAGATTCCCAACAATATTTTTCAGGTTTCTAATTTCCTCTTCTTTTCTTTGGTTTGACTGTATGTTTTCCTGTGCTCTATCTTCTAAGTCTGATATTCTCTCTTCTGCTTCACCCATTCTGTTTTTAAGGCTTTCTAATGTGTTTGTCATTTGATCTATTGAGCTCTTCATTTCATTTTGATTTCTCTTGACTATTACACTTTCCTGTTCTACTAGTTTCTGAGTTTCATTTTGACTCTTCCTTAAAATTTCATTTTCACGAGAAAGATTTTCAATCTTGTCCATTAAGGATTTCTGTAGTTCAAGGATTTGCTTTTGAAAACTTCTAAATGTTCTTATCATAAATTTTTTGAAATCCGTATCTTGCATTTCTTCTATCTCATCATCTTCATACTCTTGGCTTGGGGTGTTTTGCTTATTTGGAGGCATCATAGTGTCATCGTTGATCTTGCTCCCTCTATTTCTGTGTTTGTTACTCGGCATAGTTAATTCTTCTTGCGTCACTGTGCGCTTTTTTTTTTCTTTTTTTTTTTTTTTATACTGTGTCCGTGTTAAGTGGACTGCCTGCTGTTGGAGGAGCCTTGGAGGCTTGAGATGGGTGCGGCCTGAGAGCTCTGCCTGGTTCTTACAGGTTAAGGGTGTGCAAAGGTGACACCCTCAGGTTATGTGTGGTAAATCTCTCTCTTTTTATTTATTTATTTATTTTATTTATTCAGGGGGTAAGTAACACTGCAGGGCAGGGCTGTGCAGAATTGATGGTATTTAGCTTCCAGTCTTTGGCTCCTCTGGACTCCCACTGGGTTGCCTAGGCTACTGAATTGTAGTGACTCAGTTCCTTAACTCTCCCCCACTGATATGTAAATCCAAAGAGGAGGCCTGCTCTTTGTCTCTTGGGAATTCTTCAAGTCTGGCAGCCTTGTAACCTTTGCAAGGTTAGGGGGAAGAGAAACCCCGAAGCTTTTTTTTTTCCTTCTTTCCGGTAGTGAGTTTGCTGCACTTTCCGGCCCCCCTCTAGATTCTGACCCCCGTTTCCCCACCAATGTCTCGGGTTATTGAGCTCACCTCCCCTTCCAGCGCCGATGTGTGGACTCGGAGCCCTGAGCGTCTCAAGTCTCCCCGCTGTTTTCTGTGTGGCGTGCACTCTCCTTGGAGCACTGTCGCGCAGACCCTGGGGCTTCTGCGGCTGGGTCCCGCGACTTTGCTTCCCTGCGGTGGGCGACCTTGTTCTCCCAGTAGGTCGTCCGATTCACGCCTGCTCCATTCAGAAGGGTTTCCCCTGCAATTTTTGTTTGGTTCTATTTTCTGCGGCTACCGTAACTCCCCTTTTATTAAACTAAATTTTCCCGGACTATCGGTGCGCGCCCTCACTATTCCGCCATCTTGGCTCCGCCCTGCAAATAACATTTTGAAACTCTCTTAAGAATCATTTCAGAATCATTGTCACTAGGCAATGGTAACCATGAATGATGATTTCCAATCTTAGTGACTTGTGAAATATGATTAATATGGATAAAGTTCCAAAAGACTTTAATTTCTTGAGCCATTAATTGTAAATTTTTTAGACTTTCACTAAATTGTTAAGGTACATGCAGCAGGAATTCCCTGGAATATAGCAGACTTTCTCCTCTTTCCTTAGTAAATAACCAAGTGCTAGGCAGTTATCCAGGAGTGTCTTAGCTAGGGAATCAAAGGGTTGTTGCCTGAGGGAAAGGGTGTAGTGTAGACACTAGACATAATATGCCCATGAGGTTGGTAATTACTGGTTCGCTCTGATTACTTGGTTTTGAGTAGCTATGCATATAGCCTTGACATGAAGCCTAAGAAGTCCCAATGGGACTGAAATTCCTAAGACTATGGGGGGAAAAGAATACCCATTTGACTTGATGTATGTGGCTGTCTTAAGGGAAAGAGGTGGCTTCTGGGATCTAGTTAGATGGGTAGGCCCACAGGTACAATGGTATAATGGAACATGTACCCTGAAGGGATCCTGTTCGGGGATTCAGGGAGGGAAAGTGTGCCAGGTAGATGCCCCCAACTATAAAAGCCATGTAGTAAACTTCAAAGCTGGATACTCCTAAGGTGCAGATAGTATTTGAGGGAGGAGGTTGCCTGTGAAGGTAGAGCTGTTCTCATTATTGGTTTCTGCATCACATGCATCCAGGTGGTATGGTTAAATGGGTATGCAAGCTAGGAATTGTTGGTACTGGGGAGTAGCAGCTCTAGAGTGGTCTCAAAAGCTACTCACTCCAAAGTGGCCCATTGATGAGTAAATGAGAGTAAAGTTAGTGGCATATCTAAGCTAAGAGAGACATGGGGAAGGCAGGGTTCACGTTGGTGGAGTTGAGTGAAATTGAGTATGTCAGCAGGATAAGCACTTAGGTTAGGGTAGAGGTGACTTGTGGCAGATGGCAGGCCCAGTACTACTTCTACCTAATGGCTCTTATTCCAGCTCCTGCCCATTTCATTAAAATGTTAGTTATACTGGTGGACCACAGAGGAGGAAGAAAGTAAGCAGTATCTGTTGGGTTGGGGATGGATGGATGTAAGGAGCAGAAATTAAACAACTTCACCATAATATTGACAAGAAATAAGCAAGAGCCAAGCTGATGCAGGAGATCTGCATGGACTTGATAAGAACCATCCATGGCCCGCACACACCCTCCTGGGGACCTTGTCAGCCCTACACTGACTGCCAAAAGCGTATATAAACTGCAGACTGAATTGCCCCAGAGACACCCTCTGAACAGACTCTCATGAGAACAGCAGAGCGGAAGCTCTATGTTGACACACCACACTCAGGCCTGCCCCCAGGAGAGTTCTCCCAGCCAGCCCTGTGGTCTGAGCTTGCCTGACGTAAAAGCCCTTCGACACTTGTATTCTTTGACTCAGAGGCACCACCCATGCAGATGCTGTGAGAACCCGCTCTCTGTGGCTGACACATCACGAGGAGCACCAGAGGACCTTTGGGAACCCTGGGTGGTCAGTTTGCCCAGTGTGTTGTGTGAATTAGAATGTGTGACTTCCCCACTGCATAACAAAATCCTTATTGGAACCAACACCACATTGGTGCCGTTGCTACGCTCATAACAATAGGGGAAGTGAGTGTGGTGGCGGAATAAGGGTGTGTTTATCATGGTGGCTGCTGGGGTAGGGAAAAATGGGTGGGCTGGGGGGCAGAAAGAGACAGAAGCCAGCAAAGGTCCTGATTGGGCATCCCAAACAGGCACAGGGGAGGGAAAGTTCTGCTGGCGAGGAGTGAGACAGGCATGTTAGAGAGGCATATTTTGCAAGTGTTACAAGTGCAGTGTTTGCAAGCATTGTTAGCTTGCCATACAGGACTGACACAGGTCAGTGCTGCCAGGCAGTTGACAGGAAACTGACAATTTCACAGGCATTTTGATATTGGCAGGGGTTCTGGGTTAAACAGAGGGCAATTTCAGTGACATAAAATGGGAAGGGTTCCTCAGGATCAAATTTTGAGACACAGCTTCTTAAGTCTGTGAGGCTGAAAACTGTCTCTTTGTTCTTTGGTCAGAATGGGGCAAGTTGAATGAGTGACCCCACTTCCGTGGGTCTCGCTTGCATTGTAGTCACCGCCCGCATTGACCTCTTGAGTTGGGATGAGACTGTCTGAGACATCGTCATCTCCCACAAGTGGGACCGTCAGCTATGTGGAGGGTTCCCTCCCAGGAGTCTACAAATATCAGGAAGGAAGCACAACCTGTAGGGGTGCCCTGCATTATATACTCCTGATGCCTCTTAAAGTACTCTTTCTTTCTTTCTTTCTTTCTTTCTTTCTTTCTTTCTTTCTTTCTTTCTTTCTTTCTTTCTCTCTCTCTCTCTCTCTCTCTCTCTCTCTCTCTCTCTCTTTCTTTCTTTCTTTCTTTCTTTCTTGACAGGCAGAGTGAGAGAGAGAGAGACAGAGAGAAAGGTCTTCCTTTGCCATTGGTTCACCCTCCAATGGCCGCCGCGGCCGGCGCGCTGTGGCCGGCGCACTGCGCTGATCCGAAGGCAGGAGTCAGGTGCTTCTCCTGGTCTCCCATGGGGTGCAGGGCCCAAGCACTTGGGCCATCCTCCACTGCACTCCCTGGCCACAGCAGAGAGCTGGCCTGGAAGAGGGGCAACCGGGACAGGATCCGGTGCCCCAACCGGGACTAGAACCCGGTGTGCTGGCGCCGCAAGGCGGAGGATTAGCCTAGTGAGCCGCGGTGCCGGCCTAAAGTACTGTTTCTTAATGTACATTTATTAGCCTGGCTGCTGGTTTTACATAATTCTAAAATCTCTATGTGATCTGCTGGGGGCACATTGGACTGTTTTCTTGTCTGTTTGTCCTATATATTCCATCCATATCCTACAACATAATGTGGGGGCACAGGAACATCCCTGAGCTAGGGTAATTTTGCTTAAATTTTCTCTTCCAGCTAAGCTGTGACCTGTGATAGTATATGCAGTCATTAGCAAATGCGGTATTTAGCCAGCTGGGCATGAAGATGGGGCACTCTATTTTTTTTTTTTTATCTTTTATTTAATGAATATAAATTTCCAAAGTACGACTCATGGGTTACAATGGCTTCCCCCCCCATACCGTCCCTCCCACCCACAACCCTCCCCTTTACTACTCCCTCTCCCCTTCCATTCACATCAAGATTCATTTTCGATTATCTTAATATACAGAAGATCAGCTTAGTATACCTTAAGTATTTCAACAGTTTGCTCCCACACAGAAACATAAAGTGAAAAATAATAGATGATTTTTTTTAAATGATGATGAAATCAGATCAGACCTATTGTCATGTTTAATCCCAGTGAGAGTCAAGTTGGGAATTGAAAATTTCTTTCTTTCTTTTTTTTTTTTTTTTTTTTTTACAGAAGATCAGTTTAGTGTACATTAAGTAAAGATTTCAGTCGTTTGCACCCCCATAGAAACACAAAGTGAAATATACTGTTTGAGTACTCGTTATAGCATTAAGCCTCAGTGTACAGCACGTTAAGGACCGAGATCCTACATGAGGAGTAAGTGCACAGTGACTCCTGTTGTTGACTTTACCAATTGACACTCCTGTTTATGGCATCAGTAATCTCCCTATGCACCAGTTATGAGTTTCCAAGGCTATGGAAGCCCCTTGAGTTCTCCGACTCTTATCTTGTTTAGACAAGGTCATAGTCAAAGTGGAGGTTCTCTCCTCCCTTCAGAGAAAGGCACCTCCCTCTTTGAAGACCTGTTCTTTCCACTGGGATCTCACTCACAGAGATCTTTTTGCCAGAGTGTCTTGGCTTTCCATGCCTGAAATACTCTCATGGGCTTTTCAGCCAGATCCGAGTGCCTTTAGGGCTGATTCTGAGGCCAGAGTGCTATTTAGGACATCCGCCATTCTATGAGTCTGCTGAGTATCTCACTTCCCATGTTGGATCACTCTCCCCTTTATTTATTCTATCGGTTGGTGTTAGCAGATACTAGACTTGTTTATGTGCTCCCTTTGACTCTTAGTCCTTTCATTATGATCAATTGTGAACTGAAATTGATCACTTGGAGTAGTGAGATGGCATTGGCACATGCCACCTTGATGGGATTGAATTGGAATCCCCTGGTATGTTTCCAACTCTACCAATTGGGGCAAGTCAGCCCGAGCATGCCCCAAATTATACATCTCTTCCCTCTCTTATTCCCACTCTTATGTTTAACAGGGATCACATTTCAGTTAATTTTCAACACTTAAGAATAACTGTGTGATAATTACAGAATTAAACCAGTCATATTAAGTAGAACAGACAAAAAAAAATACTATGAGGGATAATGTATTAAGTTGTCCATTAGCAGTCAGAGCTATGCTGATCAAGTCACCATTTCTCATAGTGTCCATTTCACTTCAGGAGGTTTCCTTTTTGGTGTTGAGTCAGTTGTCACCGATCAGGGAGAACATATGGTATTTGTCCCTTTGGGACTGGCTTACTTCACTCAGCATGATGTGTTCCAGATTCCTCCATTTTGTTGCAAATGACTGGATTTCGTTGTTTCTTACTGCGGTATAGTACTCTAAAGAATACATATCCCATAATTTCTTTATCCAGTCTACCGTTGATGGGCATTTAGGTTGGTTCCAGGTCTTGGCTATTGTGAATTGTGCTGCAATAAACATTAGGGTGCAGACCGCTTTTTTGTTTATCAATTTAAACTCCTTTGGGTAAATTCCAAGGAGTGGGATGGCTGGGTCGAATGGTAGGGTTATATTCAGGTTTCTGAATATAGGTGAGCTCCCTGTTGTCAGTGTCTCCTTTAGTAGTGTGGGGGTGATGCTGAGAATGATGCAAGCATCATTTCCAAAGGAATCTTTTATTATAGAGTGTGTGGAGAGTACTCAGGCTCAAAGGCAAGTTGGATATAACTCCTCAAGGAACGCTTTCCAGTAGAGACCTCTGCTCATGCTTAGTATGTAATTTTGGATTAATTCCATATGATTTCGACAGGAATCTGAAGTGATGTTTAGACTTGGAGGATTTAATTCTAGATCCATAACCCAAAGAGCATGTAAGAAGGAAATAAGCCCCAACCAAATAAAGCAGTGGCACTTTATTTTTATTTTTGAAAGATTTATTTATTTGAATGGCAGATATATAGATAGAGAGGGACACACACACACACACAGAGAGAGAGAGAGAGAGAGAGAGAGAGAGAGAGATCTTTCATCCACCAGTTCATTCTCCACATGGTCACAATGGCTGCAGCTGGGCCACGCCGAAGCCAGGAGCCAGGTGCTTTTTCTGCGTCTCCCACGTGGGTGCAGGGGCCCAAGTACTTGGGCCATCTTCCACTGCTTTCCTAGGTGCTTTAGCAGGGCGCTGGATTGAAGTGGAGCAGCCAGGACTTGAACAGGTACCCATATGGGATGCTGGCATCACAGGCAGTGGCTTTACTCACTACGCCACAGCACCGGCCCCTAGCAGTGGCTCTTTATATGCTTAGTTGGTTTTCCTGCAGGAGGGACCACATGATGTTGACTGGTGGCCAAGCTGCTTTGTGCACAGTACAGACTTCCTATTCTCTGAACTTTCTCTTGGAGAGAGACCTCTGAGCCCTGAAATAATGGTGTGAACCCAGGATGATTCATCCCTGAATATGGCCAGCATCTCCCAGACATAGCTCATCTTGTCCTCAGAGATACACACAGCACTACTAGCGGATCCTGGGGCAATCATTTCCACTTCCTAGGGTTTTTTTTTTTATTAACCAATTGATGTATCCCAAATATACTGCAAGATCTGAGGTCAGATTGGCTTCTGGTTCAATATAGTCTCAGTCAGCATGGTGTTGCGTTGTGAGCCCATGGGCTATGTGTTATTCAAGGATCATATTTGACAATGCTTCCCCAGTCACAATGCTAATTCAAAGGCATTGATGAGATGATCATACTATCAAAATGGAAAGGAGAAAATGTATCCAAGGAGGTGATATGGTATGATATCCCTTTGAATATGGAAAGAGGTGGGTTTACCACAAATGACCAATAGGGGCTATTATAGGGACAGGAGAAAAATAGGTATATGCAGGAAAGGGTCTGGAACTTAACAGAATCAGTGCCTATGGCAAGAGTTTAGACCACTTGAGTGACCAGTTGTCTTCTAGTAACTTTTGAAGATATTCTTTTAAAAGAGCATTGTGTCAATCAGGTTTGCCAACTGAAAGGTAGGAAGTTTTATGGAAGTCACAATTGATCATAATGATAGGACTAAGAGCCAAAGGGAGCACATAAACAAGACTAGTGTCTGCAAACACTAGATGATAGAATAAAAAAGGGAGAGAAGGATCCAACATGGGAAGTGAGATACACAGCAGACTCATAGAATGGCAGATGTCCTAAACAGCACTCTGGCCTCAGAATCAGCCCTTAAGGCACGTGGATCTGGCTGAAAAGCCCATGAGAGCATGGAAAAGCCAAAACACTCTGGCAAAACAAACAAACAAACAAACAAAAACCCACAAAACTAAATGAAAGATCTCCGCGAGTGAGATCCCAGTGGAAAGAACAGGTCATCAAAGAAGGAGGTACCTTTCTCTGAAGGGAGGAGAGAACTTCCACTTTGACTATGACCTTGACTAAATATGATCAGAGTTGGTGAACTCAAAAGGCTTCCATAGCCTTGGCAACTCATGACAAGAGCCTAGGGTGATTGCTGAGGCCATAAACAAGAGTGTCAATTTGTTAAGTCAACAACAGGAGTCACTGTGCACTTACTCCCCATGTAGGATCTCTGTCCTTAATGTGCTGTACATTGTGATTTAATGCTATAACTAGTACTGAAACAGTATTTTTCACTTTGTGTTTCTATGTGGGTGCAAACTGTTGAAATCTTTACTTAATATATGCTAAACTGATCTTCTGTATATAAAGAGACTTGAAAATGAAAAAAATTGTCTATTGTTGGTAAATATGGGCCATAAAATGATACACAGTGAAAATCAATTACATTTGGAGGGCCAAAGAAACCAAGAATATGATGTGTAAGAAATCGAATTAGTTGCTCAGCTGTGGCTATTATGATTGGAGCAGCCGGGAAGAGTCCCATCAAAGCATCTACTGTTGTGGCCGGCACTGAGGTGCAGCTGCTTAAGCCATGGCCTGCAGTGTTGCATCCCATATGGGCTCTGGTTCCAGTCCCAGCTGCTCCACTTCTGATCCAGCTCCTTGCTAATGCACCTGGGAAAGCAATGGAAAATGGCCCAAGTCTCTGGGTGACCTGGATAAATTTGCTGGCTCCTGTCTTTGATTTGGCTTGACCCAGCCCTGGTTGTGCAGCCATTTGGGGAGTGAACCAACAGGTAGAAGATTCTCTCTCTCTCTTTCTATCTCTATCATCTCTATCTCTCCTTCTCTCTCTGCAACTTGACCTTTCAAATCGATCAATCTTTTTATTTTTATTTTTTTAAGTATCCGCTATTGTTAAGGCATATCTGCAGCCCATGCCGGGGCAGGGGGATAATAGCATAGTAAAATCTATTTGCCATTATGAAAATGGATAGTTTCCAATGGCATGTGCTTGCATAGGAAGTACAATTTTGATTCATGATTTTAGTCATATCAGCTGTTAGTGGGATACCACCTGTGGGCCCATTGGACTAGAGCAGAAGTGGCCCTATATGTAAGGTATCTATTCTGCCAGAGGATACAAAAATTCTGGGGGCCAGTGCTGTGGCAGAGCAGGTAACATGGCTGCCTGTGGTGCCAACATCCCATACAGGTGCAGGTTTGAGTCCCTGCTGCTCCACCTCCAATCCAGCTCCCTGCTGACGCACCTGGGAAAGTAGTGGAGGATGGCCCAAGTCCTTGGGCCCCTGCACTCATGTGAGAGACTGGGAAGAAGACCCTGGTTCCTAGCATCAAATCAGCCCAGCTCCAGCCATTGCAGACATTTGGGGAGTGAACCAGTAGATGACCAGTACTTATTTCTCTGTCTCTGCATCTACCTCTCTGTAACTCTGCCTTTCAAATAAATAAATAAAATCTTTTAAAAAAGAATTGTAAAATGTTCATAGTGGTATAGCAAGTAAAGCCTCCACCTGCAGTGCTGGCATCCCATATCAAGTTACAGAGAGAGATAGAGACAGAGAGAGAGGTCTTCCATCTGCTGGTTCACTCCCCAGGTGGCCACAACGGGCCGGAGCTGCACCAATCCGAAGCCAGGAGCCAGGAGCTTCTTCTGGGCCTCTCACGTGGGTGCAGGGGCTCAAGGACTTGGGCCACCTTCTCCTGCTTTCCCAGGCCAAAGCAGAGAGTTGGATTAGGAGAGGCGCAGCTGGGACTCGAACTGGCACCCATATGGGATGCCAGCACCAGCTCCTCACGATCCATGCTTTTTACAGACTAATAGATGTGGCTAGTGACCTAGTCATATGGGACGCTGGCGCTTCAGGCCCGTGCTTTAACCCGCTGCACCACAGCACAGGCCCAAAAGTTTTCTTCTAAGATCATGAACAAGAATGCCCAGTCTCATCCTTTTTGTTCAGCATAGTACAGGAAGTTCTAGCCAGAGCAGTGATGTAGAAATACAGGCATTCATATTAGAAAAGAGTAAGTATAATTGTCTTGTTAATGTGCTGTTGGATTTGCAGATGACGTGATCTTATATATAGAAAACCCGAAAGAAAACACACACACAAAAAAAATCTGTTGGAACTAATAAATTAATTCCGTAAAGAAAGTTGCAGGATACAAAATCAACATACAAATACCCAGTAGCATTTCATATGGCTGTAGTGATATGAAAAAAGAAATGAAGGGAGCAATTCCATTTATAAAAGCTACCAAAAATATTTAGGAGATGGGCCTTGTGGTGCAGCAGGTTTAGCCATGGCTTGCAGTGGCCACATCCTGTATCAGAGTTCCAGTTTGAGTCCCGGATTCTCCACTACCAATCTACCTTCTTAATAATGCACCTAGGAGGCAACAGATGATGGCCCAAGCACTTGGGCCATCTCTCTGTGTGGGAGATCCAGATGGAGTTCCTGCTTCCTGGCTACCATCTGGCCCAACCTGGACTATGCAGGCATTTGGGAAGTGAACCAGCAGGTGGAAGATTCTCTCTCTCTCTCTCTCTCTCTCTCTCTCTCTCTCCCTTCTGCCTTTCAAATAATAAATAAAAATTAAAAAAAAATAGGGCTCTGGGGTTTTCGCTCGGTAAGTTGATACCTGTGATACTGGTATCCCATATGAGCTCTGGTTCGAGTCCTGGCTGTTCCATTTCAAATTCAGCTCCCTGTAAAGCCCTGGGAAGGTAGCAGAAGATGGCGCAAATACATGGGCCCCTGCTACCCACATGGGAGACTTGGATGGAGTTCCAGGCTCCCGGCTCGGGCCTGGCTCAGTGCTGTCTGTTGTAACCATTTGGGGAGTGAACCAGTGGATGGAAGATTCTCTCTCTCTCTCTCTCTCTCCCTCTCTCTCTCTGTCTCTACTTCTCTCTCTGTAACTCTGACTCTTGAATTTTGAAAGAGGAGTTACAGAAAGAAGAGCCAGAGAGAGAGAGAGAGAGAGAGGTCTTCCATTCCACTGATTCACTCCCCAAATGACCTCAATGGCTAGAGCTGAGTTGATCCTAAGCCAGGAGCCAGGAGCTTCTGGGTCTCCCACGCGGGTGCAAGGGCTCCAGGACTTGGGCCATCTTCCACTGCTTTCCCAGGCCACGGCAGAGAGCTGGATCAGAAGTGGAGCAGCCGGGACTCGAACCGGTGCCCATGTGGGATGCCGCTGCTGCAAGCTGGGGTTTTAACCCGCTGCATCACAGCGCCAGCCCCAAATGAAATAAATCTTTAAAAAACTTTTAAAATATGTATGAGTAAATGTACCAAAAGAGGTGAAAGGTGAAAACTATAAAATACTGGTGTAAAAAATTGAAGAGTACAAATAAATGGAAAGATAGTTCATGTTAGGGATTGAAGAAATTAATATTGTTAAAATTTCCATACTACTCAAAGCAATGTACATAGTTAATACAATCTTTATCAAAACTCCAATATTTTCACAGAAATAGAAAAATCCTAAAATTCACATGAAACCACAAAAATCCTAAATAGCTAGCACAATCGTGAACTGAAGGGATGAAGCTGAAGGCATGACACTATCTAACTTCAAAATATAGCTAGAAAAGAGGAATTTGAATGTATTCACCATAAAGAAATGATAAAAGGTTAAGGTGGTATATATGATAATTTCCCTAATTGATTGTTGCCCAGTGTGTACATGAATAAAAACATCACATTTTTATCATAATTATGTAATAATATTATGTGCCAATCAAAAATCATGTATGTGTGTGCATGAATATAACGCTAAGAAACCAAAACAGCTTGTTAATGGCATGAAAACAGACACATAGACTAACAGAACAGAATAGAAGACACAGAAATAAATTCATATATGAACTTGTTTTCCATAAAGGCACCAGGAACACATATTGGGAAAAGGACATATGGTACTGGGAAAACTGGGTGTCCATATGCAGCTGAATGAAACTAGACCCTGTCGGCCAGCGCTGCGGCTCACTGGGCTAATCCTCCGCCTTGCGGCGCCGGCACACCGGGTTCTAGTCCCGGTTGGGGCACCGGATTCTGTCCCGGTTGCCCCTCTTCCAGGCCAGCTCTCTGCTGTGGCCAGGGAGTGCAGTGGAGGATGGCCCGGGTGCTTGGGCCCTGCACCCCATGGGAGACCAGGAAAAGCACCTGGCTCCTGGCTCCTGCCATCGGATCAGCGCGGTGCGCCGGCCGCGGCGGCCATTGGAGGGTGAACCAACGGCAAAGGAAGACCTTTCTCTCTGTCTCTCTCTCTCACTGTCCACTCTGCCTGTCAAAAAAAACAAAAAAAAAAAACAAAAAAAAAAAAACTAGACCCTGTCTTTCACTGTGTGTAAAATCAACTCGGAATGGATTCAAGACTTAAGGGTGACTTAAACTAAAAAAACTACTAAAGGGGCCAGCGCTGTGGTGTAGCAGGTAAAGCCACCACCTGCAGTGCTGGCCCCGGCAGCTCCACTTCCGATCCAGCTCTCTGCTATGGTCTGGGAAAGCAGTGGAAGAAGGCCCAAGTCCGCTACACGCTTGGGAGATCTGAGGGAGGCTCCTGGCTTCTGGCTTCAGATCGGCGCAGCTCCTGTCGTTGCAGCCAGTTGAGGAGTGAACCAGCAGATGGAAGCGCGCTCTCTCCCTCTCTCTCTGCCTCTCCTTCTCTCTCTGTGTAACTCTTTCAAATAAATAAATAAATCTTTTAAAAAAATACTAAAAGAAACCCTTGGAGAAATGCTCCATGACATTGGTATGGACAAGGATTGTTTTGATAATAGTTCCCACTTGGGGAGCATTTTTTCTTTTTTCTTTTTTTTCTGAGTGGCAGAGAGAGCAAAGACACACACACACACACACACACACACACACCACATATTCCACTGATACACTGCAAAGTGACTGCAATGGTTGGGGCTGACTGGGGCCAGAGCCAGGAACTGAGAAAACAATGCATGTCCATGAGGGTGGCAGGAACCTAATTACTTGAAGGATCACCACCGACTCCCAGGGTCTGCCTGGGCAGGAAGCTGGAGTCAGGAGCCAGAGCTGGGAATCACTCAGGCACTCTTATGTGGGATGCAGGCATCTTAAGCACTCAGCTAAATACCTGTTCCTGGGCAAGGCACTGTTGCTGGGGAAACTGCTGAGATGAGTCCGAGTTCGTGTCCTGGTGTCGATGACCATTTACGAGACCAGACACAATGGTGAGAGGAGAAGTGAAGTTTTATTTAAGTGAGGAAAAGGCAAGCTCCCTCACAAAGGGGAGGGGCTGGTGGAAGACAGACCAAGCCGCTGAGGTCTCGCAGTCTAGGAGTATTTGTATGTCTTTAACAAGTCATCTCCAAAGAACAAATGCAGTGCTTATACATTGGCTACTGTGAAGGCAGGGGCAGTCTTAATGGAACCTTTTTTTAAAAACTTGTTTCTGTTGAAATTTAAATCTTGTTATCCATTGGCAATTACTTGTTACGGTGGACTTCCACCCTGTTCTGCTTAGTGTGTATGTATATGCTGAGAAGGAGCTGCAGTTTGTACGTGCTGGCGAGAAGTCATGGGATGATGTTAGTTTGGCCTACTTTTAGTCCCAGGCTTCCTCATCACCACAAATGGTGAATGTTTGAGGTGATGGGTATTTTAAATACCCTGGAGCCAGAGTTGTGGCTCAGCGGGTTAAGCCATTGCTTGTAATGCCTGCAGCCCATATTGGAGTGCACATTTCAGACTCGGTTGCTCTGCTTCCAAACCAGCTTCCTGCTAATGTGCCTGGGAAGGCAGCAGAATATGGTCCAAGTACTTGGGCCCCTGCCACCCATGTGGGAGACCAGGAATTCCTGGCTTCTGGCTTTGGCCTGGCCCATCATTGGCTGTTGTGGCAGTTTGGGGTGTGGATCAGTGGATATAGCTCTTTCTGTCTCTCCCTCTCTGTTGCTCTGCCTTTCAGATAAGTCAATATCCGAGTTGATCATCACACAATGTGTGTATGTATTAAAACATCATGCTGAACCCTATAAAGGTGCAAAATCATTACTTGTCAAATAAAAATAAAGCTTTTAAAAAGTGAGAGCAAATTGGGGTTGTGAATCCTCTGTAAATGGTATTAAGTAAAACATGTTGGCTAAGTCCTATATAGTAAAATACTTACAGGGGCTCTTAAATATTTCTACCATCTCCACTATATATGAAATTGGGACATTTACTGGAGATGGGGGAGGGGACTTGTGCATTCAAATTCTGGTTAATCATTAAATCCCATTTTTTGGGTGACCAGTTTAAGTACTATCCAGATAGGACTGCTCAAATGGGAAATGTTTGACACAGTGGTTAAGAAGGTGTCCGTATCCCATGTTGAAGTGCCTGAATTTGAGTCCCAGCTCTGCTTCCACTTCCAGCTCCCTGCTAATGTGCATCCTGGGAGGCAGCAAGTGATGGCTCTAGTACTTAGATCCCTGCCACCCCTGTGGGAGACCCAGAAGGAGTTCCCAGCTCCTGGCTTCAGCCTAGCCCAGCCTTGGCTGTTGCAGGCATTTGGGGAGTGAACCATTGGATGGAAGATCTTGCTCTCTCTCTCTCTCTTCCAAACAAATAAATAAACTTTAAAAAATTTTAAAACATGGGAAATGGCTGGTCTTAGAACTTAGATTTAGCATTTTAATATATCCTGAATAATAATAGGTAAATAATATATCCCCAATAACGGTAGGTAAACCCATGGCACCTTGTTTTAATTGATATTGTGAGGTATTCACCATATTGACAGACTGTGAAAAGTGTGGTCTCTTAGGGGGCCATTCTGATCACAAAGTTAATTACTTGGGTTTGTTTTATGAGGCAGGGTAAGAATTAAGTGCATCTGTTCCTAAGATGTGGGAAGAGATGGCCAATGCGTCTACCACCACTTAAACAAGTATTTAATGACAATGATTCCAACTGAGACATCTAGGGTAACCTGATGTCTCCCAGCATTTGTTTTCCAGCCATGCCCTATATTTGAAAATGATATCCCTGTTAGAATTTACTAGACACAACAATGACTTTTGCTCCTGTATGTAATAGGGCTGTCCAGTGGTATATTTTTATCATCTCAAATAAGCAGAGGTTCTGCCTCAGACTTTGGCCACTAGGAGGGGTCTTTTCATATTCATCGATGGACTGAGTTTTTAATCCTCCCTGTTTATCGACTTGGCAAGTGTAATTGGCTTTGCTAGGAGGATAGATTTAGGGTCGTGACTGTGCATCCTGTAAAAACTTTGCACTGTATCTGGTAAGATTTTTTTTTAAGATTGCTTTACTTACTTGAAAGTCAGAATTACATAGAGAGAGGTCTTCCATCCTCTGGTTTACTCCCCAAATGTCTGCAATGGCCAGAGCTGGGCTGATCAGAAGCCAGGAGCCAGGAACTTCATCTGGGTCTCCTACATGGGTGCAAGGGCTCAAGCTTTCGCAGGCCACAAGCTAAAAGCTGTATGGGAAGAGGAGCAGCCAGGACTCGAACTTGTGCCCTTATGGGATGCTGGCACCACAGGCGGCTTAACCCGCTATGCCACAGCACTGGCCCCTGGTAAGGCTTTGCCTTCTTGTTGGACAAAGTCTTTGAGGAAATTTTGTACCTCAGTGGTGAAGTAGTTTCTAGTTTCCAGTCTGCCTCCTTGTGTTCCCCTGAATTGAATCTTTCTAGCAGTCACCAGAAGATTCTGGAGATGACCTCTGTGTTGGCTGGCCTCTAGAGCAGCTGCTTTCCTT
Source organism: Oryctolagus cuniculus (assembly GCF_051225735.1). NCBI lineage: Eukaryota > Metazoa > Chordata > Mammalia > Lagomorpha > Leporidae > Oryctolagus > Oryctolagus cuniculus. The sequence continues at coordinate 76,838,157 of NC_142888.1, read as the reverse complement.
TCTAGAGTGTCCTAATCAACCTCTGAGGAGTTGGGGGTCTGCATCCATACAGTGACCCTCTCATAGTGCACACAGTCAATCAGGAGCATCTGTGTGGTCAATTCCCATTGTCGGACCAGAGTCACCAGCTGGTTCTGTTCTAGGAGAACTTCTGCTGCTAATGGCAACAATGACAGTTTGAGTGAGGCACACGCGACAGGTATGCTTGCTTCAAGAGGAGAGTGTTCTCCATGCCTAGCAGCAAGGAGAGCCAAGGAGGATGGATGGATCTCAAAATTATTACCTGTTACCGGTCACGGAGGGGAGGGCGGTTGCTGAAGTGAGCTTCGTGGGTTCTTTTCCTCAGCTTAGTATAGAAATAAAAAGCCGGGAAACTATTTGCAAAGAGGCAGAAACTTCTTAGATAGAAAAGAAACTTCTATTTGATTGGCAAGCGACACAGAAAGCATCTGGTCCGAGAGGAGACCAGGCGGAGTGCCCGAGTGGGACACTGGCTTTGAGGAAGTGTTCTGGGTTTTTAAGGCATTGCTGTTTATTGGATTATCCTACTGGGGGTGCCCACTGGACAGGGGGTTTCACATATGTATGTTGATTGGCTTGGGGCTCATGGAGAGTGTGGGGGTCTCATGGAGACTGTCTTCTTAGGGGCTCAGACCCCGTCCTCAGATTGTAACTAACTTGAAGGCATGATTTAAAACCTCAAGGTCACACAAGATAGCCGGGGTCTCCTGGAGCCGGTCCTACTCTCCCCAGGTGCTCAGCCCCTTCCCCAGCCAGCTCTGGGTGAGTGAAAGATTGCCCCCACCCTGAAGGTGTGATTTAAAGCTGCAAGATCACACATGCGGCACAAGAAACTATTAGTAGGGGAGATGCCAGTTGGCCTGGAGACAGGCTTTCCAGCCACAGCTGACCACTTGCTTGTGGAGGACATTCTACCTGTGTCTGAAGGGGCTCACGGACTCCCAGCCCCACTGGCCGGCCTCATTACCTCTGCCCAAGGTGAAGCTAATCTAAAGATATCGAGGCCAGTAAGCCCCATAGCAAGGTAAGAGGGAGACTTCCTCGTGTGATCACTGAGTCAATGATTCATCCGGACTGTGTGTCCTAACCCCAACAAGGGCACCGTCAGGAGGAAAACATGGCCGAGGCCTGGGAAGTCTTTGTGTTTTGGCTTTCTCTTGCTTCTGTAGTCCCTCTTCATCCCCAGACCCTATGTAAACCTGAGGTTAGCACACTATCAGAGATGCAGAATATCTGTCCAAGGCCCTGAGGTTTGTTGACAGCTGTAGTCCATAAGTATGCTAATGCCCCAGTTTTAAGCTTAGGAGGGTGCGAGACCTTGCCAAGTGATCCTGCCACCAGAGCACATGTGGGGAAGTGAGCCAAACCCCAGATAATGTCCATAGGGACACTCTGGAGAGGGAGGCAGCTGCCTATTAACAGGGTGATAAGAACCACTTACAGAGGCTGTCACAAGAGGGGTGGCTCTGTACTACCTGGAGGTCATCAGGCAAACATCCAAAGAGAGAGGAAAAAAATTGCAGGTGTCTAGGAATGCACGCCAGCCTAGATTTCCTTAAAATAAGACAAAATGGGGGAGGGGGATGATTGTGGTGGGAGAATGCACTGATTATTGGATGTCCTGGAGCATCCCATGGAGAGGCTACTGCCTAGAGGCACTGGGTTCCTTTCCTTTTCCTCTTTTTCTCTTACCAACCAGTGACAGAAACTAAGAACCCAAGCTTCAGGTGACTAAAGGCCTAATAGAATAAAACAAACAAAAATATGAAACAAGATTGCTATTTCAGGTTGCTACAAGTCCAAAAAAAAGGACCTTTAATTTTTTAAAATATGTCTGGTTCTTAATTTTTTTAAAAAGATTTTTATTTTACTTATTTGAAAGTCAGAGTTATCCAGAGAATGAAGGAGAGGCAGAGAGAGAGAGAGAGAAACCAGCCAGAAGCCAGGAGCCATAAATTCCATCTGGGTCTCCCACAAGGGAGCAGGGTCACAATCACTTGGGTCATCTGCTGTTGCTTTCCCAAGTACATTAGCAGGGAGCTGGATTAGAAGCAGAGCAAATGGGACTCAAACCGATGCTCATATGGGATGCTGGCATTGCAAGTGGTATCTGAACCCATTGTGCCATCGCAGCAGCCCCTATAAGTGGTTAGTATAAAAATATATAACCCCCTGTAAAGTGTTAATATAAAAATATATAAGGATATTGAACAACTCAAAGCAAGCTAACAAAGAAGTCAATTAGAAAGACCTGAATAGACATTTCTCAAAACAAGATCCAAATGGCCAATAAGGTACTGAGAAGATGCTCGATATCACAGTTGTGAGAGAGATGCAGGTGAAAACCACAGTGAGAGCCCGTGGGGCTCTCCGGAAAATAAAGGCTCCCACAGACCCTGAGCCACTAACTTTCTATTATTGGTCACGGAGGGGAGGGCAGTTGCCGGAGCGAGTCTTGTGGGTTCCCTTTATATAAATTAAAAAAATTTTTAAAAGGATAGGATGGGATCAAATCTAGACCCTCTCTCTGGTCTATTCCACCAGCAGGAGGAGGTAGCTTCCCCTGTCCTTAATATCTTGCCGGAAGACAGGGTGCTGGAGGAGGTCATGTCTCCTCAAGTCCTCCTTATTTGGAAAGCACTTTGGAGTTAATTCCATGAACAGTAATAGAATTTCATAGCCAGGGGGCTGGCGCTGTGGCATAGTGGGTAAAGCCACTGCCTGTTCAAGTTCTGGCTGCTCCACTTTAGATCCAGCTCTCTGCTATGGCCTGGGACACAGAAGATAGCCCAAGTCCTTGGGCACCTGCACCTCCATGGAAGACCTTGAGGAATCTCCTGGCTCCTGGCTTTGGATCAGCACAGCTCTGGCCATTGCGGTCAACTGGGGAGTGAACCAGTGGATGAAAGATTCTCTCTCTCTCTCTCTCTCTCTCTGTCTCTGTCTCTCCTTCTCTCTCTGTGTAACTCCGACTTTCAAATAAATAAATCTTTTTTTTAAAGAGTTTAATAGCCAGAATATCCCAAGTGAAGAATGGGACCCAGGTGCGGGCATTGTGGCCTAGTGAGTTAAGCTGCTACAGTGCCACTGACATACCATATTGGAGCGCCAGTTGGAGTCCCAGCCACTCCACTTCTGATCCATCTCCCTGCTAATTGTGCCTGAGAAGGCAAAAGAATATAGCTCAAGGACTTGGGCCTCTGCCCCTCATGTGGGAAACTCAGGTGGAGTTCCAAGCTCCTGGTTCAGCCCTGGCCCAGCCCTGGCCCTTGTTTGTGGCCATTTGGAGAGCGAACCAGCAGATGAAAGATCTCTCTCTCTCTCTCTGTCCTTTCTCCCTCTCCCCTTTTCTGTCACTCAGCCTTTCAAAAAAATAAAATTAATCTTTTTCTTTTTTTCAAGAGTAGGAACCAAAAAAATTCAAGACACTTGTCCAAAGTTTAGGCAGTCATCTTAGCACAGGGTACCCTGTCAACAAATGGTTCCATCTTCAAATTTATTATGTATTACACGTTCATCACCTGAAAATTGTTCCCTTCAAGGTTAAAAAAAAGCCTCTTGCCTCGAAGATACCTAAAATATAGAACAATATCATACCTGTCTCCACATGTACCGAGGCCAGAGTACAATGTCCTGCAAGGACACGGCTGTTCCTTTCAGAATTACAGATGTTATTGATAGTAGCCAACACACACATTTCATTTATTACAGTACACAATGGTGGGCTCTTGAAGGAGGCATTCAGTAGGACTTTCGTGTCTCTGATAGGTCCCAAGTAACAGAGACACCACGATGTCCTGAAACAACTCCTTCTCCAATTCTACTCCAGTGAATAAACCCGTCAAGATCTCTATTTTGCCCGAGGGCCCAATATTTTTTTTTCTAAAGATTTATTTATTTGATAGGCAGAGTTACAGACAGAGAGAGGGAGAGACAGAGAGAGCGATCTGTCATCTGCTGGTTCATTCCCCAGATAGACACAACGGCTGGAACTGTGCCAATCCAAAGCTAGGAGCCAGGAGTTTCATCTGGATCTCCCATGTGGGTGCAGAGGCCCAAGCACTTGGGCCATTTTCCATTGCTTTCCCAGTCCATTAGCAGGGAGCTGCATTGGAATAGGAGCAGTTGGGACACAAACCAGCGCCAATAAGGAACGCTGGCACCACAGGCAGAGGCTTAGCCTACTATGCCATAGCGCCGGCCCAACCTAATTTTTTTAAAAAATAAATATTTTGTCTTGCTTCCATCCCACAAATGTTGGAGGCCTTATCTAACCAGAGGCAGACCTACAGGCCAGGCAGCTGCTCATTAAATAGGGGATCCATTTAAAGCTAAATTTTCAAGTGAAACAAAGAGCCTTTCGGGTGCAATGGCATATCATTCTATCAATTGTTGGTCTTATTACTGCTCATTTGGGTGCTTTTACTGGCTTATGATCTGCAGACCTAAGGTCTCTAATAGGCCATTGTTTCAATTGAACAAGGCAAATGCTGAGGCCCACATTAACTCAGGGGACTATCCAATTGAAAAAAAAAAAATACCCCGGTCCTGGAGTAGGCATTTGGCACAAAGGTTAAGATGTCACTTGGAATAGTTGCATCTCAAATCACAGTGCCAGGGTTTAAGACTCAGCTCTACTCCCAATTCCAGCTTCTTGCTCAAATGCACCCTGGGAAGCAGCAGGTGGTGACCCAAACAGTTGAGTCTCTGCCATTCACATAGGCACCCAGAGTGAATTCCTGGCTTGCAGCTTCCAGCTAGCTCAGCCCCACCTGGTGAGGGCATTTGGGAAGTGAAGTGACAGATGGGAGAGTGCTCTCTCCTGTTCTCTCCCTGGCTCCCTATCTGCTAGTTGAGTTTGCATGTCCCAGAGAGTTCCCTGCTTCTCACTGGCCCTCTGAGACAGGCTGTCCTCTTCTTTCTGGGACCTGTAAGTAATAAAAATGGGTTCTGCCATTTCATGTGTTTTGGTGTTCTTATCCTGTGCCTCACTGGACTGAAACATCCAAACCTATCCCTCCTTGTCAGGGCTCTCCTGGAGTGTTGCCATCTTGGTAGAAAAAAACTAGGCACAGATGAGAGGAGTACCAAAACGTTAGGTGCCAGTACAAACAAGTTTCATGCAAGAGGGCCACCTGGCCATAGGTTGGGTTCTTAGGCATTACACTGTCTGCCAAGATAAAGAGGCATCCTGTGAAATGTACATCCACAACCACCTCTCCTAGAGCCCCATCACGACAGGGCTAGAGTTTATATCCAGACACCTCAAGGCCAATTTAGAGAAAAATCATAATACAAACTCAATGCAATGCTTGCTTTTCCACATTAACTGGATAGAATAGGGCAAGAGTGTGGATGTCTATAGAACTCAACATTTGATGTTCCCCAAATGGAGAGTTATGTGTTTATTTTTATCCTAGATAACTAAATTTTCTGGTAAAGAGGTATGACATGCAAACTACTGGGGAAGCATATATGATCAAAATACTATGTCAGTGTTTTTCCCTTTTTGAGTTGATTTTATTTAGGCCATGGTACAGTCTGACCAAGATCAAAGTAAAGAAATATGTCTTGGGCTGGCGCTGTGGTGTAGCGGGTAAAGCTGCCACCTGCAGTGCCAGCATCCCATATAGGTGCCGGTTTGAGTCCTGGCTGCTCCACTTCCAATCCAGCTCCCTGCTAATGTTCCTGGGAAAGCAGTGGAAGATGGTCCAATTCCTTGGGCTCCTGCACCAGTGTGGGAGACTGGGAAGAATCTCCTGGCTCCTGACTACTAGCTTCAGATCAGCCCAGCTCTGGCTGTTGTGGCTATTTGGGGAATGAACCAGTGAATGGAAGATCTCTCTCTCTCTCTCTCTCCATCTCACTCTTCATCTCTCTCTCTCTCACTGTAACTCTGCCTTGAAACAAATAAATAAAACCTAAAATAAAATTATGTCTCTTGGGGCCGGCATTTTACACAATGGGTTAGGCCACTGCTTACAATGCCAGCATCCCATATCTGAGCACTGGTTGGAGTCTCAACTTCTTCACTTCTGATCCAACTCCCTGCTAATGCTCCTGGGAGGACAGTGGAGGATGACTCAAGCCCGCTGCCACCCACATGGGAGACTAGGATGGAGTTTCTGGCTCCTGGCTTTGACCTGGCCTTGACCTGCCCTAGCTATTATGGGCATTTGGAGAATGAACAAGCATATGGAAGACTGATCTCTGTCTGTCTGTCTCTTTCCCTCTGTCACTCTACCTTTCTAATAAATAAATCTAAAAAAGTACATGTCTTAAAAGAAATGTATATCTATATAGAAAAAAAAGAAATGTATATCTATATAGAAAATTGTGAAAGCTATGGGCTTCAAACCACGCAGAACCAATTATTGTTTTATTCTTCAAAAGAGCATTGTAGGGGCAGGCACTGTGGCGTAGTGGGTAAAGCTGCCACCTGCAGTGCCGGCATCCCATATAGGCGCTGGTTCGAGTCCCAGCTGCTCCACTTCCAATCCAGTCCTCTGCTATGGCCTGGGAAAGCAGTGGAAGATGGTCCAAGTCCTTGGGCCCCTGCACCCATGTGGGAGACTGCTCCTGGCTCCTGGCTTCGGAGCAGCACAGCTCCAACCATTGCGGCCAATTGGGGAGTGAACCAGCAGATGGAAGAACTCTCTCACTCTGTCTCCTCTCTCCTCTCTCTCTCTCGCTCCCTCTCTTTCGCTCTCTCTCTCTCTGCCTCTCCTTCTCTCACTGTGTAACTATGACTTTCAAATAAATACATAATAATAGATGGTGGAATAGTGAGGGCATGCACCGATAGTCCGGGAAAAGATAGTTTAATAAAAGTAGAGTTACTGTAGCCTCAGGAAAAGGCTCAGGAAAAAATTGCAGAGGAAATCTTCCGGATCTAGTGGCTGTGACACGGAGGACCTACAGGGAGAGCAAGGTCGCCCACCGGGTGGAAGCCGAGCTGCAGAAGCTGAGCCGCAGAGTCTTCACGCCAGCGCTGGAAGGGGAGGTGAGACAAAAACCTTGGTAACCCGAGACATTGGCAGGGAAAGGCAGAAAGAGCCTACAGGGAACGAAGCCTGAAGCCCCACTGGGGAAAGTTCACCGGGCTGACTGGAGGAGAGAAAAAAATGAATAAATAAGGGGAACAGGCACGGACATTAGCCTCTCTCTCCACTCACCTTACAAAGCTGAGCAAGACAAAGAGCAGGCGCCATTTTACATATGTAAAGCGGCACCTGCCATTAGCCAAGCAGAAAAACCTGACTCTGGTGGGGAGAAATAACAGGTTAAGACCTAGTGAAAGTGTGGAGCTAACTGAGACTGTGAAAATCTGAGGGGGGGGGGGCGAGAGAACTCACCGAGTACACAAACTCGGTAACCTGGGCAACCTGGTGAGAGACTGCTGAGAAATTTGAGACCACACTGAGGGCTGCATAAACTCTTTGTGTGGTCCCAGGAGTAAGCAGAGAATACCCACAGGGGCCAGATTTCATACATCAACTACCCTCAATTCCACTCAGATGTGTGGAATTACTTCCCAACTGAGTAAAAAAAAAAAAGTGAGAGAGAGATCGAGAGAGAGATTGAGAGAGAGAGTGAGCGAGCGAGAGAACAATCTGGGTGAGTCACCTTTGGCACACCCTTAACCCTGAAGAACCAAACAGAGCTCTCTGGCCACACCCATCACAGCCTCTAAGGATCCATCAAAAGCAGACAGTCCACTTAATCTAGAGTCATAGTATAACGAGAAAAACACCACAGCGAAGAAACCAAAGAATATCTCCAATATGCCAAACAACAAATGCAGAAACAGAGGTAACAAGAACAAGGAAGACACTATGACGCCCCAAATGAAAAAGACACCCCAATTCAAGACTATGAAGATGATGAGATAAAAGAAATGCAAGAAGCAGATCTCAAAAAATTGATAAGAACATTAAGAAGTCCTCAAAAACAAATTCTTGAACTACAGAAATCCTTAATGGACAGGATAGAAAATCTCTCTCGTGAAAATGAAATATTAAGGAGGAATCAAAATGAAATGAAACAACTAGTAGAACATGAAACTGTGATAGTGACGAGAAATCATAATGAAACGAAGAATTCAATAGATCAAATGACAAACACATTAGAGAGCCTTAAAAACAGAATGGGTGAAGCAGAAGAGACAATATTGGACTTAGAAGACAGAGAACAGTCAAACCAAAGAAAAGAAGAAGAAATTAGAAATCTAAAAAATATTGTCAGGAATCTACAGGATACTATTAAAAAAAAAAAACCAACATTCGGGTTCTAGGAGTTCCTGAAGGCATGGAGAGGGAGAAAGGATTAGAAGGCCTTTTTAGTGAGGTACTAGCAGAAAATTTCCCAGGTTTGGAGAAGGACAGAGACATCCTAGTACAGGAAGCTCATAGAACCCCTAATAAAAATGACCAAAAGAGATCCTCACCACGACACATTGTAATTAAACTCACCACAGTGAAACATAAAGAAAAGATTCTAAAGTGTGCAAGAGAGAAACGTCAGATTACTCTCAGAGGATCTCCAACCAGACTCACAGCTGACTTCTCATCAGAAACCCTACAAGCTAGGCGGGAATGGCGAGATATAGCCCAGGTACTAAGAGAGAAAAACTGCCAGCCAAGAATATTATATCCTGCAAAGCTCTCATTTGTGAATGAAGGTGAAATAAAGACCTTTCATAGCAAACAGAAATTGAAAGAATTTGTCACCACTCGTCCAGCCCTGCAAAAGATGCTTGTCACTCCCCCTCTTCGTGGAGGAACGACACAGGACCCTGCGTTGTTCTTTCGTCTGCTCGGCCCTCCCCGGGTTTGCTGCTGGTTCTTCCCGGGTTGGCTGCCGTCCCTTCTACCTCCGTGGAAGGGCGGTTCCCCCTGGCCACTTTCCCCACTTCCGCAGGGGAGTGGCACACCGCCGGCCGGCTCTCTTGGGGGCTGCACAGGTGTTCCCCTTAGATGTTCCTCTTAGATGTTCCTGGTGCATGCCGTCTCTCTCCTCCTTTATAGTCCTCCTCCGCCAATCCTAACTCGGCTGCCCACACGCCGAGTACGCTGCTCTCCTCCAATCAGGAGCAAGTCCTACAGTTTATTGGTTGAACTGGAGGCAGCTGTGTAGAAGCTGTTTTCTCCTCTCCCAGTGCCATATTGTGGGAGAGCAGATGCATAGAATGTCTTAATTCCAGTAACTTAGTCTAGTCCGGGTTGCTCCCCACAATGCTTAAAGAAGTGTTACACACAGAAACACGGAAACATGGTCATCAATATGAAAGAAGGTAAGCGAAGGAAACCTCACAGCAAAAGATCACAGGAAGTTCAAAAACATATATTAGAAAATATCTTTGGCAAATGGCAGGGCAATGTTACTACTTATCAATAGTCACATTGAACTTTAATGGCCTGAACTGTCCAGTTAAAAGACACCGATTGGCTGATTGGGTTAAGGAACAAAACCCATCTATTTGCTGCTTACAAGAAACACATCTTTCCAACAAAGATGCATACAGACTGAAAGTGAAAGGCTGGAAAAAGATATACCATGCCAACAGAAATGAAAAAAGAGCGGGCGTAGCCATCTTAACATCGGACAACATAAACTTTACCACAAAAACGGTTAGGAGAGACAAAGAGGGGCACTATATAATGATTAAGGGATCAATTCAACAAGAAGATATAACGATTATCAATGTATATGCACCTAATTACAGGGCACTGGTTTATTTAAAAGGTTTGTTAAGGGACTTAAAAGGAGACTTAGACTCCAATACAATAGTACTGGGGGACTTCAATAGCCCACTCTCAGAAATAGACAGATCAACAGGACAGAAGATCAACAAGGAGACAGTAGATTTAAATGACACTATAGCCCAAATGGATCTAACAGATATCTACAGAACTTTTCATCCTACACAGAAAGCATTTACATTCTTCTCAGCAGTACAAGGAACCTTCTCTAGGATTGCCCACATACTAGGCCATAAAGCAAGTCTCAGCAAATTCAAAAGAATTAGCATCATACCATGCAGCTTCTCAGACCATAAAGGAATGAAGTTGGAAATTAGCAACTCAGGAATCCCTAGAGCATATGCAAACACATGGAGATTGAACAACATGCTCCTGAATGAACAATGGGTCATAGAAGAAATTAAACAGAAATCAAAAATTTTCTGGAAGTAAATGAGGATAACAGCACAACATAACAAAACTTATGGGATACAGCAAAAGCAGTGTTAAGAGGAAAGTTTATATCAATAGGTGCCTACATCAAGAAATTGGAAATGTACCAAATAGATGAGCTTTCAATTCATCTCAAGGATCTAGAAAATCTGCAGCAAACCAGACCCAAATCTAGTAGGAGAAGAGAAATAATTAAAATCAGAGAAGAAATCAACAGGATTGAATAAAAAAAAACATTACAAAGGGGAAACCTGTTGAAGTGAAATGGACACTATGAGAAACAGTGACTTGATCAGCTCTTGTCCTGACTGTTGATGTACAATGTAATACTTTATCCATTTTAGTATTTTTTTTTGTTCTAGTACCATTGGTTGAACTCTGTAATTAACACACAATTATTCTTAGGTGTTTAAATTTTAACTGAAAAGTGATCCCTGTTAGGAATTTGGAAAACATTATGCTGAGTGAAATAAGCCAGTCCCAAAGGGACAATTATCATATGTTCTCCCTGATCCGTGACAACTAACCAAGAACCAAGAAGGAAACCTGTTAAAGTGAAATGAACACTATGAGAAACAGTGACTTGATCAGCCCTTGCCCTGACTGTTGACTTAGTATTTTTTTTTGTTTGTTCTACTTAATACTATTGGTTGAATATTTTAATCAATACACAGTTATTCTTAAGTGTTGAAACTTAACTGAAAAGTGATCGCTGTTAAATATAGGAGGGGGAATAAGAGAGGGAAGAGATGTGCAATTCGGGACATGCTCAAGCTGACTTGCCCCCAACGGTAGAGTTAGAAACATACCAGGGGATTCCAATTCAATCCCATCAAGGTGGCATGTACCAATGCCATCTCACTAGTCCCAGTGATCAATTTCTGTTCAGAATTTATCATAATGATAAGACTAAGAGCCAAAGGGATCACATAAACAAGACTAGGGTCTGCAAATACTAACTGATAGAATAAAAAAGGGAGAGAACGATCCAACATGGGAAGCAAGATACTCAGCAGACTCATAGAATGGCAGATGTCCTAAACAGCACTCTGGCCTCAGAATCAGCCCTTAAGGCATTCGGATCTGGCTGAAAAGCCAATGAGAATATTTCAGGCATGGAAAGCCAAGACACTCTGGAAAAAAAAAAAAACAACAAAAAACAACAATAACAACAACCAAACAAAAAAAAAACACACCACCTAAATGAAAGATCTCCACGAGTGAGATCCCAGTGGAAAGAACGGGTCATCAAAGAAGGAGGTACTTTTCTCTGAAGGGAGGAGAGAACCTCCACTCTGACTACAACCTTGTCTGAATATGATCAGAGTCGGTGAACTCAAAAGGCTTCCATAGCCTTGGCAACTCATGACAAGAGCCTAGGGTGATTGCTGAGGCCATAAACAAGAGTGTCAATTTGTTAAGTCAACAACAGGAGTCACTGTGCACTTACTCCTCACGTGGGATCTCTGTCCTTAATGTGCTGTACATTGTGATTTAATGCTATAACTAGTACTGAAACAGTATTTTTCACTTTGTGTTTCTGTGTGGGAACAAACTGTTGAAATCTTTACTTAATATATGCTAAATGGATCTTCTGTATATAAAGAGAATTGAAAATGAATCTTGATGTGAATGGAATGGGAGAGGGAGCGGGTAAGGGGAGGGTTGCAGGTGGGAGGGAAGTTATGTGGGGGGGAAGCCATTGTAATCCATAAGCTGTACTTTGGAAATTTATATTCACTAAATAAATGTTAAAAAAATAAATACATAATAAATAAATAAATAATTTTTTTTTAAAAAAGATACACAATGTAACAGGGAGAGGAAGAGACAGGCACATAGAAATAGAGATAGACAGATAGATAGTGAGAGAGAGAGAGAAAGAGAGATGTTCAATTTACTCTCCAAATTCCCACAACAGCTAGGATTGGGCCAGGCTGAAGCCAGGATCCAGAAACTCCATTCACATGGAGTTTCTCTCACATGGATGGCAGCAGCCAAAGAGGTGGCATAACCTTCTCCACCACAATGACTGCCCCATACCACTGTTTATTAATTCATTCATCTGTTGATGGACCAGTTGATTTCACAGGTTGGTTATAGTGAGTGATGCTTCAGTGAACATGGGAGTGCAAACATCTCTCTCACTTGCTGATTTCCTTTCCACGGGATAGATATACTCAGAAGTGAGACTGCTGGATCTTATGGTATTCTTATTTTTAATTTTTAAAAAGATTTGTTTATTTATTTGAAAGGCAGAGGTACAGAAGTGTGTGAGAGAGAGATATACAGTTTGATCTTCCATCCACAGGTTCACTCCCCAAGTGGCCACAACGTCCAGGACTGGGCTAGGCCCAAACCAGGAACCTAGAACTCCATCTGGGTCTCCCATGCGGGTGGCAGGGATCTAAAGACTTGGGCTCTCTTTTTCTGTGTTCCCAGGCACATTAGCAGGGAGCTAGATCAGAAGAGGAGCAGCTGGGACTCTAATTGGTGCTCATATGGGGTGCTGGCTTCGCATGCAGTGGTTTGACCTGCTGTACCACAATGCCCCAGCCCCTATTTTTTAGTTTTTTTTTGAGAAAACTCCATATTTTTCCATAAAAGCAGTACTAATTTATATTCCCAGTAACAGTATACAAGGGTTCCATTTTTCTCCACACCTTTACCAATCTGTGTCATCTTTCATCTTCTAGGTGATTGCCATTCTAGCAGAGGTGAGGTGACATCTCATGGTTTTACTTTGCATTTCCTTGATTAGTGGTGTACAGCAATTTTGCAAACCTTTTGGCCATCTGCAGGAGTGGGCCTGGGCCGTGGGGTAGGGTGTCCAAACGTGGCTTTGGAGCTGGCCTATGGCCTAAGGCTGCAGGGATTGACCTGGTGCTGGAGCCAGTGCAAAGTCAGGTGCTCATTTCAGGCTCCTTCCCCTCCTTGTAGGGTATTTTTCTCTGTGCTGCACCATCCAGGCTTGGAGGAGGATTGATATAGGTAATATCATATTTTTCTGCCTTCCCTTTTCAGTGTGTGTGTGTGTATGTGTGTGTGTGTGTGTGTGTGTTTTAAAGATTTATTTTATTTGAAAGGAAGATTTACAGAGAGAGGGAGAGAGAATGAGATAGATCTATCTACTGTTTCACTCCCCAAATGGCTACAGCATTCGGGGCTGGTCCAGGCGGAAGCCAGGAGCGTGGAGCTCCATCTGAGCCTCCCATGTGAGAGTAGCAGGGGCCATGTCCTGGGAGCACCCTCTGCTGCCTTCCCAGGAACATTAGCAGGGAGCTGCCAGCATTGCTGCCAGCGTTGCAGGAGGCAGCTTCACCCAGTATGCCACAACACGGGTCCCCTCGCGTTTCTTCTTTCTTTCTTCCTTTTTTTTTTTTTTTTTAAAGATTTATTTATTTATTTGAAAGTCACAGTTACACAGAGAAGAGAGGCAGAGAGAGAGAGGCCTTCCATCCACTGGTTCACTCCCCAATTTGCTGCAACAGCCGGAGCTGCACCACTGCAAATCTAGGAGTCAGGAGCCTCCTCTGCATCTCCCACGTGGGTGCAGAGGCCCAAGGACTTGGACCACCTTCTACTGCTTTCCCAGGCCATAGCAGAGAGCTGGATCGGAAGAGGAGCAGCCGAGACTCAAACCGGCACCCATATGGGATGCCAGCATTGCAGGCGGTGGCCTTACCTGCTAGGCCTCAGTGCCCACCCCCATGTTTCTTATTTCTGCACTACCTTAGGTACTGTCATTTCTTACCTGGATTCTTTAGCTTTTTTGTTGGTAGTTTTGTGCATTTGCAATTGTTCAAATCGCTGTTTCTGTGAGTGGGAATACACTTGAAAATCCCTTCTGTGATTTTGCTAATGTCACTTCAGAATGGAAGATTAGGCTCAGGAACTGCGAAAGGAGCTTCTTTAACTCTGGGTAGATAGGAAGGCATTCTTTAATTTGTGTCTTTGAAAGCCCAAATGAATCCTGTATTAGCATGGAGACTGAATATGAGTTTTGATAGACATGTAGAGTGTTAAGGAAAGAGTTCCTTTGGACAAACAAAAAAAAAGAAGACTTGTGTATTTCAGTTTTTATAAAGGGCAATGTTAAAAATCTGGACTGTTCAAACTCCAGTGAGAATGTAGTCTAATGTCTCCCTCCAGTGGGGACATTTGGTAAGGCAAAACATCACTGGTTTAAAAACGGATTAAAGAACTAATTCTCTAATTCCATTCTAGTTGTTAAAACAATATATTTTGGAATGGGCAATTTATCAATCAATAAATAAATAAATCAGAAATTACTGATCTGAGTTCTGGAGGCTTGAATGTCTAAGATCAAGGCATCAGAAGATTTGATACCTGGTGAGGACTTGTTTCCTGCTTCAAAAATCTGCTTTCTTGGGGCCGGTGTTGTGTTGTAGCTGTAACAGCTCTGCCATCCCATATGGGCACCAGTTCAAGTTCCAGATTCTCTATTTCTTATCCAGCTCTCTGCTATGGCCTGGGAAAGCAGCATAAGATGGCCCAAGTTCTTGGGCCCCTACACCCACATGGGAGACCCGAAAGAAGCTCCTGGCTCCTGGCTTTGGCCTGGCCCAGTGCTGGCCATTGCAGCCATCTAGGGAGTGAACCAGTGGATGGAAGATCTCTCTCTCTCTGTCTTTCTCTCTGTCTCCCTGTAACTCTGCCTTTCAAATAAATAAATAAATCTAAAAAATGCTATCTTCTTTTTGGGTCTTCAGATGATAGAATGGGCAGAAGGTCTCTGTCCCACTTCTCTTATAAAGGTACTAAACCCATTCATGCTTCAGAGCCCCCATAACTTAATAACCCACCCCTCAAAGGTCCTCACTTTTTAATACTATCAATTGGAGAATAAGTTTCATTCTGGGATGACAAAAACACTCAGATTATAGCATTATTAATTTATTTAATTGTAATCACCATAGGGTAATATTTGTGCACAATTTGGTTATTTATTCTGATTCTATGGGTTGTATATAGCTCTCTAGAAAAGCAAAGAGAGGGAGAAAGAGAGAAAAAAAACAGTGAGATAGAGATAGAGATAAATATATAGAAACATCATCCATCTGCTGGTTCACTCTGCAAATGGCCCCAACAGCTAGGGCCAGCCCTGGCTAAAGCCAGGATCCAGAACTCCATCCAGGTCTCTCTCACATGGGTACCAGAGACTCAAGTGCTTGGGCCATCATCTGCTGCCTCCTAGGCACCTTAGCAGGGAGTTGAACTGGAAGCAGAGTAGCTGGGACTCAAACTGGCACTGATTCAGGATGTGGATCTCCCAAGCAGTGGCTTAACCCACTGCACCACAGCTCCTGCTCCTGTTCATCCTTTTCTTTCTACATCATGTCCAGTGACATTAGAAACAATCAACCAAATGCAGGCATTGAGGCACAGCAGATAAAACCATCTCTTGTGATGCCTGCATCCCATATTGGAGTGCCTGGGATGGAGTTCTGCCTCCACTTCTGGTCCAGCTTCCTGCTAATGCATCCTGGGTGGCAGCAGATGATGGCTCAGGGGCTTGGACCCCTTTCACCCATATGGAAGACCTGGATGGAGTTCTGGGCTCCCAGCTCCTGGCTTTGACGTTGCCTAGCCCTAGCTGTTGTGAGTATTTGAGGAGTGAACCAGGGGATGGAAGATCTCTCTCTCTCTCTCTCTCTCTCACTCTGTCTTTCAGGTGGATGAAAATAAATATTAAAAATGGAAAGTGAAAATTGTATCTATGAAATCTCTCCTCTTTATATTAACAAAATTTTTTAAAAAACAATGGAATATCACTCAGCCATAAAAAAGGATGGTATATTGTTATTCACAGCAACATGAATGGAACTGCAGGTCATTATGTTAAATGAAATAAGCCATGCACAGAAACCTTATGACATTACTAACATGTGGAGTCTAAACAAAAGGTAATCTCATGTAAGGTGAAAGTGTAATGGTAGCCATCAGTGGTTGGGGAAGGAATAGGGATGAAATGGATGGAGAAAGGTTCACCAACAGGTACTAAGTTATAGCTATATATACTCCTACATATAGTTCTGGGGTTCCAGTGCACAGCAGAGTGATTATAATGTTAATATACTGTACATTTCTCTATTAAAAATTCCCCCTCCCAACACGAAAAACTAGAAGACAGGATTTTGAATGTTTTCACCATAAGCACACATTAAATGTTTGTGGAGATATATTTACCCTGATAGGATATTACACAATGTATACATAGGTCATACATAAGTATACAAAACCCCTGGCTTTGGCTTGGCCTAGCTCTGGCTGTTGTGTGCTTCTGGGGGAGTGAACTAGTGGATGGAAGCCTCCTCTGTTTGTCATTTTTAAAAAGATTTATTTATTTATTTGAAACTCAGAGTTACAGAGAGAGAGAGAGAGAGAGAGAGATAGAATCTTCTATCCACTGTTTCACTTCCCAAATGGCCCCAATAGCAGGAGCTTGGCCAGGCTGAAGGCAGGAGTGAGGAACTCCATCTTGGTCTCCCATGTGTGTAGCAGGGGCCCATGTACTTGGACCAAATTCTCCTGCTTTCCTCGGTGCATTAGCAGGAAGCTGAATCAGAAATGCAGCAGCCAGGACTCAAACTGGCCCTCATATGGGATGCAGCTGTTAGGGGCACTGGCTTAACTCACTTAGTCACAATGTCACCCCCTCAAAAGTCTTAATATAAAACTAAAAAGTATAAAATTAGTGGAAGAAAAACATGGTTTTAAATCTTCATGATCTTAAAGTTGGCAATGATTTTTTTATATGAAACACCAGGAACCCAAGCATGCCATAAAACACAGAGAAATTGGACTTCATAAATATTAAATACTTTTGTGTTTCACAGTGTACCATCTATAGGGAGACAACTCACAAATGGGAGAAAATTTTTTGCTGATCTCATATCTGATAGGGGAATTTTATGTATAATATATAAAGAACACCCTCAAGTTAGTAATAAAAAGGTAAGTAACTCAAAGTAAAGGTAAATAGATGACTAGATTACACAAAAAATATATAGAAATGGCCAAAAGGAACACTAAGACACTCAACATCATTAATCATTAATGTGAAATACGAATAAAATCCACAATGAGACTTCACATTCCACCCACTTGTAGAACTATTTTAAAAAATAAAACAATAAGAAGTATGGCTAAGAGGCCGGCATTGTGGCATAACAGGTAAAGCTGCTGCCTGTAACGCTGGCATCCCATATGGGCACTGGTTCCTATCCTGGCTGCCCTGTTTCCAATCTAGCTACCTACTAATTGCTTGGGAAAAACAACAGAAGATGGCCCGAGAGCTTGGGCCCCTGTCACCCATGTGGAAGATCTGGAAGAAATTTCTGGTTCCTGACTCCTGGCTCCTGGCTTCTGGCTTTGGCCTGGCCTAGCCCTGGCCATTGAGGCCAGCTGGGGAGTGTACAAGTATATGGAAAATCTCTCTCTCTCTCTCTCTCTCTCTTTCTCATTCTGTCTCTGTCTCTGTCTCTACCTTTCTCTATGTAACTCTGACTTTCATATAAATAAATAAATCTTTAAAAAAAGAAGTATTGCTAAGGATGTAGAAAAATTAGGACCCTCATACATCGCTGATGGGAAAGTAAATGGGGCACCTTCTTTGGAAGCTTCTGGCATTTCCTCTAAAAGTATAACAGAGTTTCCATACGGCCTAGCAATTTGACTCATGCATATACCAAAAATAATTAAATCATGTCCACTCAGGGGTTTATATAGGAATAGTCATATCAACATTATTCATAATGTTGGTCAAAAAACCAAAATGTCCAAATGATTCAAGTGTTCATCAACTGATGACTAGTTAAATAAAATGTATTGTATCAATTCAGTGCAATATTATTTGGCAATAAAATATGAAGTACTGATCTATGCTACAACAGGAATTAACCTTTAAAACATTATGCTAGGTGAAAGAAGTTAGGCACAATAGGCTGCATATTCTATGTCCCCATTATATGAAGTGTCCAGAACAGGAAAACTCATAGAAAAATAAGGTCAATTAATGCTTGCCAGTGCTTGGAAGAGGGGAGAAGTGTGGAATGAGTTCTAGTGGATACTGGGTTTTTGTTTAGACATTCATAACTCTGTCCTGAGGAACAGCGGTTTTTCGACTTAGTACTTGTTGAATTCTTTATTTAGTGGTGGGTTAAACTTGTGGCATAGTGGATAAAGCTGCCGCCTGCGGTGCTGGCATCCCATATGGGCACCGGGTTAAGTCCCAGCTGCTCTACTTCTGATCTAGCTCTCTGCTGTGGCCTGGGAAAGCAGTGGAAGATGGCTCAAGTCCTTGAGCCCCTGCACTGATGTGGGAGACCCGGAAGAAGCTCCTGGCTCCTGGTTCCTGGCTTTGAATCAGCTTAACTCTGGCCATCACAGCCATTTGGGGAGGGAACCAGCAGATGGAAGACCTCTCTCCCTTTCTCTCTTTGCCTCTGCCTTTCTGTAACTCTGCCTTTCAAATAAAATAAATAAATCTTAATAAAAAGAAAGTATGTCATTATAAAAATTAAAAGAAAAATAAGAATGAAAGGTTGGAGAAGGGTGGGAGCAAGTGAGGGAGGGAGTGTGGGGGGGAGAGTATCATTATACTCTTAAAATTTTATAAATGAAATACATGAAGTTCATTCCCTTTACACAAACAAAACAGTTTTTTTAAAAATAGAAATTACAAGGGTCAGCGCTTTGGCATAGTGGGTAAAGCTGCCGCCTACAGTGCCAGCATCCCATTTGGGTGCTGGTTCAAGTCCTGGCTGCTCCACTTCTGAACCAGCTCTCTGCTATGGCCTAGGAAAGAAGTAGAAGATGGCTCAAGTAAATGTGCCCCTGCACCAGCATGGGAGACCAGGAAGAATCTCCTGGTTCCTGGCTTCGGATTGGTGCAGCTCCGGCAATTGCGGCCATTTGGGGAGTGAACCAGCAGATGGAAGACCTCTCTCTCTCTCTCTCTCCTTCCTTTGCCTCTCTGTAACTCTGCCTTTCAAATCAATCAGTCAATCAATCCTTTAAAAAATGAATACCAGTTCTAAGATGTATTTATTTTTTGAAAGGCAGAGTTACAGAGACTAGGAAAGACACAGAGAAATCTTCCATCTGCTGGTTCACTCCTCAAATGGCTAAAATGGCCAGGGTTGGGCCAGGCCCAAGCTTGGAACTTGGGCCTCGAACTCCATCCAGGTCTCCCTTGTGGGTGGCAGGGGCCCAAGCACTTGGGTCACCTTCTGCTGCTTTCCCAGGCATGTTAGCAGACAGCTGGATCAGAAGTGGGGCAGCCAAGATCCAAACTGGTGCTCACATGGGATGCCAGCATCTCAGGCAGGCACTTAACCTGATGTACCAGCTCTTGAATACCAATTCTATATAATTTTTTCAAGAAAATAGACAAGGAAGGAATACCTTAGAAGTCATCCTATGAAGCCACTATTAAGCTGCTTCTGAAACAAGATGAAATAATAACAGAAAAATAAAACTCCAGAATGATATCATTCATGAATATGGAGGCAAAAGTTTTCAAAAAACATAAGCACTCTAGTCCAGTAATATACTCCATGACTTACTAGAATTTATTTCAGCAATGCAAGATTGGTTTAATAATTGATAATCAATGTGATTCACCATATTAATAAAGGACAAAATCTACATGAGCATCTCAATAGATGCACAAAAGGAATTCTACAAAATTCAATCTCTTTTTATATGACAAAGACACTTAACACTCTGTATCTAGAAAGGAACTTCTTTTTTTTTTTAAAGATTTATTTATTTATTTGAAGGGCAGAGTTACAGAGAGGCAGAGGCAGAGGCAGAGAGAGAGAGAGAGAGAGAGAGAGATCTTCTATCCACTAGTTCACTCCCCAAATGGCCAAAACAGCTGGAGCTGGGCTGATCCAAAGCCAGGATCCAGGAGTCTCTTCTGGGTCTCCCACGTCGGGGCAGGGGCCCAAGGACTTGGGCCATCTTCTGCTGCTTTCCCAGGCCATAGCAGAGAGCTGGATCGGAAGTGGAGTAGCCGATATGGGATGCCGGCACTCCAGGCAGCGGCTTTACCTGCTATGCCAGAGGGTTGGCCACAGAACTTCCTCATTTAGATAAAGGCAATCTACAGTAAATCTACAGTTACCACAGTTAATGGAGGAAGCTGAAAGTTTTCACCTTAAGATCTAGAAAAGGATGTCCACTATTCTACACTGTACTGGAGGGTTTTGCCAGGATATCTAGGAAAGAGTAAGAAAAGATGCTCGTTTTGGAGAGGCAGAAGTAATTTATTTGAAGATGGCATGATCTTTTATACAGAAAAATTGAAGGATTACACACACACACACACACACACAGTCCCATAAAAACCCAAGTTCAGAAAGGTTTCAGGAGAGGTCAATATATAAAAATCAGTTATATTTATATACAGTAATACTGAACAATCCAAAAATGGAATTAAAACTGTGAATCCAGGACAGGCCTTGTGGCGCAGCATGTTAAGCTGCCACTTCGGATGCTTGTATCTTGTATTGAAGTGCCTGAGATCAAATCTCAGCTTCTCTCTTCCAGATCCAGCTTCCTGCTAATACTCCTGGGAGGCAGCAGATTATGGTCCAAGTACTTGGGTTCCTGCCACCCACATGATATACTCAGACTGAGTTCCAGGCTCCAGGCTTCGGCCTGATCTTGACCTGGCTGTTGCTGCAATTTTGGAATTGAACCAAAGGAAGGCAGATCTCTCTCTGTCTCTCCCTCTCTCTCTTCCTTTCAAATAAATGAATAAATTAATAAATAAACAAAAGTTTAAAACAGAAAACAATTCCATTTAAAATGGCATCAATTCATGATTTATATGCTTTTAAAATTTATATTTATTCCTTTTTTAAACAACTTTCAACATTTATTTATTTGAAAGGCAGAGAGAGAGAGAGAGAGAGAATTGATATGTATTAATTTTCCATCTACTAGTTCACCATCCAAATGCCTATAACAGTTATGTCTGGGCCAGGCTGAAGCTGGGAGCCTGGAACTCAATCAGGGTCTCCTACATGGATAGCAGGGATCCAAGTACTTGAGCCATCACCTACTGCCTCCTAGGGTATGCATTAGTAGGAAACTGGAATTGGAAGTGAAATCCGGACTCGAATACAGGTACTGTGATATGAGATGCAGGTTCCCAAGAGGCGGTTTAAACACTGTGACAAATGCTTAGTCTTATTTGTCTTATTTATATTTATTCTAAACTGAGAAAAAGAGAGATCTTGTACTCATCGGTTCACCCTCAAATGCCCACAAGAGCTGGGGCTGGGCTATGTCAAAACCAGGAGCCAGGAACTCAATCCAAATCTCCCACGTGGTTGGCCAAAATACAAGTATGTGTGCCATTACCTGCTGCCTTCCAGTGTATGCATTAACAGGAAGCTGGAATGAGAAGTGGAGCCAGGACTTGAACTCAGGCACTCCAATATGGAATGTGAGCATCCCAATCTGTGCCTGAACTCCTGTGCCAAACATGCCCCCCAAACCATTAATTTTAACAAAAAGTTTGCCCATTTTCTTTTGTAATGAATTCCTGGTACACTCAACATTATTTTCTACCATACTACTGATGATTTTATTTCTAGTATTGTTATAAACACAATTTTTTTTATTTTTTTAAAGATTTATTTATCTTATTTGAATGGCAGAATGAGAGAGAGATGAAGAAACAGAGGCCGGTGCCCTGGCTCACTAGGCTAATTCTCTGCCTGCAGCGCCGGCACCCTGGGTTCTAGTCCCGGTTGGGGCGCCGGATTCTGTCCTGGTTGCTCCTCTTCCAGTCCAGCTCTCTGCTGTGGCCTGGGAAGGCAGTGGAGGATGGCCCAAGTGTTTGGGCCCTGCACCCTCATGGGAGACCAGGAGGAAGCACCTGGCTCCTGGCTTCGGATCAGCAGTGTGCCAGCCGCAGTGTAGCGGCCATTTTGGGGGTGAACCAACGGAAGGAAGACCTTTCTCTCTGTCTGTCTGTCTCTCTCTCTAACTCTGCCTGTCAAAACAAAAAAACAAAAAACAAAAAAACAAAAAACAAACAAACAAACAAAAACAAAACCAGAGAAATCAATCTACCTGCTGGTTCCCTCCCCAAATGACTGCAATTGCCGGAGCTAGGCCTGTCTGAAGCCAGGAGCCAAGAGCTTCTTACCGGTTTCCCATGTGGGTGCAGGAGCCCAAGGACTTGGGCCATCCTCTGCTGCTTTCCCAGGCCATTAGTAGGGAGCTGGATTGGAAGTGGAATAGCTAGGACCTGAACCGGAGCCCATATGGTATGCCAGCAGCATAGGCAACAGCTTTACTTGCTACAACACAGTGCTGGCCCCTTAAATACAATTTCTTTTTTTTTTTTTTTTTTTTTTTTTTTTTTTTTTTTTTTTTTGACAGGCAGAGTGGACAGTGAGAGAGAGAGACAGAGAGAAAGGTCTTCCTTTGCCGTTGGTTCACCCTCCAATGGCCGCCGCGGTCGGCGCGCTGCGGCCGGCGCAACGCGCTGATCCGATGGCAGGAGCCAGGTGCTTTTCCTGGTCTCCCATGGGGTGCAGGGCCCAAGCACCTGGGCCATCCTCCACTGCACTCCCTGGCCACAGCAGAGGGCTGGCCTGGAAGAGGGGCAACCGGGACAGAATCCGGCACCCCGACCGGGACTAGAACCCGGTGTGCCGGCGCCGCTAGGCGGAGGATTAGCCTAGTGAGCTGCGGCGCCGGCCTTAAATACAATTTCTAAAAGTTCTTTTATTGCTCTCCACTTCACCCCTATTTCATGGAAATTAACACCTTCTTTCATCTCTCCTACAAGATGAATGAGGAGATCTATCTATCTATCTACCTATCTACACACCCACCCACCTACACACACATATTTAAGAGTTATCCATTTATTTGAAAGAGTTACAGAGTCCAAGGGAGAGACAGAGAGAGAAAGAAATCCTCCATTTGCTGGTTCATTCCTCAGAAGGTCCCAATGGCCAGGGCCAGGCCAGGCTGAAGCCAGGAGATTCACCCTGGTCTCCCATGTGAGTGGCAGGGGCTCCAACACTTAGGCTATCTTCTGTCCATTTTCCTAGGCCATCAGCAGGGAGCTGGATCAGAAGTGGAGCAGCAGGGAGATGAACTGGTGCCCACACAGGATGCTGACATCACAAGTGGCATCTTTACCTGCTATACCACAACTCCGGCCCCCTCATTTAATAGATTTTATTCCATCAATATCATTCTTTATTTTTGAAAAATTATTTACTTAAATTTTTTTTGACAGGCAGAGTGGACAGTGAGAGAGAGAAAGGTCTTCCTTTTTCCGTTGGTTCACCCCCCAAGTGGCTGCTGCGGCTGGCGCGCTGTGGCTGGCGCACCATGCTGATCTGAAGCCAGGAGCCAGGTGCTTCTCCTGGTCTCCCATGCGGGTGCAGGGCCCAAGGACTTGGGCCATCCTCCACTGCACTCCCAGGCCACAGCAGAGAGCTGGACTGGAAGAGGAGCAACTGGGACAGAATCCGGTGCCCAGACCGGAACTAGAACCCAGTGTCCCTGCGCCACAGGTGCAGGATTAGCCCATTGAGCCGGGGTGCCGGCCTATTTACTTAATTTTTAAAACCAATGTCCAATCTTTTTTCATGAGTTAAAAGGGAGAGTGACAGAGGGAGATGGAGAGAGAGACAGGGCTGGACCAGGCCAAAGCCAGGAGGCCGGAACTCCATTCAGGTCTCCCATATGGGTGGTGAGAACCCAAGTACTTGAGCTGTCATTACTGCCTTCCAGTTACTCTAGCAGGAAGCTCCATTGCAAGCAGAGGCAGGATTTGATCCCAAGGACTCTGATATGGGATGTGGGACAGTGGCACAGTCCATTGCACCACAATGCCCACTCTACTCACTTTATTTTTGATTAGCAGATCCTTATACATATATATTTATGGGATACAATGTAATGTTTCAATACATGTATATATCATATAATAATAAAATTAGAGTAATTAGTCTATCACCTCAAACATTTATCATTTCTTTGTGGTGAGAACATTCAAAAATCCCCTTTTAGCTATTCTGAAATACACAATATATTATTGCTAACTATACTCACCTTACTATGCAATAGAACACCAGCACTTCTTCCTGACTGTAACATTGTACCCATTGAGAATGATATTTCTGAAGGTTTTCTTTTCCCTGAATAATGATTTCTGTATGTTTTTTACTGTTTATTTTTATCTCTGTCGATTTTACCAGTTCTCACACATCTCTGGTGATCCTTTAAAGATGATCTTTGGCTATGTGCTCATATTTATGTACAAATAAAATTTCTTCAGTTTAATCCTGGTGCCAGAAATATAGTACGTTATTTCTTGTGCTGAGTGCTGTGATAATTTTCAAATTATTATTTTTTAAATGGTTTATTTTAGTTTATTTTTTTTTTGACAGGCAGTGTGGACAGTGAGAGAGAGAGAGACAGAGAGAAAGGGCTTCCTTTTGCCGTTGGTTCACCCTCCAATGGCCGCCGCGGCCGGTTTGCTGCGGCCGGCGCATCTCGCTGATCCGAAGCCAGGAGCCAGGTGCTTCTCCTGGTCTCCCATGGGGTGCAGGGCCCAAGGACCCGGGCCATCCTCCACTGCACTCCTGGGCCATAGCAGAGAGCTGGCCTGGAAGAGGGGCAACCAGGACGGAATCCAGCGCCCTGACCAGGACTATAACCCGGTGTGCCAGCACCGCAAGGCGAAGGATTAGCCTATTGAGCCATGGTGCCGGCCTTAAATGGTTTATTTTTAAGTTTTCATCTATTTGAAAGACAGAGACGGAAAGAGGAATGGAAAGGTCAATTGATTTATCAGTCTTCCTTTCACTGCTGCCAGGGCTGGTCCAGGCTGAAGCCAGAAGCCTGGAACATCATCCTGGTTTTCCCCGTGGGTTACAGGGGCCCATGTACTTGGGCCATTGTCTGCTGCCTCCCAGGATGCATTAGAAGGAAGCTGGAAGGGAAGTGGTGGAGCTGGCACTCCAACTGGCACTGTGATTTTGGCATCTCAAGCTACAGGTTGATCCATTGCAGCACAACGCTCACTCCAGTTTTCCAAATTATTTTGCATTTTGACAACAGAGTGGGGAATGAGAGATCTGTGAAGACGGTCTCAATATTTAGTTGGTGGGTGACTTTCTGTTCAATTCCTCTGCTTTCAGCAGTGTGCTTCTGCCCTCAGGTACACCAGGAACTCCGTCACCCCCACTGCAGAACCTCTCTGTTTTACCTTTTTGGAGGGTAAGCCTTCAAGCATTTGCTTTCATTTGAGAGGGTAAATTGCCTGGCTAATTAGTGTTTGATGGTGAACTTGGTGGTCTCATTCTTGGACATATTTTTGCCTAATTCCTTTGTTTTAAACTCTAGCTTCACCCCCACTTCCAGAGGCACCGGGACTCAGAAATTCCTGAGTGTTAGGAGAGCGTGTTTCACATGCTGGAGGACTCACCTTTCTCAGGTCTGTTGTCTGTCACATATTTAAGCTGTTGCATTTCCAAGTGTTACTGATACTGCATCCTCCCTAGTTATAACCAGTCATGTTAAAGGAGTAGTTAATGACCAATTTTCTTTCTTCTTATTTACTTATTTGAAATACAGAGTGACAAGGAAAGAGGGGAGAGGGGAAGAGGGGAGAAAGGGAGAGACAGACAGACACACACACACGGGGGGGGGGCGGGGTTCTTGCATCTTCTGGTTCCTTCTCCAAATGCTCACAACAGCCTGGGATAGGCCTGTTTGAAGCTAGGTGCCAGGAACTCAAGTACTTGGACCATCATCTGCTACCTTCCAGGGTATGCATTAGCAGGAAGCTGGATCAGAAGTGCAGTAGCTGGAACTGGATCCAGGCACTCCAATATGGGATGCAGGTGTCTGGAATGGTGGTTTAAATTCTGTGTCACAACCCCCTGCTCCATCTGTGTGTGTTTGTGCATGCGTGTGTTTAAAGATAATGTAAATATAGTAAGATTTAGGCATCTACCACATTTTTAAAAATGATTTACTTATTTATTTGAATGGCAGAGTTACAGAGAGGCAGAAGCAGAGAGAGAGAGAAAAAGCGAAAGAGAGAGAGAGGGTGAGAGAGAGAGAGAAAGTATTCCGTACACTGGTTCACTCCGCACATGGCTGCAAAAGCTGGAGCTGGGCTAATCCGAAGCCAGGAACCAGGAGCTTCTTCCGGGTCTCCCAATTGGGTGCAGGGGCCCAAGGACATAGGCCATCTTCTACTGCTTTCCCAGGCCATAGCAGAGAGCTGGATCAGAAGTGGAGCAGCTGGGACTCGAACCAACGCCCATATGGGATGCTGGGACCGCAGGCAGCAGCTTTACCTGCTACAACACAGCCCCAGCCCCAGCATCTACCACTCTTATACAGAAATCCAGGATGTGGGACTCCCTTTTGACCAACATTTCATTGTATGGATGTAACACAATTTATACAAACAATTTAATATTTTTGAAATATATATAGGTTGTTTTTTAAAATTATAAACAATGATACTATGGACTAAATTTTACACATCTTTTCACTTGTGAAAGAAGTTCTCCATAAATTAAAATAATTGCATGGTCAAAGGGTATTATAAAAATATTGCTGAATTTTCATCACAAAGTCCTCATCAATTTATGTGCTCATGAACAGTATGTGATAATGTCTACTTTTACATTTTCTAATAAAACAAAGAGGTTAGCACTTAAATATTTTCCAATGAAATGGGGAGAATGTGATAGTTCGTCGTTATTTTTCACTTCCTTGGTCACAAGCAATACAGAAAATAATTTAATTGTAACATATTTTAATTTATTCTTTTATAAATTGTTTATATCCTTTTGTTTTTTCCTAATTATTCTCTTTTCTTGAATGTTTATAAGCAATTTTTGTTATAGAAACTAATCTTTTCATTTATATGATGCCATTTTCTACTAATTCTAAAAAATATTTATTTACTTGAAAGGCAGAGATACAGAGAAAGAGAAAAAAAGAGAAAATTAATTCTTCCAACTAGTGGTTCATTCTCTAAATACCCACAACAGCCAGGACCAGGCCAGGCCAAAGCCAGGAGCCAAAAACTCCACTGGGGTCTCCCACATGCATGGCAGGAAGGCAAGTACTTGGGCCATCATCTGCTGCCTAATGGTCAAATTAGCAGAAAACTGGATAGCAATTAAATAGCTGGAACTCAATCCTAGGTAGAGATATCCTAAGCAGTAGCTTGCCCTGCTGTGTCACAATGTCGACCCTTTTTTCTCTTAATTTGTTACGTCAATGTTTGCCCTTGTTTAGGGGTTTTGCCACAAGACATTTTAGTATTTAGGATCAAAAATTTAATTTTGTTTCTAGTATCTTCTAGTTTTAAATGTTACCTTGAATAATTTCCCTGACATCGAGTTTATTAAAATATTATCATAAAATATCTGCTCTTCTTTTTACCATTTAATATTCTAACTAAACTTTGTAAGTGTTTTGTCCAGAAATAGGTGGTATGCCAAAGTTAGTTATTCTAGGAATTCTTAATTAAGGGACTGTAGACAAACCTGAGGTGAGGGTGTCAAGATAATAACAAAACATAATGTTTTTGTTTGGGGCTTACATTCCAGGCAGGCTCTGTGACTGCTTCTAGCCCCAAAGTTATGGGGGAGAGAAAGCTGTGCAGGCAGCATAACCAAAGAAGGCACAGTGTCAAGGGACGCAACCAGTTTGTAGCAGTTTTTAGCAGCCTGTAGGCAAGCTGCCAGGACAAGAAGATAAGTAAATTAGTAAATAGGGGTGGGTGTTGTGGCTAAGTAGGTCAAACTGCTCCTTGGGACACTTACATCCTATACAGAAGTGCCTAGGATCAAGTCTAGCCTCCACTTCTTGTCCAGTTTCCTGCTAATATGTATCCTGGGAGGCAGCAGGTAATAGTTTAAGTACTTGGGTCACTGCCACCCATGTGGGAGACTCTGACTGAGTTCCTGACTCCAGTTGCCAGCATTTGGGGTGTGAACCAGCAGATGAAAGATATCTTTCTCTTGCTCTGCTTTTCACATAAATAAAAACAAATAAATAGAACTTAAAAAAATCAGGAAATACATGGGGATAAATTCCCAATAAATTACAGTCTTCCTTCCCCCAACCTTCTGCCAAAAGCCAGCGAACAAGGGAATGTATTAAATCTGTTCTTCCCAAGTATAGCCTCTCAAGGAAGGTGCTCAGTCAGAGCTCAGAGAAGCAGACACAATAGATGACTTTATATATTTAAAGTCATTTCATTACACATATCCTATAGATTTTATTATAAGGAATTTTCTTACCCAATCAACTGTGTGCCCTGGCTTCTAAAATATAAAGTTGTGATGAGTCTTGGGGCAATGCTCACATCCCATGCTAGAGTGCCAGTTCCAGCCTCAGCTATTCAGCCTCAATACAGCTTCCTACTGATGCATCCTGGGAGGTAGCACATGACAGCTCAAGTGTTTGGGCCCCACCCCTGCTACCCACATGAGAGAGCTGGATGGAATTCCAGGCTCCTGGCTTCGTCCTGGCCCAGCCCTGAATGTGTGTGAACCAGCAGATAGTAGATCTCTTTCTCTCTCTGGTACTCTGACTTTAAAGGATATGAAAATAAACTTTAAAAAAAAAAAAGACCAAAGTCTACAGGGCGAGAGGTAAGGAAGAGTTGGTCGTAAGAAAGTAGAACTGCTCAAACATGAGCTGATGAAATTGGAAGAGGTCCAGGGAAAAGGCACAGCAATTACAGGATGTCACTACTTTGTGCCAACCACCAGGCTGCAAATCAGCAACAAAAAGACTGACAAAGTATCCAAATGTGAAAATGCTTAGTTTTTTGCTTTTGCTATTTGGAATTTCTGCTCTCAGGGAGGGTTTAAGCTTTCTTTTAAACGGCTTCCATCTGATTAAGCCATGTCCACCTAAGATAATTTTTTTTTACAAATAGATTAGTTTATTCAAAAGAGAGAGTGACAGAGACAGAGATGGAGAAGAGACAGAGAGTGATTTTCCATCCACTGGTTCACTCCCCAAATGCCTGTAAACGACCATGGATGGCAAAGATCAAAGCCAGGAGCCAGGAACTCCATCCTGGTCTCCCACATGGGTGGCAGAGACCCAAGAATTTGAGCCATCATCTTCTGCCTCCTAGGTGCGTTAGCAGAGACCTGGATCAGATGTGGAATAGCCAGCAATTAACTGGCACACTGATAGGGGATGCAGGCATCCCAAGCAGCAGCTTAATGTTCTGTACTACAATGCCTGCCCCAAAATAATGTTCCTTTTGATTTACTCAACAGAAACTGATTAGAGTCTCAAAACAGAACCCTGATTAGCATTTGACTAAACATTTAGAAGGTGTATGTATGCTACAAAATAGCTACTGTTTTCCTTCTCTTCAATTCTCACCAGAGATTCCACTTTGCAGTTCAGTGCAGAAATTCTGAGGACTGTAGAAAAGCCTAATGGGGTTGGCATGTTACAAAACCATCTCATGGGACACAGAGCAGGATGCAGAACCATAAAAAATTATCTGGAAGAACAAACAGAAGATAAGCAACATAAAATATGTGCTCTTTATTTTAACTGACAAAACATGTATATATCCACGGTTTTCAATGTTTTAGGTTATCTATCTGTTGTGGAATGGATAAATCAAAGTTATTGGCTAGATATTATTTTAGCATATTATTTAAGTATAGTTGTAGTCCTAGTTAAATTTTTTTTTGAGAAACAGCAGCATCTATATACTGACAATTCCAGGTACTTTTCTAATAAGATACAGGCCATTGCTTAATTCAGGTATTTGTACAGTCCAGCCATTTATAGGAAAAGGGAAGGGAAAGGCGGACACAACTTAAGATACACATGTTGGAGGGAATGTACTATAAACTGTTTCCTTTTTTTGGTTAAAACCCCCAAAACTTTATAACCAATATCCTACTCAGAAGCAAAGGTGGGCTAGAAAAACTTCAGGGTTTTTAATCTGGCATTCATGTCTATCTTCTCATTTCCCATGTAACAACTTACATGGGTAATACTACAGTCCACCACCAGAATACCTAAAAGTAACACCAAATACCAGGAAAGAAAAAGTGTTAACAAAAGAAAGCTGAGATGATGGCGTCGGAGGGCAGGCGGGCGCCTCAATAGAAGCAGACGGTGTGCAGGAAGGCCCTGCCGCTCTTCTCCTCGAACTCCTGGAGCAGCTCCTCGATCTCGTTCTCCATGTCCTCGGTGTGCTGAATACACTGACAAAGCTCACAGATGAGGAACGCTCCCAGAGTTGCCTCTTCGGGGTTGTCCTGGATGTCTACGTTAACCACGTGCACTGGCTGGCAGGTCTCCTGTTCTCTGGAGTTCAGGTCTTCCACCACCTGGTCGTAGACTCTCTCTTCACAAGTGAGGATCAGATCAAATAGATCTTTGCAGCTCTGGAACCTTTCTGGTCGGGGCTTGATCCTCCTATTTCTGTCTAACATATGTAAAATGCCATTCTGTGTATAGAGTTCTTTGTCTTTCCTCAGAAGATCATTGTACATCTGATCATAAGTGGTTTTGAAATCGTACACGTTTGGCTTGTCGGGCGCTGGTCCTGGAAGCTTCACATGAGTTCCCGTTCCAAAGGACCTTACGTTGAATCCCCGTTTGCTGAGGATGTTGTGCGCTTCCATGCTCCGGTTCTGGTTACTGGAGCACACCACTGCCACCCGCAGTGGCATGGCGGCGGCCGCACCTACTCCGAGACTCCCACACCGCGAAGCCCTTCGGTGCAAGCAAAAACGGCCGCCCGGCGACCGGATGTTGGCATCCTAGAAGCGGCGTTGACGTAGCGCGTGCGGACGCACGGCGCTGGCGTCTGCGTGACGCCTCTGGGCGGGCACTCCCCGCCCCTTTGCGCCGTAGGCCCGCCCCGCCGTTTGGGCGCGCGGCTTCTGAACTGCTGGCGGCAAGTGTCTGCAGCGGCTGCGGGCACAGTTCAGGCTCGCGGGCGCCGGCCGAGATTTGTGTGTTTTTTTTTTTTTTTCCTTTTTAAAAGTCAGGTATAGATATAAACCTTTAATTGTCTTTCACGGACTTTTATGCACCTCTGTTTTAATATGTCTATACCGTGTGGAATAGTTGAACTTAACGGTGCCCCTCTCCCTTTGTCCCCTCTCCCCTCTCCCCTCTCCCCTCTCCTCTCTCCTCTCTCCTCTTTCCCTTCTCCATCCCCTTTCCCCTTTTGGTGGGGAGAACACTTAGAATGTAAGGTATCAGAGATTTTCAAATATACAATACATGTTACCAAGTATATTCACCAATATGTTAAATAGATTTCTTTAATTTACTCCTAACTGAAATTGTGTGATCTTTGACCTCCATCTTGCCACTCCTCCCACTTGCAGCTTTTGGTAACTAATATTCTACTCTCTGCTTCTGTGAGTTTGACGTTTTGAGATTCCACTGATAAGTGAGATCATGCAGTATTTGTCTTTCTGTGCCTGGTATATTTCATTTAACATAATGTCCTCCAGCTTCATGCTTCATTGGTGTTGCAAATGACAGGATTTCCTCCTTTTTATGACTAAATAGTATTCCATTATGTGTATTTGGGCTGCATTTTCTTTGTTCATATGTGGATGAACACTGATTCCATGTCTTGGCGATTGTGAATAGTACTGCAGTAAACGTGGCAATGCAGTTATCTCTGACATTCTCATCTCATTTTCTTTGGCTATATGCAGGTACTTCACAACTTAGTGGAAAAACAGAATTAAAACAGTTAATTTTGGTGCAAAAAAATTTGAAATCTATACGCAGTTTACCCATAATACACAATTTCCATGAACCGTTTGAATATCTCCTCATATATGTAGTAATGGGGTTGCTGGACCATATCTAAGTTCTATTTTTAATATTTTGAAGAGCTTCCATACTGTTTTCCATAATGGCCACACTAATTTTTATAATGGCCATTCTAACAGGTATGAAGTAATATCTTATTTTTTTTTAAAGATTTATTTTATTTATTTGAAAGAGTTACAGAGAGAGGTAGAGACAGAGAGATGTCTTCCATCCGTTGATTCACTCCCCAGAGGGCTGCAATGGCTGGAAATGTGCTGATCTGAAGCCAGGAGCCAAGAGCTTCTTCCAGGTCTCCCATGTGGGTGCAGGGACCCGAGGACTTGGGCCATCCTCCACTGCTTTCCTAGGCCACAGTGGAGAGCTGGATCAGAAGTGGAGCCCCCGGTATTTGAGCTGGATGAAAAGTGCAGCAGCTAGGACTCGATTGGTGCCCATGTGGGATGATGGCACTGCAAGCGGTGGCTTTACCCTCTATGGCATAGTGCTGGCCCCTGAGTTGGTTTTTAATATGAATATATGATGTGAGATAAGGGTCTAGCTTTATTCTTCTGCAGATATCCAGTTTTCCAACACAATTTATTGAAAAGACTGTTCTCATTTTGGCATGTTGAACATAGGTTGGTTATAAAAGTGTGAATATATTTCTGGGATATCTATTCTTTTTCATTGATCTGTATCCTGCTTTTATGCCTGCTTCATGCTGTTTTGGTTACTATGGTTTTGTAGCATATTTTGAAATCAGGTCATGTAATGCCTCCAACTTTCTTTCGTTCAAAATTGCACTGGTTATTTTTTTGAGTGTGATTCAATGCACAATTTAAGATTTTTTTCTACTTCTGTGAAAAATGTCATTAAGAGTTTGATAGAGTTTTTTTTAATCTATAGATCACTTTAGGTAGTATGGATATTTTAACAATATTAATTCTTCCAATCCATGAATATAAGATATCTTTCCATTTATTGTGTCTTCAGTTTCTTTCATGAATATTTTATTGTTTTCATCGTACAGGTTTTTGTCTCCTTAGTTAAATGAGTATTGGAAGCATTTTTAAAATAATTATTGGAAAGCATTTTTAAAATAAACATTGGAAATGAAATTGTTATCTTGGTTTCTTTTTTTTTTTTTTTGATAGGCAGAGTGGACAGTGAAAGAGAGAGAGAGACAGAGAGGAAGGTCTTCTTTTTTTCCGTTGGTTCACCCCACAATGGCCACTACAGCCAGCACGCTGCGGCCGGCGCATTGAGCTGATCCAAAGCCAGGAGCCAGGTGCTTCTCCTTGTCTCCCATGCGGGTGCAGGGCCCAAGCACTTGGGCCATCCTCCACTGCCCTCCTGGGCCACAGCAGAGAGCTGGCCTGGAAGAGGAGCAACCGGGACAGAACCGGCGCCCCAACCGAGACTAGAACCCGGTGTGCTGGCACCGCAGGTGGAGGATTAGCCTATTGAGCCGCGGCGCTGGCCTATCTTGGTTTCTTTTTTGGGTATTTCTTCATTAGTGTATAGAAATAATACTGATTTTTGTAAGTTGATGTAGTATCTGGCAACTAAATTCTTTTTTTTAGTCCTAGCAGTTTTTTGGTGAAGTCCTTTGGGATTTCCTTCTTTTTTCTTTTTTTTTTAAAGATTTATTTATTTTATTTATTAATTTGAAAGTCAGAGCTACACAGAGAGGACAGGCAGAGAGAAAGAGAGAGAGGTCTTCCATCTGTTGGTTCACTCCTCAGTTGGCTGCAACGGCCGGAGCTGCGCCAATATGAAGCCAGGAGCCAGAGCTTCTTCTGGGTCTCCCACGCAGGTGCAGGGGCCCAAGGACTTGGGCTATCTTCTGCTGCTTTCCCCGGCCATAACAGAGAGTTGAATGGGAAGAGGAGCAGCCAGAACTTGAACCGGCGCCCATATGGGACGTCAGCACTGCAGGCTGTGGCTTTACCCGCTATGCCTCAGTGCCGGCCCCTGGGCTTTCTTTTAAAATAAAATTTTAAAGATGTATTTATTTGAGAGGCAGGGTTACAGGCAGAGAGAGACAGACAGACAGACAGAGAGTGAGGTCTTACATCTGCTGGTTCACTCCCCAAAAGGCTGCAATGGCTGGAGCTGGGCTGATTTGCAGCCAGGAGCCAGAAGTTTCTTCTGGGTCTTCCACATGGGTACAGGGGCCCAAGCACTTGGGCCATCTTCCACTGCTTTCACAGGCGAATTAGCAAGTAGTGGGATCAGAAGTGGAGTAGCTGGGACTTGAACTGATGCCCCTGTGGGATGCCACCACTGCAGGTGGAGACAACCTACAACGCCACAGTGCTGGCCCCTAAAAGAATATTTATTTATTTTCATTTTACGTAAAGGGCTAAGAGATAGACATGGGCGGCAAGATAGAGAAAGATATATGTCTCCCCTATACTGGTTTACTCTGCTTTTCAATATGTAAATTTAAATACAATTTTAAAAAGTTTATAAACTTGAAGTATTTTCTGCTCAAGGACTTCTTAATATTAAATATGTTGGCCGGCGCCGTGGTTCAATAGGCTAATCCTCCACCTTGCGGTGCCGGCACACCGGGTTCTAGTCCTGGTCGGGGCGCCGGATTCTGTCCCGGTTGCCCCTCTTCCAGGCCAGCTCTCTGCTGTGGCCCGGGAGTGCAGTGGAGGATGGCCCAAGTGCTTGGGCCCTGCACCCGCATGGCAAACCAGGAAAAGCACCTGGCTCCTGGCTCCTGGCTTCGGATCAGCGCGATGCGCTGGCTGCAGCGCGCTGGCAGCGGCGGCCATTGGAGGGTGAACCAACGGTAAAGGAAGACCTTCCTCTCTGTCTCTCTCTCTCTCACTGTCCACTCTGCCTGTCAAAAAACAAAAAAAAATATTAAACATGTATTAATTTAGCCTGGAGTTAAAGTGTGACAAAAGTATGTAATATGATGCAAGTTAATGTTTTAACTATGGTAAAATGCTTTGCTTGTTTTTTTTCTAAATGTGATTGTTCCTTTGTCTTTCTGATGATGGTGTTACAGGAGAGGTTCTTTGTAGAAGAAAGAATTTCAGACATGAGCAGAGTAGTATTTTTTTTAAAAGATTTATCTCTTTATTTGAAAATAAGAGTCACACAGAGAGAGAAGGAAAGGCAGAGAGAGAGAGAGAGAGAGAAAGAGAGAGAAAGAGGCCTTCCACCTGCTGGTTCATTCACTCCCCAGTTGGCCGCAATGGCCGGAGCTGCGCCAATCCGAAGCCAGGAGCCAGGAGCCAGGAGCTTCTGGATCTCCCACATGGGTGCAGGTATCCAAGGACTTGGGGCATCTTCCACTGCTTTCCCAGGCCATAGCAGAGAGCTGGACCGGAAGTGGAGCAGCTGGGACATGAACTGGCATCCATATGGGATGTGGGCACTGCAGGCAGAGGCTTTACCCACTCTGCCATGGCGCCAGCCCCAGAGAATAGTGTTAAGTGTGGTAACAAAGTTTCTTTCCTCTTTCTTTCTTTCTTTCTTTCTTTCTTTCTTTCTTTCTTTCTTTCTTTCTTTCTTTCTTTCTTTCTTCTCTCTCTCTCTCTCTCTCTCTCTCTCTCTCTCTCTCTCTTTCTTTCTTTCTTTCTTTCTTTCTTTCTTTTTTTGACAGGCAGAATTAGTGAGAGAGAGAGAGAGGAGAAAGATCTTCCTTCCATTGGTTCACCCCCAAATGGCTGCCACAGCCGGCACACTACACCGATCCGAAGCCAGGAGCCAGGTGCTTCTCCTGGTCTCCCATGCGGGTGCAGGGCCCGAGCACTTGGGCCATCCTCCACTGCCTTCCCGGGCCACAGCAGAGAGCTGGACTGGAAGAGGAGCAACCGGGACAGAATCTGGTGCCCCAACCGGACTAGAACCTGGGGTGCTGGTGCTGCAGGTAAAGGATTAGTCAAGTGAGCCGCGGTGCTGGCCAGTAGCAAAGTTTATTGAAGAGAGTATACATGACAGACCATGTGGGCATCTCAGGAAAATACTGAGAGGCCAGTGTTTGTTCAGACTGGATTTTTTATGGATATGGGTATAGGACATCCGTTTCTCCTCCCCCCTCTATTCTTGTTGTATTGCTGGGTGGAGGGCTCTCTGGGCATGGTGTTCCTGAAATGCCTCCCAGGACTTTATCAGTACAGTATTATTGGACCTAATAGCCACCTTGCTGCAGTGTGTGTGTGTGTGTGTGTGTGTGTGTGAGAGAGAGAGAGAGAGAGAGAAATTTCCCCCTTAGCTGCTCATGGGAGAGGGCTAGTACCCACCTAACAAGGTTATCGAACAAGGACAAGACTTTTGATGTTCAAAATGCTGTTCTGCTTCCATGGCTTGCTTCTTTCTTTCCTCATTCAACTACATATAAATTCTCATTTTCTTAAAAAAAATTCCCATTTTCTTCATCCCTTCTTTTTAATTTTTTCTTTTTAAGATTTATTTATTTATTTGGAGGGCAGAGTTAGAGAGAGAGAGAGAGAGAGATATCTTCCATCTGCTGGTTCACTCCCCAAATGGCCACAATGGCTGGAGCTGGGCCAATCCAAAGCCAGGAGCCAGGAGCTTCTTTTAGGTCTCCCACGTGGGTGCAGGGGCTCAAGCTCATGGGCCATCCTCTGCTGCTTTCCCTGGCCATTACCAGCGAGCTGGATCAGACGTGGAGCAGCCCAGACTAAAACCAGTGCCCGTACATGAGATGCTGGCAGTGTAGGCAGTGTCTTTATCCGCTAGACCATAGTGCTGGCCCCGTTCGTCTTCTCTTATACATGTAGGTTCGTATCTACATTGGTGCCTAACATCAGGACAGTTACCCAAAATTTGGGATACATGGTTTGAATATGTGTTTAATGATGTAAAAATTCAGATGTTTGAATTAAAGCTAATTTTTTATTATGGAAGTTATTGTTAATTTTCCTTTATAAAAGTTATCACTACTTCTGATTAATGCCAAAGAATATACAGCTTCACAACTAGGATACATTAAATATAAAAAATTAATGTTGGATCCGGTGCTGTGGAATAGTAGGTTGAGCTGCCGCCTGCAACACCGGCATCCCATGTGGGTGCCGATTCAAGTCCCAGTTGCTCCACTTCCCATCTAGCTCCCTGCTAGTATGCCTGGCAAAGCAGCAGAACATGGTCCAAGTGCTTGGGCCTTTGCCACCCATGTGGGTCTGAGACCTGGAAGAAGCTCCAGACTCCTGGCTTTGGCCTGGCACAGCCTGGTCCTTGCAGCCATCTGGGGAGTGAACTAGTGGATGGGCAATCTCTCTCTGTGTCTCTCTCCACCCTCCCACCCCATGGCTCTGCCTTTCAACTAAATTACTTTTAAATTAATTTCTGAAAAATACTATAAAAATTTGCAAATCTATTGAATGGTTGGCAAATCTATTGAAACTGGGTCTTTGTGCTGTAACTGGGAATGTGGGAGCTTAGCCTGAATGTCTTATTGATTAGGGGACTTAGGAACCAGTTTGAAGGAGCTACAAGTTGCCATACCATGACAATATGAACATCAAGGGGTGAATTATATATTGTTTCAAAAATTATTTGAGAGCGAGCGAGTTTCCATTCTACTGGCACACTCCTCAAATACCTGCGAAAGCTTTGAGGCAGAAGCCAGAGCTGGGAACACATCCAAGTTTCTGATGTGAGTGGTAGGAACCCAGCTACTTAAGTCATCACCACCATCCCCCCTTAGTTTGCATTAGCAGGAAGTTGGAATCTGGAGCCAGGGATTGAACGCAGGCACTTCTGTGTGGGACATGGGGGTACTAATTGGCTTCTTACGTGCTGGGCCAAACACTCATCCTGAGAATTATTATATTTAATTAAAGGCAGAAAAGTTGAGTGTCTATAAGAATACTCAGAGAGGAAAATTACTATGTCTTCCTCTTTTTTGAAAGATTTTATTTTATTCATTTGAAAGAGAGTTACAGAGAGAGGTAGAGACAGAGAGAGTGGTCTTCCATCCACTGGTTCACTCCCCAGGTGGCCGCAACGGCCGGAGCAGCGCTGATCTGAAGCCAGGAGCTTCTTCCAGGTCTCCCATGTGGGTGCAGGGGCCCAAGGACTCAGCCCATCCTCCATGCTTTCCCAGGCCATATCAGAGAGCTGGATCGGAAGAGGAGTAGCTGGGACTAGAACTGGCGCCCATATGGGATGCCGACGCCTCAGGCCAGGGCTTTAACCCACTGCACCACAGTGCTGGCTCCTCCTCTTTTTTTTTTTTTTTTAAAGATTTGTTTTTATTTGAAAGACAGTTACGGGGTGGGGGTGGGGGAGGTCTTCCATCCCATGGTTCACTCCCCAAGTGGCTGCAACAGTCGTAGCTGATCCAAAGCCAGGAGTCAGGAGCTTCCTCTGGGTCTTGGGCCATCCTCTGCCGCTTTCCCAAGCACACTAGCAGGAAGCTGGTTTGTAAGTAGAGCAGCCGGGACTCGAACCAGCTCCCCTATGGGTTGCCAGCACTGCAGGCCAGGGCCTCAACTCACTACAGCACAACACCAGCCCCTATGTCTTCATCTTCCAAATGAGTATATTCATTTGATTATATAAGACAGAGATGCCAAACTGATATCAAAGTATGATGAGACATTCCATGTACAGATACGACAGACCTTACCATTCTACCTAGGTGAACAGTGCCATGTCTTGCAATCTGTAGATTAGAGCCTCATCAAAAACAATGTCATTTATACATAACTACTGGACACCATACGCAATCCTATTCAGCACCCAGAACCGCAGTAAAGTGCCAAGGCTTCCAGTCCTTGGTTCTCATATCATGCTACTTTATATATCATCACAGCTCCTCAGGATAGATCTGTGAGCATTTCAAACAGGCCTATCATCTACAACAGGCCCAAAGAGAACCTTGTTACTATTAAAAAGTCTTAGCCACAACATGTGCGTTAATCTCATCACTAGTCTAGTTAAACTACCATTAAATAAATATACTAGTAATTGCTCTTCTGTCAGAAAAGAAGGTTCTTTTTTTCTTTTTTAATTTTTTAATTAATTTATTTTTTGACAGGCAGAGTTAGACAGTGAGAGACAGAGAGAGAAAGGTCTTCCTTCCTTTGGTTCACCACCCAATTGGCTGCCACGGCCGGTGTGTTGAGCTGATCCGAAGCCAGGAGCCAGGTGCTTCCTCCTGGTCTCCCATGCGGGTGCAGGGCCCAAGCACTTGGGCCATCCTCCACTGCCTTCCCGGGCCACAGCAGAGAGCTGGACTGGAAGGGGAGCAACCGGGACAGAACCCGGGATGCCAGCGCTGCAGGTGGAGGATTAGCCTAGCGAGCCACGGCGCAGGCTGAAAAGAAGGTTCTAACCAATAACTACAAGAAATTAATCTATGTGTAATAATCTCCCTAGAGGCTTCTGGTTTTTGTCAGTGAATCCGGGAATTAAAAAAAAAATGCCATAGGCCGGCGCCGCGGCTCACTAGGCTAATCCTCCGCCTAGCGGCGCCGGCACACCGGGTTCTAGTCCCGGTCGGGGCGCCGGATTCGTCCCGGTTGCCCCTCTTCCAGGCCAGCCCTCTGCTGTGGCCAGGGAGTGCAGTGGAGGATGGCTCAGGTGCTTGGGCCCTGCACCCCATGGGAGACCAGGAAAAGCACCTGGCTCCTGGCTCCTGCCATCGGATCAGCGCGGTGCGCCGGCCGCAGCGCGCCAGCCGCGGCGGCCATTGGAGGGTTAACCAACGGCAAAGGAAGACCTTTCTCTCTGTCTCTCTCTCTCACTGTCCACTCTGCCTGTCAAAAAAAAAAATGCCATAACAAAAGGAAGGAAAAGAGAATTTGACAATGCAGAGTCAAAGGGGCTTAGTACCACTGACTGAGTACATCAGCCTTCATCAAAATTATCAGCTTTTAAAAATTTGTTTGTTTATTTGAAAGAGTTACAAAGAAGGAGAGGCAGAGGCATAGAGGGAGAGAGAGAGAGGTCTTCCATCCACTGGATCACTGCCCAAATGGCCAAAACAGCTTGGGGCTGTGACCACACTTAAGCCAGGAGCCATGAGCATCATCCAAGACTCCCATGTGGATGCAGGGGCCAAACACTTGGGCCATCTTCCACTGCTTTCCTAGGCACATTAGCAGGGAGCTGGATTGAAGGTGGAGCATCTGAGACTCAAACCAGTTCCCATATGGGATGCTGGTGCTGCAAGTGGCAGCTTTACCTGCTGTACCACCACAGCACTGGCCCCTACCTTAGCTTTATTAACTGTGGAGTTTAACTAAATTTCCTGAGTGGGAAACAAAGGACTTACATGTACTACATATAAGTAGTAGCACAGGTAACTTCTTTAGACTGGATTATAAGAAAAAGTGCAAAATGAGAATGATTTCAATATTCTACCTAGTAAAGCAAGGAGGATGTTACATAATTGATAAATAATTCCATAAACACATTAAAAATAATTCAGAACTTATTTACTGTACTATTCTATAATAGTAATACACAAGTCTTTATAATTTACTAGACTAATTGATTTGTTTGCGTGGGGTAATAGATCAAAAGACTAAGAACAAAAATTGTTCAGTGTATCAAAGTTATACTAAAAATAGTTTTCCTCCTATGCCTTAAAATGTTTATTAAAAGCTACCAACATATCATTAAACAAATAAAAAATACCATGAAACAAATTATCAAGTCTAAATATTTTTAGAAAGCCATTAAAGGATGCATTGTATAAATAACAGTATAATTTTTTTTAAAGATTTATCTATTTTACTTGAAAGAGTTACACAGATAGAGAAGGGGAGAGAGAGAGAGAGAGAGAGAGAGAGAGAGAGAGAGAGGTCTTCCATCTGCTGGTGCATTCCCCAGATGGCTGCAACAGCCGGAACTGCACCAATCTGAAGCCAGGAGCCAGGAACTTCTTCCAGGTCTTTCACATGGGTGTAGGGGCCCAAGGACTTGGGCCATCTTCTACTGCTTTCCCAGGCCATATCAGAGAGTTGGATCAGAAGTGTAGTAGCTGGGTCTGGAACCGGCGCCCTCATGGAATGCCGGCACTGGAGGTGCCGGCTTTAACTGTTAAACCACAGTGCCGGCCCCAACAATATAAATTTAAGAATTTTTTTCTGCCTTGATAAAAAATTAAAGTTAAAGCATAGGTCACACGCTTTCTTTTTTTTTTTTAAGATTTTATTTATTTATTTGAGATGTAGAGTTAGAGAGAGAGAGAGGTCTTCCATCTGCTTGTTTACTCCCCAAATGGCTGCAGCGGCGGAGCTGGGCCTATCTGAGGGCAGGAGCCAGGAGCTTCTTGCAGGTCTCACACGTGGATGCAGGGAGCCCAAGCTCTTGGGCCATCTTCTACTGTTTTCCCATTAGAGAGCTGGATTTGAAGAGAAG
Organism: Oryctolagus cuniculus; assembly: GCF_051225735.1. Taxonomy (NCBI): domain Eukaryota; kingdom Metazoa; phylum Chordata; class Mammalia; order Lagomorpha; family Leporidae; genus Oryctolagus; species Oryctolagus cuniculus. Next base: position 76,796,719 of record NC_142888.1, on the reverse strand, counting down.
CAGGTGGGACTTGAACCGGTTCCCATATGGGATGCTAGTACCACGGGTGGAGGCTTAGCCTACCGTGCCAAGGTGCTGGCCCCTCACACTTTTTTTAAAAAAAGATTTATTTTTATTTTAAAGAGTTACAGAGAGAAGTAAAGATGAAGAGAGAGAGAGAGGTCTTCCATCTGCTGGTTCACTCCCCAAGTGGCTGCAATGACCGGATCTGAGCCTATCTGAAGCCAGAAGCTGGGAGCTTCCTCTGGGTCTCCCAATTAGGTTCAGGGACCCAAGGTCTTGAGCCATCATTTACTACCCTCCCAGGCCGTAGCAGAGAGCTGAATCGGAAGAGGAGCAGTCGGGACTAGAACCGGCATCCATATTGGATGCTGATGCTTCAGGCCAGAGCGTTAACCTGCTGTGCCACAGTGCTGGCTCCTGATATATCTTGTAATATGAAACTTTAAACTATAAAGACTGTAGCCTCTAACATTATTACATATTTATAGGGTACCATGTGATGTTTTGATATATGTATACATTGTATAATGTCCTATCAGGGTAAATATGTTTATTTCTCAAACATCTAACATTCAAACTCCTGTCTTCTAGTTTTTTTTTAAATAGAGAAATATGTAGCACATTAACATTATAGTCACCCTACTGTGCAATAGAACCTCAAAATTTGTTACTCCTCTATAGCTATAACTTAGTACTTATCAATCGGTCTTTCCTGATCTGTCCTGCCTGTCTTTCCTTCTCCAGCCTAAAATAACCATCACTTTATCTTCTATGAGAACACTATTTTTTAGAGTGCACTTTTTAGAGTACACATGTGAGTGAGGTCATGTAATACTTGTATTTTTGTACTTGGCTTATTGTATTAATGTAATGACCTTCAATTCCATCCTTTAAAAATGTTTCATGCTTTTTTATGGGTGAGTAGTATTCCATTTTGTACATGTACCACATTTTCTTTATCTGTTCACTAGTGGATGGAAACTTAGGTTGTTTCCATTTCTTGGTTACTGTGAATAGTGCTGCGATAAATGCAGCATTGCAGATGCTTCTTCAATAGATCAATTTCATTTCCCTTTGATATATACCCAGGACTGGGAATGCTGGATCATTTGGTAGTTCTGTGTTTGGTTATTGAGAAACCTTAATATTTTTCACCACAGTGAGTTCACTAATAATTGACGTTTCCACCAACAGTGTGCCAGTATTCTCTTTTCTTCACATCCTCACCAACACTTACTCCTTTTTGTCTTTTTTGATGATGGCCAATCTAATTTGAGTGAGGTGATATCTCACTGTGGTTTTGATTTGCATTTCCCATATGATTAGCAAAGTTGAGCATTTTTTCGCATACCTGTTAGTTATTTGTATGTCTTCCTTTGAGAAATGTCTTTTTTAGATCTACTGATCATTTTTATTTGAATTAGTTTTTTTTTTTTTGCTATTGAGTTACTTGAATTCCTTATATATTCTGGCTATTAAACTCTTGTTAGATGTATGGTTTGCAAATATTATCTTCCATTATTTTTAGGTTATTTCTTCAGTTTGTTGATTATACCCTTTGCTGTACAGAAATGATAAGATATTGAAGGTGTGATAGGAAATTAAATTTGCTAGCTAAACTTGTGATAGGGAAGCCATTTTCTTTTAAAAGGATTTTATTTATTTGAAAGGCAGAGGTATAGGGGGAGGTATCTATCTATCTGTCTGTCTATCTATCTATCTATTTATCTATCTTACAACCACTGGTTCACTTTCCAAATGGCCGTAATGGCTAGGGATGGGCCAGACCAAAGCCAGGTACCCAGAGCTCCATTCGAGGTTCCTGCATGGGTAGCAGGGGCCCAAGCACTCCACTGTCTTCACTCGTATATTATCAGGGACCTGGATCAGAAGTGGAGTGGTCGGGCCTTGAACTGGAGCCCATGTGGGATGCCAGCGTTTTAGGTGGCAGCTTAACTTGCTGCGCCAGCCCCAAGGAAGCCTTTTTCTATGACCTCACTGACCTTATTAAAGTTTGCCTGACCAAAACATAGACCATATAAATTATCTCACTAGTTAGGAAAATGGCTGAAGTGTGAGATATTTTCCTTCTTGTGGGTTATTCAAATAAAAGAAATACTGTTTTTCAAAATAAAGTGGCACAAATTTGTTTTTTTCCCATATAACTCAGAAGTGAATAGCAAAAATAAATAATTTAAGAAGTCAACATTAGTCATGGCAATCTTTACTTAACATACGCTAAATTGATATTCTGTATATAAAGATAATTGAAAATTAATCATGATGTGAAGGGGAAGGGGAGAGGGAGTGGGAGAGGGGAGCGTTGTGGGTGGGAGGGAAGATACGGGGGGGGAGGAGGCTATTGTGGTCCATAAGCTGTACTTTGGAAATTTATGCTCATTAAATAAATAAAAAAAAGAACAATAATGTATACCTCATGGAGTTCTTACAAGGATTAAATGAGATCATAAATCAAAAAAAAAATTTGTCATGGCTATTTCTAGACTTACCCCTGGGAAAAATTCACTGGTTCCTTCTATACTTCAAGTTCTGACCTACTAACATTACATACTGGGTCCCATCTCTCCTTCCTTTGACATTTTCTTCTCTCCTCATCTCCCTTGCCTCCCAGATCTGAAATATCTTGACATTTCCTAAAGAGTGAGACTCGACTCATCATAATTACAGACCTTAACCCACATTGCATATTATCATATATACGGTATCTGTGTGTGTATGTGTGTATGTGTTTAGACACTTGTCTGATAGGAGAATGAAAGGCTGGTATCTTTTTTTTTATTGTAGGAACAAATACATAGTATTTATCTTTAGATAATATAAATAATATTTAATATCAGTAACATTAAATTTATTCATAATATAATGTAAATATCATCCCTATCTGTCTTAGTTCATTCAGACTGCTATAACAAAATAAAACAGAAACTGATTTCTCATAGCTCTGGAGGTTGGCATGTAGAAAATTAAGGCATCAGCAGATTTGTTGTCTGGTAATGGATTTTCCTCATGGATGGCCCTTTCTCTGTCTTCACATGGCAAAAGGCAGGAACACTGTACCCTCACATGGCAGAAGGGGCAAACAGGCTCCCTTAGACACTTAAAATATTTATTTATGTATTTATGTATGTATGTATTTATCTATTCATTTATTTGAAAGAGAGGGAGGGGGAGGGAGGGAGGGAGAGGAAGAGGGATAGAGGGAGAGAGGGAGAGAGGAAGGGAGAGAGAGAGAGAGAGAGAGAGAGAGAGAGAGAGAGAATGAATCTTTCTTCCACTGGTTCATTCCCTAAATGGCTACAATGGCTGTGGCTGAGCCAGGCTGAGGCCAGGAACCTAGAACTCTATCTGGGTCTTCCATGTTGGTGGCAGGGCCTTATGTACTTGGGCCATCTTTTGTTGCCTTCCCAAACGCATTAGCAGGGAGCTGGATCCAAAGCAGCGTAGCTAGGGCTCAAACTGGCACTCTGGTGTTGCATGCAGTGGCTTAACTGCCTGTACCAACAATTCTGGCCCCTAGATCTTTTTTTAGAGGCACTAGTCAAGGGCCAGTGCTGTGGCACAGCGGGTTAACGCCCTGGCCTGAAGCGCCGGCATCCCTTATGAGCGCCAGTTCGAGACCCGGCTGCTTCAGTTCCAGTCCAGCTCTCTGCTATGGCCTAGGAAAGCAGTAGAAGATGGCCCAAGTCCTTGGGCCCCTGCACCCATGTGGGAGACCTGGAAGAAGCTCCTGGCTCCTGGCTTTGGATCGGCCAAGTTCCAGCCATTGCAGCCATCTGGTGAGTGAACCAGCGGATGAAAGATCTCTCTTTCTGTGTCTCTCTCTCTCTTCCTCTCCTCTCTCTGTGTAACTCTGACTTTCAAATAAATAAATAAATCTTTAAAGGCACTAATCCCATACATGAGAGCAGAGCCCTTATAACATTATCAACCACCAATAGCTCACCTATTAATACCGTACCTTGGAGAGTGGACAGTGAGAGAGAGAGAGAGACAGAGAGAAAGGTCTTCCTTTTGCCGTTGGTTCACCCTCCAATGGCCGCCGCGGCCGGCGCATTGCGCTGATCCGAAGCCAGGAGCCAGGTGCTTTTCCTGGTCTCCCATGGGGTGCAGGGCCCAAGCACCTGGGCCATCCTCCACTGCACTCCCTGACCACAGCAGAGAGCTGGCCTGGAAGAGGGGCAACCGGGACAGAATCCGGCGCCCCGACCGGGACTAGAACCCGGTGTGCCGGTGCCGCAAGGTGGAGGATTAGCCTATTGAGCCCCAGCGCCGGCTACATTTCTTTTTTTTTTTTAAATATTTTATTTATTTATTTATTTGACAGGTAGAGTTACAGGCAGAGAGAGAGAGAGAGAGAGAGAGAGAGAGAAAGAGAAAGGTCTTCCTTCCGTTGCTTCACTTTCCAAATGGCCACAGTGGCTGGAGCTGCGCTAATCTGAAGCCAGGAGCCAGATGCTTCTTCCTGGTCTCCCATGCGGGTGCAGGGGCCGAAGCACCGGGGCCATCTTCTGCTGCTTTCCCAGGCTATAGTAGAGAGCTGGACTGGAAGAGGAGCAACCGGGACTAGAACTGGCGCCCATATGGGATGCCGGCGCCACAGGCAGAGGATTAACCTAGTGTGCCACGGTGCCGGCCCTGGACATTACATTTCTTTCTTTTTTTTTTTTTTTTGCTTTATTAAAATCTTGAGTTTATTTCACATGTATATTTTTGTTTCTCTATCACTACTACCATGCCCTGTCATAAGATTCCGAACATACTTAAAACCAAGCAAAGGGTGGAGTTCTATCTTTAAAAACTAAACTGGCGTTTTGAACAACACATTCTTGGCAATAGAACTGGACAGCATTTATCAAACACAGTAGGGACAGTTCTCACTCTGCATTATAAAAAGGACAGCCAGATATCAACTGTTATAGAAATGAAGTAAGATGGAAAATTTTAATAATCTGTTTAAACTATTTTCTTAAAGCGATTTCTTCCGCTGCCAAAGATCTTGGATAGCCTCCTGGTCAGTCATCCAGAAGCAACTCTTCACAAAGTTGATGAATTTGGTTTCCATTTTGGGAAGAGAACTATTTTTTTCTATACTTAACTTGCAGGTTTGCTTTACTGTCTTTCTACAGAACTAGGTCCTTTTGATGTTTAAGGGTTTTTTTTTTCTTCTTTTTGAAGGATTCTTAACCTTCTGTTCTTGGTGTTGATGGTTTTGGGTCTTTTGCATTCTGATTTAATTTTTGTGCATTTTTGACAAGGGTATCTTATATAGATTTGTTCACCGGAACTTTTTCTTCAGTTTCCTCCTCATCACAGTCATTGTCTTCTCCCTCTTCTTTTTCATATTAATCTTCATCAGCAGCAAGCTTTACTTTTTTCTGTGGTACCTTGCTGCCAACTCCAGGGGCAGATCGCTTTCCAGATTTTTCTTTTTTTAAAGATTTCAACAATTTGCACATACACACACAAACTGAGAACAAGTTTTACAGTTAATTCTCATAATACAACTCATTGAAGACAGAGGTCCTTCATAGGAAGTAAGTGCACAGTGACTTCTGTTGTTAATTTAACAATTAACACTCTTATGTATGATGTCAGTGTTCACCTGAGGCTCTTGACATGCGCTGCTAGGGCTATGGAAGCCTTTTGAATCCACAGTCTCTGTCAGTATTTAGACAAGGCCATAAGCACAGTGGAAGTTCTCTCCTCCCTTCAGAGAAAGGTACCTCCTTCTTTGATGGCCCCTTCTTTCCACTGGGGTCTCATCCCTTAGTGTAGGACTTTTTTTTTTTTTTGCCACAGTGTCTTGGCTTTCCATGCTCCAGATATTCTTAATAGTTTCATGTCCTCCTTATCCTGTTGATCCAAGTGATCAATTTCTGTTCACAATTGAGCATAGTGATAGGACTAAGAGTCAAAGGGATCACATACACAAGACTAGTGTCTGCAAATACTAGCTGATAGAATAAAAAAGGGAGAGAACGATCCAACATGGGAAGCGAGATACACAGCAGACTCATAGATTGGCAGGTGTTCTAAACAGCACTCTGGCCTCAGAATCAGCCCTTCAGGCATCCGGATCCGGCTGAAAAGCCCATGAGAGTATTTCAGGCATGGAAAGCCAAGACACTGGGAAAAAAAATGACCTAAATGAAAGATCTCTGCAAGTGAGATCCCAGTGGAAAGAAAAGGTCATCAAAGGAGGAGGTACCTTTCTCTGAAGGGAGGAGAGAACTTCCACTTTGACTATGACCTTGTCTAAATATGATCAGAGTCGGTGAACTCAAAAGGCTTCCATAGCCTTGGCAGCTCATGACAAGAGCCTAGGGTGATTACTGATGCCATAAACAAGAATGTCAATTTGTTAAGTCAACAACAGGAGTCACTGTGCACTTACTCATCATGTGGGATCTCTGTCCTTAATGTGCTGTACATTGTGATTTAATGCTATAACTAGTACTCAAACAGTATTTTTCACTTTGTGTTTCTGTGTGGGAACAAACTGTTGAAATCTTTACTTAATATATTCTAAACTGATCTTCTGTATATAAAGAGAATTGAAAATGAATCTTGATGTGAATGGAAGGGGAGAGGAAGCGGGAAAGGGGAGGGTTGCTGGTGGGAGGGAAGTTATGGGGGGAAGCCATTGTAATCTATAATTGTACTTTGGAAATTTATATTCATTAAATATATTCCCTTTGACTCTTAGCCCAAGCACTTGGGCCATCTTCTGCTGCTTCCCCAGGCACATTAGCAGGGAGCTGGATTGAAGGTGGAGCATCTGAGGCTCGAAGCAATGCCCATATGGGATGCTGGCATCACAGGTGGCATATTTACCTGCTGTGCCAGAATGCTGACCCCAAGCTTTCAGTCTTTGATCATTGAGTATGATGTTAGCTGTGGGTTTTTTGTAAGCACCTTTTATGATGTTGAAGAATTTTCCCTGTATTCTTAGTTTTCTGAAAGTTTATATCATGATGGATTTTTTCAAATGTCTTTTCTGTGTCAATTAGTGGATCATGTGGCTATGAAACTTCATTCTTTTGATGTGTTATGTTATATTGATAGATTTTCTTATGTTGAACCAACCTAATGTTCTTCTTCTTTTTTTTTTCTTTTTTTGACAGGCAGAGTGGACAGTGAGAGAGAGAAAGGTCTTCCTTTTTCCAATGGTTCACCCCTCAGTGGCCGCTGTGGCTGGCGTGCTGTGGCCGGTGCACCACACTGATCCGAAGCCAGTAACCAGGTTCTTCTCCTGATCTCCCATGCGGGTGCAGGGCCCAAGCACTTGGGCCATCCTCCACTGTACTCCCAGGCCACAACAGAGAGCTGGACTGGAAGAGGGGCAACTGGGACAGAATCCGGCGCCCCTGACCGGGATTAGAACCTGGGGTGCTGGTGCCGCACGTGGAGGATTAGCCTATTGAGCTGGGGCGCTGTCCCACCCTAATGTTCTTAAGATAAATCCCACTTGGTCATGTTGAGTAATACTTTTAAAATGCTGCAGAATTCAGTTTGCTGAGATTTTGTTTAGAAATTTTTATATACATATTCATAATGTAAATTAGTGTGTAATTTTAACTGACATTCAATAATTGTACATATTTAGGAGTCCAGTATGCTACTTTGATGCATGTGTATGTTGACATGTGTGTGTATATTGTGCAATGATTGAATCAGTAATTAGCATGTCCATTACGTTAAAGTTTCATTGTTTGTTCATGGTGAGACCATTCAAAATCCCTTTCTCTAGATACTTTGAAAGTCATATTATGTTGTTATTAACTGTGATCACCCTGTTACATAACAGGTAATTGAATCTTACTCCTTTTATTTAATTGCAGCAATGTTTTCAGTAACTAACCTCTGCTTCATCTCTTTATCCCTTCTACCCTCCCTAACCTCTGTTAACCACTGTTGTGTTCTCCACTTCTATAAAAACAGCTTTTTTAGATTTCACATGAGTGTGATTGTACAGCATTTGTCTTTCTTTGCCTGGCTTACTTAACATAATGTCCTCCAGTTCCACCCATGTTTTTGCATATTATAGGATTTCATTAGTTTTTATAGCTGAATAGTATCCTATTATGTACATTTTCTTTATTTATCTATTGATGGACATTTAGATTAATTTCATATCTTGGCTATTGTAAATAATGCCGCAGATAACTCTTCAACATTCTCATTTGGGAAAGCCAGTAGTTATATTTTTAATTTTTTGAGGAACCTTCATACTGCTTTCCATAATGGCCGTACTAATTTACATTCCCACCAACGTTGTACAAAGATTCTCTATCCATATCTTCACAGAACTTGTGATTTTTAATCTTTTTTGTAATAGCCCTTGTAACTGCAATGAAGTGATGTCCCACTGTGATTTTGGTTTGCATTTTCCTGATGATTAGTGATGATGATAAGTTTTAAAATATTTGTTGATCATTTTTATCTTGAGATATATCTATTCAAGTATTTTGTTCACTTTTTATTGGATTATTTGTATTTTTTTCCTGTTGAATTATTTGATTTCCTTATATATTCTGGATATTAACAACTTAGCAAATATGTGGTTTGCAAATATGTTGTTCTACTCTGAAAGTTGTCTGTTTACTCTGTTCAGTGTTTCCTTTATTGTACAGAAGCTTTTTAGTTTGATGTAATTCCATTTGTCAATTTTTGCTTTTTTTGCCTGTGCTGTTGGGTCATATCCCAAATGTCTTTTGCTCAGTTCAGTGTTATATAGCACTTCCCTTTTTTTTTTTTTGGTGGTAGTTTTATCATTTCTGTTTTTAAATTTATTTATTTATTAAAGATTTATTTATTTTACTTGAAAGAGTTACACACAGACAGAAAGAGAGGAATTAGAGAGAGAGAGAGAGAGAGAGAGAGAAAGAGAGAGGTCTTTCATCTGCTGGTTCACTCCCCAGTTGGCCACAATGGCTGGAGCTGCACCAATCCGAAGCCAGGAGCCAGGAGCTTCTTCCAGGTCTCCCACGTGGGTGCAGGGCCCAAGGACTTGGGCCATCTTCTACTGCTTTTCCAGGCCATAGCAGAGAGCTGGATTGGAAGAGGAGCAGCTGGGATTAGAACTGGCGCCCATATGGGATGCCAGCACCTCAGGCCAGGGCGTCAACCCGCTGCACCACAGAGCTGGCCTGTTTTTAAATTTCAGTCTAATCTGTTTTGAGTTGATTTTTATTCATAGTGGGAGATAGATATCTAGCTTCATTTTTCTTTTTCAGATTCCAGTTTTTCCAGCATTATTTATTGAAGAGACATCTTTTTTTCCCCAGTGTGTGTTTGTGGCACTATTGACAAAGATCTGGTGGCTTTGGTGTATGACTTTATTTCTGGACTCTGTATTCTGTTCCATTAGTCTATGAGTCTGTTTCTATGCCAGTATCATGCTGTTTTAGATACTATAGATTTGTACTGTAGTTTTAAGTCTGGTAGTATGGTGCCTCTAGCTTTGTTCTCTCTGCTCAAGAGTGGTTTGGCTATGTGGGGTATTTTGTGATTTTTTTAATATTTTAGCATTTTATCGTTATTTCTTCAAAGAACATCATTTATATTTTAATAGGGATTAAATTGAATCTGTAGATCTATTTATGTAATATTGACATTTTAACAAGTTCAGTTTTCCAGTCCACAGGATATTTTTCTGTTTATCTTTGGAAGCTCATCAATGTTTATACTTTTCCATGTAGAGATTTCTCACTTCTTTTGTAAAATTTATTCCTGAATAATTTAGTTTTTGTAACTATTATGAATGGAATTGATTTACTTTTTTAAAAAAGTTGCACTTTTTTAGAATTTATTTTTTATTTATTTGAAAGGCAAAGTTACAGAGAGAAAGGGAGAGATAGAGAGCAAGAGAATGAGAGAGAGAGAGACCACTTCCATCTACTTGTTCATTCCCCAGATGGAATTTCATCTGGGTCTCCCATGTGGGTAGAAGGGGCCCAAGCACTTGGGCCATCCTTTGTTGCCTTCCCAGGCATTAGTAGAGAGAGAGCTGAATTGGGAGTGGAGCAGCTGGGACTCAAACAGGTGCCCATATTTGATGCTGGTGTCATAGGCGGTGGCTTAGCCTGCTGTACCACAATGCTGGCCTTGATTTCCTTTTTAAAAAAGATTTGTTGATTTATTTGAAAGATATCAGAGATATCAAAGATATCAGAGATAAATAGCAAGTGAAAGAGAGATCCATCTTCCATCTGCTGATTCACTCCCTAAATGCCTACAATAGCTAGGAGCCAAGAATTCCATCCGGGTCTCCAATCTGGGTGGTAGGGACCAAGGCATTTGAGTCATCAGCTGCTTCCTCCCAGAATGCATTGCCAGGAAGCTGGATTGGAAACAAAGTATCTGGGACTTAAACTGGTACTCTGATATGAGATGTGGTCATCCGAAGAGATGGCCTAAACCACTGTGCCACAACACCTTCCTCAGATTTGATCTCTAGTTCTTTTTCAGATAGTTTACTATTAGGGTATAGAAATGCTACTGATTTTTGTATGTTGATTTGTGTCCTCAAACATTATGAAATTTTTTTGTTATAACATATTTTTGGTGCAATCTTTAGGATTTTCTATATGTGAGGTCATGTTGTCTCCAAATAAGGACAATGTGACTTCCTCCTTACTGATTTGGATGCCTTTTCTTTTCTTCTCTTGCCTTGTTCCTCTGGCTAGTACTTCTCGTGGGTTGCTGCACAAAAGTGGTGAAAATAGGTATATTTGTCTTGTTTCAGAACTTACTGGCAAAGCTTTCAGATTCTCCCTGCTCAGAATGTTGTTGGCTATGTGCTTGCTGATATGTCCTTTATTGTTTTGAGGTACCTTTCTAACTTGTTCAGAATTTTTATAGTGATGGCCTATTGTATTTGGTCAAATACGTTTTCTCTACTGAAATGAACAACTGTTTTTGTCCTTTCTGTTGATGAGGTGTGTCACATTTATTGATATGCATGTTGAACCATCCCTGTATTCCTAGATAAATCTCGTTTGATCATGGTATATCATTTCTCTAATGTGTTGTTGAATTCAGTTTCCTAGTATTTTTCTGAGCTTTTTTTTGCATGTGTGCTCATCAGCGATACTGGCCTCCAGTTTTCTTTCTTTCTCCCTCTTTTTTGGTTGTGTTTTTGTCTGGTTTTGGTATCAGGGTAATGATAACAGCATTTCACTAAACAAGTTTGGAAGAATTTTTTTTCAATTCCATTTTTGAAAACAGTTTGATGATAACTGGTATTATTTCTTTAAATGACTTATAAAATTCATCTGTGAAACTCTCAGGTCCCTGACTTTTCTTTGGTGGGAGACTTTTGGCTGCTGTTTAAATATCCTCACTTGTTATCTAGCTATTCAGGTTTTCTATTTCTACCCAACTCAATTTTGATAGGGTATATGTGTCCAGGAATTTATCCAGTTCTTCTGTGTTTTCTAATTTGTTGGCATATATTTGTTTATACTATATTTGTTTATAATAGTCTCTCATAATTGTTTGCATTTCTGTGGTATCAGTTATAATGTCTTCTATTTTATTTCTATTTTTATTTCTGAGATTATTTCTTTTCTCTTTTTTCTTAGTCTTTATTTTTTTTAAGGTTTGTTTATTGGGGCCGGTACTGTGGCTTAGCAGGTAAGGCTGCTGCCTGCAATGCCGGCATCCCATATGGGCGCCGGTTCTAGTCCCGGCTGCTCCACTTCCGATCCGGCTCTCTGCTATGGCCTGGGAAAGCAGTAGAAGATGGCCCAAGTCCCTGTGTCCCTGCACCCACGTGAGAGACCCAGAAGAAGTTCCTGGCTCCTGGCTTTGGATTGGCTTAGCTCTTTGTTTATTTGAAAGGCAGAGTTACAGAGAAGCAGAGAGAGAGAGAGAGAGAGAGAAAGAGAGAGGTCTTTCATCTGCTGGTTCACTCCCCAAATGACAGCAACAGCCAAAGCTGGAATCATCTGAAGCCAGCAGTCAGGAGTCAGGAGCTTCTTCCAGGCCTCCCATGTGGGTGCAGGGGCCCAAGCACTTGGGCCATCTTCCACTGCTTTCCCAGGCTATAGAAGAGAGCTGGATTGGAAGTGGAGCAGCCTGGACATGAACCGGTGCCCATATGGGATGCCAGCATTGCAGGTGGCAGCTCTACCCACTATGCCAAAGTGCCGGCCCCTTTTCTTAGTCTTCAAACATTTGTTGATTTTGTTTATCTTTTCAAAAACCAACTTTGTTTCATTGATCTTTTGTATTGTTTTAAGTCTCAATTTCAATTATTTCTTCTCTGATGTTTGTTATTCCTTCCTTCCTTCCTTCTTTTTTTGACTGGCAGAGTTAGACAGTGAGAGAGAGAGACAGAGAGAAAGGTCTTCCTTCCGTTGGTTCATCCCCAAAATGGCTGCTATGGCTGGCGCGCTGCGCCAATCTGAAGCCAGGAGCCAGGTGCTTCCTCCTGGTCTCCCATGCGAGTGCAGGGCCCAAGCACTTGGGCCATCCTCCACTGCCTTCCTGGGCCACAGCAGAGAGCTGGACTGGAAGAGGAACAACCGGGACAGAATCTGGCGCCCCAGCCGGGACTAGAACCTGGGGTGCCAGCACTGCAGGCGGAGGATTAGCCAAGTGAGCCACGGCGCCGGCCTGTTATTGCTTCCTTCTAATAATTTTGAGGTATGCTTATTCTGCTTTTCTAATTCCTTGAAGTGTATCATTTGACATCTTTGTTTTTTTCATATAGGCATTTGTTTCTTTAAATGTCCCTCTTAGTACTGCTTTTGTTGTTTCCCATAGGTTGCTTTTTTTAAATATTTATTTTTATTTGGAGCCAGAATTGTGGCATAGGGGGTTAAGCTACCACCTGTAACACTGGCATTCCAAATAGGAGCACTGGTTTGAATGCCGGCCACTCTACTTCAGATCCAGTTCCCTGCTAATGCACCTGGGAAAGCAGCGGAAAATGGCCCAAGTACTTAGGAGACCCAGATAGAATTCTTAGCTCCTAGTTTCAGCGTGGCCCAGCCCCGGCAATTTTGGCCATTTGGGGAGTGAACCAATGGATGGAATATCTCTCTGTCTCTGTCACTCCCCCCTCTCTCTGTCACTCTGCATGTTAAATATTGCTCACTGGGAACCAAAGCCAATGCACCCTACCCAGCTGACAAATCTCATAGCAAAAATACTTCCACAATGAAAACCACCCCCTTAAAATGAGCATTCAAAGTATTGAAAGGAAAAAAAAATATATGCCAGATGGTTTATGGCACGTTTCTTCAACCTCACTTTTTTTTTTTTAAGATTTATTTATTTATTTGAGAGGTAGAGTTACAGAGCTAGCGAGAGACGGAGAGAGAGGTCTTCCATTAGCTGGTTCACTCTCCAGATGGCCACAATGGCTGGTGCTGGGCAGATCTGAAGCCAAAACCAGTAAATTCTTCCTGGTCTCTTACAAGGCTGCAGGCATCCAGGGACTTGGTCCATCTTCCACTGCTTTCCCAGGCCATAGCAGAGAGCTGGATCGCAAGTGGAGCAGCCGGAACTTGAATTGGCGCCCGTATGGGATGCCAGCACTGCAGGTGGCGGCCTTACCTGCTATTCCACAGCATCAGCTCATTTAAAAAATATTTTTGTAAAAATGTATTTGAAAGGCAAAGTTACACAGATAGGGAGAGAGAGAGGAGAGAGGAGAGAGAGAGAATGAATCTTCCATCTGCTGGTTCAGTCCCCAAATGGGCATGATGGCCAGCTGCGCCAGGCTGAAGCCAGGAACTAGGAGCTTCTTCCAGGTCTCCACCTGGGTGCAGGCGCCCAGGCACTTGGGCCATCTTTTGCTGCTTTCCCAGGAGCATTAGCAGGGAGCTGGATCAGAAGTGGAGCAACTGGTTCTCAAACCAGCACCCATATAGGAATGCTGGAGTTGATGGTAGTGACTTAGCCTGCTATGCCATAATGCCGGACCTTTAATTTATTTTTAACATTAGAAATATCATTTTAAAATTTTCATCTTCTTCTCATAGCCATCACCATCATGACCATCAGTGTCACCAGTCTTTCCAGCATCAACAGCACCAGCATCATCTTGAATATCTTACCATCATCGGTATCTTCATCATCATCTTTTTCATTGTCATCACTATTGTTCTTTTCTCCATTATTTGTACCATCATTAATGTAATCTTCATTTTCACCGTCACTATCATTACCTGTATCAAAGGTACCAAAATCATCTTGAACATTTTTACTATCATCATCACCATCATCATCATCTTCAACATTGTCAGCACCATCAATATCCATAATACTATCACAATAACTTTTATTTAATCTCATCATATTCATCATGGTCATCATCAGCATTGTTATACACGACAGTCGTGATCATCTCACCATCACAATCATCATTTTTATTATTACTGTCGTCCTCTTCATACTCATATTTTTTAAGGATTTGTTTATTTATTTGAAATTCAGAGTTACATAGAGAGAGAAGGAGAGGCAGAGAGGGAGAGATATCTTCCTTTTTTTTTAAATTTTTTTGACAGGCAGAGTGGACAGTGAGAGAGAGAGAGAGAGAGAGAGAGAGAGAAAGGTCTTCCTTTGCCGTTGGTTCACCCTCCAATGGCTACCGCGGCCGGCGCGCTGCGCTGATCCGAAGCCAGGAGCCAGGTACTTATCCTGGTCTCCCATAGGGTGCAGGGCCCAAGCACTTGGGCCATCCTCCACTGTACTCCCTGGACACAGCAGAGAGCTGGCCTGGAAGAGGGGCAACCGGGACAGAATCCGGTGCCCCGACTGGGACTAGAACCCGGTGTGCCGGCGCCGCTAGGCGGAGGATTAGCCTAGTGAGCCACGGCGCCGGCCGAGATATCTTCTATCCATTGGTTCACTCCCCAGTTGGCCAGAGCTGTGTTTATGTGAAGCCAGGAGCCAGGAGCTTCCTCCAGGTCTTCCACATGGGTGCAGATGCCCAAGGACTTGGGCCATCTGCTACTGCAGCTGGGACTTGAATTGGCGCCCATATAGGATGCCGGCACTGCAGGCGGCTTTACTTGCTAAGCCACAGCACCAACCCCCTCTTCATAATCATATTAATGAATGTTTTGCTTCTGGTAATAGAGATGACTTTACAATAATGCAGATGGTGATGGTGAAGATTGTGTTGAGAATGTTGATAATGAAAGTGATCATCATGATAAATACAGTGACGATGGTGTTAGTTATAGGGATGGTGCTGATAGTGACAATGATTATGGAGATGAAGTTGCTGATGATGATAGTGATAATGCATGAGGATGATGGATATGGTGATGATGATGATGATGAAGGTGATGACTGATGATAATTGTAATGAAGAAGAAAATAATGATAGTGAATATAATGATGGTGAAGAAGATGATATAAAAACAATTAAGATAATGGTGATAATCTTGACAGTGAAAAAGATGATAATGATGATGATAATGTAGACTATGCTGCAAATACAGTTATGAGGAAGATGATGATGGTGGTGATAGATGGAGAGAAATAAGGATTTGTGGGCAGAGCATGGGAAATTTTTAGTTCATTAAACTACTTTGTATGCTATTTTAATAGTGAATAATACCATTATATACTTGTGAAAATGCATGGAATCTACTAAACCATGAACCTTAATATAAATTATGAACTTTAGTTAATAGTAATGTAGCAATTGTGCTCCATCAATTGTAATTAATGTAATATACTATTGTAGGATATTGATAATAAGGGAACCTGGGTATGTCTGGGGTGGGGGCATAGAGAGTGTCAGAATATATGAAAAATTTATACACTTCTCAATTTTTAGTTAATTCTAAAAGTGCCCTCAAAGGTAAAGTCTGTTAAGTAAAAAAAAAAAAAAAAAGTCTAAAATGTCTTAGAAAAAAAATGATTGGGTAAAGCTGCTGTATCTCATATGGGTGCCATTTCGAGTCCTGGCTCCTCCAGTTCCAATTCAGCTCCCTGCTAATGTGACTGGGAAAGCAGTGGAGTATGGCTCAGTGCTTGGAACCTTGCACCCATGTGGGACACCTGGATGAAACTCCTGGCTCCTGGTTTTGGCCCTGCCCAGCCCTGCCCATTGCAACCATTTGGGGAGTGAACTAGTGGATAGTAGATCTCTCTCCTTCTCTTTCTATGTCTTGCCTCTATCTCTGTAACTCTGCCTTTCAAGTAAATAAATAAATCTTAATAATTAAAAATGAATCTTAATGAAGAATGGGTTGGTAGAGGGAGTAGGAGATGGGATGTTTTGCGGGTGGGAGGGTGGTTATGGGGGAAAGAACCCCTATAATCCAAAGGTTGTACTTTGGAAATTTATATTTATTAAATAAAAGTTTTCTATTGAAAAAAAAATCTTAAAAAAAGAGAAGGAATAGATCACCAATGAAGGACTCAGGGGTAGAATGATATCCTTTTCAGTAGCATTCTGGATGCAGGAAAGCAGGAACATTTATTTCTTAAATATTAAGGGAAAGATGCTTGAATCCAGACTTTAATCAAATTGTTATTCAAATGTGGGGATAATAAAAATATTCTCTTCAGTATTAGGACTCTGGGCATCTACTTTGAAAACTGGTTCAGAAAAGTACTCAGACAAGAAGAGAAACAAATCTAAGTAAGAGTACAGGAATTAAAAAAAAAAGAGTACAAGGAATATAACAAGTTAGGATTATCAAATCTCTTTTGCTAAATTTATTTCTGTTTTTTACTTAAAAGTAAATGTAAATACAATTTTAATACTAAGGGAAAATATATTCATCATGTGTATAATTAAAATAATACACTGTTAATATAATGGAGGTGACAGGAGACCAAATTGACTTATAAGCATGCTGAATTCTTTATTTTGCTAGGGAAAATGGTATTAATATAGAAATTATACAAAGTAAGTAAACAGAATAATTTTGAAGAATAAGGACAATAGGACATTAAAATTATAATCTTCACAACACTTCCAATGGAAAGCACTTAATGGAGATAGGAGAAACAAAAATGAAATCTGTAGTATAATCAGATTCCAGACATTTCATAAAAGCTCATCCATCAATATAAATTCATTAGACATGTAAGAAAATCAGATTCTCTCTTCTTTCAGATATTACTTTACCAAGCACGGAGTTGTCCATTCCCATTACGTTAATGTTACATGGAGTTCCCTGTGCTCAGCTTATTAAACTAATTAGTGTGTTTTCAACTGGTGTCCAAATACTGATATCCAGAATTTGTGTTCTGATTCTGCTACAACGCAATGCTATGATATTATCAGAGAAACAAATCAAGATACATACGTGTGTGTGTGTGTGTGTGTGTAGTTATTAAGGATAAATATGAACATTTTTATACTTAAAGGCATCCTACTGAAAAAAGAGAAAGTGCTCAGGAATAGTCTGGCAGCTACTCTCCTTTTGAGCACTAGAGGGAGATCATGATTCACTTTTACTCAAAAATAAATGCAACTTTCTCAAAGAAAGGGACTTGGTTTTTTTCCATAGTTCCTTCTTGGAATCAATTTTTTCTTTCCAGGGAATTACTGTCCTTCCGCTTGGTGCAGAGGCTTGAAAATTCTAGGTATGGTTGAGAGGGTCAGTCTGTGACTGAGGACATAATAGAAGCTAAAGAGAGGCCAAATGGCTATGCCATAGTTTGTCCTGCTAAGCTTGCTGCAATGAAAGTACTGTCTGGCTACCTGAGCTGCACAGGCCCCTTCCCTCTCCCCTTCACAACTGGACACACACACACACACACACACACACACACAATTATCGTTGTAGGTGTTTGAGCCTGAATTTAGTGAGGCAGCAAGCTGTGAAGGAAAGTTTGGTTTTCCCAGTTACTTTACCCCAAATTCTGTTTCAGTTCAATATCTGCAAGAGTATAGTAATTTTCTATAACCTGCAACAGGAAAGCAAAGACTAATTCTTTTTTGAAGTAAGGATTTTACAGTTGTTACATGATTTTATCCCTAAATATAGTCATGTCTAGGAAATAAACAGCATAGGAGAGTCACAATCAAAACATTCATCACCTTCAAAAGTAGAACTATGTTAGAATTCAGTCTGGGAGACTCAGCAAGGTGCAGATATCATTTGGTCCTTATACTGATGAGACACCTTGAGGAATAAAAACATTAGATGAGGCTAGAGCCTGAGATATCTGGAATGAGGCAAATGTTGGAGGACAGATTCAGAGTCAAGTGATAAAAATAATTTCAGCTGAGATGGTAGAAAGTACAGAGGGAAGGTGTCACAAGAGGACTTGTATGCGAGTGGGTGTGGCATTGACTTGAGTTCTTGCTACCCATGTGGGGGATTGGGATTGAGTTCTGGACTCCTGGCTTCAGTCTGGCCCAGCCTGGGCTGCTGTGGGCATTTGGAGAGTGAACCAGTGGATGGGAGACTTCGCCCTGTTCTGCTGCCTCTCAAATAAAAATAAAACATACTTGTATTGTTGAAGAATATTACTTTTGGAGAATGTTTTCATCCTTGGCTAAACTTCCAGGAGTGTGGTATTCAGAACAGATTGTGATAGATAACAAATGTAGTGAAGGCAGGTTATGGATGTGGGATATTTATGTGCCAAAGGATAGGCAGAAAAAAAAAACAATAAGGAGGTTTGAAGAAGCTGTGAATAAGTGGGGAACAGTATTGCAGAATTTGTTAGACTCACCTGATAGTGATTTGTTGATGAAATGACCTAAAGCTCTTTACAACCCTCTTTTATTTTAAAAAAAAATATTTTATTTATTTGAAAGGCAGAGTGATAGAGAGAGGGGAGGAGAGGGCAGGAGAAGGGAGGAGAAGGAAAGGGAGGGAAGGGGGGAGGGGAGGGGAGAGGAAGAGAGGAGAGGAGAGTCTATCTTCCATTTGTGGGTTCACTCCCCAAATGGCTGCAATGGAAGGGCTGGGCCAGGCTGACACCATGAGCCTGAAAACTCCATCCAGGCCTCCCACATAGGCAGTAGGGTCTCAAGCACTGGGCTGTCTTCTGATGATTTCCCAGGTGTGTTAGCAGGGAGCTGGCCAGGCCTGGAACTGATACTCATATGGCATGCCGGCATTGCAGGTGGTGGCTTAACCTGCTGCACCACGACACTGGCCCCTCTTTACATCCTTCTTGACAGAATTGGTTCCAAAGCCTGGAGGAGAGGCTGCTAGTTCAGGGTGGTGGATGTGACCAAGGAAGATTGGAGGCAGGGAGACAAGGACCTTGTCAACTCAAGGCTGGTGACACTGCTTTTTCTGCATGGTAGAGCTCTGTAGTTCTCCATCGCAGATATGCATTACAGTCACCTCTAGTACTTTTGAAAATAGAATCGTTCTGAAAAACTCTTGGGTAGCATATGTTAAAGTTGAGCATAGCACACACTGCAGTTTCACTCCTAGGTGGAGAGCAGTGTTTCTCAGCAATTTTACTTTGTTATCTGACACTCCCCTCTCCCCTCCACCCCAATATCTGGAGCTTTTTTAGACATAGTCTTCTTTATCATGGCCACCCTTCCATGAAATTTTAATATTATAAATATACTGTGTATCTGGTTATGCTATTTATCTATTGTGGCCTTTTGTACACTGAATTTGGGAGGGCCACAAATCTTTGTAATAGCTACTATTTTTTTGCTTCCCCAAGAACGAATTTTCAGCCCCTTGAGGGAGCTATTGCTCTCCTTGATACTCCGTGATTTAAAGTTGAGAACTAAGGGCCTCTGCCCTTCAAAAGACGTATATAAGAAATGTTCTTAGTAGCTTTGTTCAAATTTGCCTCCAACTAGAAACTACCCAAATGTGCACTAACTAGGGAATGGTTAAACTAATTGTAGTATATCCACACAGTTAAAATAAAAGAAATAAAATAATAAAGAACAAGCCATAGATTCATACAACTGTTCATTTTTTCCATGAATGTTTCTGTGAATGTGAATGCCCAATTCCCTCCTCCCCCATCTGCCTACAACTGGATGGCTGGATCCGAATCTCTGGGAGCAGGGCCTGGGCAATAGTAAGCTTCTACAGCTCTCCAGGTGATTTTAATGTTCACATGAAACATGAGAGATGCTGGTGTGGTGGAAGGGGTATGGCCTTTAGAATCAGAGTGTGGGTACAAGTCATGACTCTGCCACCCTCTACTTGTTGTGTCTTTGAGACTGTCGAGAGAATCTAGTGGCATGTTACAGCAGAGGCCCCACAATATAGGAAGTACTCCATAAATGCTGGTTTGCAAATTCTTTCCTCCTTTCACCATTGTGGGTAATGGGAAGAGTTTAATAACTGTTGCAACTACCATGGCCTCCAGGATTCTTGCCCTTAGAATTGTTTCTATATACATGTAATTGCCTGAATTATTTAATTTGGGTGTTGTGTTATAACCCTCCTCTAGCAGGTACCCCATGTGGAGTCTCTTCATTAGTGATTCACTTTGTAAGTCTGTGGTATTTCTACCCCTTCACACTCCTACTCACTCTTTATATCATTGCTATCCTATTTCCTAATCTCTTTGTCACGATCAAAGCAGGAGAGGACCATATCAAACATTTAAATACATCATTTCAGGGACTTGGCCAATTACTTGGTATGATTGGTTTATGCTGTGCATATCTCTTGAAGTATTTCATTATATCCCATAAAATGTGTAGACATTTCATGTTAATTCCAAAATTTAAAGCATACATTAAAGAGATAAAAATCTTAATCTACAAATGATACGTTAGTCATAGTGTAGAAGCTGAAAAAGTTGATCACAAAGAAGATGAAGTTAGAGATCCCTAGAAGGCACAGAAGAAGGTAAGATAGAGGTTAGATAACGGGTATCAAAATAATGTTAGATGGAATTAGTGCTAATGTTCTGTAGCACACTGGGGTAACTATAGACTACAATAGCTATTACATATTTCACAATAACTAGAAGAGTGGATATTTGGTGCAGCAGTTAGGATTCCACTTTTGGGAAGCCTGTATCCAATAGCAGAGTGCCTGGGTTCAAGTTCTGTCTCAATTCCTGATTTGTTTCCTGCTTAGTGTGCACCCTGGGAGGCGATGGATGATGGCTTAAGTACTTGGATTGCTGTCACTTAAATGGAAAACCCAGATTGAGTTCCTGCTTCACGGTTTCTGCCTTTCCAAGCTCAGCTGTTGAGGGCATTTGTGAAGTGAACCAGCAGAATGGAGATCTCTCTCTCCCCCCTCCATCTTTCTTTCAAATAAATAAATAAAAATTAAACACAAAATAAGTAGAGAAGAAAGTTTGAAGGTTCCCAACACATAGGATTGATAATATTTAAAAAGATGAAAATGCTAGTTATCCTGATTGATCATTACACATTGTATATGTGTATCAAATTATAATATCATACCCCATATGTAAGTCTAAATATTTCATGCCCATTGAAAATGCACAGAAAGAAAATAATTAGTGATGTAGATCACAAATACATGTCCATAGTTGCTTTTCTTCTCTTGCTCCTTGCATTGTTTGAACATGATTTGGCTGCCAAATTTAATCTCCAAAGTCATAGTTAATAATACTAAGAGGGTGGAAACTTAATTCAATCATGATGTTTTGGAGGTAGGCTTACTGGGAGGTCCTTATGCTATTGGGGGTGTGCCCTTGGAAGGTAAGTAAGTCTTGTGAGGGAGGTGGTTGTAAAAACTTGAGTCAAATCCAGCCATCAGTCTCTGCCTCTTGGCTTGCCATGCTATTGTTCCTCTGCACATGCTCCATCAATGCCACTTTCTGGCTACATCAGACAGCCAGACCAGTGGGACCTGCCCAGTCTTGGAACCTCCAAAGCTGTGAGCCAAAATAAATCTTTTCTCTTTGTAAAGTTAATTTTCTCAGGTATCTCATTGTAGTGATGCAAAGCTAACGAATACATTCCCTTAAGTTAGATCAGCTGTGGCTTCTGGAAGTCCATCTCTAACCCTTCTTGTTTTCTAGAAGTTCTTATAGCTTTCTCTGCCCTACACAGAGCCACATAGCGATCTCTTCCCTGTAGACTCTTTCCATAGGCTCTCAGCACATAATTTTGTTTCTCAGGACATTTGCCATTGTTTTAGCTTGCATTGAATCATTTTTTGTCTTTTAAATATTATTTTCACTCTATTTGAGAGTGTTTTATTTGCTGGTTCATTCCCCAAATGCTCATGATACCTTGGGCTGAGTCATGCCAAAGTTAGGAGCCTAGAATTCACTCAATCCAGGTCCCCCATGGGTGTGACAGGGGCCCAAGTACTTGAGCTGTCATGTGCTGCCTCCCAGGGTGTTAACAGCAAGCTGGAAATGGAAGTGGAGCTGGGACTTGAACAAGGAGCTCTGATACAGGATGTGGGCATCCCAAGTGGCATCTTAGCTACTGCACTAAATGCCTGCTTTTTTAAAAAATTTATTTATTTATTTATTTTTGACAGGCAGAGTGGACAGTGAGAGAGAGAGAGACAGAGAGAAAGGTCTTCCTTTACCGTTGGTTCATCCTCCAATGGCTGCTGTGGCCGGCGTGCTGCAGCTGGTGCACCGCACTGATCTGAAGTCAGGAGCCAGGTGCTTCTCCTGGTCTCCCATGCGGGTGCAGAGCCCAAGGACTTGGGCCATCCTCCACTGCACTCCTGGGCCACAGCAGAGAGCTGGCCTAGAAGAGGGGCAACCGGGACAGAATCCAGCGCCCCAACTGGGACTAGAACCTGGTGTGCCGGCGCCACAGGCAGAGGATTAGCCTATCGAGCTGTGGTGCCAGCCAACTAAATGCCTGCTTCTAGTCATTTTTTAAAATACCACTTTCATTATTTGATAGATTGGAACATATTTCACTGTTGTTTCTCAGAATGGAGTTTCCTTTTTTTCTTTCCTTCCTCTCTCCTTCATTCACTCTCCCTTCCTTCCTCCCATTTTGCTTAATTTTTAATGTTATATAAATTGAATATTAATTTTATACTTTTTTGTATCTGGCTTCCTTTAGTTATGTTTATCAGTTTCATTCTTTTTTAATGTGTAGTTGTATTTCATTGTTATATGATTTTCATTGTTTGACTATATCATAATTGATTTATCCATTGTATTGTTGAATGATATATGGGTTATTTCCTGTTTTGGGGAGTTGTATGAAAGTTCAGGTTGAACATTGGGGAAAAAATGGTGATTTTATGAGTGAGTCTTTTTTTTTTTGATGTGTGTGTATATGTGTATGTGGTGGTTGTGGCATGTAAAAGAAATGAGTGTATGAAGGCCATAGTGGTAAGGAAGAAGAAGAAAGATGTCCAAGATTGAGCTATTTCTTTTTTGACTGTAGGGGCATTGGTGTCATGTAGTACCCAAGATTCATTAATTAAGAGAGCTGGAAGATTCAGGGGAAACTAATTTTACTAAAATGAAATTGCCTGTGTAATATTTTGTCACCACTTCTCATGTGTCACAAGAAAAGGAACAGGGGAGACTGAAACTGGGAAGTAATCTAAACCCAGGCTTTGCTCCGAGTGTCTGAATTCCTTTCCCTGTTCTGCAGAGTCTTCTGACTTCTGTGTCCATGTGTGTGGAGGGGTGGGGAGTCTGCTTCTGGACATGAGGCCTCAGTGTTCCTTCCCAAGGCCTCTCTTTTGTCTGGGCTTCTATTCAAGGTTCTCCTCCTCCCTCCTCCCTCCTCCCTCCTCCTTCTCCCTCTTCCTCTTCTAATAAATGATTTATTTGTTTATTTGAAAGGCAAGTCTTCCATCCTCTGGTTCACTCCCCAAATGTCTGCAACAGACAGAGCTGTGCCGATCTGAAACTGGGAACCAGGAACTGTTTCTGGGTCTCTCACACGGATGCAGGGGCCCAAGCATCTGTGCAGGGGCCATCTTCCACTGACTTCCTAGGCCATAGCAGAGAGCTGGATTGGAAGTGGAGCAGCTGGGTCTTGAACTGGTTCCCACATAGGATGCTGGCTCTGCAGGCAGTGGCTTTACCTGTTCTGCTACAGCTCCTGCCCCTCAAGTTTCTTTTCAGGTCCTTGTTTCACATTACAGGAGGGCAAATACAGAAAATCTGTTCCAAATTAGTATATGTGTGTGCACATGTCAATGACTAAGGCTGTGTTTGAAATGTTTGGATAAAATCCGAGATAGTGAGTAGATGTGTCTGTTAGATTAAGTAGTCTCAGTCATATTTTTTTCACAACAAGATCCAGAAGCTAAAATAGGAAAGGTAACAGTATTTGAATTGAAAAATTATAAAATCATTGCTTTGGAAATGATATTAGTAATAAAAATATTAATAACTGTGATTTACTGTAAGTTCTTAAAGAGATAAAACCAAGAAAGCATAATAGATAAAAGAAAAAACAACATGGATGAGCAAATAATGGAACAGGAAATCCAAATGGTCCATAAATCAATGCAAATATGCTAAACTACTCTAGTTATCCAGGAAATACAACATAATGAATAATACTTCTGAGCTTACAGTTTGGAAAATATTAAAATTGAGTTAATGTTTACTGCTGGAAGAGATCAACAGAAATGGTTTTCATACACTGCTGGTACAAGCACTATTTTTAAAAACCTTTTAGTAAAACAATTTTATAAAAATATAGTTTGGCTCATTAAACTTAATTCTGATAATACATTAAACAGAAAACTTTCAGTATAATAGTAGAGAGGAAGATCATGCCAGTTATTTCTTTGTAATGACAGCATATTGGAAAAATATTTAATTCCCCTCCACAAGAGAATTATTGAATATACATATGGCACATTCATATATATATATATAAAATATAAAGCAGCCATAAAAAGGATTCATCTAGTTCTATAGCAGTTGACTTAGCTACATTTCTGACACAAGTGGCACACCCTTAACCCTGAAACTATAACTTTTTTGTCTTTTTTTTAAACTATTAACCTTTTTAATTGATGAAAACAATTGAAGCACCAGACTTGAAGAGACCTAGATTCAAAAATCTGACTTTTGAAGGTAGAACCCTAATATTATTATTATTTTAAAGATTTTAAAGATTTATTTATTTATTTGAAAGGCAGAGAGAGAGAGAGAGAGAGATCATGGTTCACTCCTGAGATGGCCTAAATGGCCAGTGCTGGGCCATGCCCAAGCCAGGAGGCAAGAGCTTCATGCAGGTTGCCCACATAGGTAACAGGGGCCCAAACACTTGGGTCACCCTTTGCAGCTTTTTCTAAGCCATTAACAGGGAACTGGATTAGGAGTGGATCAGGTAGGACAAAAACTGGCTCCTATATGGGATGCTAGCGCTGCAGGCAGTGGCTTAACCTGCTACACCACAAAGCTGGCTACATATTATTTTAACTTCCTATTCTCTTAGTAAGACTAAATATTTGGAAACACTTTGATATAGTAATAGGGATATATTTTCTTGATATTGGGATTATGTTTTTGTAAAGGCAAGTACTTACTGAAAACTATTCAAGATAAAATATTCATCACCATCAGATTGTATTTCTTTCTAGTCCCAGATATAGAATAATCTATTCTAGGACTGGCCGGCGCCGCGGCTCACTAGGCTAATCCTCCGCCTTGCGGCGCCAGCACACAGGGTTCTAGTCCCAGTCGGGGCGCCGGATTCTGTCCCAGTTGCCCCTCTTCCAGGCCAGCTCTCTGCTGTGGCCCAGGAGTGCAGTGGAGGATGGCCCAAGTGCTTGGGCCCTGCACCCCATGGGAGACCAGGATAAGTACCTGGCTCCTGCCATCGGATCAGCTCGGTGCGCCAGCCGCAGCGCACCGGCCGCAGTGTGCCGGCCGCGGCAGCCATTGGAGGGTGAACCAATGGCAAAGGAAGACCTTTCTCTCTGTCTCTCTCTCTCACTGTCCGCTCTGCCTGTCAAAAAATAAAAAAGAAAAAAAAATCTAATCTAGGACTTGAAATTGTCCTAAAGATAACCTAGTCCAATTTCCCTATATGGTATTTGAAATTTCACAATATTCTTGCTAAGCAGTATTGAATTTCTTTTTTTAAAAAAGATTTTATTTATTTATATGAGAGTTAGAGTTATAGACAGAGAGAGGGAGAGACAGAGAAAGAGGTCTTCCATCATCTGGTTCATTCCCAAAATGGCCGCAATGGCCATGCCTAGCCAGGCTGAAGCTAGGAGTGAGGAGTTTCTTCTGGGTTTCCCACGTGGGTGCACGGGCCCAATCACTTGGACCATCCTCCACTGCTTTTCAAGGTACATTAGCAGGGAGATGGATCAGAAGTGGAGCAGCCGGGACTCCAACTGGTGCCCAAATGGGATGCCAGTGTTGCAAGTGGTAGCTTAACCCGCTATGCTACAATGCCAGCCTAATATCGCATTTCTTTTGACATACCTTCAGTGATAGGCAGTTTGTTACTTCTCAAGGGTACCCTGTACCATTTTTATTTGTCTGGCTCTGATTGCTGTAAGTAACTTGATGTTTTTTGGGGGGAGGTTTCCAGCGCTAGAATTCTATGTTTATGAGGGTTTTTGTGATATTTGTCGGAGGGCAGTGCTACCTAAAACATGATCTGTGTACCTTCTGCATTCGAATCACCTGAGAATGCTTTGACAGATGCAGATTTCTCTCTTTCTCTCTCTCTCTCTCTCTCTCTTCCTAGAAACATTTTACTTAAGGTATAAAAATTTCATGCATTTCATATTTACAAATTTACGAACATAGTGATTCTTCTCACTGTACCCTCCCTCCTACCCACCCTCCTACCCTTCCTCCTCCCTCTCCTATTTCCATTCTTATTTTTTACTAAGATCTAATTTCAATGAACTTTATATACATAAGATTAATTCTACACTGAAGAGTTCGAATTGTATGAAAAAAAAAAAAACCAACTGTTCCTCAACAATCAAGACAAGGGCTGTTCAAAGGAGAGATGCAGATTTCTAAGCCTCCTCTCACATCTGCAAGGTATTAATCATATTTCTATAGGATATAGAGGTGGTGGCATCATCTGTCCCTTTGATTGGCCTTGATGTTCAACTGTTCATTTTGACCTGAATGTGCATGGGAGTGAGATAGCAGGGAGATGGAGTAGGATTTGCCCAAGACTCGGAGTCCCTGTGATAACCTGCCCTTTCCTTTTTCTGGGAGCATTATGTCCTTGTCTGTACATTTGGTGGCCGAATTCAGGGTCCAGCCCCATTGTCCTTTGTTGCTCTGGCATCACTCTTATTGGAGTGTTTCTAGCTTCCTTCCTGGGATAGTTAGGAAGGCAGAGGGTTCTTTCAATGTCTCTCTGGAAGTGGCTATTTTAATAACTGGGGAGAAATATCTCTTTTGACCAATGCTTCATGCGAGTTTTTGAGCTTTATGTTTTTAACATCACAAAAAGTGAACCCAGGGGTAAATTATATGCCATTCACTTTGGGTCCATTCAAACATATCCAGCTCTAGATTGATTCTGCCTGAGGCGACTGAATCCTGGGAGTTACTAAGTTACTCATTGTTTATTTTTAAATAATTTAAATTTCCTTACCCAGTCAAGTATCTTATTATCATGATAAAATGACAAAGTTTATGTTTCATTTTCCTCAGAATTACCAAAAGAAATATAGAACTTAAGAAACATTTGTCACATTCACCTGTAGTTGGTCATCCACACTCAGGAAATAGCCTGTCATGTCTTACTCCAAATACGCCAGGTGAAGGCAATGATAAATAATCTGTCCATGGCAGCAGGTAGAGTGGAAGCCATAGCTGTTTGGATGTCCTTCTGTTCATCATAATTTGCCAGGCAGACAGGCAGCAAGGTGTTGCTGAAGTCTTGGCCAAGCCCCACTAGTTCTAGTTGACAAGGAGCAGAGCAGAATAATCCCTGGCCTATGCCTTCTCTCTGTCAACACAGTCCAGCCAGTGTACTGAGACAGTTCTAGGAACTGGAACTTGAAAAGCACTTACCTCTGTGGGGTAACCTCGGGGGCCAGGATGACTTGGGAGGCTTGTTCAGTTTTTATGCCTGAAGAGGAGACACGATTTTTATTAGATGAGAAAATGCAAAATGGAGGATTTGCAGAACTCGTTTTTCTACTCCTATTTCAATTTATTACATCAATCAAGTTGTTAAAATTTTAGAATTTTAAAGACTCATGGGGTGTACAATATCTGAGTAGAATTTAAAAGTTTTGGAAGAAAAGATATGAAAAAATAAGAAGATTTGATGATCATTAGAGTAATTATTTTGATTGACTTTAAAAGTCAAAGTATTAATATGAAGATACATCAACAGCCAAGTTTTGCTAAGATGTATCTGTTCAATTCACAAGGGAATTAAATCATCCAGAATAAAAGAACCCATCAAGCCAGTGTGGTCTATTCAAAGCTTGTGGAGGGTAGTTGGGTAGGTGAATGTCCTGGCTTTAAAATGTACCAGCAAAAGCATTTGTGTGATTTGTGGAAATAGAAGACATCACTATCACGGCAGCAGAATGCTTAAATTTGTGTGTTTTGTTTTTGTTTTTGTGTTTGTTTTACAGAGAGCAATCCCTTCTGAAAATAATTTGTATTACCAATATATAAATAAGTTTACGGAGGCAGACCACACACAAGGTAATGCAGAAATGATAAGACAGAGCATTTTGAAGGATTGAGTCACTAGACTCGATTGTTGTCAGTGTGTGATCTGTAGCTTGTGTTTACTCTGGACCCCTGATGCTCACCTGTATGGCAAGGGCTATCTCAGAGGAATGGTCCAGGTCCCCCTTATTAGAGGCTGTACTGCTGCCTAATAGTGGCGAACTTCCCTCCCTAGACATATACCATGTTTCCTCTCTGGGGAAGGGGGTGGCTGTAGCATATTTGGGCAGGACACATCAGCCTGGGGACAGGCAGGAAGGGAGCAGGTTATACCTCCTGACCCATCCGTTGAAGAGGAAAGGAGAGGTCTGAATCAGGCTATTCATTGGTAAGAAGGTGTTGATTCTGGAAGGGGGGTATGGTGGGAGTGTGTGGCAAAGGGGGCAGAAGCACAACTATTAAAATGTGTTCTAGGTACAACAGGAAGCTTTGAGTGAGGTTTGAAACAATTTTGATTTGTAAAGCCGGTCATTTAACAATTATTTTTGCTCTTTTGGGCGACTTTTCTCACCTTACTGGGATGAGCCCAGTTAGCTCATCCTAGTAAAGTAACAGTTGTAAACAGCAGCAAGTATGAGCAAGATGAAACAAAGTAGGAGGAGGGGTGGCAGAAAACACAGACCTGGAGGCATTGGTACTCAGGCCTGGTTTGCATAGATATTCTTTATAAGACAGTGGAGGTTTGGTAAATGAAAGAAATCCTTGATGACATGATGCAGCTTGGTTTCTTTTCTTTCTTTTTTTTAAATTAATTTATTTGACAGGTAGAGTTACAGACAATGAGAGAGAGAGAGAGAGAGAGAGAGAGAGAGACAGAGAGAAAGGTCTTCCTTTCGTTGGTTTACTCCCCAAATGGCTGCAACGGCTGGATATATGCCGATCTGAAGCCAGGAGCCAGGTGCCTCCTCCTGGTCTCCCGTGCCTTCCCAGGCCACATCAGAGAGCTGGATCAGAAGAGGAGCAACCAGGACTAGAACTGGCGGCCATATGGGATGCCGGCGCCACAGCTGGAGGATTAACCTAGTGTGCCATGGCTCCGGCCCCTGCAACTTAGTTTCTATAACAGGACATATCAGAAGTCAGGCAGCACTTCAGTTACGCAAAGTACAGTCCAGCTAATGGTAAAGTAACACAAAATTGACCAGAAGTATGGATTCTTGTAAATCCTCAATTCCCTTGCACAGGTACATAAACAAAAACAAAAACAAAAACAAAAACAAAAAACAAACAAATGCCCTTACAGAAAATATGTTTGAAGTTGATGTGAAAAGGAAATTGCAACTTGGATTTTTAGTCTTTTCTATTCCTTAAGTATTTTATACCTTAAGTCTTTCCATTCATTTGTTCCTTCATTGTTTTATCAGGTATTAATTAAGTACCTACTATGCATTAATTAGGATACTGGGTATTAGAAATACAGAAATGAATATCAACAAGGGACAAGTGTTGTGGCACAGATTAAACTGCTACTCAGGATGCCTGCATCCCACATCAGAGGACTGGTTCAAGTTTCAGCTCCTCTGCCTCCAATCCAGCTTCCTGCTAATGTACCTGGGAAGGCAGTGGATGATGGTCCAAGTGTTTGGGTTCCTGCCACTCACATGGGAGAACCAGATGGTGTTTTTGGCTCCAAGATTTAGCCCAGCCCATTTCTAGCTGTTGTCAGTGTTTGGGGAGTGAATCAGCAGATGGAAGAGCTCTCATTTTTACTCTCAATCTGCCAGTCTGCCTTTTAAATAAAAATAAATCTTAAAAAATCAACCAGTGAAGCATTGCCTTTGGGACTTTACCATCTGATAGAAGAACCATACCAAGTAAGTTGATATTTCTAAATCAGTGTGATAAAGACATACATAGAATACTGAGGGTGCAGAATGGGAGAGTCAGGGAAAACTTCCTAGAGTTAAGTCTTGAAGGAAAGGTTAAAAGCCAAGCATATGATGAAAAAAAAAAAAAGATTAGGAATGTGGACTAATTCCACACAGAGGAAACAGCATGGATGAAAGTACGGAATGCAATGGTGCAACACATTCAGGAGAGGGCAAAAGTTCAGTATGGCTAATGCACAGAGGGCATGGGAGGAAGGATAGGCAATGAGACCAGCAAGATTGGTAAGGACATGTGCATTATGTTTCTTTTTCACTTCTATTCTGAGATCTATGAGGAGCCATTGAATGCAAGTGACCCAATCGGATTTGCATGTTAGAAATTTCCAGTGGGACTTCTGTGGGAAAATGAATTGCCCAGGGCCAAATTATGATAAGATATCACTGAGAGACTTTGTTTCTTTTATTGACAAGGTAATGGCTTTGCTGTTTCTCCTTTGCACTGCTTACTTTTAAGATCTGGAGTTACAGGACCTTGGTGAAAAGGGGGGAATGGAACTCAGAATGACTCATTCATCTTGAGTGTCTGTGTAGATTCTGATGTCATTAATGGAGAGGGAAATAATAAGTTGAGGGTGAGGGGATTCAGTTTGATATATGTGAAAGAGACTATCCTTTCTCCAAGGATTTTTAGCCAAAAATTAGTTGGTTGTAGATGCATGGACTGATTTCTGGAGTTTATATTCTGTTACATTGGTCTACAGGTCTATTTTTGTGCCAGTAACAGGCTGTTTTGATTATAAATTGCCCTGTAGTATGCCATGAAATTCACAGTGTCCTTAGATTATCCAAATAGAGATATCCAGTGGACACTTGGATATGAGTTTTTGAGCTTGAGAGAGAGGCCTGGGTTGTAGACCATAGTTTATAAATAATAGCTGAAGTTTTATATAAGTGCATTGGTCGCAAGGCAGAGTGTATAAATAAGCAGAATATACAGCTGAGATTGGAGTTCTGTGTAATAACAACATTTAGTTGGTGAGCAAAAGCATTGCTTCAAAAGTGGCTTAAAAGTCAACAACTGTAAAGATAGGAGCAAATGCATGGGTGTCTACCTACAGAAGAGAGTGTGGAGACAGGGGGAACATTCAACACTGGTCAAAAGCTTCAGCCATCAAAGAAGGTAAGGGTAAAGAGTGCTTACTGAATTTGGAAATGTGGAGTTTATTGGTGACCTTATAAAATGTTTCAGTGAAGGAGTAATGATCTGTTAAAACTCAGAATATGGAGGAGTAACTGCAAGACAAGAAAGTAAATACATGGAGTGTAGACTGCTCTTTAAGAAATTTGATGGTAAGAATGGCAATAAGTAGAATTATAGCCGGAAGGGTACTTGAGGTTGAGGGAAGATTTTTTTTAGATGGAATAGACTTAAACATGTTGGTATTTTGAGAAGGAAGAATATAAGTAGACACAGAGAAATACTGGAGTCATGAGAGGGAGGTAAAGGTGATGGGATAAAGCTCGGGCTCAAAGCATAAGAAGAAAGGCTGATAGCAAGGGAATGGACACTAAGGTGGGAAGAACTCATCCTGAATGGAGGAGGGATGTTTGTCCCATGGAGACCTTAGATTAGAATGCATGGTAATTCAAATACATTTATAGGAGGTAGAGGAACAATCTGAGGAAGCTCACACCTGACAGCCTTGATTTTCTCAAAGACCAGAAAGCAAAATTACCTCTGAAAAGGAAGCAAGAGATCGACTGTATAGTTTGAGAAGAGTGGCAATTCTTTGAAATAGTCATTAGAGAAATAGGAGAGGGTGATATTAGGGACTTAAGGCTCAGCAAGACTGGAGTTGATGAATTTGTAGTGTGTGTCATCTTGTCCAGCAGTCTCTTCACCCTGGAGAAGCCCAGTGATTGGATTGGTCTAGGGGTGAGATTTGGTAAGCAGGTGTGAGAGAAGGACAAAAAAACATATGGAATGAAAATCACTTCAAGAGAGGCAACAACATAATGGGCCATGAAAACAAAATAGGCCCAGCAAGGAGCTAACACATTTGAAAAATACCCAAAGGATGAAGGAACTAAACACCTTGTTGAGAAGTAATAAGTAGATTTGTGGGAAAGAAGGCCTAAGGCGATTGTACTAATCTGACTCCACAACGACACCACCACCAAACATAAAACTAGAATAGTGGAGGGGCCGGCGCTGTGGTGTATCTGGTAAAGCTGCCGCCTCCAGTGCCAGCATCCCATATGGGCACCAGTTCGAGTCCCGGCTGCTCCTCTTCCAATGGAGCTCTCTGCTATGGCCTGGGAAAGCAATGGAAGATGGCCCAAGTCCTTGGGCCCCTGCACCCACATGGGAGACCTGAAAGGAGCTCATGGCTTCAGATCAGTGCAGCTCTGGCCATTGCGGCTGGCTGGATGGAAGACCTCTCTCTCTCTCTCTCTCTCTCTCTTTCTCTCTCTCTGCCTCTCCTTTCTCTGTGTGACTCTGACTTTCAAGTAAATAGGTAAATCCTTAAAAAAACACTAGAATAATGGAATTTAAAATTAAATTTGGAAGGTAGAATGTTTCCGTTGTTTAAGAGTGGGGTGATTACTGATGCCATAAACAAGAGTGTCAATTTGTTAAGTCAACAACAAGAATCACTGTGCACTTACTCCTCATGTAGGATCTTTGTCCTTAGTGTGTTGTACATTGAGATTTAATGCTATAACGAGTACTCAAACAGTATATTTCACTTTGTGTTTCTATGGGGGTGCAAACTGTTGAAATCTTTACTTAATGTATACTAAACTGATCTTCTGTAAAAAAAAAAAGAAATTATCAATTCCCAACTTGACTCTCACTGGGATTAAACGTGACAATAGGTCTGATCTGATTTCATCATCATTTAAAAAATCATCTATTATTTTTCACTTTATGTTTCTGTGTGGGAGCAAACTGTTGAAATCTTTACTTAATGTATACTAAACTGATCTTCTGTATATTAAGAGAATCGAAAATGAATCTTGATGTGAATGGAAGGGGAGAGGGAGTGGGAAAGGGGAGGGTTGCGGGTGGGAGGGATGGTATGGGGGGGAAGCCATTGTAATCCATAAGCTGTACTTTGGAAATTTATATTCATTAAATAAAAGTTAAAAAAAAAAAGAGTGGGTGGCCAAAATGGAGGGTGTTGAAATTAATCAAGTTCAGCAACTGGGAGGTCAAGGAGTTAAATGACAGAATTGTAGAAAAGGAAGCTGAACCTCAGTCTTCAGTAACGTGTAGGGGCTTGATTACACAAGACCTGCGCAGAGGAATGGAGCAGGTGTTCACAGAGGCCAACATTGCAGAGGCTTTAAAGTGAGGGAAAGAAGCTGAATTTAAGATGACACGCCCCAGCCGGCATGCAGCCCCCTGGTGACAGTTGCCATTCGGAATATAGGTCTACAATTGCTAGAAATTTCTTTTTTACGTTGAATACTTGTACATTTTTAGGTGTACAGCACAATATTTCATCACATGTACACAGCATGAACTGGTCAAGGCAGGTAATTAGCATTTCCATTTCCTTAGCTTTGTGTTTGGAGCATTGCTAGCTCTCATACTTGTTTGTAAAGCATGTAATGCATTATTTTAAACTATAGTTGCCCCATTGTGATGTGGAACACTGGAACTTATTAATTCTTTCTCTCTGTATTTTCGTACCCGTTGTCCAACCTTCCTCTATCCCTCCACACCCAGAAATTTCCATTTTGAAGAGAAATAGTGAATCCTGTTTAAAAATTGGAAATCTCCCATTTTCAGATACTGGCAATTAAAAAAAAATACTGTGAGGGCCAAAGAAAGCATATCTGCAATGTGTACCCCACCTATGAGCTGCCAATTTACAACCTCAAGGATAGACAGTAGGATGCCCAGATGTCCTTGAGAGCCAAAGCCAGACAGACTTGTAAATGATGGTGAGTATCTTCGCTCCTTTTTCCCTAGGGCAGACACCAGTGATCTGATCAGGTATGCGAGGCTTCAGCAAGCAACTACCAATGAGCTATATTTGACACACAAGATGAAACCTAATTTGCCATAACCTTTCATTTTCAAGACAGTTTCTGAGTCTTTGAACTTTCTTTGGTCTTCGTAAAAAGACCAGGCATGCTGTAATGTTCTAATTAAGTTTTGCCCTCGTAGGATTTTCAGGTGGGCTCTCTTATTGAATGTGTGCTTTGTGTGTTTTGAGAAACCTCTTCACACCGGTAACTGTGTTTTCAAAATTTCCAGTAATGTGCTCAGAGGTCCTGAGTGGGAACTAGTGTAACGTTGAAGGTGAACAAATGAAACCTTTCATCTGTTCCCAGGTATGTCTGGCCTCTGGCAGCTTTGCCATTAATAGTTGAGGGCCTGTTTGCTGCCTGGAACACTGAAGGACTGTTAAATAGCTCTCTGCCTTTTCAGAAGAGTGGGAGATGATTGGGAGGCTTCTAGACTGGGGCAGGAATTGAAAATGTCATGCATGTTTAGCTGTATGGTTTATTAACTCGTTTACCGAAGTGTCTGCTTGATTTCTGGTACATCTTTTTAAGCTTGGGCATTCTTGCTATTGAGAATTTTTTCTTTGGGGTATTTAAATACCCAATAGCTTATTCATATTCAAATATCTCCTCTAGCACATTTCTAATTTCCTTTGTAAGCAAAACATACTCTCTCTCTCTCTCCTTTTTTTTTTTTTTTTTTTTGCTGGAACCCTTTGCAGCTCTTCACCCCCACACCCTGCACTTAGCCAGCTGTTTCCATTGCCTGTGCTGTAAGCCCCTAGGCCAGATTCACGTGGCAGGAGAGGAAGGAGAACAGCTGAAGCTGGAACAGTGAGCTGCCTTTAGCTGCCAAAGTCCACTTGATTCTGACGCAATGCAATTGCATTCTCCATTTCTAATTTGTTCCTGTTCTGCTTTCGGTTTTCAGCCTCTACCCTTACCCCCTTATCCTCCATTCTCTGCCCACTCCCCACAGGTTCCTGAAGTAGACTTCAGAGAAGCTTGACCTTGCGGGGCTTCCAATTTGCCTGGTTTGCCACGACTCACTGTTTCTCCTGATCACGATCACTCTTGCTCCTAAGAGTCCGCTGGCTCTGCTCAGGACTGCTCTCCACCCATTACTGTCTCTTGATCCTGCTGTCTGTTTCTGGCTGCTTGCCTGACATATCCTGCCTGGTGTGTCAGGGATCGGCTGATTTTTTTTCTGTGGCATCTGAAAGAATAGAAGCTGAAAAACTGATGACTTTTCTGTTTAATTGTGCTTTTCCCCAGTTTCCCTTGTTAGCTATGACGTGGTCAGGAAATCTCACACTAAACTTTCCCATCAACCTATACTTTAGTTAAATTGGCAGAGTCAGGGTTAAGATTGGTGAATGTTATAATATAGCAACATTTGCCTAGACATCGTGGACAATCTTTTATTTATTTTTTAAAGATTTATTTATTATTTGAAAGGCAGATTTACAGAGAGGCAGAGGTGGGCGGGGGGTCTTCCATCTGCTGGTTCACTCCCTAAATGGCCATAACGGCCAGAGCTGCGCTGATCCGAAGCCAGGAACCAAGAGCTTCTTCCAGGTCTCCCACGTGGTGCAGGGGCCCAAGGACTAGGGCCATCTTCTGCTGCTTTCCCATACCATAGCAGAGAGCTGGATCAGAAGTGGAGCAGTTAGAACTTGAACCACCGCCCATATGGGATGCCACCACTGCAGGCAGCAGCTTTACCTGCTATGCCACAGTGCTGGTCCCTGTGGGTGATCTTGTTTATAATGATTCCTAGGTGAGGAATTATCCTCTGGGCTTGGGGAAAGATGTATGTGCACACGTGTGTTGTTGTAGTGATATCTTACATTCTGGCCTTCTGATTATCAGGCCTTTATAAATTTTGGGAATGTGAAGACAGACTTTTAATCATCACTGGTGGTGGCTGGTTTGCCTCACTTTTTTTTTTTTTTGTTAATGTAGTAATGAATTACAATTCAGAGACACAAAAGTAGGGATAATAAAGCAAAGTTTCTTAAAGTACATTTCAAGGGAGCAGTGGGCCAGTCGAGAGAGCATGTAGCCTCCTTTCTTCCTGGTTTGGGGCTTTTATCCCTAAACTATGAGGGATGTTGACTGGTGATGGGGCAGTGATGCTCATGATTGGCATTTGTGATTGACATCTGTGAATTGCGAACATTTGGGCTCTCTGTACTTGTGGTTACAAGCTGGATTTTTCTGGTTTGACAGAGGTTCAATTTTATTCAGATACTTTAACCACAAGTTAAACAACAAAGTGGGTGGTCTTGGTTGGGTCTCAGGGAGAGTAGAGACCTTGGTTTCACCCTGGAGGAGGGTCTTTTGGCCCCTCCCTAGTCTCTCATGTCTAATTATCTGCCTGACAGAATGATGATGGCTCTTTAGCAAATTGATTAAGTGTGCTTCTTAATTTTAATCTGTCACATTTTTGTTTTCTGAAATGACATATACTGCTATTCTTTGCTTATAAATGAACATATTCCTATTCTAATTAGATCATCTTGATTAGTTTGATTTTTGTCTTCATTGAGGTTGAATTAATTTTCATTTGATCTGAATTTTTGGATATGTCAACACCGTGCTGAATATTATAGAGATCTTGAAATTTTAAAATAATGTATTATTTCTGTTTTATTGTAGAATTGGGAAATTATTATAGATATGCATGGATTGCAGTTTTTACACCAAGTAAACTTATCTTTTATTTTCCATGAACTTTTCATGAACTTTGTATAGCATTAATAAAGATGGTAAAATATAAAGGGGTGAGTAGTTGGCCTAGTGGTTAAGATGCCAGTTAAGGCTCCTGTGTCCCATATGAGAATGCCTAGATTTGATATCCAGCTCTGGCTCCTGACTCCAGCCCAGCTTCTTGCCCGTGCAGACCCTGGGAGGCAGCAGTGATGACTCCAGTGTTTGGGTTTTTGCCACCCACGTGGGAGACCTAGATGGAGTTTCAGGTTGCTGGTTTTGTCCTGGCCCAGTTCAGGCATTTGAGGAGTGAACCAGTGAATGGGAGCTTTCTTTCTCTTTCTGCTTTTCAAATCTAATATGATTGAGCTTTTGCTATGGGCTAGACACTGAATTAAAGGCTTTACTTGCATTTTCTAATCCTCTCAACTATCATTTAATAAGGACTGTATTGCTACCTATTTTATAGTCAAGAAAATTGGAACAAAGTGAGTTTTGGTAATTTACTCAAGGTCGCAAAACCAAGTTAGTACCAGAACTGGAATTTGAGTCCAGGTGTGTACGTAACTTAAAGTCTGAGCCTCTGAATTCATTGTATATCATTTCTCATAAAAATAAGTTCATATATTTTTTCCATCTACATTTCTTCCATATTTGAGTATTTCTTTTACCTTCTCACATGGTCATATATAAACTTACCCTCTCGTTTTAATAAATCAATATACTCATACAAATATCTTATGCACTACAAGGAGTTGCATTAACTGTTTAAGAAATCAAGATTTGAAGTCAGAATGCCTCGGATCATACTCCTCTTCTGCCACTTATTATCTGTATGACTTTAAGAAAATTATTTCTCCAAGCCTCCATTCCCTTACTTGTATAACTGGTCTAGCATTTAGTTCATTTGGGGGTTGGGAGGATGAAAAGAGATAATACATAGTGCCTGCATGAAGCCAATGTTGTGGCACAGTGGGTTGAGCCACTGGCTGTGACACTGGTATATAGAAGCACCAATTTGTGTCCTGGTTGCTCTACTTGTGATTCAACTTCCTGTTTATGCACCTGGGAAAACAGCAAAAGATGACCCAAGTACTTGGATCCCTTCCACCCATGAGAACCATATGGATTCCAGGCTTCTGGCTTTGGCCTAGCCCAACCCCAGCCGTTGTGGCCATTTGGGGGAATGAACAGTGAGTAGATTTCTCTCTCTCTGTGTCTCTTTGACTCTGTAACTCTGCCTTTTAAATAAATAAAAAACTTCAAAAAATAGTGCCTGTGTATAGTAAGTGTTCAAAAATTACTTAAGTTACAACTTACAGATAATGTAAACATTCTACAGTATAGTCGAATTATTGTCCTTTTGGTTCCATTCATCTGTCCATCTACCCATCTATTCATATATTCATTCATTCAATGATTCATTTTACAAGTCCATGTTGAGTATCTGAGGAAGACGTTCACATCTTTAGTGTGAAATTGTAAAATTTGTTTCTTCTGGTTGAACTCTTGCTTAGAACAGAAGGTTGTAAAGGAGAGTCTTGATTGATTCATAGAAGATTAAGACTTTGCACAGGTCAAATGGAAAATAGGACATTCAAATTACCAAAGTATACACGGAAAACCATTTTCTATTTACCACCTTTCAAGATACTGATACGATTTATAGATACTTCAGAGATATAATTTTATGAAGTTCACTAAAAATGCTGTATAGGAGATAAGGTATCACCTAAAGTGGTATCATTTTCAAATGGTAGCTTTACTATGATCCAGGTAATACTGGAAAGAGATGACCTTCTCATGGGATGTTAGATGTGTTAAATGAATAGTTGGCATCTATGCACTAGTGAAGGGCCCTGGACATGAAATTAGGCCTATGAAGTAGGCCTAGTTGGCAAACACGTGGCATTGGACTGATTTTATGTTCACACATGTGATTTCTGACCTTTCCACATGAGAGCTGTATCACCAAGACCCCGGGAACTCTGGCCTAGTGAAGACAAAATGTTGGGGTCTTCCAGGAGATGCTGTTTGTGCTAATTGGAGATTTACAGACATGTAAACATTGGACATACTTATTGGGTACTATGTGATATTTAGATATACATGTATACATTTTATAATGTAAAATCAGGGTAAATATATCTATCTCCTCATATATTTAACATATACTTGTGAAAACATTCAAAATCCTATCCTCTAGTTTTTTAATATATCAAAATATACAATACATTAACATTGTGATTTCTTTTTTCTTAAAAGATATATTTATTTGAAAGGCAGAGTTACAGAGAGAAACAGAGAGAAAGATCTTCAATCTATTGGTTCACTCCCCAAATGGCCCCAAGGCCAGGAGATTGATCTGGGTCTTCCACGTGGGTGGCAGAAACCCTATCACTTGGATCATCTTCCACTGCTTTTCCAGGTGCATTAGCAGGGAGCTGGATTGGAAGTGGAGCAACTGAAATATGAACTAGTGCTCCTTTGGGATGCTGGCATTTCAGGCCGTGCCTTAATGCACTGCACCACAATGCTGACCCCAACACTGAGATTTCAGATAAGAATTAGAGGGTATGAGTTTTTCAGGAAGAAATTGTGAACCTGAGGGCCTGGTGTTGTGGTGCTGCAGGTTAAGCTGCTGCTTGTGATGATAGAATCCTATATTGGAGTGCTGGTTCAAGTCTCAGCTGCTCTGCTTCCAATCCACTACCCTGATAATGTGCCTGGGAAAGCAGCAGAAGATAACCCAAGTACTTGGGCCCCTGCCACTCACATGGGAGGCCTGAAGGGAATTCTGGGTTCCTGGCTTCAGCCTGAACCAGTTCTGGCCATTGAGGTCATTTGGGGAGTGAACCAGCAGATGGAAGACTGTGTGTGTGTGTGTGTGTGTGTGTGTGTGTGTGAGAGAGAGAGAGAGAGAGAGAGAGACTCTGCCAATCAAATAACCAATATTTTTTTAAAAGAAATTGACAGCCCAATAAAAGGAAATTAAAGCAATTTGTAGTGGATGGCTTCAGATTAAGACTACCAAGTAGATTTCTGTTGAGATGTTCTTATGGGACAGATTTCTACTGACACTATTGTCAGTGTCTAACACTCCCAGCTGGCTTGATTTAGGTGTTCTGGATTAGAGTGTCTTTCCCAAAGTTTGCAGATACACCCCTATAGCTATTATTATGTCAGTTTGAAGAAACTGTATTAGCATGTTGTGTTAGTCTGTTTGAGCTGCTATAAAAGAGTACCATGAACTGGCACAGCTGTTCAGGAGCTATGCTCTCATGGCATTTTTAGCCAGATCCGAATGCTTTAGGGACTTATTCTGGGGCATTTGTCATTCTTTGAGTCTGCTGTGTGGACTGCTTCCCATGTTGGAACTTTCTCTCTTTTGTAATTCTATCTATTGTTATTACCAGACACTTGGTCTTATTTATGTGATCCCTTTGACTTTTAGTCCTATCTATATGATCCATTCCTGGGCTTTTCTTTGTTGGGAGGGCCTTTATTACTGACTCAATTTCTGTCTTGGTTATGGGTCTGTTTAGGTTTTCTATGTCTTCATGGCTCAATTTAGGTAGATTGTATATCCCCAGGAATCTCTCAGTTTTTCCTAGGTTTCCCAGTTTGTTGGCATGCAGCTCTTTGTAGTAATTTCTGATGATTCCTTTTTATCTCTGTGGTGTCTGTTGTTACATTTCCCTTTCATCTCTAATTTTATTGATTTGGGTCTTCTCTCTCCTTTTTCTTGGTTAGTTGGGCCAATGGTGTGTCAATTTTGTTTATTTTTTTAAAAAACAGCTCTTCATTTTTCTGATCCTTTGTATTTTTTGTTTTAATTTTTTTATTTCTTCTCTAATTTTAATTATTTGTTTCCTTCTACTGGTTTGGGTTTAGTTTGCTGTTTTTTTTTCCTGGATCCTTGAGGTGCATAGATAGTTCATTTATTTGATGCTTTTTCAGTTTCTTCATGTAGGCATCAATTGCTATAAACTTTTCTCTTAACACTGTTTTTGCTGTATCCCACAAATTTTGGTATGTTGTCTTGTCATCTTCATTTGGTTCCAGAAATTTTTTGTTTCTCTTTTGATTTTTTCTATGATCCACTGTTCATTTGGAAACATGTTGTTCATTCTCCATGTGTTTGCATAGGATGTAGGGATTCTTGAGTTGTTGATTTCCAGCTTCATTGCATTGTGGTCTGAGATGATGCATGGTGTGACTTCAATTTTTTGAATTTGTTAAGAATTGCTTTATGGCCTAGCATGTGGTCAATCCTAGAGAAAGTTCCATGTACCAGGGAGAAATATGTGTACTCTTTGGCTGAAGGGTGGAAGGTTCTATAGATATCTGCTAGGTCTATTTGATCTATGGTGTCGATTAATTTGTTGTTTCCTAACTGATTTTCTGTTTTGTTGATCTGTCCATTACAGAGAGTGGGGTATTGAAGTCCCCCATTGCTATCGTATTTGGATCTATATCTCCCTTTAAGACCTTTAACATTTCTTTCAATAGCCAGGTGCCTTGTGGTTGGGTGCATGTATATTTATAATGGTCACATCTTCCTTTTGAATTGATCCTTTGATCATTATATAGTGTCATTTTTTTGTCTCTCTTGATAGAATTTGTGTTAAAGTCTATTTTGTCTGATATTAGGATGGGCACAACAGCTCTTTTTAGGTTTTTATTAGCATGGATTATCTTTTTCCATCCTTTTACTTTCAGTCTGCAAGCATCCTTGTTGGTAAGATGTGTTTCTTGTAGGCAGCAAATAGATGGGTTTTCTTTTTTAATCCATTCAGCCAGTCTGTGTCTTTTAACTGGGGAGTTGAGACCATTTACATTCAGTGTTGCTGTTGTTAAGTACCAACTTTGCCCTGCCACGTTTCTGTAAATGGTTCTGTTTATGAACTTTGGATTTCATTTGTTCTTTTGCTGGGTAATTATCTGCTTTTCCAGCGATGTTTCTGTTTCTGTGTGTAGCATGTGTTGGAGCATGTTTCCTTGAGTTGGACGAGTACTTGCAAATTCTTTCAATTTCTGTTTGTTGTGGAAGATCCTTATTTCTCCTTCATTCATAAATGAGAGTTTTTCATGGTACAGTAATCTGGGTTGACAGTTTTTTCTCTTAGGACTTGGCAGTGTGTCTCGCTATTCTCTCCTTTCTTGTAGGGTTTGTGATGAGAAGTCTGGAGTGAGTTTAATTGGGTTTCCTCTGAATGTGATTTGGCGTTTCTCTTGGGCACATTAAAAAAATTTTTTTTTATTTTTTAAATTTTTTTCAACTTTTATTTCATAAATATAAATTTCCAAATTACAATTTTTGGATTATAGCGGCTTTTCCCCCATAACCTCCCTCCCACCTGCAACCATCCCATCTCCCACTCCCTCTCCCGTTCCATTCTTCATCAAGATTCATTTTCAATTATCTTTATACACAGAAGATCAACTTAGTATATACTAAGTAAAGATTTCAACAAACTGTACCCACACAGACACACAGAGTATAGAGTACTGTTTGAGTAGTGGTTTTACTGTTAATTCGCATAGTACAACACATTAAGGACAGAGATCCTACATAGGGAGTAGGTGCACAGTGACTTCCATTGTTGATTTAACAATTGACACTCTTGTTTATGGCATCAGTAATCACCCAAGGCTCTTGTCATGAGTTGCCAAGGCAATGGGAGCCTCTTGAGTTCGCAAACTCTGACCTGATTTAGACAAGGCCGTAATCAAAGTGGAAGTTCTCTCTTCCCTTCAGAGAAAGGTGCCTCCTTCTTTGATGGTTGGGCACATTTTAGGATCTTTTTTTTATGTGTAACTGAGAAGAGCTTTGCCACTTTGTGTCGAGGTGAGGATCTTTTTTGGTCATGTCTATTGGGAGTTATGTGTTTTTCCTGAACTTGAAAGTCTATTTCTTTCTCCAGAAGGGGGAAGTTCGCTGCTATTTCATTAAGAAAACCTTCTAA
This sequence comes from Oryctolagus cuniculus, assembly GCF_051225735.1. NCBI lineage: Eukaryota > Metazoa > Chordata > Mammalia > Lagomorpha > Leporidae > Oryctolagus > Oryctolagus cuniculus. Next base: position 76,753,632 of record NC_142888.1, on the reverse strand, counting down.
TCCTTTCTCTGTTTCGATGCCTTTTGGCTTCCTAGGATCCATATGTTGGATCGCTTGAAAGAATCTTGCAGATCTCCAACCATATTTTTCTTTTTTTTTGTTGTTTTTAAAGGTTTTATTTATTTATTTGACAGGTAGAGTTACATACAGTGAGAGAGATAGACAGAGAGAAAGGTCTTGCTTCCGTTGGTTCACTCCCCAAATGGCCGTTCTGAAGCCAGGAGTCAAGACCTTCTTCCTGGTCTCCCATGCGGGTGCAGGGGCCCAAGCACTTTGGCCATCCTCCACTGCTTTCCCAGGCCACAGCAGAGAGTTGTACTGGAAGAGGAGCAGCCGGGACTAGAACCTGGCAACCATATGGGATACCGGTGCCACAGGTGGAGGATTAACCTAGTGCGCCATGGTGCCGGCCCCCACCGGGAGTTTTTCTGTTTCCTGATTTCTTGTGTTTGGTCTGACTGTGTTATTTTCAGAAATTTGTCTTCTAGTTCTGATATTCTTTCTTCAGTCTCATTTGTTCTATTATTTAGACTATCCACTGTATTTTTATTTGCTCTATTGAATTTTTCATATATAGTATTTCTTTCTCACTTCTCTTCAATATCTCAATTTCTTGGGAACACTTTTCATTTAGGTCATGAATTTCATTTAGGTCATGATTGCTTCTAAGTAATCTGAGGATTAATTTTCTAAATTCCGTTTCTGGGATATGCTCAATCTCTTCTTCTTCTCCTTCTGTTATTGAATTGAAGGGTAGTGTTCCATTCTGGGGTTAATACTGTCTTCCATAGTTGTGTTAAAATTTTTCCCCTTGTTTTTCAGCATTTCTGATTCTGTTTATCTTTAATGTGTGTCTTGGTGCTTGTGGCGCGGTTTCCCTCTGCTATGAGATGCTATGTGTCTGTGTGTTGCCAGTGGAAACACATAACCCTGCCTCTGGAAGTGCTGCTTGCTTCTGGATCATGATGGGGGCAGATAGGAGAGCTCTGGTGTGCTAAGCCCCGCCTACTTGGGCTGGGCTCTGGTGTGTGAAATGAGCTAGGGATTTCTATGTTTAGAACTTCTCTCCATTGTATAACTTGTGTGGTGGTGGGGGGAAATTATTCTGAAATATTGCGATCCTCATTCCCCAGGTCGGGGTGGAGTGGTGAAGTGGCTCCCCCAGTTGATGGGCGTGAACCTGTGAGGCAAATGCTGTAGCACCCTGTTTACATTCAGAGATGTAAACAGACAATATGGCTTCTCCAAGCGGACAGCAGGTCTGGTTGGGTGGATGGGGAGATGTGGATGGGCAGGAGTGTGCCTGACTTCTGTCTGTTTCCCCTATTCTTCCCTCTTAGAGTTTCAAACACAGTTTGCCTGGCTCTCCCACCTGCTGCTAATGGAGGACTCATAGCCTCACATCTCACCTGCTCTGCCCAGGGAGGGGAGGAGGGCGTGGCATCAGTTGCCCTGTTGGCTTCTCCACTACACCTCTGCTATGTCTCTGTGACACTTTGCTCCCTCTGTGTGATCCTGCTCAGTCTCTGCTGGTCTCCCAGGCTACTCCACTTGAAATTCTCGTGATTCTGTCGCCAGCACATATCCCTTTTCTTTATTAATTATCTATCCACCATCCCTCCTCCGTGACTCAGAACTTCTTGTTGCTATACTGCCATCTTGGCTCCCATTAGTTACTTCTATGTTGAAGCTCACTACCCCCAAATGCATACAATGTTATATTACACTTGAATGAGTTATTCTTACAAATTTACTACAGCTTGTCCATGCAATTCTTTTTTAAAAAAATATTTATTTCACAGTGAACAAATTTCCTGTATTTCATATATACAGATTTAGGAGCATAGTGATACTTCCTACCCTACCCTCCAGCCTGCCCATGCTCCCACCCTCCCTCCTCCTTCCTTCCCTGTTCTTTTAATTTTTTAAACTTTTATTTAGTAAATATAAATTTCCAAAGTACAGTTTATGGATTACAATGGCTTTTTCCCTCCCCCATAACTTCCCTCCTACTTGCACCCCTCCCATCTCCCGCTCCCTCTCCCATTCCATTCACATCAAGATTCATTTTCAATTATCTTTATATACAGAAGATCGATTTAGTATATATTAAGTAAAGATTTCATCAGTTTGCACCCACACAGAACACAAAGTGTAAAATACTGTTTCAGTACTAGTTATAGCATTAATTCACATTGGACAACATATTAAGGACAGAGATCCCACATGAGGAGTAAGTGCACAGTGACTCCTGTTGTTGACTTAACAATTTGACACTCTTGTTCATGGTGTCAGTAATCTCCCTAGGCTCTAGTCATGAGTTGCCAAGGCTATGGAAGCCTTTTGAGTTTGCCAACTCTGATCTTATTCAGACAAGGTCATAGTCAAAGGGGGTGGGGGTAGGGGGTAGGGGGCATCAGGCAGAGGGTAATTCCTGGAACTGGTCTTTCAGGTGGCTGTGGGGGTTGACGTATGAAGGCAATAGGGTGTGAGAGCCAATTGAGTTTCAAGGGCAAGGAATACATTCCAGTGTTTATCTATTTTGAGCAATAAGGGAGAATTGGCTGAGGTTTATGTCATTGTTCCATCATTAGGTGTGTGCTGCATGTGGCCAGGGTGCTCTGTTCAGTATTCCAGGGTGGGGAAAGTATACAAGGTAAGACCTTCATTTGGCTTGGTATCTCTCCTCTGGTTAACTGGATGTAGAGGAGTGGTTACCTCTGTTGGTGTGACCAGCCCTTCTCACAGCTGTGGGAAGCCCTGGTGTGCTTTGTACTCACCTGCACTGCTTAATGAACTGATCATTTGATCTGTGGAGTCTTTTTTTGTGAGCACAGTTCCTTCTGTTATGAACTGTTCTGTGTAACTGAGGACTTTGGAGAGTGAGAAAAACACTGTAGTTGCCTGGGGTCTAGCCACACTCTGTCTCCTCTTACGCAGTCACTGTTTCCTCAGAATTAGCTCCCAGGGCTCTCCGGGGTTGTGGATTGTCAGTGGGGCCACTGCACCCTTCGGTGTTAGTGGAGGATGGTTGGTTTTTTCTTCTCTGGTTAGGTCTGTGGATCATGGGCCTGCAGAGCAACCACCCACTTCAACCTGGCTCACTTCTTGATGGTGCTGGGCAGGTAGAAGAGTCCCACAGACCGTGCTCCCCCTCCCCTCCCGTTGCCGGGCAACTGGCATGGTGCAGCTGTGTGGAGGGGGTAGGAATTCCCCTGAATTGTTGTGGCTCTTGCTGTTTGGCTGGGAGACAACCACTGTTATTGCCTGGTGCTTGCACAGGAAGTGGGGGTGGCAGCTACCTGCGCGTCTCCGCTGTAGCAGGGAGGGGGAATGGGAGAGAGACACGCACCTATTTTCCTCCCTCCTCTGCTGTCTTAGGGGGCTGACAGGGAACTTTAAAAGCAGTTCTCCAAGCTCTGCCTCCAGCTGTGTCAGCAGTGCCATGGTCCCATAGACTTCCCCTCTCACCTGGTTTTCTGGGGCTGGCATCTTCTTTCTTGAGTTCAAGTTGGTTTTTTTCTTTTCTTTTCTTTCTTTCTTTTTTTTTTTTTTTGGGAGTATTTGCTCTTACAGCACGGATCTGGATCTTTTCTATTGCTTTTGCTGGGTCTCTTGCTGGGGCTCTCCCAAGGCTCTATCCTAGGAGTGTAATTTCTCCTCTTTTTATTTATTTATTTATTTTTTTTGACAGGCAGAGTGGACAGTGAGAGAGTAAGAGACAGAGAGAAAGGTCTTCCTTTTTGCCGTTGGTTCACCCTCCAATGACTGCTGCGGCCGGCGCATTGCGCTGATCCGAAGACAGGAGCCAGGTGCTTCTGGTCTCCCATGGGGTGCAGGTCCCAAGCACTTGGGCCATCCTCCACTGCACTCCCTGGCCACAGCAGAGAGCTGGCCTGGAAGAGGGGCAACCGGGACAGAATCCGGCACCCGGACCGGGACTAGAACCCGGTGTGCTGGTGCTGAAGGCGGAGGATTAGCCTATTGAGCCACTGCTCGGCCTCTCCTCTTTTTAAATGTTAATTTTGCCCCTGGAGTCCTGTTGCTGTCCTGTTGCTGTTCCACCATCTTGGAAACCCTGTGAATATTGATAGCAATTTTTTTCCCATAATGGTCCCAAACTGGAAGCACATCAAATTTCCTTCAACAGATATATGGACAAACAAAATATGACATATCCATTCAGTGTAATCCTCCCTCAGCAATAAGAAGGAATGAACTATTGATGCATGCAATGACATCATGTATTAAAAGCATCATGTTAAATGAAGAAAGCCAACCTCGAGAAAGTACATATGGTGTGATTTTATTTATATGAAGTTGTAGAATAAAAACTGTATTTGTGGAAATAAGAATAGTGTCTGCCTGTGTGAATGAGATTGCAAAAAGATATGAGCATGAGAAAATTTTCCTCAGTGATGGAAATATTTTATATCTTGATTGAGTTGGTGATTTTTTTATACATACACATGTCAAACTCATAAGTGCATTGAAAATCTGCATTTTATTTTCTGTAAAGGATATCTTAATAGAGCTGTGTTAAGCATTCTAATGATGCATAGAATGCATCAGGATGATGCATGCAATAGGAGAACATGAGGCCATGGAGGTACAAGGTAAAGGTCCATAACTCAAGCTTAGAGGGAGAGAGAGATACTGAAGTATTGAGATTTCTGGAAAAATGATTCCTTTATTTACATTTAATAAAACAGGAATTATTCAGTTGAAAGTTTGTGGAAATGGAATTGTGGTAGAGAAAATTGTTTAAAGTTGGAGGAGTGAGAGAAAAAAAAATCACATTTGGGGAGCTTTAAGTAGCTTGAATTGATAGGGGCAATAGATGCCAGTGCAGTAGAGGCCAGGGTGAGACTGAAGAGAAAGACAGGACTGCACGGTTTTATCAAGATTGAAATTTTATGTCATGCAAAATATGAAGTCATTGAAGGACTGGGGCTTGATCTCTTTGGGAAGAATAGACAAGAGTATGAGGAACAAGGCCTAATTTATATTCTTAATAATAAAATACAGCATATAACATCTTTGTAGGGCTGACATTAAAGTTTGTTATCCAAAGATGAAAGAATTGTCCTTTTTTTGTTGTAAAAAAAATCTATCAATCCAAATCTTAACATTTGATGAGACAAGGTAAAATTAACAGTAAAAGTAGAAAGATATGATAAAATGAATAGATAATCTTCAATAGGACTTTCAGTGATTGAAATGCAGAATCTAAGAATGTAGATTAAAGTTGTAATTATTACATGCACATTGATTTAAAGTAACATCTGCATTTACACAAAGCAACATCTGGGTTACCCCTAAAATGTGTTTGTAATTCTTTTGGATGGAAATATGGAGCCCTCTGACAGCAAAGTCTCCAGTTGGCTTGAGAGAAAATAAATGACCGTAGGAGGAACATTCCCAGGATGACCCTCTCTTCTCTAGAAAGGGGACTAAGGACTACAGAAAAAGAACTTCTGGCTTGCCAAAGTAAAATTCCAGGCAAAGGTTTGCTTATATGATGGGACAATTCAACCTTGTCAGTGCCTGATTTTTATTTGTTTGACCTTCAGTAAAAAAATGAAGCTTAAAAATACAAATAATTTCAAGCCTCAAAAAAGAGTTGACAATTCATTTTTTTTCTTTGGATAGTCTTTTGGATAAAAAAAGATTGGATAACGATAAAAAAACACATAACATCTTCTGATTTTAAATATGTTGTACCATTTCAGTAGATTTATGGATTCAACTGCTTATTCTTTACAGATGTGAAATTTTATTATACATTGCTAAGTAGTTTTGTTGTCCTTTTTCCAGTGGCCTATTTTTAGTCTAAATACTACCTCTGTAGCTTCTGACAAGGTTAACCACTTTTGAAATTCCTTTTCTTTTTCTTTGTGATGCTATTTTATCTCATTTATCTTCCTGTGTTTCAGGGTCTCCTCCTCAGCTTCTTTTCAAGTATTCTAAGAGTCTACAGTTCCAGCAGGTGTTAACTGAAGCCTGTTACATTCTATTATTGCCGTTAAGTCTATCATCTTATGGAGTTAGCTGATCCTGCCTGCCACCTAACCATGAAGAAACCCCAGAAATTCACCAACATTCCTTCTAAAAAGTATCCTAAGATGACAAGCTACCAGGCTCATCAGGTGTGTGACATCCATCAATCCTGTTGAAATCTGGAACTTAAACTTTAAGCTCCACCACAAGTTTCATCTTTATCACCATCCATCATTGCTCTAAATGCAAATATCCAGCTGTTTTCTTACTGTGCTTTCCTTTTTACCCTGTCTTCCAGTTTCTGTTGCTGGCCTCAATTCTCTTTTCTTTTTTAGTTATTTGTGGAAATAAGCATGGGATAAATCTTACTTTTCAATCTATCTTATTTTTTAAAACTATTTGAGATGAAGAAGGAGATAGACAGTGAAGAGCTTCCATCTACTGTCACTGCCAAATGCCTGCAGTGGACTGGGCTGGGCCAGGACAAAGCTGGGAGCCTGGAACTCAATCTTGGTCTTTCATCTGGATTGAAGGGAACCAAGGACTTGATCCATCACTGCTTACTCCCAAGGTGCACATTAGCAGAGAGCTGAAATTGAAATTGGGAGGAGAGCATGCACTGAAACCTAGCCTTGTATGGAATGTGGGCATCCTGAGTGACATCTTAGCTATTAGGCCAAACACTGGTCCCTAGTCTTTTCCAGCTATACTCTGTGAAAATCCTTATTTGTCGATAAATGAGTCCTCTCCATGTTAAACTTGCTTAGGGAATACTGTTTCCAACTCTTTGCCTTACATCCTCTGAAGGAATAGACTAGAACTTCCAACTATAGTTGTCTTTTTTTTTTTTTTTGACAGGCAGAATGGACAGTGAGAGAGAGAGAGACAGAGCGAAAGGTCTTTCTTTGCCATTGGTTCACCCTCCAATGGCCGCCGAAGCTGGTGCGCTGCGGCCGGCGCATTGCGCTGATCCGAAGCCAGGAGCCAGGTGCTTCTCCTGGTCTCCCATGGGGTGCAGGGCCCAAGCACTTGGGCCATCCTCCACTGCACTCCCAGGCCACAGCAGAGAGCTGGTCTGGAAGAGGGGCAACCGGGACAGAATCCAGCACCCCAACCGGGACTAGAACCCGGTGCGCTGGTGCTGCAGGCAGAGTATTAGCCAATTGAGCCACAGCGCTGGCTTGTATAGTTGTCTCTTAAGGAGTAGCACATGCAAGGGCTGGCACTGTGGCGTAGTGGGTAAAGCCACTTCCTGCAATGCCAGCATCCCATATGGGTGCCAGTTTGAGTCATGGCTACTCCACTTCCAATACTTGAGTCCCTGCATCCACGTGGGAGGCCCAGAAGGAGCTTCTTGCTCCTGACTTTGGCCTGGTCCAGCCTTGACCCTTGCAACCATTTGAGGACTGAACCAGTGAATGGAAGATTATCTCTCTGTCTCTCCCTCTTTCTGTGTGACTCTGCCTTTCAAGTAAAATAAAGAAATCTTAAAGAGTAGCACATGGAGATGAGGGAAAAGAATGGAAGAGAATCCAATTTGACAAGCGTTAGGGTCCAAATCTGTCATTTACAATTAATATGTTGAAACTTAATTGCCAGTGTCATAGTATTGAGGTGAGGACTAGAGGACATGATGAATTCATCTTGTCAGAACCTTCATGGATGTGATTAGGGCCCTTATAAAATGGCTGTGGGAGTAGATTTATCTCTGTCTCTTTGCCACATGTAGACACAATGTTTGCCCCTCCACAGGATGAAGCAACAAAGAACCATTCTGGAAGCAGAGACCTGGCCCTCACCAGATGTCAAACATGCCAATTCCATTTACCATTCATTTCCCAGCATGCAAACTGTAAGAAATACATTTCTCATCTTTATGAATTACCCAGTCTCAGATATCTTCTTATAACAGCATTAACAGACAACAGTATTATGGGCTACTGGTTTTGTGCCAGGCAGTTCTGGAAGTAAGATTGAATTTTTCTGTCATTCCTAATCCAGAATTGTTTCAGTTAGAAAACATCCTGCATTTATACATAGTTAGCTACCTAACTTTATTAAATGTGACCCTTTTTTTGCAATGATGGTTTTGTTCTCTACATGTTGCTCACAACATAATTTTTCACTTAGCATGAGAAGAGTTTTCTAATGTCATTAAGTATTTTATACACCAAGGCTGTAAAAGATTCCTTGTTATATATTAAGAGGATAAAGCATAATTAATTAATGCTGTATTGTTAGAGTTTAAATCTCCCTGTTCTATACTATGCCATAGCAATCAATCTTGTATACAACTCATTTGTGGTCATCTTTCATTAGATAAATAGACCCTAAATTCTGATTGGTACACATCTTTATGTGTTGAATTGTTAGGTCAAAGGGTATGTATGTACAGTTGCAAGTCTTTTTGTTGTTACACTAACAATAAATCAAGGTGAACTTGATTTTTAAAAATTTTTATTGGATATCCCAAGATGACGATAAAGCAACAGGATGATTCTAGTCACCCAGGGCAAAATAGATAGCTAAAAAGGAGACAAGATATATGCCAGAGATAGAGCCATGGTAAGTTCACAATGAGAAGCCCAGGAGACCAACAGAGACTGTGCAGATCCATGCTGAAAGAGCAAGGAAGAATGGGAAGCCGCAGAGGTGCGGTGGAGGCATGGACTCGGGAGGCTGGCGCCAGCCCCCAGTGGACCAGGTGAGACCGAAAATTGCGGGTCCATGGAGCTGCAAATAGCAGGAGGGAGAGCTTGGCAAACTGCTTTTGAAGTTCCATGCGGGGGCGGGGGGGCGGAAAGAAGGTATAGAGGAACAAACAGAGAGGTTGGGCTCCCCGCTGCCCATCTCCCTCCCTCACCTCTCCCCACCCAGACCTGCAGCCTGCTGTGAGAAGCCATCTTGTTTATTCACATCTTCAACTGTAAGCAGGGGACTGCCACCTGTGTACATGCCCATCAGTTGTGGGGGCCACCTCACCACACCCCTACCCAGGAATGAGGACCACAACATTTCAGAAGAATTCCATACCCACCATGCAAGCTGCACAACAAGAGTCCTGAATTTCGAACACTGAAGCCTGTTCCATCTGCCATTGTGAAGCAAGCCAGACCCCAGTAGGCAGGGCTCTGTGCTTCCACTTGCAACACACAGGCACATATTAGCTCATAACAGGGAAACCTCAACACAAGAAAATCTCCACAGATTACAGGTGCAGTTTTTTTTTTATTAAAGATTTATTTATTTTATTTGAAAAGCAGAGTCACAGAGAGGCAGAGGGAGAGAAAGAGAGAAAGAGGGAGAGGAAGAGGGAGAGGGAGACAAGGGAGAGGGACAGGAGAGAGAGAGGGGTCTTCCATCTATTGGTTCACTTCTCAGATGGCCACAATGGCCGGAGTTGTGCCAATCCGAAGACAAGAGCCAGGAGCTTTTTCTGGGTCTCCCATGCAAGTGCAGGGGCCCAAGGAGTTGGTTATCTTCCACTGCTTTCTTAGGCCGTAACAGAGAGCTGGATCAGAAGTGGAGCAGCCAGGACTCAAGCTGGCTTCCATATTGGATGCTGGCACTGTAGGCTTCGGCTTTACCCACTATGCCACAGCGCTGGCCCCTAGAGATGCAGTTTGTTAAGCAAGGTCATGGCTGGGAAAGAACTTTTTATTTTATTTTATTTTTTAACTTTTATTTAATAAATATAAATTTCCAAAGTACAACTTTTGGGTTATAGTGGCTTCCCCTCTCATAACCTCCCTCCCACCCGCAACCATCCCATCTCCCACTTCCTCTCCCATCCCATTTACATCAAGATTCATTTTTTTTTTATCTTTTATTTAATGAATATAAATTTCCAAAGTACGTCTCATGGGTTACAATGGCTTTCCCCCCCATACCGTCCCTCCCACCCACCACCCTCCCCTTTCCCACTCCCTCTCCCCTTCCATTCACATCAAGATTCATTTTCGATTATCTTAGTATACAGAAGATCAGCTTATTATACCTTAAGTAAGGATTTCAACAGTTTGTTCCCACACAGAAACATAAAGTGAAAAATAATAGATGATTTTTTTTAAATGATGATGAAATCAGATCAGACCTATTGTCATGTTTAATCCTAGTGAGAGTCAAGTTGGGAATTGATAGTTTCTTTTTTTCTTTTTTTTTTTTTTTAACAGAAGATCAGTTTAGTGTACATTAAGTAAAGATTTCAACAGTTTGCACCCCCATAGAAACACAAAGTGAAATATACTGTTTGAGTACTCGTTATAGCATTAAGCCTCAGTGTACAGCACATTAAGGACAGAGATCCTACATGAGGAGTAAATGCACAGTGACTCCTGTTGTTGACTTTACAAATTGACACTCCTGTTTATGGCATCAGTAATCTCGCTATGCACCAGTCATGAGTTTCCAAGGCTATGGAAGCCCCTTGAGATCTCCGACTCTTATCTTGTTTAGACAAGGTCATAGTCAAAGTGGAGGTTCTCTCCTCCCTTCAGAGAAAGGCACCTCCCTCTTTGAAGACCTGTTCTTTCCACTGGGATCTCACTCACAGAGATCTTTTTGCCAGAGTGTCTTGGCTTTCCATGCCTGAAATACTCTCATGGGCTTTTCAGCCAGATCCGAGTGCCTTTAGGGCTGATTCTGAGGCCAGAGTGCTATTTAGGACATCCGCCATTCTATGAGTCTGCTGAGTATCTCACTTCCCATGTTGGATCACTCTCCCCTTTATTTATTCTATCGGTTAGTGTTAGCAGATACTAGACTTGTTTATGTGCTCCCTTTGACTCTTAGTCCTTTCATTATGATCAATTGTGAACTGAAATTGATCACTTGGAATAGTGAGATGGCATTGGCACATGCCACCTTGATGGGATTGAATTGGAATCCCCTAGTATGTTTCCAACTCTACCAATTGGGGCAAGTCAGCCCGAGCATGCCCCAAATTATACATCTCTTCCCTCTCTTATACCCACTTTTATGTTTAACAGGGATCACATTTCAGTTAAATTTCAACACTTAAGAATAACTGTGTGATAATTACAGAATTAAACCAGTCATATTAAGTAGAACAGACAAAAAAAAAATACTATGAGGGATAATGTATTAAGTTGTCCATTAGCAGTCAGGGCTATGCTGATCAAGTCACCATTTCCCATAGTGTCCATTTCACTTCAGGAGGTTTCCTTTTTGGTGTTCAGTCAGTTGTCACCGATCAGGGAGAACATATGGTATTTGTCCCTTTGGGACTGGCTTACTTCACTCAGCATGATGTGTTCCAGATTCCTCCATTTTGTTGCAAATGACTGGATTTCGTTGTTTCTTACTGCGGTATAGTATTCTAAAGAATACATATCCCATAATTTCTTTATCCAGTCTACCATTGATGGGCATTTAGGTTGGTTCCAGGTCTTGGCTATTGTGAATTGTGCTGCAATAAACATTAGGGTGCAGACCGCTTTTTTCTTTATCAATTTAAACTCCTTTGGGTAAATTCCAAGGAGTGGGATGGCTGGGTCGAACGGTAGGGTTATATTCAGGTTTCTGAGGAATCTCCAGACTGATTTCCATAGTGGCTTGACCAGTTTGCATTCCCACCAACAGTGGGTTAGTGTCCCTTTTTCCCCACATCCTCGCCAGCATCTGTTGTTGGTAGATTTCTGTATGTGAGCCATTCTAACCGGGGTGAGGTGAAACCTCATTGTGGTTTTGATTTGCATTTCCTCTCCCATCCCATTTACATCAAGATTCATTTTCAATTATCTTTATATACAGAAGATCAATTTAGTATATACTAGGTAAAGATTTCAACAGTTTACCCCCACACAGAAACATAGAGTATAAAGTACTGTTTGAGTAGTGGTTTTACTGTTAATTCACATAGTACAACACATTAAGGACAGAGATCCTACATGGGGAGTAAGTGCACAGTGACTCCCTGTTGTTGATTTAATGATTGACACTCTTGTTTATGGCGTCAGTATCATCTGAGGCTCTTGTCATGAGCTGCCATAGCTATGGAAGCCTCTTGAGTTTGCCAACTCCGATCTTATTTAGACAAGGCCATAGTCAAATTGGAAGTTCTCTCCTCCCTTCAGAGAAAGGTACCTCCTTCTTTGATGGACCATTCTGAGAAAGAACTTCTAAGATCAATATTATTCACACACACACACACAAAAGAAATCAAAGAACTTGGAATAAATTTAACCAAGGATGTCAAAGATCTCTACAATGAGATTTACAAAACATTAAAGAAATAGAAGACAGACAAAAATGGAAAAAACTTCCATGTTTATGGATTGGAAGAATCAGTATCATCAAAATGTCCATTCTTCTGAAAGCAGTTTACAGATTCAGTGCAAAACTAATAAAAAAAAAAAAAACAGACATCCTTCTCCGATCTCGAAAAAATGATGCTGAATTTCATATGGGAACACAGAAGACCTCAGATAACTAAAGCATCCTTATACAACAAAAACAATTCTGGAGGCCTCACAATACCAGATTTCAAGACATACAAGACAGTTATAATCAAAACAGCATGGTACTGGTACTAAAACAGATGGATAGACCATTGGAACAGAAGAGGGATGCCAGAAATAGTCCAAGCATCTACAACCAACTTATATTCTTTTTTTTAAGATCTATTTATTTATTTGAAAGTCAAAGTTACACAGAGAGGAAGAGGGAGAGGGAGAGGGAGAGGGAGAGGGAGAGGGAGAGGGAGAGGGAGAGGGAGAGGGAGAGAGAGAGCGAGAGAAAGAGAGAGAAATCTTCCATCTGCTGGTTCACTCCCCAATTGGCCACAAGTGCTGGAGCTGGGCCAATCCAAAGTCAGGAGCTAGAAGCTTCTTCCAGGTCTCCCACGTGGGTGCAGGGGCCCAAGGACTTGGGCCATCTTCCACTGGTTTCTTAGGCCATAGCAGAGAGCTGGATTGCAAGTGGAGCAGCCTGGACATGAACTGGCGCCCATATGGGATGCCAGCATTCCAGGTGGAGCCTTTACCCACTATGCTACAGCACCGGCCCCCAACTTATATTCCACCAAAGAGGTAAAACCAATCCCTGGCACAAAGATAGTCTCTTCAACAAATGGTGCTGGGAAACTGGATCACCATATGCAGAAGTATGAAGCAATACCCCTACATTACACCTTACACAAAAATCCACTCAACATGGATTAAAGACCTATGAGCTGATACCATATAGTTATTAGAGAGCATTGGGGAAACCCTGCAAGACATGGGCACAGGCAGAGGTGCTGGAAAAGACTCCAGATGCACAGGCAATAATAGCCAAAATTAATAAATGGGATTACATCAAATGGAGAAGCTTCTGTACAGCCAAAGGAAGTCAGGAAAGTGAAGAAGCAACTGACAGAATGAGAGAAATTATTTGCAAACTATGCAATTGAGAAAGGCTCAATAACCAGAATATATAAAGAGATAAAAAAATTCACCACAACAAAACAAAGAACTCAGATAAGAAATGGGCAATGGACTTAAACAGACATTTTTCAAAAGAGGAAATCGAAATGGCCAACAGACTCCTGAAAAAATACTCAGGATCACTAGCCGTCCAGAACATGCAGATCAAAACCACAATGATGTGAAGAAAAAACTTTTTACCAAAATAAAGAGAACCATATATTAAGTATTTCATAGGTACGATTCTAAGGGGATTACTGTATTTCCCTCTCTGCCTCTCTCCCTCCCTTCCTTTCTTTTTTGTTTTTTAAATTTTTACAAAAACATAATTTCAATCTACTCTACAATTCCATGCTTAAGGTACCACTACCCATAATTTTCAATAAGTAGAAAGTAGAAAGACCACAATTCCATAGGCATATAAAGGAGATTTTTAGAACTAACGTGTCTGGTTCTCATTGGAAAGTTAAGCTATGTGATTGTTGATGGTTTGAAAAACACAGAAGAAGAAATGGAGAAAAATAAATGTAACATATAATTGTAAAAATAATGAACGTTAACACTATTTCTTAAGCAAAATTATAGTATTTCTTAACCCATTTTTTCACTGTATACATTATGAATGCTTTTACATGTCATTATACAATCTTCATAAACATTATTTTGTAGTAACTGTAAATGGCTCTATCATATGGATTTACTGTAATTTATTTAATCAATCTACCATTTTCGAAATTTGGTATTTTCCTAATGGAGTTTGTGGTTGCTAAAGGCTTCCATTACCTTGGCAGCTCATGGCAAGAGCCTTGGGTGATCACTAACATCATAAATAAGAGTGTTAATTGTTAAATTAACAACAGAAGTCACTGTGCACTTACTCCCCATGTAAGACCTGGGTCCTTAATGAGTTGTACTATGAGAATTAACTGCAAAACTTGTTTTAAGGCAGTACTTTATACATTGTGGGTGTGTGTGGGTGCAAACTGTTGAAATCTTAGTATAGAGTTGGTCTTCTGTATATAAAATTAAATTAAAAATGAATCTTAATGAATAATGGAAAGGGAGACGGAGTAGGAGGTGGGATGGGAGCGGGGGTGGGAGGGTGGGTATGGGGGGAAGAACCACTATATTCCTAAAGTTGTATCTATGAAATTTGCATTCATTAAATAAAAGCTTTAAAAATGCCCACTTTAAAAAAAAAGAAATTTGATATTTTCTAAATCAGACTCTTATAAATAATGTTGCAGTAAATATCTAGGTCCATAAATCTTTGTGCACACTTACACTTTCTTATTTGGGCTAATTGATGGGTCAGTTGTTTGACATTTTGGTGATATAATTAGAGAAAGATTGCATCAAATTTCACTTCCCCCAGCAAGTTATTGAAGTGCCTGTATATTCCTTGCCATTGCAAACATTGGATATTATGCTTTAAAAACAGGTTAATTTTATAAGTAAATTTATTATTAATTTTAATTTGATGGTAAAGACAGTTTTTTTTTTTTTTTGGACAGGCAGAGTGGAGAGTGAGAGAGAGAGACAGAGAGAAAGGTCTTCCCTTGCCGTTGGTTCACCCTCCAATGGCCACCGCGGCAGCTGCGCTACGGCCGGCGCACCGTGCTGATCCGATGGCAGGAGCCAGGTGTTTCTCCTGGTCTCCCATGGGGTGCAGGGCCCAAGTACTTGGGCCATCCTTTACTGCACTCCCTGGCCACAGCAGAGAGCTGGCCTGGAAGAGGGGCAACCAGGACAGAATCCGGCGCCGCAAGGCGGAGGATTAGCCTAGTGAGCCGCGGCACCAGCCGGTAAAGACAGTTATAAAAATATTTGTTGACCAATGTATTATAGTTGTAACATTAAAATTGGTTTTTAATTACATAAATAATACAAAATTTAAATATTAAGGGTAACGGATTTCTAAGTCCTTTTGTCATTTCCTTCATGTCTGATGCCATCCCTCTTTCCTACAGGTGACTGTGTTTATCAGTTTGGTGCATATCTTTCCAGATATTTCTATGTCTCTCCATGGAAGATTTTCAGTGTTGTATGCTTATATGTACACATGTAACTGGTATCATTATGTATATATAACTGGCCAAATTAGTTATTTTCTCTCAATTACATATGGTATATATTTCTGCTTTTTTAAAGTTAGGAAATATATTTTCCAGCTTCATTGTGATACAACTGACAAATATAAAAATTATATATATTTAAGGTATATGGCATGATGATTTGATATACTGTATACATTGTAAAAAGATTAGCACATACATTTCATCACTTGGCATAGTTACCTGTTTTGTTGTGATAAGAACACATCAAATTTGCTCTTCAAAAATTCTGAATATACAATACAGTTATAATTGGTATGCTATTTACAGCAGTATATTTAATAAGCAGTATTAACCTAATCAATTTTTTGAAGTCCTCAAGACATTTTCAAAATCAAATGATACAGTAGAGACTTCTGCATATTTCAAAAAATGTACATTATACAGTCCACATTTGCTGTTAACCAATGCAATAAATTATATAACCTACTGCTCCCTTTTTACTCTTCAGTTTCCCAACAAATCAGAATATTACTGATAGAGACACACACACACACACACACACACATAACCCTCAAGTTACTGAGAATTTCAAAGTTGTAGTTAGTTGTAGATTACAGTGTTTCAAATATATCAATAATGACAAATTATGGTGAGTATTAGGCCCAGCAGTTGTGATGCTGGTTAAAATGCCCGCATTCCATACTGGAGTGCCTAGATATCTGGTTCCCACTCCTGACCCCAGCTTCCTGATAATGCGGATCCTGAGAGGCAGTGCTGATGGCTTAAGTAAAGGGATTCCTGCCATTCATGTGGAAGATCTGGATTGAGTTCTTAGCTTCTGGCTTCAGCTCAGCCCAAATTTGGCTGTTGTAGGCATTTGCGGAGTAAACCAGAGAATGGAAGAAGTCTCTCTCTCTCTCTCTCTCTCTCTCTCTCTCTTTCTGTTTCTCTCTTTTTGTCTTCCTCTGGAAAAAAAATAGTCATAAGTCAGCATAAAAAATTTATGGGGAAATGAAAGCTAAACTCAGAAACAAATCCATAATTGTAAATGATTCAGTCAGAAGAAGAAAGAATGTGAATCAATTAAGCACTCAGCTCATGAAGTTAGAAGATCAATAATCCAAATACCTGGAACAGAAAAGAAAGAGCCTTTAAAAACAAATGTGTAAATAAATTTGAAAACAGAAATGGTTTAGGATTGATTTTTAAAATATCCAGAATTCATTTCCATGGAAACATGCATATATAAACAAAGTCAAAGGAGATAAAAACAAGAAAAAATAAAACTACTAAGATTAGAAATTGGAATTGGATGTTAATGTAGATATGTATGAGGTTTTTTAAAAAAGATTTATTTATTTATTTGAAAGGCAGAGTTGCTCAGAGAGAGGGAGAGACAGAGATCTTCCATCTGCTAGTTCACTACCCATATGGTCAGGGCTGGGCCAGGCCGAAGCCAGGAGTCAGGAACTTCCTCTGGGTCTTCCATGTGGGTACAGCATTCAAAGGACTTGAGCCATCTTGTGCTGCTTTCCCAGGCACATTAGTAGGGAGCTGGATCAGACGTGGAGCAGTCAGTACTTGAACCAGCACTCATGTTGGATGCCAGCCCTGCACATGGTATCTTAACCTGCTGTGCCACAGTGCTGGCCCCAAGTATGAGATTTTAAAGATGATCTAAAAATTTGAAAATATGGAAGAAAATGAAAATTTTGTAAGAAAAGAAAAGGATCAATGTTGTCTTAATAACCCTGGGAAAAAAATCATAAATCAATAAAACACTGAATATACTGAAAAGCACTCAAATTATGATGTTCACTAAAAAATGAAAGAGATTTATAGGTTTCTGCTACTCCCCCAAACTTCCATGAAGAAATAACTTGCATCTTAAATAAGCAATTTCAGGATTAAATAGAAGTTTAAAGGATGCTTAATTTGTACCTATAAAGTTAGCATAATCCTGTTAGCAAAATCTGACATAGATAGCACAGCAACAGAAATAATATTCCAATCTTATTTATGCACTTATATGGAAAATACCAAAGTATTTCGCAGTACATTATTATTATTATTTTAACAGGCAGAGTTAGACAGTGAGAGAGAGAGAGACAGAGAGAAAGGTCTTCCTTTTTGTTCCGTTGATTCACCCCCACAAATGGCCGCTACGGCCGGTGCATTGCACCGATCCGAAGCCAGGAGCCAGGTGCTTCCTCCTGGTCTCCCATACGGGTGCAGGGCCCAAGCACTTGGGTCATCCTCCACTGCCTTCCCGGGCCACAGCAGAGAGCTAGACTGGAAAAGGAGCAACCGGGACAGAATCCGGCGCCCCAACTGGGACTAGAACCCGGGGTGCCAGCACCACAGGCGGAGGATTGGTCAAGTGAGCTGCGGCACTGGCCCTCCCAGTAAATTATTATCATTGTTATGAGCATTGTACACTGTGATTAAGTAGGTTGTATTTATAAATACCATTGGTGTTTCAGTGCTAGAAAATGTATTAGTAAGGTTTATTTGAATTATACAAAATGTTTTAATTTGAAATTTTAATGAATGAAATTGAAGTAGACAGACAGAAATGGAAAGACATCTGTGTTCATGGATAAGAAGAATTAATATTGTTAAAATGTCCACATTACTTGAATAATTCTACAGATTCAATGTAATCCCTTTGGCAACCCTAATGACATTTTTCACAGAAAGAAAAAAATCCTGAAATCCATATGGAACCACAACAGATCTTGAATTGTCAAAGCAATATTGAGGAAAAAGAACACAGCTGGAAACATCATTCTACCTGATTTCAAAGCATACTACAAATTTGTAGTAACACAAACAGTGTGATACTGTTATGAATGCAAAAATATAGACCAGTAATGGAATACAGTATCTGAAAATAAATTCATGTATTTATGATCCGATGGATTTTTACTAATGCCACAAACACATAATGGAGAAAGAACAGTCTCTGCAGTAAATGGTATTGGAAAAGTTGGATATTCACATGTAGAAGAATGAAACATTAGGCTCTTATCATACACCATATAGAAAAGCCAACTAAAAATGGGGTAAAGAATGAGCCATGAGATTTGAAATTATAAAACTATTCGAAGAATATGTAGGCAAAGAGCTTCGTGATGTTGGCATTTCGGGAGTAAACCCAATCTGGACGCTGTCTCCATCTCACAAATAAATAAATACAAAATATTTTAAAAGAGATACAGAAGGCAAAAACACTTCTTATATCTCAATGATATTTATCGTATAGTAACAGTATTGTTTGATTTTTGTACATTCCTGGATTTTTTATATATGTATGATTATATATAGATATAGATTTATATGTAGATACAGGTTTCCATGTAGATGTTGAGATGTCTATTTGAAAGGCAGAATGACAGAGAGAGAGGTTGAGATGGAGAGAGAGACAGAAAGACACACACACACACACACATACAGAGATCTTCCATTTGCAAGTTAACTCCTCAAGTGTCTCCTCATCTAGGGGTGGGCCAGGATGAAGCCAGGAGCCAGGAACCCCATTCTGATCTCCTGCATGGGGCTCAGGAACCCAAGAAGTTGACCATCACCTATTACCTCCTATGCATATTAGCAGGAAACTGGATCAGAAGCAGAGTGGCCAGGACTCGAACTGGCACTCTGATATGGGATATGGGCATCACAAGTGGTGGCTTAGCATATTGCACCGCATGCCTGCCTTTGCGTAATTAGTTTAAATTAGGATCCAGAAATAGGTTGCTTTTTTGTAGTTGGTTGTTATGTTCCCTCAATCTCTCTTTTAAGATCATATATTTTAAAATCCATATACAGTAAAATTTGTCCTTTTTTATGAAGTTCTGTGGAAAATAGAGTTATGTTACTACCACCATGACCAAGCTACAGAATGGTTCCCCACAACCCACCCCTCAGATTCCCTTCTGGAGCTCATTCATAGTCAAATATTTTTTCCAATTGTAATGTTATTGGCAACTCCTTTGTCCCTATAGTGTTTCTTTTTCTAGAATGTTATATAAATTGACTCATAAATATGTAGCCAGTTTCTTTCTTTTTCTTTTTTTTTTGTGATGAGAAAAGTAAAAATGTATTCTCTTAGGAACTTTCAAGTACAGATGGTCCCTGATGTATGATGGATGATTTGACTTAAGATTTTTCAACTTTATGATGGTGTGAACATGATATGCATTCAGTAGAAATTGTACTTGAATTTTGATCATTTTCTGGGCTTACTGATATGCTGTACAATCTTCTCTCATGGTACAGGGCAGAGGCAGCAGCCACAGCTCCTAATGACTGCCATGGTCACAAAGGGAAACGAATGAAACTCATAGAGTGTGCTGTGATGTTAAGCTGGGATGTTTGGTCTGTTAGGCATATTAAACATGTTTTTAGTTTACACTGATTTCGGCTTACAGTGAGTTTACTTGGACTTTACCTTATCATAATTCTAGGAACCTTTGATATAGGATACAGGATTTTTAGCCATAATCTTCATGCTGTAATTAGATAATCAGAACTTCTTTGTCTTATAACTGAAATTTGAAACATATGAACAACATCTGCCCATGACCTACAATTTTCACCCCCTGGAAACCACTTTTCTACATCTGTTTATATTAGTTCAACCTTTCAAGGTTGCTCATATAAGTGGGATCATACATATTTGGCATTTTTAATTAGTGTAATATTCTCTAGGTGAATCCATGTTGTCACAAATTGCAAGATTTCCTTTTTAATGGCTGAATAAAATTCCGTGTGTGTGTGTGTGTGTGTGTGTGTGAGAGAGAGAGAGAGTGAGAGAGAGACAGAATGTGTGTGTATATCCCATTTTCTTTATCCATTTATCTATCACTAGTGACTTATTAATATGTCTTGGCTGTTGTGAATAATGTTGCAATGAACATGGGAGTGCAGGAATCTGTTCAATATCCTGAGTTCTTTCATTTTGGATATATACCCAGAAGTGGGATTGTTGCATCATATAATGTTTTTTTAATTTATTGAGCAAATCCCATACTGTATTCCATAATGGCTGTACTGATTTATATTTCCAGTAGTGGTGTACAAGAGTTCTCTTTTTCCACATCCTCATCAGTACTTGGTTATTCCTTGTCTTTTTACTAATAGCCATCCTAACAGATCTGAGGTGATACCCACTGTGGTTTTGATTTGTATTTCTTTGATAATTAGTGATTTTGCCTATATATTATTTCTTTTCATATGATTTTATTAAAGATCTTTACAAAGTAACATCCAGATTGGGTACAGCTGCCAAAGAGACCCTGTTATGCTGTGGGGACTGGCTGGGGCAGGGTAGGTGGCTTTGGCTTCCACCCTTCTGCTCTGAGATGGGAAGGGTGGGCAGGATCTCATCCTTGAGTTCCACAATGCTCATGCGGTCGGGCAGGGGCTTCTTAGGGCCAGTCTTACCCCATGGGACCCGGGGTAGCAGGATCCTCTCTTTGATGCCCAGCACACCCTGTCTGAGCAGCACATGGTGTACTGTGGTGTCAACAAGTAGTTAAACAGCATCCCCGCTGTGGATCATCAGGCCATCCACAAACTTCATGGATTTAACCCTCTGCCTTGGAGCATCCCAGACATCATGCCCTTGAAGCCCTTGGCTCTGCTCTCTATGGTGAACCACAGCACGCCATAGCAGGCCTTCTGTACTGCAACTCCTCCTAGCAGTTTGTAACCCAGAGATTCTGCCTCGGAAGTGGCGCATAGATCTCTTTAGGGCACCTTTTCAGTGTAAAGCTCTATGCTGCCCTCTGGGAAGTCAAACCTCTTTGGAAGGGCAGCAGTCAATTCCCTGATTTGCTGGTCCTTCTCACCAAGGATATTCTGTGTCCTGGTGGCTGAAGTAATGATTTCTGTCCTGGTTGGTGTAACTTGGACTTGAACTCAGAGTCGCCATCTCCAGGCAGCTCCTGGATGAGAAACTCATTCAGCTCAGCTTTGAAAATGCTATTAGTAACAAACTTCATCTTGGAAATTTGCACTGCCATTTTGCCACCGTGCATAGCCACAAGTATGTTTTTATACACCTGTTGGCTGTCTGTATGTTTTTTTCTTTTGGAGGAATATGTATTCAGATCATTTGCCCATTTAAAAATTGGATTACTTTTTTTAAATTATTGAGTTGTATAGGATCTTTTTATATTTTGGGTATTAACTCCTTTACATTATGTGGTTTGCAAATATTTTCTCCCATTCTGTAGATGGTCTTTTTATTTTCTTGACTGTTACCTTTGCTTATGTGAGAGCTTTTAGTTTGACACAATCCCATTTGTTTATTTCTGCTTTTCTTGTCTAAGATTTTGGCAATGAGAAGATTACCTCGACCAGTGTCAATGACCAATATTAATGTTTTCCTATGATTTCTTTGAGGAGTTTTATGACTTTAGGTTAGGTCTTATTTCTGTTTCAAGTTAACTTTTGTGTATGTTGTAAGGTAGGCATCTAATTTCATTTTTTGGCTTATATTTATCCAGTTTTTCCAACACCATTTATCAAAGAGAGTGTCCTTTTTCAATTATGTATTCTGAGTCTCCTTGTCAAAGATTTGTTGATTATGCATATCTGGGTTTATTTCTAGATTTTCAAGCTTTCAGCTTTGTATTCTATAGAAATGCAACTGATTTTTGTTTGTTGATATTGTATCAGACAACTTAACAAAATTCATTTATTTGTTCCAAATGTTTTGGTGGAGTTTTTAGCCTTTTCTTTATATAAGATCATGCTATCTATAAACAAAGAGTTTTGCTTCCATTCTGATTTAGATGTCTTTAATTTCTTTTTCTTGCCTCATTGCTCAGACTATGACTTCCAAGAATGTGTTGAGAGTCAACACCCTCATGTTGTTCCTTATCTTAGAGGAAAATTGTTCAGATTTTTCCAATGAATACCTGTTGTTGAGCCTACCAGTATTTTGCTACCCTTTACTGCTGAGTGAATAATACTGCATTTTATGGTCATATCATAGTTTGACCATTCCCCACTCAAAGGACATTTCACTTGTTTCCAGTGTGAATGTGAATAAAGCTACTGTAAATATACACAATTACACATTTAGGTTTTTGTGAGCCTCTTTCTTTCTTTCTTTCTTTCTTTCTTTCTTTCTTTCTTTCTTTCTTTCTTTTTCTTTTTCTTTTGACAGGCAGAGTTAGACAGTGAGAGAGAGAGAGAGACAGAGAGAAAGGTCTTCCTTCTGTTGGTTCACCCCCCAAATGGCTGCTATGGCCAGCGCTGCACCGATCCGAAGCCAGGAGCCAGGTACTTCTGGTCTCCCATGGGGTGCAGGGCCCAAGCACTTGGGCCATCCTCCACTGCCTTCCCGGGCCACAGCAGAGAGCTGGCCTGGAAGAGGGGCAACCGGGACAGATTCCGGCGCCCTGACCGGGACTAGACCCGGTGTGCCGGCGCCGCAGGCGGAGGATTAGCCTAGTGAGCTGCGGCACCGGCCTATATGTAAAATTTTTAAAAAAGATTTATTTATTTTATTTAGTTATGGAGAGGCAGAGAGAGAGAGAGAGAGAGAGAGAGAGAAAGAGGGATGGAGGGAGGGAGGGAAGGAGGGAGGGAGGGAGGTCGGTCTTCACTCCCCAGATGGCCGCAATGGCCGGAGCTGTGCTTCTGAAGGCAGGAGCCAGGAGCTTCTTCTGGGTCTCCCACGTGGATGCAGGGGCCCAAGGACTTGGACCATCTTCTACTGCTTTCCCAGGCCATTAGCAGAGAGCTGGATTAGAAGAGGAGCAGCCAGGACTGGAACCAGCTCCCATATGGGATGCTGGCACTTCAGGCCAGGGCTTTAACCCGCCGCACCACAGTGCCGGCCCCACATATGTAAACTTTTAAAGAAAGTGCTAAACACTCTAGAGATCTAGAGTACAGCATGAGGACTATGTAGTCTATGGAATACTACACAGTGGTAAAAAAAAAAAAAGAAACTTCGTCATTTGCAACAAAACGGAGGAATCTGGAAAACATCATGCTGAGTTAAATAAGCCAGTCCCAAAGGGATGAATATATGATAAGTTCTCCCTGATCTATGACAACTAACTGAGCACCTAAAAGGAAACCTGTAGAAGTGAAACTGACACTATGAGAAGCAATGACTTGATCAGCCCATGTCCTGACTATTGAGGAACCGCTTACTATTTTATCTTTTAGTTTTTTTAAATTAACTTTTTGTTTATTTCAATTTGATTATGATGTATAAGGGAGTTTGTTTCTTGAAGTTTGTAATTTTTAGTATTTCTACCAAACTTTCCAACTCTGTACTTTTTGTCTTCAGTGGAATATAGATATTTTTCAGCTATAATTTCTTCACATATGTATTCTCCGTATACTTTGTAAGATTCCAATGACATGAAATTTGGGCATTTTGATATTGGCCCATAGATCTGATACACTCAATTTTTTAAAATTATCTTTCTATATGCTTTCCAGATAAGATCATTTCATTCACCTATTTTCAACTATATTTTCTGTCCTTTCCATTGTGCTTGAACCCATATCATGAAGTTTTTTTTTCAGTTTTCTGTAGTTTTTTCTTCTAACATTTCAGTTTACTTTCATAGTTATTTTCTGCTAAGAAATTCTAATTTTTTATTTAATGGTGTTTATATTAATCTGATGGGGAATGGCTATACTATCTATTAAAGTCTTTGTTAATTCTGTCCCCTGGATAACTTGACTTCTTTTCATTATCTTTTTTCCTTTAGAATTGCTAATGTAACTCACTCTCCCTTTGAAAAGCTCATTGAGATGAAATTCACCTAAAATTGGCCATTTTAAAATGTACATTTAATGTGTTTGCAGTGTTTCATAAGCACCACCTTTATCAATTTCCAAAATACTTTCATCACCCAAAAAGAAAACTTTGTATCATTTAAGCAATCACTCCCCAATTTGTCTATTTTCCCAGCTCCTGGCAACCACTAACTAACTTTTTGTCTCAATGGGTTTATCAGTTGTGGATATTTCATATAAATGGAATCATACAAAATGAGATACTTTCTGGCATCTTTCACTTCACATAATACAGTCAAGGTTCATCCACATTTTGGATTCTTTTCAATCAATGAATAATATTCCATGGTATTTATTTACCACACTTTGTTTATACAGCTCTAGATGGCCATATGAATTGTTTCTACTTTGTGACTTCTGTGAATAGCATTGCTATAAACATTCATGTCTAAGGATTAGTTTGAGTACTTGCTTGTAATTGATTTGTGTATATACTTAGGAGCGTGATTGCTGTGACTTGTGGTAATTCTTTTTGAACTTTTTGAGAAGCTGTCACACTTCTCCAGAGTGGCTATGCTGTTTCACGTTGCCTGCAGAGTTACTCAATGGTTCTGGTTTCTTCCCATTTCGTTAATACTTGTTATATTTTGTAGTTTGTATTATAGCCATCCTAGTGTATGTGGAGTCATATCTCATGGTGATTTTGACTTTAAATTTCCTAAGGACTAATGATGTTGAGTATTTTTTCTTGTGTTGTTGACCATTTGTATATATTATTTGGAAAGATGTCAATTCATGTCCTTATACATTTTTGAACTGAGTTGTTTAACTTTTTGTTGTTGAATTTTAAGAGTTTTAAAAAATAAATTCTGAATACTAGAGAATTGTTGGATATATAACTCACAAAGATTTTCTCTAATCCTGTAGGCTGTTATCTGACTTTGTAGATAATATTCCCTGGTACACAGAAGTTTTTAATTTAGATGCAATCCAATTTATCTAACATGTTCAAATCCAAGGTCATTAAGACACCCTTATGTTCTATCCAAATAGTTTTATGGGTTTTTTAAAAAAGATTTATCTATTTATTTGAAAGGCAGAGTTACAGAGAGAGAGAAAGAAATCTTCCGCGCACTTGGTCACTGTCCAAATGGCTGCGAAGTTCGAGGCTGGGCTAGGCTGAAGCTCCATCTGGGTCTCCACATGAGTGGCAGAAGTTCAGGTACTTGGGCCGTCTTCTGCTGCCTTTCCAGGCACATTAGCAGGGAGCTGGAATGAAAGCTGAGCAGCTGGGACTTGAACTGATACTCTAGTAGGGATGCCAGGGATGCAAGTGGTACATTTCTATGGAAACTCTAGTAAATTAATAAATACATTGTCTTTACCTCAGAGTTTGTTATTTTTTCAAAGATTTATTTATTTATTTGAAAGTCCGAGTTACAAAAAGAAAGAAGGGGAGGCAAAGAGGGGTCTTTCATCTGCTGTTTCACTCCCCAATTGGCACAATGGCTGGAGCTAGAGCTGAGCCGATTCAATCCGAAGCCAGGAGACAGGAGCTTCTTCTGGATCCCCCACACAGGTGCAGGGGCCCAAGGACTTGGGCCATCTTGTACTGCCTTCCCAGGCCATAGCAGAGAGCTGGATTGGAAGTGGAGCATCTGGGACTCGAACTGGCACCCAAATGGGATGCCGGCATAGCAGGCGGCGGCTTTACCCGCTATGCCACAGCACCAGCCCCAAAGTTTGTTATTTTTATTGTACTTTTTGAGGAAACAACTTGGTTTTATTGATTTTTTTTCTGTTGTTTTTCCTATTCTCCAGTTCATTTGTCTTGACCTTGATGTTTATTATATCCTTTTGATATCTTTGTCTTTTTTTCCTTTTTTTTAAAGTTCATTAAATTATAAAGTTAGGAAAGGTGTATATAACTATAAATTTCCCTCTGAACTCTGCTTTTGATGCATCCTATAAGTTTTGGTATGTTGCATTTTTGTTCTATTTTATCTTAAACTATTTTCTAAGTTCATTTACAATTTATTTTTACTCCCTTGCTTAACAGCATGTTTTGTCTAATACTTATATATTTGTGAATTTTTCATTTTTTCCTGTTATTGATTTTGTAATTCTCATTGTGGTTTGAGATTGTTCTTTTTGTGATATTAATATTTTACAATGTGTTAAAACTCTTCTGGTAGTCTAACCTATTCTATCATCTCCTATCTCACAAATGTCATATATTTGGTTGTGGTACATGAACTCATCTTTCTTTTTTAATATTTATTTGTTTATTTGAAAGTCAGAGTTGCACAGAGAGAGGAGAGGCAGAGAGGGAGAGGGAGAGGGAGGGGGGGAGAGAGAGAGAGAGAGAGAGAAAGCGAGCGAGAGAGAGAAAGCGGTCTTCCATCCACTGGTTCACTTCCCAATTGGCCGCAACAGCTGGAGCTGCGCCCATCCGAAGCCAGGAGCTTCTTCCAGGTCTCCCACGTGGGTGTGGGGGCCCAAGCACTTGGGCCATCTTCTACTGCTTTCTCAGGAGGTCATATTAGAGGCGCGATTGAAAGTGTAGCAGCCGGGACTCGAACCAGCGCCCAAATGGGATTTTGGCACTGCAGGTGGCGGCTTTACCCACTATGCCACAGCGCCGGCCCCTTATCTTTCAATCTCATTTTGAAGTATCATATTTTGCTGATATAGCTATTCTTGCTTTTTGAGCGACAGTATTTGCATGGAATATCTTTTCTTTCATTTTATTTTCAATGTGTTTGTGTTTTTGGCTTTAAAGTTAGTTTCATAGAAAGTTCATAATTGAAGCTTTTGAAAATTCTATCCATTTCCCAGATCTCTGTCTTATAATTGAAAAGCCAAATCTATTTATGTTAAAGTAATTATGGATAACAATGAGTTACTTCTGTCATTTTACTATTTTTTTCTATGTATCATCTCTTCATTTTTCTGTTCCTCCATTCCTGCTTTCTTTTCTGTTTAAGTGTTTTTTTGTATTATACTTTTTATAAGTTTTTTATTTATATAAAGGAAACAAATTTCATGTATTTCATATAAACAATTTTAAGAACATTATGCTAGTTCCCCTCCCACACTTCCTCCTTTCCTCACTCCCACCCTCCTGTCTCCTCTTTTCTTGCTTCTTTTAATTTTTTTTAAAGATTTTTTTATTTAATTGAAAGTCAGAATTACACAGAGAAGGAGAGGCAGAGAGAGAGTTAGAGAGGTCTTCCATCGCTGATTCCATTGCTGATTCGTTACAGTTGGCTGCAATGGCCAGAGCTGTGCCAATTCGAAGCCAGGAGCTTCTTCTAGTTCTCCCATGCAGGTGCAGGGGCTCAAGCACTTGGGCCATCTTCTAGTGCTTTCCCAGGCTACAGCAGAGAGCTAGATTGGAAGTGGAGCAGCCAGGACTTGAACCTGTGCCCATATGGGATAGCAGCACTGCAGGCAGCAGCTTTACCTGATATGCCACTGTGCATAATTTTATAATGGCATACTTTCAATTTACTTTGTAATCAGAAGCTTAACCATCCACTAAATATAGAATCCAACAAGTAGTAAATAGAAAAACCACTATTCCTCAGGAGTATAGACAAGGTCTATTAACAATAATCAAATCTCAAAATGTCAGTTTTGGTTGTATATATTACATTTTTTGTACTGTGTATTGTACCTTTAAAATTCCTTTGTAATTTCCTTTTTAAAATTTATTTTATTTATTCAAAAGGCAGAACTACAGAAAGAGGGAGAGAAAGAGAGAGAGATCTTCCATCTGCTAGTTCAGTGGCCAGGGCTGGACCAGACAGAAGCCAGGAGCTAGGAGCTTCTTCTGGGTCTTCCATGTGAATGAAGGGGCCCAAGCAGTTGAGCCATTCTGCATTGCTTTCCCAGACGTATTAGCAGGGAGCTGGATAGATAGAAGAGCAGTCGGGACTTGAATCAGCTTCCATATGGTATGCCAGTGTTGCAGGCTGTGGCTTTACCCACTACTCCACGGTGCTCACTCCTATAATTTCCTTTTCTGTGCATTTTTAGTTTGTTTTATCACTGATTATTCTGAGTATTTAATTCTATAATCTTACAGTAATCTATTTTGTATTAATACTATCCTATGTACAACAGTATACAAAAACTGTATTGGTATACAGCTCCTCCCTTCCCCTTTATATGGTCATAAGCTACATTTTTATGTATTATGTATCCATTAACATTGATCTATGATGATTGTTTTCTTCACTTTAAAAAAATCATATAGGTAAAAAATAGTTATAAATATACAATAGCACTAATTCCTATGTTTACTCACATAGTTACTACTGTTTTTTATTTTTTCCAAAGATTTTACATAGCTGTCTATAGTTCTTTCATTTTTGCCTAAAGGAATGCCTTTAGTATTTCTTTTAGGGCAGATATAGTAGCAATAACTATATCAGTTTTTTTCTGGGAATGTCTTAATTTTTCATTGAATTTTTTTTTTTTGAGAGACAGAAAGGGCCCCCATCTGCTGGGTCACTTCCCAGATGCTTTTGACAGTCCAGATTGAGCGAAGGTGAAAGCCACGATTCTGGAATTCAATTCAGATCTACCATTTGAAGGGCAGGAGTCATTATTGCTGCTTCCCAGGTCTCCATTGACAGGATGCTGGATTCAGAAAGTGGAGGTATGTATTGAACCTAGGCACTCCAGTATGGGACCCTGAGCAGATTAAGTGCTTAGGGCAAATGTCCAGTGTTAGATTTCACCATCTCAGCAATGAATTGCAAGATACAGTCCCAGGATTACTTTCTTGCCCTTCTCCCTAGAGTCTAGAATATCGTTCCTCTCAGAGTTGAGAGGGAGGAGTGGTGGAGGCAGTCTTTTGGCTGCCCAGGCTTATACCAAGCTGGGTTTTACCTGAGTCTCCCAGCTACTGGAACCTGCACAGTTTTAGGCTTGTATGCTAGTCCAGAGTGTAGCTGGTGGTGATGCAGGCTGAAACACAAGTCCATCTCATTGGGGGTAGAGATCCCCTCCTGATACCAGATCAAATCTAGGGGTTGTATTTGCGAGCATTGCCCTGGGTATAGGGGCCTTTGGGCTCAGTGTTATACTAGGTCTCACTGCAACAGACCTGGTACTGAGCTCCAAGGCAAAATCCAATGCTCTTTCTTGCCTAACTCCCCTCAGGCTGGAATTGTTTTCTGGAGGTTGGGGGAGGATTGGTGGAGGTGGTCCCTTGGCTTCATGTCTGAGGAGGGTCCAGAGGCTCAATCTGCAGATAGTGGCCTTGGGGCAGAGTCTATGGGGCCCTGTATAGTATTGGTTTAATTTTAACAGACCCAGACTGCTTTTCAAGTATGAGATCTGCATTTAATTCCCTCTCTTTTCCCCAAGCATGAGGGTCACTCTGCATGCTAAGCTACTTGGACCTTGGGGAGGGATGTCTGTCTCCTGGTTTCTTCAACGCATCTTTTCTTATTATGATACTAAAACAGGCACTGTGGCCTCTCACCTAGCTTCCTTAGCTCTTATGAAGGGGACTTAATGCATGAATAGGTATTTAAATTAGTCTCTGTGGGGAGATGATTGTGGATCAGTTTACCCAGCTGCCATCTTGCTCCTCCACTTTCTGTTGGGTTTTCAACCTGTATATTATTGTTCAATTATTTTGTTGTAAAAATTTTTGAATATTTTCTTTATACATAATAATTATATTTGCATTGTGTGCTTACATATATGATACAATATAGCAATTTTAAAAAAAGATTTTATTTACTTTTTTGAGAGGTAGAGTTACAGATACAGAGAGGGAGAGACAGAAATGTTTTCCATCTGCTGGTTCACTCCCCAAACGGCCGCAATGGCCGGAGTTAGGCAAATCTGATGCCAGGAGCCAGGAGCTTCTTCCAGGTCTCCCACGTGGGTGCAGGGGCCTACGGACTTGGGTCATCTTTCTGCTTTCCCAGGCCACAGCAGAGAGCTGGATCAGAGGAGGAGCAGCCAGGACTAGAACTGGCGCCCATATGGGATGCCAGCATTTCAGGCAGAGGCTTAGCCCATTACACCAGAGCAGCGGCCCCCAAATATAGCAAATTTTTTAAATTAATTAATTAATTTTTTGACAGGCAGAGTGGACAGTGAGAAAGAGAGACAGAGAGAAAGGTCTTCCTTTGCCGTTGGTTCACCCTCCAATGGCTGCTGCGGCCGGCGCGCTGCGGCTGGCGCACCGCGCTGATCCGATGGCAGGAGCCAGGTACTTATCCTGGTCTCCCATGGGGTGCAGGGCCCAAGCACTTGGGCCATCCTCCACTGCACTCCCTGGCCACAGCAGAGATCTGGCCTGGAAGAGGGGCAACCGGGACAGAATCCGGCGCCCCAACCGGGACTAGAACCTGGTGTGCCGGCGCTGCAAGGCGGAGGATTAGCCTAGTGAGCCATGGTGCCGGCCCAAATATAGCAAATTTTAAGAGCATAGGTTCTGAAGTGATATTCACTTGTGTTTGATTTATGAATCCATTGATTAACTATAAGAACCTAGACTATTCCTTGTCTTCTCTGAAACATAGTCATTTCTATAGTGGACATATTTTATATGACTATGAAGTATTGTGATCTATGTAATGTACTCAGTACAGTGCCTGACACATAATAATCCATTAGTAGATGTTAGCTGACTGTTTTCTTCCAGAATTTAATGTTGTGGGGTAAAGTGTGAGATCAGTCGTTTTAAATTCTCCTGAAGTAATATGATAGGATGTGGATTATTTTATGCTTATCTATTAGTTTGTATCTTTTCAGCAGAGGAGTGTTATTTTATTTTCTGTTGTGTTTCTTGTCGCTAATTTTTTTCATCATCTTATTCTTATTTATTCTTTAGGGAATATAAGTGTGCCTATGATTATTGTGTTTCCTATGTATTTTCTGTTATTTTAGTAAATCTTTGCGATTCTTTGTTTTGTTCCATTTTTCTCTACATCAGTTTTATCTACTGTGTTCTTTTGTGTCATACCTATTTGATGTAAAATATCCCTTTTTGGAATCTCATTGGATTGATAGATAATTTGATTTGATCAAGATGTTGCTAGGCAGGAGTCACTGTGCACTAATTCCCCATGAAGGACCTCTGTCCTCAACGAGTTGTATTATGAGAGTTAACTGTAAAATTAGTTCTCAAATAGTTTTTTTGTGTGTGTGCAAGTTGTTGAAATATATACTTTAGTATAAAGTTGGTCTTCTGTATACAAAGTAATTGAAAATGAATCTTAATGGAGAAGGGGAGTGGCAAGGGGAGAGGGAGGAGGAGGAGGGGTGGAAGTGTGGGTGGGAGGGCAGGTATGGTGGGAATAATAACTATATTCCTAAAGTTGTATTATTGAAATTTATATTTCTTAAAAAATAAATTTAAAGACGATATTGCTAGGTATGTAATGAGTTAATGACACTGTTTTTATTTTGAGTTTACATTTAGTATATTGAATAAGTCAAACATTTTAAAATTACATAGGAAACAAATAGTTAAAGTTGTGAGTCACCTCTGAAGGGCGCATTGGGTATTTTCTAAGATTATTCTCTTACAATCCTCCCGTTTTTGTCAGTCTTCTCTGGGATTTCCAGGCAAACTGTTTTCCTTATCTCTGACAGTTCTTTACAATCTCCTTTGTGGATTGCTACATCTTGCTTACCCATATATTCCATGTAAAATATGAAGGAAGCAAAGAATATGCCTGGGGAAAACATTGTTTTGTTTTCCTCGTGCAATACTTTATCTGTCTGGAAGTGTGTGTGTGTATATGTGTGTGGGTGTGGGTGCGTGGTAAATGGGTATGTGTGTATTGTGGGAGAGAATCATACTGTTCCTTGTAAAATTAATGATTTGTTTAACAGTTCATTTCCTCTCAATGAATATTAGTTACAACTTTGTATAAACCAAACTCTGTGATTTTTCTAGAATATTAATCGAATTTTAAAATCTGTATGTTTATTTTACTACAATAGCAAACTGTTTAATTAGTCTGACAGTAAAATTCACTTTGATAAGGGAAATTTTTATCAGGGTTCTCTTTCTTTCTTCTTCTCAGCACTTGACTCCTCCAGTTTTACATCCAGAGCAGTTGAAGGGTAAAACAGTGGCCTCTTATGCACCAAGTCAGGGTTTAAACTCTGTCCTGTTCTCATTGAGTTCCCTTCTCAGTATATCTAGCTAGACTTTTATATCTTAAAGCAGACAGGAAAGCACATGATGCTGCATTCATTTGAGCTCTAGGATTTATGATATAAATGGCAGGTTCTTTGGCCTCCAGGTTATTTTTTAAAGATTTATTTTTTGAAAGGCAGAGATATTTCTCACTCTGAGATTTTATATATATATGAATATATATTATATAGATAAATATATAATATAAATGTATTATAATATATAAATATAAATTATATATAAAATATAAAAATATAATATAAATATATATATATGAGACAGAGACAGAGAGAGCTCATCATCTGTTTATTCACTCCCCAAATATCAGGACCAGACCAAAGCCAGGAGCCAGGATATCCATCTGGGTCTCTCAAATGAGCGGCAGGAACAAAAGTACTGTTGCTTTCCCAGGCAGATTAGCAGGATGCTGAATCAGAAGCAAAGGAGCTGGAAGTGGAACCAACACTTTGACTTGGGATGAGGATGTCCCAAGTGGCAGCTGCATGGAAGCCCACTCTTCTTTGTATATATGTTCAGAAATTATCTTCTGGAGTCCTAATAAGAATCAATTCTTTCCTAACAAAACATGACACTTTAAAATCAAAAGCCTTTTGATTTTTAGGCATTTCTTTCTTATGGGTTGACAAATATCTCCATAGAATATCAAAAGCTCAACTTGCAACTCTGTTTTAGTTTGTATCAACTTTTCTTCTCTCAGTTGCTGCTCTGTTGGTGAAATGTAAAGTTATTGATGCAGAAGAGGGTAGGAATGGAACAGGCTCTTAATTATCTCAAAATATTCTGTTGGTACCTAAGAAAGCATAATGATCATCACCAGTAATTAAATCAATGGAAATAATATAATATACTTTTGTAGATGATATTTTTAAACATTAAAAATTTTGCAGTATGGGACTGGCACTGTGGTGTAGTGGGTAAAGCTACAGGCACCTGCAGTGCCAGCAACCCATATGGGCGCTGGTTCGAGTCCTGGCAGCTTCACTTCTGATCCAGCTCTCTGCTACTGCCTGGGAAAACCATAGAATATGGCCCAAGTCCTTGGGCCCCTGTACCCATGTGGGAGACCTGGAAGAAGCTCTTAGCTCTTAGCTTCAGATAGGCACAGTCTGGCCATTGCGGCCATCTGAGTGAGCCAGCAGATGGAAGACCTCTCTCTCTTTGTCTCTCTCTTTCTCTCTCTGCCTCTGCCTCTCTGTAACTCTGCCTTTCAAACAAAAATAAATACTTTAAAAATATCTTGCAGTATTAAAGTTTGGCAGTTCTTGGGGGAATTGGTATTATATAATTTTGATGAAAGTGCAAATTTTAAAAATTACAAGGGACTGGCACTGTGGCGTAGCAGGTTAACACCCTGGCCTGAAGCACCAGCATCCCATATGGGCACTGATTCTACTTCTGATTTAGCTCTCTGCTGTGGCCTGGGAAAGCAGCAGAAGATGGCCCAAGTCCCTGGGCGCCTGCACCCGCGTGGGAGACCCAGAGGAGGCTCCTGGCTTCGGATCAGCGCAGCTCTGGCCATTGTGGCCAACTGGGGAGTGAACCAGCGGATGGACGACCTCTCTCTCTCTCTGCCTCTCCTTCTCTCTTTGTGTAACTCTGACTTTCAAATAAATAAATCTTTAACAACAACAACAAAAAAGCCAATACAAACCCAGGAGCCAGGAGCCTCCTCCAGGTCTCCCACATCGGTGCAGGGTCCCAAGGACTTGGGCCATCTTCTACTGCTTTCCCAGGCCATAGCAGAGATCTGGACTGGAAGTGGAGCAGCTGGGTCTCGAACTGGCGCCTATATGGGATGCCGGTGCTTCAGGCCAGTGCGTTGACCTGCTGCACCACAGCGCTGGCCCCAACAACAAAAAAATTACTATAGATACTTTGTTGAGAAAATTTGGTATTATCTATTATAAATAAGATAATGACCATGTCCTTAATATGTAACTTAATTTCTAAATAGGGTCTCTACAGAAATAGTTTTGTTTTCTGGGGCTGGCATTATGGCATAGCGGATTAACTTCTGCCTGCGATGCTAACAACCAAAATGGGCACCAGTTTGAGTCCTGGCTGCTCCCCTTCTGATCCAGCTCCTCGATAATGCACCTGGAAAAACAGTAAAAGGTCGTCAGGTGCTTGGGCCTCTGCACCCATGTGAGAAACTCAGATGTAGGCTCCTGGCTTCAGCCTGGCCCAGCCCTCGTTGTTGGAGCCAGTTGTGGAATGAACCATGTGTTCTAAGATATCGTTGCTCCCTAGTGTAAATTGATCATTCTGAATTCTGGGTTCCCATAGAATTTGATGTAAGCTGCTCTTACTTGGTTTCATTATTAGACTGTCTTTATGTCTGTCTTCCAAAATTAGTCTTGTGACTTCCTCTTTGGAAGATACTCATTTTTTTTTATTAGTTTTAGTGTCTGCAATTCCTATCAGTGTGTGGAATGGAATAGGTTCCTTGTAGTGCTGATAAAATGATGTATGCATGTGAAATTCTGTGGTAATGCTTCAATCAGGAGGGTTCCATTAGAATCATTATTGCAATTGCAAAATAAATTGTTGCTCCTGACTTGAGATCCCTAGATATGTGTATCCTAAAAAGCTATCACAGTTAATTGTGATATGCACTTTCAGACGAACAAAGGAGAATTGGCCATTATTCAGGGAAACCTGAGAATCTAAGCCTTCATTAGAGTATGTAAATAATGATTATGAATGAAACAAGTACTAATTTCTTTGTCATAGAACCAGTGACTTTCATCCAGGTTTAATATCCAATGGTCCTCACTCTTTAGTATGGTTATTTAATTGGACTTTCAACTTGTCTTTTCACAAGGCATCCCAGATGTTTCTGGTGCGTATGCTTGCTTAATAACTTCTGTTGATCAGATAAGTCACTTTTGGTGCTCACTGGTGGTAAACTTAAGGTTAACTTCACCATTCTTGAAGTGTTTTTAACTCAAAATATTGTCTGTTCTAAAGACTTCCTTTCCTGCAGATTGACAATGGTTCCTGTACTATGGGACAGACTCACCCATAGGACTTGCAGTCTGGTACCTAAGAGGTATGATTTGAGCTATCCTTTGCAGCACATTTATTTGTGTTCCAGAAATAATTATCCTTTTAAGTTAAGCATTGATTTGTTCCTCATCCTTGGCTTTCTTTTTAAATGGTGTGAGGTTCTATCACTAAAATCTTAGTCTGAATGAATGTATCAGATATATTCCTTTAGCCATGTAGATTTTGGATTCCTATGGGAGAAGTCTAAAGGCATTGACTGGAGAGATTAAATGTTATATGTAATATTCCTAAAGTTATACCTATGAAATTTGCATTCATTAAATCAAAGCTTTTAAAAAATAAGTGTTATATGTAAGGTCATCTTTCCTTAGGACCTCTATGCCTGAAGCAAAAGGGGAATCTCTTAGAAGTCATTCTGAGATTTTTGCCACTTGTGATTCGTCACTGATGACTGTTGCTCCTGCCATGCAGCAATGGGATCCTATGCCTCCTTTAATTTATCTGATTCAATTTGGTTTGGTAGAATAAAGCATGACATTATTTAAGGCCTTAAAGTAGTAAGTGATAAATAAAAATAGTGCCACGAATCCAGAAAACCTTTATTTCAAGGAACAGTTTGCTCTCCTGAAAGGAAGTGTGGCAGAGTAATGACAACTCACAACCTCTAGTTCTGATCTGTTTGAATTCCATTCCCAACTCTAACATTTAGTAACTTTGTGACTTTAGGGCACTTTATTTAATATCTCTGCGTCTCTGTTTCCATTGGTCATATGAAAGAACAATAGTAGTTAATGCCTTCTTGCCTAGTTCCAGAATATTCTTCATATGTCAAACAATCTTGAACAGTTTTTGACTGAAATACTGTGGTGGAATGAGAGGGCCATGCCAAGGTGGCCACTGGCAAGTGAGCATTAGTTATTCAGGAATGGCTTTGGAAACTGCCTGGCAACAGGCTGTGATTGGATGGCTTTGGAAACTGCCAGGCAGGCTGTGATTGGATGGGGCATAGACCGCCCCTTGACCAGACTGGCTGGTCTTGGCTATATAAGATGTAGTTTCAACTGAAATAAACGAGTCTGCCGGCTGCTCGCCTCAAGCCTGCTTTCACCCGACTCCCCGGGTCTGTGTGGTGACTCTGCGCCTCTTGCCCCCACTACGCTGCTCCTCTCAGAAACGAATCCACTGCAACATTGTTGAGAAATCAACGGCAACAAAATACAATGGAAATTCAGATGTGGAGAGGATGAGTTATTTCTTTTACCCACTTAGATTCCATTTTCAAATTTTGCCTGCATTGTTGATATTAGGAAAAGCTTTTTCCTTGAGACAAAATAAGTCTCTTACACTAAGGCATGTTTTCTTTCGCTTGCAGGTCAGAACAAGATAACCATATCCCAAAAGAACAACTCAACCCCAGTATTGGTATTATTAATTGCCACTTCAGTTTTGCCAAAGCCAGGCATTCTTATTGACAACATGTTCTGTCTGATGAAAAAGGACTGTGTACCAAACATATTTTGCTCTTAAATAATTAATTATTTGTCACAGGATGATGCTATAACAGTTAATGCTAGGTCACACTGAGCTGTCAATTTCTATAAAGTGACCCTGGCTTAATGGTGCAGAATATTATTTTGTGTTTTAGAAATTTCCTGATGTACATCTTTGAAGTGAACTAGTCAAATGTTTAAAGTAGGGAGTAGTGACCTATATACTCCATAGCTGATGAAAGCTTATTTCAGTGGGAGTGAGAACTGGGCTTACATCAGCTAAAACTTTGGCTTTCAACTTTGCAGTTCATGGTCACGTTGGGATACCAGGCTAGGAGGGACCTGTGCTACCAACCAATATAACCTGCTGCTGAGACTGAATTTTGGTTGATGATGTGAATTGTAATGAAGTCTGCTTCTCTATCTTGATGCTGAGCAAAGAGTAATCTGAAGTCTCCATTGGAGAACTGAATAGTATCCCTGGTCTCAGTATGTAGTAGATCAGTGCAATGCTCTATGTAGTGACAAGATGGCCTATGAGATTCTAAAAAAATAAATAAATAGCAGCTGTTTCTCATCTCAGACAACTATTTCTGTTTTCTCAAGATCTTTAATACTGCTGAGAAATGGAAGTAAACATTTCTTAGAAGCATGTAAGAAAGATATTGCCCCTATATATTAGTCTTTTGGGAAACCTTAATTCAGATGGTTAGAGTATAACCAGGTTCAGCTTCTAATTATTGCCTAATATTGGGATTGATCCATATTTTCTGTTTTTAAAATTGGACAGTTTTTTTTCTCCATTATTTTTGAGTTGGCACTTGTCTTCATAGGGGAATTGAGCTCATACAGATCACTGATAAACAGGTTCTTTGGTGTGAGAATATCATTTCTAGACTAGAGGTGTGACATGATGTGATAGAATGCTGGGGTTGTAAGAGCTTTGAATTATGAGTTAAACTTGTATTTCTTTATTGCACTTCCAACAAATCTAAAGACACTCCCATTCTCTGGGCCTGTTTTCACACTTGGAAAATCAGCATTTAGAACTTAATAACTCTACAGGCCTTTATTTCTGTAATACCTCTTAAGACTATGATGAAAACAATATTTTAGGGGCCAGTTCTATGATGTAGAAGGCTAAGACACTGCTTGCAGTGCTGGCATCCCATATGGGCACCCTTTTGAGTCCTGGCTGCTCTACTACAGATCCAGCTCCCTGCTAGTGCTCCTGGGAAGCAGCAGAAAATGGCCCAAGCCCTTGCGCTCCAGCACCCACATGGGAGACCAGTAAGAAGCTCCAGGCTCCTGGTTTTAGTCTTTCCCAGCCCTGGCCATTGTGGCCATTTGGGGAGTGAACCAGTGGATGGAAGATCTCTCTCCCCTTTTCTCTCTGTATCTCTGCCTTTCAAATATAAATAAATAAAAGCTTAAAAAAGAAGAGAACAGTATTTTAGGAAGAAAAGTTTTCCACCTATTCAGGCCACTCTAATCATGACTTTGGCAAATTTCTTGTTTGTAAAGTTCTTATTCTCCCTGAGTGAATTTAGTTATTCACTCTTTCTACTTTATCAGGATTGTTTATTGCCTCCGGAGAAAAATATAACTATGTTTCTGAAAATAATTTTTAGATTTTATTTTTATGACAATTTTACATCTGCATAAAAATGGTTTTAATAATATAGAATTCCATACAGTCATTCCACCTCTGCTACCACCCCTGGCACACAGCTTGTCCTATTATTAATCTTTTACATAAGTATGGTACATTCATTACAATTAATGAACCAATATTGACATACTATTTTTATTAACTAAAGTCCACAGTTAGTATTAAGCTTCACTTTTTACATTGTACAGTTTTATACTTTTGACAAATGCATAATGATATTTATCCACATTATGGTTTCATACAAATTAGTTCCACTAACTTAAAAATGCCTATCCTTCACTTATTTATACCTTCTCTCTCTCTTCACAAATTCCTAATATGCAATTATCTTTTTGCCGTCTCTATATTTTTGCCTTTGCTGAATTGTCATACAGTTGGAAGCATACAGTACATAGCATTTTTAGACTGGTTTCTTTCACTTAGCAGTATGCATTTGAAGTTCCTGCATTGCTTTGTAAACATGGTAGATCACTTAATTTCTGAATAATATTCCGTTTCATATGTGTACCACAGTTTATCAATTCAACCACTGACAAACATCTTAGTTACTTCCAGTTTTTGAAGATTAGATGAATTATTTATTGCACTTCTAACAAATCTAATTAGATGTTATAAATACTCATGTTCACATTTTTGTGTTGACATATAATTGCAACTCAATTAGGAGTGTGGTTGATGAATTGTATGGTAAGGCTTTATTTAGCTTTGTAAGGAACTAAAAACAGTGACTATAGCACTTGGAATTGCCACCTGCAATGAATGAGAGTTCTTCTAGATCTACATCCTCACCAGTGTTTGCTTTTGTTATTGTTTTAGATTTTGATTATTCTGTGAGGTGTATTGTATTATCTCATTGTGTTTGTTTTCAAAAGATGTATTCATTTGAAAGGCAGAGTGACAGGGAGAGAGAAAGAGAAAGACAAAGAGAGAGTGAGAGCGAAAGCGAGAGCATTTCCATCGACTGCTTCACTTCCCAGTTGGCCTCAATGGTCAGTGTTGGTCCTGGCCTCCCACATGGGTGGCAGGGGCTCAAGTACCTGGGCCATGGTCCACTGCTTTCTCAGGCACAAGAACCCAATAAAAATGAAAAAAAAAAATCTGAATACTTCAATGGAGATATACAAATGTCAAATAAGCATATTAAAAGACACTCAACATCATTTGTCACTAGAGAATTACAAAATAAAATAGAAGAGGGGCTGGCATTATGACATAGAGGATTAAGGTGTCTCTGCTTGTGACAGTGGCATCCCATATTGGAGCACTGGCTGGAGTGCCTGTCGCTCTGCTTCCAATCCAGCTTCCTGCTAATGCATCTGGAAAGGCAGCAGATGATGGCCCAAGGGGCTGGTGTTGGGATGAAGCAGGTTAAGCTACCACTTGAGACACCAATATCCCATATCAGAGTGCTAGAGTCCCAGCTGCTCTGCTTCTCAACTAGCTCCCTAGTGGTTTTGGATCCTTGATCAAATATAAGTTGGCTGTAGATGTTTGGGTTGATTTCTGGTGTTTCTATTCTGTTCCATTGGTCTATCCATCTGTTTCTGTACCAGTACCATGCTGTTTTGATTATAACTGCCCTGTAGTACATCCTTAAATCTGGTATTGTGATGCCTCTGGCTTTGTTTTTGTTGTACAAGACTGCTTTAGCTATTCGAGGTCTCCTGTGCCTCCATGTGAATTTCAGCATCATTTTTTCAGATCTAAGAAGAATGTCTTTGGTATTTTGATTGGTATCGCATTGAATCTCATAAGACTCATTATAAACGTCTGACCCCCTAGAACTATAAAAGAAAAATATACGTGGTTTTAAGCCACTATGTTTGGGGTAGTTTGTTAAATCAGCAGTAAGATACAATACAAAGGAACTTCAAAAACTTTATGAGAAATGAAATAAAAAATAAGTTTATTTTGGTGCAGTTATTTTTTAAAAAAATTTTGCCTAGCCATTTCTAGGAATTGAATTGCTGGGTCATATGGTAAAGAATGAAC
This sequence comes from Oryctolagus cuniculus, assembly GCF_051225735.1. Classification (NCBI taxonomy): domain Eukaryota; kingdom Metazoa; phylum Chordata; class Mammalia; order Lagomorpha; family Leporidae; genus Oryctolagus; species Oryctolagus cuniculus. The sequence continues at coordinate 76,713,016 of NC_142888.1, read as the reverse complement.
TGGATATATTCCAAAGGGGCTATACCAAAAATAATACATTTTATAATCCCACCAGCAGTATATGAATGTTCTACTTTCTTCACATCATTACCAACACTTATTATCTGTAACATTGTCAGTACAGTGGTATCTAAATATGAATGTCTGTGATTTGCATTTCATTGATGGCTAATTATATGGGTCATCAAAAGATATTTTATGTACCTATTGTCTTCCCTTATGTCACTAATCTTTTCACTTCCTTAGTGATAACTATTGAAGCTCCCAATTTTGATGAAATCCAATTTATCTGTTTTTCTTTGGTTTGGTCAAGCTTTTGATGGCATAGTTTGAAAACCTTTGCCTAATTCATAATTTCAAAGATTTAAATCCATGTTTTCTAAGAATTTTATGGTTTTTGCTCCTTATATCTGTGGCTGTGACTTGTTATGAGTCAACTTCTATATATGGCTCACTGTTTTGTATGTGGATATTTAGTTTCCCAGTTTAATTTGTTGAAAAGACCTTTTGGAGTATTAAATTTTCTTGGTACCCTTGTCAAAAGTTAACTTACTATAAATGTATGGGTCTATTTCTTATTTTTTTGAAATTTTATTTAACTGATCTAATGTCTATCTCTATGCTAATATTATACTTTTTTGATTACTGTAGCTTTGTAGCAAGTTTGGAAATCAGAAAGTGTGAGTCTTTCAACTTTATTCTACTTTCTAAGATTTTTTATAGGTATACTGGATCCTAGCATTTCCATATGAATTATTGAATCAGCTCTTCAATTGCTCCAAGAAGGCAGGTAGGATCTTGATAGAAATTTTGAAACTGTATATCAATTTGTACAGTATTGCCATCATACCAATACTGAGTGTTTCAGTCCATTGATATGGAATGTCTGTATTATTTAGGTCATTAATTTCTTTCAACAATGTTTTGTATTTTAAGTAGAATTCTAAATTTTTTGGCTAAATTTGTTAAGTGATTTTGTTATTGAATATTGCTAAACTAGTCTTATCAGTTCTAGTATTTTTTATATAGATTCTTTAGGATCTTTTGTATACAAGATGATGCTATCTGCAAAATGAGATACTTTCACTTCTTCATTTATAATCTGGAAGTCTAGTATTTTTCAGTCAGACTACATGAAGTTTTGTTAATATTGCTGATCTTTTGTTTTAAGTCTAATTCTTTGATTTGTGTAATTTTATCAAGGTATCTTTGAGTTCACAGATTCTTTTTTCTGTCAGTTCCAATATACTGTCAATTCTTTCTAAGGAAGGTTTCATTTGGATTATTGTATTTAAAATTTATTTACATGTGTATAAAGCTGAGAAAAGAGAGAGAGGGAGAGAGAGATCTGCCATCTGTGGTTCACTCCCGAATACCTGCCACAGGGCCAGGCTGAAACTAGGAACCTGGACCTCAACTCAGGTTTTCATGTGAATGCAGGGACCCAATTATTTGAGCCATAACCTGGTGCTTCCCAGGGCGTGCATTAGCAGGAAGCTGGAATTAGAAGCAGAACCAGGACGTGAACCTGGGAACTTTGATGTAGGATATGGGCATCCCAAGCTGTGTCTTGACTAACCACTGCACTGAATACCCTCCTCTATTGTGCTTTTTAGCAGAATTTCCATTATGTTATTTGAAAATATTACTCCATCTTTGTTGATATGCACTATCTGATGAGACATTCCCATGATTACATTACATCATTGGCTTTTTTATTTTAGTATGGTAAGAACACTTGACGGGGCTGGCGCTGTGGCGCAGTGAGTTAAAGCCCTGGCCTGAAGTGCCAGCATCCCATATGGGTGCTGGTTTGCATCCCTGCTGCTTCACTTCCAATCCAGCTCTCTGCTATGGCCTGGGAAAGCAGCAGAACAGGAGCCAGGTGCTTCCTCCTGGTCTCCCATGTGGGTGCAGAGCCCAAGCACTTGGGCCATCCTCCACTGCACTCCCAGGCCACAGCAGAGAGCTGGACTGGAAGAGGAGCAACCGGGACAGAACTGGCGCCCCAACCGGGACTAGAACCCAGGGTGCTGGCGCTGCAGGCGGAGGATTAGCCAAGTGAGCTGCGGCACTGGCCGTCTTTTTATTTTTGATAGTAATTATCCTGACATATGTGAGGTGATATCTTGTCGCTCCCCCTCTTCGCGGAGGAACGACACTAAACCCTGCCTAAGCTTCATATCCGAGTCACGGCACCATTATGTCACTCCCCCTCTTCGTGGAAGAACGACACACGACCCTGCCTAGGTTTCATAGCCGAGTCACGGCACCATTATGTCGCTCCCCCTCTTCGTGGAGGAACGACACAGGACCCTGCGCTGTTCTTTTGTCTGCTCGGCCCTTCCCGGGTTTGCTGCTGGTTCTTCCCGGGTTGGCTACCGTCCCTTCCACCTCCGTGGAAGGGCGGTTCCCCCTGGCCACTTTCCCCACTTCCGTGGGGGAGCGGCACACCGCCGGCCGGCTCTCTCGGGGGCTGCACAGGTGTTCCTTCAGATAGATGTTCCCCTTAGATGTTCCTGGTGCATGTTGTCTCTCTCCTCCTTTATAGTCCTCTTCCACCAATCCCAACTCTGCTACCCACACGCCGAGTACGGTGCTCTCCTGCAATCAGGAGCAGGTCCTGCTGTTTATTGGTTGAACTGGAGGCAGCTGTGTAGAAGCTGTTTCCTCCTCTCCCAGCGCCATATTGTGGGAGAGCAGATGTATAGAATAAGTCTTAATTCCAGTAACTTAGTCTAGTCCGAGTTGCTCCCAGTTGCTCCCCACAATGTCTCCCTGTGGTTTTAATTTGTGATTCCTTGGTAATATTGATATTGAGAATATAACTATAGATCATTTGTCTGTCTTCTTTATAAAAATGTTTGTTCAGGCCCTTTGTTCATTTTCATTTTAGTTATAATGGTGGGAATTTATTTAAAATGAGAAAAAGAATGCCAAAAGTACACATTTTAAAGCTGAAAAATTTTGATTACAAAGTTGACCATTTATTTAGAATGAGAATTAGAAGACAAAAATATTTTGAAAGACATAAATTTCATTACATCATAAACAATACAGAAAAATTACATATTATTTTATTAGCTAATGATCTGAATCACTTCTGTAATTTTTTTTCTCATCTTTTGATGGCATCCACTTCAATTGCCATTTCTTATAAGAAGAGTTTCTGTAGAGAGAACAAAAAATAATTTAATCATTTCCCTATCATAGTTGATTGAAATATGTTTTAAAATTCCTGACCATGTGTTTATTCTCATATGCTTTCACTTTTTATTTAAATTATTTCATATAATACTGAAAAGTATAAAGAAGAAGTCAGTGACCACCCTAGATTTTACAGTTTCTCAGAGTTTGCTATATTCATTTCATATGTAAATACTACATACATAAACATAGTTTCTCTTGTAAGCAAAGATATAAATATCACATAATGTGGGTTTAACAACAATGATCGTAAAGTGAGGAAATAAGGATATATTATGTAAGTGGTAGTTTCAGTGTAGACAACATTTGTAAATGTATAACAAATAATATGGCATACTTTTTTTCTAGGGACATGTTTCATGTATTTCATATATATAGTATTATGAACATAATAATACTTCAAACCCACTCTACTTCCCTCCCTCCTGCTCTCCACCCTCCTCCTCCTTCCTTTTTATTTTTCTCTTAATTTTTGTTTTGACATACTTTACTTTATAATCACAAGCTTAGTCTTCCACTAAAAAAGAGTTCACCAAGTAGTATGTAGAAAGACCACTGCTCTTCAGGAGTATAAACAAGGGCTATCAATAATAATCAAATCTCAAGATCAATTTCACCTGTATACATTATATTTTTTGTACAAAATATATAGTTAGCACCAATCAGAGAAAATAAGATATTTTCTTTTTGGGATTGGCTTATTTCACTAAGTATAATGGTTTCGGGTTGCATCCATTTTGTTGTGAAAGATAGGATTTTGTTCTTTTTGTTGCTGAGTAATGTTCCATTGTGTATATACACCACATTTTATCCAGTCATCAGTTAATGGACATCTGGGTTGATTCCATATCTTAGCTATTGTGAATTGAGCTGCAATAAACATGGGGGGGGGGTACAGATCACTGTTTCATATGCTGCTTTCATTTCCTTTGGGTAAATTTCCAGGATTGGGATGGGTGGGTCATATAGTGTATCTATTTTAAGTCTTTCACAATGTTTGTACTAGTTTACATTCCCACCAATAGTGGATTAGGGTGCCTTTTCTCCCACGTCCTCATTGGTATTTGTTGTTTATTTTTTTGATTTTTGGATAATAGCTGTGATGAGGTGAAACCCCATTGTAGTTTTGATTTACATTTCCCTGATGGCTAGTGATCCTGAGCATCTTTTCCTGTATCTATTGGCCATTAGAATTTCATAATTTGAAAAATATCTGTACATGTCTTTTTTTTCTTAGTTTGGTATTTGTATTTTTTATTAATATAAACAGAACAGATTTCATGGATTAAATAGATAAAGTACAAAGGAGACAACCACACTAACCCCCTCCCCAATTTCACTTCCCTCCTTCCCCTCTTTTCACCAGTTTTTGCAAGAACATAATTTTAATCCACTCTGTATTCATAGGCTTAATTCACCACTAACAATAATATTCAACAAGTAAAATGTATGAAGACTGCAGTTCCACAGCAGTACAAACAAGAGGACAGTTTTACCACAAAATTTCCATTTCATTCCTATACATTTTTGTATCCTATATTAATTGCCATATACCAAAGAAAACATGATATTTGTCTTTTAGATACTTGCTTATTACACTAAGCATAATGGTTTCAGGTTGCATCCATTTTGTTGCAAAATACAGGATTTCCTTCTTTTTTATGGCTGAGTATTCAATAGTGTATTATATATATCACATTTTCTTTATCCAGTCATCAGTTGATGGATATCTGATTGATTCCATATCTTAGGTATTGTGAATAGAGCTGCAATAAGCAGGAGGGCACAGATAACTCTTTCATATGCTGATTTCATTTCCTTTGGGTAAATGCCCAGGAATGGGATGGCTGGGTCATATGGTAGACTTTTTTTCAGATCTCTGAGGAATCTCTATACTGTCTTCCTGAATGTTTGTACTAGTTTGCATTACAAGCAACAGTGAAATAGTGTATCTTTTCTCCCATATCCTCAGTAGCATTTATTTTTTTTTTTTTTGATTTTTGGATGATAGCCATTCTATCTGGGATGAGGTGAAACCTCATTATGATTTTGACTTGCATTTCCCTGATGGCTAGCAATCCTAAACATTTTTTCATGTGTCTGTTGGCCATCTGAATTTCATCCTTTGAAAAATGCCTTTTTATGTGCTTTGGTCTTTTCTTGACTGGATTGTTTCTTTTATTGTTGTTGAGTTTCTTGAGTTTTTTTAATTCTGGCTAGAGAATCCTTTATCAGTTGCATAGTTTGCAGATATTTTTTCCCATTCTGTCAGTTGCCTCTTCACTTTGTTGAGTGTTTTCTTTGCAGTACAGAAACTTCTTAGTTTGATGTAATTCTATTTGTCTGTTTTTGCTTTTATTACTTGTGCTTCTTGTATCTTTTTCAAGAAGTCTGCCTATGCCAATGTCTTGTAGTTTTTCCTGATGTTTTCCTCTAGTAGTTTGAAGGTATCAGGTTGTATATTTAGGTTATTCATCTGTTTTAAGTTGATTATTGTTTAAAGTGTAGGTACGGGTCTTGTTTCATACTTCCACACGTGTAGATCCAGTTTTACTAGCACTGTTTGATGAAGAGACTGTCCTTTCTTCGGGGATTCATTTGAGCTCATTTCTCATAGATTAGTTGGTTGTAGATGCATGGATTAGTTTCTGGGGTTTCTGTTCTGTTCTGATGGTCTAAATGTCTATTTTTTGCCAGTACTAGGCTGTTTTGATTATAACTGCCTGAAATAAGTCTTGAAATATGATATTATCATGCCTCTGGCTTTGTTTTTGTGGTTTAAGATTGATTTAGCTATTGAGGGTCTCTTGTGTTTCCATATGAATTTTTAAAAAAGATTTATGTAAGAGGCAGAGAGAGACAGGTCTTCATCTGCTGGTTCACTCCCCAGATGGCCGCAATGGCCCAAGCTGTTTCAATCCGAAGCCAGGAGCCACTACCTTCTTCTGGTTCTCCCACGTAGGTGCAAGTGCACAAGGACTTGGGTCATCTTCTGCTGCTTTCCCAGTCTATAACAGAGAGCTGGATTGGAGGTGGAGCAGTCAGGACTTGAACTGGTGCCCATATGGGATGCTGGCACTGCAGGTGGTGGCTTTACCTGCTATGCCCCAGTACCTGCCCCTCCATATGAATTTTACCATCAGTTTTTCTAGATCTGAGAAGAATGTCATTGGTGTGTTAATTGAGATCGTATTGAATCTGTAAATTACTTTGAGTAGTTTGACATTTTGATTATATCAATTCTTCAAATCCAGGAACATGAAAATTTTTCCAATTTTTTGTGTCTTCTTCTCTTTTTCTCTTTAATGTTTTGTAATTTTCATTGTGGGCATCTTTCATATCTTTGGTTAAATCTACTCCAAGGTATTTAAATTTTTTTAAATAACTATTGTGAATGGGACTGATTTCACCAGTTTCCTCTCAACCATGGTTTTGTTTGTTTATAAAGTCTATTGATTATTGTTGGTTGATTTTATATCTTGCAACTTTACAAAACTTGCTTATGAGTTCCAATAGTCTTTTAGTGTTTTTTGTTCTCCTATATATAGGATCATGTCATCTACAAACTTAACAGGATTTTTTTTTGCTCTTGCTGATTTTCCTGAGCTCCTGATACATTCTGAATATTAAGCCTTTCCATATATATATATATATATATATATACACTTTGCAAATGTTTTCTCCCATTCTGTTGGTTGCCTCTTTATTTTGTTAACTGTCATTTGAAGTGCAGAAACTTGTTAGCTTGATGTAATCCCATTTTTCTATTTTTGCTTTTACTACTTGTACTTCTGTGGTCTTATCCAGACAGTCTTTGCATATTCCAATGTCTTGCAGCATTTCCCCAATGTTTTCCTCTAGTAATTTGATAATTTCAGGTCTTAGCTTTAGACCCTTGAGTCACTGTAAGTTCATTTTGTATGGGGTGTTTCATACTGTGGCATGCAGAGATCCGGTTTTCCCAGCAGCATTTGTTGAAGAGATTGTTCTTTCTCCAGGGAGTGATTTTGACTTATTTTCCAAGGTTAGTTGTGGGGCCGGTGCTATGGTGTCATGGTTAAAGCCACTGCCTCCACTGCCTGCAGTACTTGCATCCAATATGGGCGCCAGTTCAAGTCCTGGCTGCTCCACTTCCATCCAGCTCTCTGCTATGGCCTAAGAAAGCAGTAAGAAGATGATCCAAGTCTGTGGGCTCCTGCATCCATGTGGGAGACCCAGAAGAAGCTCCTGGCTTCTGGCTTTGGATCAAGGCAACTTTGGTCATTGCAGCCATCTAGGGAGTGAATGAGGGGCTGGAAGAGCTCTCTTTCTCTCTGCCTCTCAAGTAAATAAATAAATCTTTAAAAAAATTGTCATGTGGCCGGTGCCACGGCTCACTAGGCTAATCCTCCGCCTGCGGCGCCGGCACCCCGGGTTCTAGTCCCGGTTGGGGCAACGGAGTCTGTCCTGGTTGCTCCTTTTCCAGTCCAGCTCTCTGCTGTGGCCCGGGAAGGCAGTGGAGGATGGCCCAAGTCCTTGGGCCCTGCACCTGCATGGGAGACCAGGAGAAGCACCTGGCTCTTGACTTTGGATCGGCGCAGAGCGCCGGCTGTAGTGGCCATTTAGGGGGTGAACCAATGGAAGAAGACCTTTCTCTCTGTCTCTCTCTCACTTTCTTTCTTTCTTTCTTTCTTTCTTTCTTTTTTTTTTTTTTTGACAGGCAGAGTGGACAGTGAGAGAGAGAGACAGAGAGAAAGGTCTTCCTTTGCCGTTGGTTCACCCTCCAATGGCCGCCGCTGCAGCCGGCGCACCGCGCTGATCCGATGGCAGGAGCCAGGATCCAGGTGCTTTTCCTGGTCTCCCATGGGGTGCAGGGCCCAAGCACCTGGGCCATCCTCCACTGCACTCCCTGGCCATAGCAGAGAGCTGGCCTGGAAGAGGGGCAACCGGGACAGAATCCGGCGCCCCAACCGGGACTAGAACCCGGTGTGCCGGCGCCGCAAGGTGGAGGATTAGCCTATTGAGCCACGGCGCCGGCTTCTCTCTCACTTTCTAACTCTGCCTGTCAAAAAAAAAATTGTCATGTGCTACCAAGGCTATGGAAAACTCTTGAGTTCACAAACTCTGACCCTCAGTTTTTTTCTTTTTCCCCACATTCCCGGTTCAGAAGCTTCATGTAGTTACAAGTTCCTAGCCGCCTGTTTTTGCTCCCCACCAGAATCAGGTTTTTCCACTTGGCTGATTGCCGGGCGCAGTCTGGAGCAGAAGCAGCTGTTACGTATTTCCAAAATGGCACCAGCTCTGTCGGCTCGTGTGGCTTTGTGAGGTGAGTGGAGATCGAGAATCGTGTTTCTACTGTCTATTTTATTTTTTCTTTCTTCTAGTTAGGCTGGTGTACTTTCCCCCACCGGGCTTCCAGCCTCATTCCCTCTAGGCTCTTCTGCCAATGTCTTGGGCTACTGTGGTATCGTCTTGCCTCACTTTCCAGCGCTGGTGCAGAGGCACTCGGCAGCTGGAGTCGCGAGTCGTGGGTGCCCTCGCCTTCCACATAGGTCCAACGGTGTTCCTCTAATTACGGAAGAGATTCCTCTGCCATTTTTTCCCCTGACTCTTCCCTGAGACTACACTATCTCCACTTTTATTAAACTATCTTCTCCTGGACTAGATCAGTAAGCTCCCTCCCTGTTCTGCCATCTTGGACTCTTGTAATCTGTCTTGAAATGTGGTATTGTAATGCCTCCAGCTTTGTTTTCATTGTTTAGATTGCTTTAGCAATTTGGGGTCTTTTGTGTTTCCGTATGAATTTTAGAGTCATTTTTCCTAGATCTGGAAAAACATCTTTGGTAATTTACCTGGGATTGCATGGAATCTATAAATTGCTTTGGGTAGTATGGACATTCTGATGATATTAATTCTTCCAAACCATGAACATTGTAATTTTTCATGTCCTTAATTAAATATATCCCAAGATATGTAAATTTTTTGTAGCTATTTTGAATGAGAATGATCTTACAAGTTCTTCCTTAGCCATAACATTTTCTTTTTTATTAAGATTTAATTATTTTATTTGAATGGCAGAGTTACAGAGAGGCAGAGGCAGAGAGAGGGAGAGAAAGAGGTCCTCCATCCACTAGTCTACTCCTCAGATGGCTGCAAAACCTGGAGCTGCGCTGATCTGAAGCCAGGAGCCAGGAGCCTCCTCCAGGTCTCCCATGCAGGTGCAGGGGCCCAAGGACTTGAGCCATCTTCCACTGCTTTCCCAGGCCTTTGTAGAGAGCTGGATAGGAAGTGGAGCATCCAAGACTTGATCCGGCACCCACATGGGATGCCAGTATTGCAGGCGGTGACTTTACTTGCTTCGCCACAGTGCTGGCCCTGCATTTTCTGTGTTTATAAATGCTATTTGTTATTGTGTATTGATTGTACATCCTGCAACTTTCCAGTAGTCTCTTAGTAGTCTTAGTTTCCCTACGTATAGGATCGTATAGGATCAGGTCTTGTACAAGCAGGGATAATGTGACTTCCAACTTTCCCTTTGGTTCCCCTTTGATTTCTTTTTCTTGTCTAATGGCTCTGGCTAAAACTTTGAGAACTATATTGAATAATAATTGTGAGAGTTGACATCCTTGTCTGGTTTCAGATCTTTGTGGGCTTGCCTCCATCTTTTTCCCATTCAATGTGATGCTGGCTGTGGTTTTGTCATATATTGCCTTGATTGTGTTGAGGAATGTTCCTTCTATACCCAATTTGCCTAAGATTTTTATCATAAAAGGATGTTGTATTTATCAAATGCTTTCTGTGTATCTATTCAGATAATTATATGGTTTTTATTCTTCAGTTTTTATTCTTCACCACTTGGTGCAGGTGAATGATTTTTCTGATGTGTTGTTGGATTCAGATAGCTAGTATTAGTTAAAGTGTTCAGTTTAAGTTCATAATTGATCATAAAGAGAGGATTAAGTATCAAAGGTATTACATAAATAAGACCATAATAATTTCCTTTATTATTTATTTATTTTTAATGCTAATAATAATTGATAGCATTAAAAAGGAGAGAGGTCTTCCATCTGCTGGTTTACTCCCCAAATGTCCACAATGGCTGGAATTGTTTTTTTAAAATTCTTTTTCAGATGACTCAGTATTGGTGTATAGGAATGATACTGATTTTTTAAAAATGTTTCCCTTTGTTTTAAGATTTGTTTATTTACTTGAAAGAGTGGCAGAGAAAGAGAGGGAGAGACAGAGACAGAGGGAGAGGGCGAGAGAGTCAGATCTTCTCTGTGCTGATTCCCTCTCCAAATAGCTCCAACAGCTATGGCTGGAGCAGCCTGAAGCCAGGAACTTGAACCCCATCTGAGTCTCCTAAATGGGTAGCAGGGTTCTAAGTACTTTGGCAGTCTGCTGCTTTCCCAGGCACATTAGCAGGAAGTTGAACTAGAAGTGAAGCACCCAGGCCTTGAACCAGGCCTCAAATATGTGATGCTAGTGTTGCAATTGACAGCTTACTTTGCTGTCCCTCAAGTCTGCCCCCACCCCATTTTGAATTTTTGATGTTTCTTTTGACCTCTTTACACATTGACTTTTAACTTTTTATTGTAATAATTATTTTTTAGTCTTTAAAGATATAAATTAGCTCTACATGTTTACAATATTAGAGCATTCTGAATTTGTTAGTATAGTTACTCTTTTTTTTTCTGAAGATTTATTTATTTGAGAGGCAGAGTTAGAGAGAGAGAGAGAGAGAAAGAGAGAGAAAGAAAGGTCTTCCATTTGCTGGTTCACTCCCCAAATGGCTGCAATGGCTGGAGTTGGGCCAATCCGAAGCCAGGACCCAAGAGCTTCTTCCGGGTCCCCCACACAGGTGCAAGGGCCCAAGGACTTGGACCATCTTCCATGGCTTTCCCAGGCCATAGCAGAGAGCTGGATTGGAAGCAGAGTATCTGGGACTCGAACCAGTGCCCATATGGGACTCTGGCACCACAGGTGGAGGATTAACCTATTATGCCACAGCCCAGCACCAGTATAGTTACTCTCACCAGTGAGTTTTCCACCTTTTTATATTTTCTTCTTAGTTGTTTGACTGTCTTTCAGTTAGAAGAACTCCCTCTAGTATTTCTTGTAACACAGATATGATGGTGATAAATTCTCTCAGCTTTTGTTTACCTGGAAATGTCTGTATTTATTTATTTATTTTTTTGATATCTGAAGTATGGCTTTGCTGGATAGTTCTCTTGACAGGCAGCTTTGTTCTTCAGTACGGTAAAAGTCTCATCTTATTTCTTCCTGGGATGAAAGGTTTCTTCTGAGAAGTCTACAGTCAGACAAATTGGGATCCTTTATGTGTTATTTGCTTCTTTTTCTCTTGTAGTTTGAGAATTCTCTCCTTAACGTCGGAGAACTTTGGGTAGATACAGTTGGGTTAAATCTGACTTATGACCTTTGACCTTCCTGTACCTGGATAGTTGTTTGTCTCTTTGGGTTTGGTGTTTTGTCATTATCTCTTTGAATATGTTTTCTACGCCTTTGACATTCTCATGTCCCTCTTGAATCCTAATACCTGGAATATTTGCTTATTTTCATGTTTCTGATAAGATTCCTTCATTCCTCTTGCTTCTCTTTTCTGCTCCAATTGTATATCTTCAAATAGCCTGTCTTGGAACTCACTGATTATTTCTCACATTTGATCTATCTATTCTGCTATTGATTTCTGCATTCATATTTTTTAATTTCATTCAATATATTTTCCATTTGAAGCCTTTCAATTTGGTATTGCTTAATTATATCCATCTCTCCATTAGAATATTAAATTGTTCTCTATGTTCTCTAATTTTGCTGGGTTTCCTTAAAGTTATTCTCTAATTTCGCTGGGTTTCCTTAAAACAGCTATTTTGCAATCTCCATTTGAGCATTTGGAAATGTTGATTTCTGGCATCGTATTTTGCTTGTCACGGATCCCTGGAAGCTCTGGATGCTTTTTGGAGTACAATGTCATCTTCACGTTAAAGAATTAGTTTTAGTAATGCAGATTCACTTGTGGCTGTCATTCTAGAAAATCTAAGCCCTCTGTTCCACTGAGGGGGGCTGTCTCCCTGATGTTGCACCTATCAGCCACTGGGGATGAAGCTTTGTTTGCTCAACCAGGATCCCAGAGTTCCACTGTCACTGAAGGAGGTCTGGAGGTACTATTTCCAAGCCCTAGCCTAAGGACAGGGACTCTTAGAATCTTCACAATGCTGGGTGTTATCAGCCTAACACTGAATTCCAAAAACAATCTTCACAATGCTGGGTGTTATCAGCCTAGCACTGAATTCCAAAAACAATCCTGTGATTCCTTGTGGTCTTTTCAGGGTACCAGCTCCTCAGGCAGACCCTAGGTGGGTCATATCTGGGTCTCACAGTCAGTAGGTTTTGTTTAATCGTTGGGGGTGCACATCAGGCCTGGAAAAGGCTGTGCTGTGTGCCAAGTCTGTCTCTAAGGGCAGAAATATTACAAGTCCAGAGACTCCATCTACAGGCAATAGCCTGGCATCTATAGCGCTTGTGAAGGGTACTTGGTGTGTGTATATCTGTTCACATTCATGTCTCTGCAGGGAGAGATTATTGGAGCTTCTGTCTCAGATTTGATCTTGGCTCTGTCCCCTTTGTTAATTTTATTCAGACTTATTTATTTACTTGAGATGCGGAGTTACAGACAGGGAGAGGGAGAGACAGAGAGATGTTCCATCCACTGGTTCACTCCCCAAATGGCCGCAAAGTCCAGAGGTGGGCTGATCCAAAGCCAGGAGCCAGGAGCTTCTTCCTGGTCTCCCATGTGGGTGTAGGGGCCCAAGGACTTGGGCCATATTCCACTGCTTTCTCAGGCCATAGCAGAGAGCTGAATCAGAAGAGGAGCAGCTAGGACACGAACTAGTGCCCATATGGGATGCTGGCGCTACAGATGGCGGTTTATCTTTTTTTGCCACAGTGCTGGTCCCCCATGTTCCCATTAAAAATTATTCTACATATTTTCACATTTATTTTCTGAATCTACATTTTGGGTAGTTTTTGATATAAAGCTCTGTGAAATATTATCAAATGTAGACTGAAAATCCTGGCTCCTGTCTTTGGAATGTCCCTGCCCTGGCCATTGCGGCCATTTGAGGAGTAAACCGGGTGATGGAAGAAATAAATAAATTTAAAAGATTAAGTTTAATTCATTTATTTAAAATATTGTTTCTTTTATTAAAAGAGTTACAGGAAGAGACAGAGAGATCTTCTAACCGCTGGTTCTTTCCCCAAATGGCCACAATGGCCATGTCAAATAAAGCCAGAATCCTGGAACTCCAGTTGAGTGGCAGGGCCGCAATTACTTGGGCCATGTTCCTCTGCTTTCCCAGGAACATTAGCAGGAAGCTGGATTGGAGGTGGAGTATCCAAGACTTGTATTGGCATTCATTCTGGCATTTTTGCAGGCAGTGTCTTAATCTAATGTACCACAATGCAGGCTCTAGTTTAACTTAACAATTTGAAAATAATTATACATATAATTTTTAAATAAAATTTTAAGAGAACACATATAAAAATTACAAATATTTATGGGGTACCATGTGATATTTGAGTGCATGTATATGTTATGTAATGTCTAATCAGGACATAATATATATATATATATCTCCTTATATATTTAATAGTTCTTACTAGTGAAAACATCTAAAATATTAATTTCTTTTTTTAAAGATTTATTTGTTTTATTTGAAATAGTTACAGAGAAGCAGAGGCAGAGAGAGAGAGAGAGAGGTCTTCCATCCGCTGGTTCACTCCCCAAATGGCCCCAATGGCCAGAGCTGTGCCGATCTGAAGCCAGGAGCCAGGAGCTTCCTCCGGGACTCCCACGTGGGTACAGGGTCCCAAGGACTTGGGCCATCTTCTACTGCTTTCCCAGGCCACAACAGAGAGGTGGATCAGAAGTAGAGCAGCCGGGAGACGAACTGGCACCCATATAGGATGTTGGCACTGCTGGCTGTGGCTTTACCTGCTATGCCACAGCGCTTGCCCCTCACAAGCAGTTTTAATTGATAGGTTTAAAACAAGTAGGTAGGAGTTCTTAGTGGTCACACAAATAGCTAAGAGGTCATCGCTGTGGAAAATCTGCACAGTCCGTGTGGTATGTGAGGGTGTATAGGGCAAGCCGTGTAGACTGTATTTAGCTTTCCCATAAGGAAGCAGTTGACAGGAGACAGTTGGTTAAGAGAGATGGATATGTGAATGGGTAACATAGAGGAAGTATGAGGAAGGGTAAAGCTGGGAACCACATCAAGGGTGATTCAGCTCTGATTCTGGTATTGGTAAGTACAAATTATATTTAAAATGGCAGCTGAATTTTAAGCATTCACTATAGAGCCTTCCTTTCTTGGCCACACCATCTCTTGTAGAACTTGTGGCATGCAGATCTAGGGAGGGGCAGGATGGGAGAATAGCTCAACTGCCACAAAGTATCACTGTTCTTAAGGGGATTTAGTAGATTTTCTTTAAAAAGTGCTTCTTCATTTGATATATGCCCTTTGGTAAATTTTCAGAGACTTTAAATCTTATATTTTAAAAAACATTAAAATACTTTTTGCCAATTTTTGGTAGTATCCCTATATCGCCCTCCCCCCACTTTTTTTAAATCTGAGAGTCAAAATGAGACAGATGGGCAAGATGGAAAATTCCCATCTGTTGATTCACTCCCTAAATGTCCACAAAAGCCAAAGTAGAGCCAGGCTGAAACCAGGAGCCAGGAATTCAATTTACGTCTCCTCGGTGGGTGGCAAGGACCCAAGTACTTGAACCATTACCTTTGTCTCTCAGGGTGTACATTAGCAGGAAGCTGGAATTGGGAATGGAGCTGGAATTTGAATCCAGACACTCTGATACAGGATGCAGGAGTCGTAACTGGAGTTTTTAATCATTACACCAAATGCCCATTGCTATCATACTTTTAATGTTTCAATTCTCTGTTAGTTTTTCCCATTTCTTTCTTGATTTTGGTAATTTTTTTCTATTTATTCTTCTTGATTAATCTTAGTAGAGAATGTAATTTAAATCCTTTAAAGGTTGAAACTTTTTAAAGATTTAGTAGTCATAAAGATTGAACAGGATTTTTTTTTGATTTTCTCTATTACATGTGGTTTTTCTACTTCATCTCTGGTCTTTGTTATTTTATACTTTCTTTTGTGGGTAAATTTCTTTTTTTTGAGATGGTAACTTAAATAACTGAAGTTGAATTCTTCTTTTCAAATATATAATCTATGTATTTGTTCTAAATACTGCTCAGCACAAGCTATTTGTCATATTTGTATATATCCTTCTGTTAGTATTTTATAATTTTCATTCTGATTTCTTCCTTCACGTGTAATATATCTAAGGTATTCCTTAATTTCCCAACATTTGGTGCTATTATAAATTTTATTTTTTAAAAGATTTGTTTATTTGAAAAGTAGAGTGACAGAGGAAGAGAATGATATATATATATAATATATCTATATATCTATATCTATCTATCTATCTATCTATATGAGAGAGAGAGAGAGAGAGAGAGAGAGAGAGGATCTTCTACCTGCTGGTTCATTTCCCAGATGCCTACAATAAGCAGGCCTGGGACAGGATATAAGGGGAACCAAGCACTCTGAGTCTTCCACATGGAGGGCAGGGACTCAAGAACTTGTGCCATCATCTGCTGCCTTCCCAGGTGCATTAGCAGGAGGCTGCATTAGAATCAGAGGAGCACAGACTCAAATTGGCACTCTGATATTGGAGGTGGTTGTGGCATGTGGATGCTTAACCTGCTGTGCCACAATGCCAACCCCAGTTAAATTTTATTGTTTTTTTTTTTTTCTTGGTTGCACTTTGCTCAGAGAACATATTCCTAATGAATTAAAGCATTTTCTATTTGTTGAGGTCCATTTAATGGTTGCATTTGTCCAATTTTGGTAAATAGACTATGTTTACTTAAAAACATTTTGAAGTCTATTAGAGTTTGAATGGTGGGAATGCAGCCATTATGGAAAACAGTATGGAGATTTCTTAGAAAACTAAAAATGGATCTACATATGACCCAGCTATCTCACTCCTGGAAATATAGCCAAAGGAAGTGAAATCAACATTGGAAAGAGGTACCTGTGTTCCCATGTTTATAGCAGCTTGATTAACAATAACAAAGATAAAGAATCAACCTAGATGTTATAGATGGCAGTGCTGGCATCTTGTGTGGGTGTAGTTTTGATTCTAGGCTACTCTACTTCTGACAGGGGTTGGCGCTATGTCATAGTAGGTTAAGTGTCTGCCTGTGGTGCTGGCATTCTGTGTGGGTGCCAGTTCGAGAACTGGTTCTTCTACTTCCCATCCAGCTCTCTGTGATTGGCCTGGGAAAGCAGTGGAAGATGCCCCTTCACCGATGTGGGAGACCCCAGGGGAAACTCCTGGCTCCTGGTTTAGGATTGACCCAGCTCTGGCCATTGTGGCTATGTGGGAAGAGAATCAGCAGATGGAAGACCTTTCTCTCTGTCTCTCCCTCTCTGTCTGTAACTCTGCCTCTCAAATAAATAAATTTAGTTGACCACCTGCCTCGGCTCTTTAAAAAAACAGGAAAATGTGGTATATGTGTGTTATGGAGTATTAGTCATAAAAAGGATGAAATTCTGACATTTGCAACAAAATGGATGGAACTGGAGATCATTATGCTAAATGAAATAAAACAGACTGAGAAACACAAATATCACATATTCTTATTTGTGGAAGTTAATATACAAAGAGTATAAAAATTGTGTGGCTGTTATGTCATTTGGTATATAGTTAGAAATAGTACTTCACTGATATATCTTTCTTCATGTTAAAAATAGATTTATTTTTAATATAAATTATTTGTTAAGTCTCATTTGTTAATTGTATTTTCTATGTTTCCTATATTTTTGCAGAATTTTCCTTCAGCTTGTTAAGTTATTTTGAGAAATATATTATAACATTTGAAATATTCTCCTATAATGATTGTCAATGTGTCAGTTTTTCTTCTTGTTCTTGCATACTTTTGCTTTTTGTATTTTGAACTGTTTTATGAAGCGTGTAAAATACAGGCCAAACTGCACAGTTATCGGGAACAGTGCCCCATGGCTGCCCTCACTTCAGACACCAGGAACTTTACAAATTCAGGGGTTGCTGTGATCATTTTCATATTCAATAATCTACCAGAATGGCTCAGGAAAAGACTATAATTATGACTATAGTTTTATTATAGCAAACGTGTACAAAGTAGAACCAACTAAAGGGGACATTACCTAGAGTTAAGTCTGGCCAAGTTCTGAATGTAAATCTTCCACTTTCCTTATGGACACATTAACTTCCTGGCACCAGTTTATGATAATATTAAAAAAAATACTGCCTCCCATGGAAGCTGACATGAGATTTTGATTTCCAGAGTTTTTACTGGGGCTTGATCACATGTAGCTTGCAGGTCTGACCTTTAGTTTCCAGTGTCTTTCATAGGTTCGGGCTGTCTATGGTTTCCATTTCCTCAGGCGGTTAAAACTGAAGTGGTGTGGATTATAGCCCCCATCTTAAATCATGTTGTTAGAATGGTGAATAAGCCCCAAGGAAAGCAAAGCTACTCCTGTAAGGAAGAACATTCCATGGGCTTATAGATTGCTTTTTGCAGTCAAGAGCAGAGGTCAAAACTCTTTTAGGTTAATTCTTTACTGTGTAGTAAATTTTTAGATTTACAATTTTGATATCTTACTTTTTTTGAAAGATTTTATTTATTTATTTGAGAGGTAGAATTACAGACAGTGAGAGAGAGGGAGAAAAAGGTCTTCCTTCCATTGGTTCACTCCCCAAATGGCTGCAATGGCTGGAGCTGTGCCGATCCAAAGCCAGGAGCCAAGTGCTTCTTCCCAGTCTCCCATGGGAGTGCAGGGGCCCAAGCACTTGGGCCATCTTCTGCTGCCTTCCCAGGCCACAGCAGAGAGCTGGATTGGAAGAGGAGCTGTCGGGACTAGAATCAGCACCATATGGGATGCTGGTGCTGCAAGCGGAGGATTAACCTACTGTGCCATGGTGCCATCCCCAATATTTTACATTCTGATTGATCTTTTTATTGTTATGAAATTGCTGTCTTCATTTCTAGTAATCCTTGTGAGTCTAGATGTCTGATATTAATTTAGCTATAACATTTCTTTTGGTTAGTGATTGCATAGTGTATTGCTTTTATCTATGGAATTCTAATCTTTGTCTTATATGAATTGATGGAGAAAGGGCTCTACGTTTCGAAGGCATTCTGCCTAGCCCAGGCATCCTCTGCATGCAGCACATATTTTGGAACTACATCTGGCTGCATGCATGTGTCCCTTCTCTAAACCTCTGCCAAAAGCAATTCTGTTTCCTCTCCCTCTGCAATGCTCCTCTTTGGGGCTTTACATCAGTGTTTGCAGTGGATTCTCAGCCTTCTACCTACACTCAGAATGGACAATTCTTCTCAGGTCAATGCAGCAGCAGAGAATAGCTCACATGTCTTTGTTTCTTCCATTTCCTGCACCTTACCTTTTCTTTTCCTAAACACATTAGCACCTATCTGCTGCTGCTGCTTTTATATCATTTAGAAAATTATCTAGCTCTGCCAGTGACTCCCTTCCAATTATAACACAAGTTCTACCACAAAGTTGAAGATAGCTTTTACTTTTCCTTCAAATTTTCTTTCATCCAAGCTGAACACTCCAATTTCTTCATTGGCTCTAGTGAAATAATTTGAAAACCACTTGCCACCCTGGTTCTCTGTCAGGCATTAGAATTAATCACATTATTATTGATGTGAGCTTATCAAAGCATTGGAATGGTATAATCACCTTCATTTTGAATACTCTAGCTCTATTAATGTGGCTCAGGTTTGCACTGGATTTTCTTTCTTTTTTAAACATTTATTTATTTATTTAAGAGACAGAGCTAGAGAAGAGAGAAATGTCTTCCATCTGCTGGTTCACCTCCCAAATGGCCACAATGACTGCAGCTGGGCCAATCCAAAGCCAGGAGCCAGGAGCTTCTTCCAGGTTTCCCACATGGGGTTCAAGGGCCCAAGCACTTAGGCCATCTGCTGCTGCTTTCCCAGGCACAGAGAGTTGGATTGGAAGTAGAGCGGCCGGGACTCAAAACAGCGTCCATATGGGATGCCAGCACTGCAGGCAGAGGCTTAACTCACTACACCATGGTGCCAGCCCTAGTTTTTTCTTTTTTCATAGTTGTTAAGGGTACATCAAGATTTGTCTGTGCAAACTGATACTGTGTATTTAAACTCTGCTGTCTAAATGTTAAGTATTGATATATTTAGGGGGGAGACTTAGGATCTAATTGTCACCTCTTTTTTTCCCCACAGAAACCTTTTTTAATGACTGCAAATTTCATAAGTACGACTTTAGGAATACAATGATTCTTCCCATCACACCCACTCTCCCACTCCCACTCCCACTCAACTGTCAGGGTACAAATCATTAAGGACAGAGGTCCTGCATGGGGAGTTAGTGCACTGTGACTCCTGTTGTTAATTTAAAGCTTACACTATTATGTTTGAACTCAGTGACCACCTAAGGCTCTTAACCTGAGCTGCATAAGCTATGGAAGCCCTTTGAATCCACAGTCTCCGTCAGTATTTAAACAAGGCCATAAGCAAAGTGGAAGTTCTCTCCTCCCCTCAGAGAAAAGTACATCCTTCTTTGATGGTCCCTTCTTTCCACTGGGGTCTCACCCACTGAGATCCTTCATGTAAATTATTTTTTGCCAAGGTGTCTTGGTTTCCATGCCTGAGATGCTCTCATGGGCCTTTCAACCAGACCAGAGTGCCTTAAGGGCTGATTCTGAGGTAATTGTGACCTCTGAGAGGTGGAACTTGGGGGTGGTCTTTAGATCATTGGGACACCCCCTTGGAGGGGTGTTATTATGAGAGGCTTGATTATTTATTTTGAGTTCTGTCTAGTTATTCTCTCTGCTTCCTGGCTCTGCATTTGATCTTTCCTTTGCTCCCACTGAACCCACCTTGAGCAGTCTCCACAGCTTCTGGATTATGGAGCCACCCAGTCTTGACCTGTAACCTCTAAATTGTAAGCTGAAATATTATTTTGCAGTAAACTGATGTATTCAGAACTTCATCACATGAACATCTCCCCAATCCATTTATTACTACTGACACTACCACTATTATTACTAACATTTGTTGAAAACTATGTTCTATATGTATTAACTCCTTTTATTACTTGGTAAAAAAACATATTATTCCTATTTTGTGACTGAAGAAAATGAGAGGTCTAATAATTTGTCCACGGTTCTACAACTGTACTGTATCTAGAATTTAGGGTTATCAACTTATCCCAATTTGTTTGAGACTTCCACAGTTTTAGTACCAAAAGTCTATGTACCAGGAAACATCATTTCTTGGTGAACTGGGATGCTTGGTCACCCCAGTAAAATCTGAACTCAGTATATCTGTCATCTGAACTCAGGTCTTTAATCATACTACACTACCACTTCCCTGAGAAAGTAGTGGTGATTTACTAAACTATTTGATGTCATGCAATGTGATTTTATGTCTTGCCAGGTAATTTGATGTTTTGCTGCGTGCCTGGGTCGGAAAAGCCAGGGTCAGTGGATCAAAGTTAGAAGATATTGTGTCATTTCAATATGAGAGAGCACTATCTAACATGAAATGCAAATATAGAATGAATTGTCTAAAAGGGTTTTACTTGTGCCTTGTACTACTTTAAAATTCAGTGTAACTTAATAAATACAGTCTTGTTAAATTGTAATTATATTTTCCTCTAGAATCTGAAAGTTACATTCAGATTCTATGATCTAACAACTTAGGTATACTTTCTAAATGCATGTGGTTCACAATAAGCCTTGTATGTTTTTGGTTAAATCATTGATATAAATGGTATATCTGATTCCTTATTTATAATCCTGTTTCAAAAAATTTGAAGCACCTTACAGTGAAATAACATGCAATAGTATAATGGTAATTCACAAATATGAAACCTTTAAATACTCACATTAAGGTGATTCTTCATGGAATGAAAATATAAACCAAATGAGAGCTTTCATCTGGTTTCACTTGTTTGAAGAATAAAACATAGAATATTTAGAAGAACAGGTCTTACTTCAATCTCCTAGGTATATTACTTTTTGCATGTTTTAAACACAGGAATTACATGGTATTTGGTTTGAAACTGTATTAAATAGTAAGGGCCTGAAGTGCTAGTGTTTTACATTGCTAGATGACAATGTGTGTGCTATAGAAACCAGTTAGTTTGCTCATATTATAATGTTGACAAAGGGGAATTAATTTTCCCAGTGTACATTATTTTCTCTGCATTTAGCCTTCAACCAAGCAAATTAAAATTATTTAAGGGCTACTAGGACAACATTAGTGATTGTGCCTTAGAGACTAACAAAAATTTTGTTAATCTGTGATTTTTAATTTCAGTGGCAATAATATAATAGAACCAGACTGCCTGGATTCAAATCCCAGTTCTGTCATTTATGAGCTGATGGCCCTGGGAAATGAACTTTACATCTGTCACAGTTTTCTCACTTATAAGTTAGAGATGATGATGGTGATGATAAAGGTTCCCAACATCAAAGGGCTTTGTAAGGGTTAAATAAGTTTATGTATCAGGAAAATAGTTTTCAACCTCAGCTGTACATTGCAATCACCTGGTAAATTCATAAACTAATGCTTGGACTGATGCCACCCACAGATATTTTGGTTTAATTGGTTTCCAGTGAGGCCTGGTCATCTGGTATTTTATAGCTCCCCAGATGGTTCTCATTTGCAGCCAAGGTTAAAAAACCTTGATCTAAAATAATTATAGGAGCACCTGGCAAATATTAAGCACTTGGTAGGTGTTAGCTATTATCATTACCATATATATGTTGGAAAATAATCTGAGTGACAGTTAGCTTTCACATATTCTTAGTAACATGAATTCTCTTTCACGATAGTATAATAATCTGAAGATTTGGTTTTGCTTTGCTTACACAATTTATTCGTATGCTGGTTTATTTTCTTTACTCTGGCAAGGAGAGGCAAGCTGTAATCTAATAATACTGACCTGATGGATATAGATAAGTGTGTAGTTTGTTCCAGATTTATTCCATAAACTGCCTCTTAAAATATTAAATTCAGAAGATTTTTTTTCTTGTCCCATTCTGAATTATATAAGCTAGTCCTTGATGACTGATTTATAGGGAAATCAACCTCCCAGTCCATAGAGAGTCCATGTGCAAGGTTTAGATAACCTCCCACCCACCACAACACTGAAGTCATCTGATTGCTTTCTTATTATTTACAAAGAATTCATAGAGATTAAAGGATTTTCAAACTGTAGGCAGATCTTTAAAAACAACATGGTCCTTAAGAAATAATAAAAATGCTAAATTATATTTATCTTATTAAGAAAATAAATCATGACACAGAAGGAAGATATTTTTGCTCTTTGAGTCCATGATGTTCCTCCTGTAGTTTAACTAAACGTAACGTTTGACCCTCTACTAGCAAATTTCATCTTATGTAGAAATATAGTGCCTAAAATCCTTGAAAATATGGCATTTTACTTTATAGAATGTGTCTCTTCCAAACATCTGATACTAACATGGAGGCATAACTTACAGATTAGGAATTTTTTTAAAAGATTTTTTTATTTATTTATTTGAGAGGTAGGAGTTTTATGTTCTAAGGCCAAAGTTAGCCACATTCCAAGAGCACATTCTTAGCCATTGGAAGATATTTTAAAAAGTCCTCTGCTATGTGTTTTATGTGGTGTAACTAAAACTAGCTGCAGGTTATGCAAGATGACTTAAATTGGCTAATCTGTTTCATTCAGGTGGAAGAACACTACACTCAGAAATCACTTTGTGATGTAAATATCTGAAAGTTTTTAAGTCTAAATTGCCTGCCAAGCGTGGGGATAACAGGAGAGTCAAACAGCTGAAGCAATGACTGTAAATCTATTTTTTTCAGGCATACATATCTGCCATAGATGCCAAGAGCCCTTCTTCTGTCATACAAAGTCAGAATCTCTGAGGGTGGGGAAGAATAAATATATATATATATTTTAAAAACACTACTGGTGATTTTCTATAAATCTAGATAGAATGGATTAGACATTATTCAGATATAAACTCTCAGCAGGAGGTAAAATCCCCCTCCCCCCTGCATTAAATACACAGCCCTGTAACCCAGTGACCTCCCTCTAGGGTGACATTAATAGATCAATCAACACTCTTCAGTATGGTAATTTAAATCATTGTGAACTCACCTAATCATTTCTTTGAATGTATATTTCCATAAGGATATCGGGAAAAAATTTTACCAAATGATTTGGGAAAGCCCAGATACATTATCTATGTTGACACAAATTTAGTAAACTTATTTTATGTATTTATTACTTTCAAGTCACCATAAATGGCATCAGCCATTTATGTAAATAAATTTTAAAATTCTTTATCATTTTTATTTGCTTGTTTATGAGAGAGAGAGAGAGAAAGAGAGAAAGAGAGAAAGAGAGAAAGAGAGAAAGAGAGAAAGAGAGAAAGAAAGAAAGAAAGAAAGAAAGAAAGAAAGAAAGAAAGAAAGAAAGAAAGAAAAAGAGAGAAAGGAAGCGAGGAGGAGACAGAGATCTTCAACCAGCTGGTTCAAGCCCCAAATGGCTACAATTGCCAGGGCTGGGCCAGGCTGCATCCTTGAGCCTGGAACTCCATCCAGGTCTCCAACTTGAATGACAGGGGCCCCAGCACTTGAGTCATCTTCTACTGCTTTCTTAGGCACATTAGCAGGGAGCTGGATTGGACATGGAGCAGCTAATACTTAAACTGGCACTCATATGGGATACCTTAATCGAAGGTGACAGCTTCACTCAGTACTCCACAATTCTGGTCCTTATATTTATCTGTAAATTTCATTTTTTCATGACCTTCTAGAAGTTTGTGTGTATATACTTTTTTTTTAAATAATGCATTTTATTTTATTTATTTATTTTTTGACAGGCAGAGTGGACAGTGAGAGAGAGAGAGACAGAGCGAAAGGTCTTCCTTTGCTGTTGGTTCACCCTCCAATGGCTGCCGCGGCCAGCACGCTGTGGCCGGCGCACTGCGCGGATCCGAAGCCAAGAGCCATGTGCTTCTCCTGGTCTCCCATGCGGGTGCAGGGCCCAAGGACTTGGGCCATCCTCCACTGCACTTCCTGGCCACAGCAGAGAGCTGGCCTGGAAGAGGGGCAACCGCGACAGAATCCGGCACCCCGACCAGGACTAGAACCCCGTGTGCCGGTGCCGCAAGGCAGAGGATTAGCCTAGTGAGCCGCGGCGCCAGCGTCTATATACTTTTTAAAGTAGAATTGAGAAGTTTCTAGAGAAGTCATGTGTTTATACTAGTTTTTTGTTGCTTTAAGATGGAATTCATTTGAGCCCATTTTATGTAATTTAATGTGACAAAAAGTTTGCTTTCTAACTATTCTATCTTAGAATGCCCTTGTAAACCATGTTTATCTTATCCTTTCAAGTTGAAGGGTATTAAAAGGAAGAAGAAAAATAAGAGTTAAATCACTTTGCTTAGTTTTGTCATCTAGTACTATTATACTATTTGATCCAAGCAGTCACCCTGCGCAATTTTTTCTTTTTTTATTTCCAATGTAGCTAAAAAACTGAAAATCCTTTTTAGCCTTTAACATGTTTTCAAGCCTCAGTTCACATGGAAATTTGGCTATGTTTACACTGTGTGGGTTCATGCTATTATTTTGGCTTTTTTCTTTGAGTATATGATATTCTTTCTCTTTTATGGGTCTTTTCAAAGACAATCAGCAATATAGTTTCATCACCTCCTCTTTTGTGACAGACACAAGCACATTTGTAAAACAAAGGCATAGTGATTAAGAGTAAGTGCTTTGGGTTCAAGCGCATTTTCAAGTTTGCCTATTTTGGAATTTCTTCATCAGTGATTTTGAATGAGAAAATTTATTTACCGAGTGAGAATTACAAGATAAAATGATTATAAAGTACTTAAGATAGTGCCTAGAACATAATAGATATTATTAGAAAAAATAACGAAATTTGAGATGTGGTTTTGGAGGAAGACTGGAGATCCCACAAAATCAACAGTGGTGTGTCAACGAAATGCAGTAAAAATGTCTCTATTTTCGATTTTAGTATTTGGTTATCTAAAGAAGCATGTAAAATGTAGATTGTACATGCCCCACAGGACAGTTATAAACATGACAAAAAATAGCTCATGTAGACTTCATTTATTTCTTGGATTATTGCATGCATTCAGTAAATATCAGTTTCCATTGCTTGTTGTTATTAACGAGCAGACACTCATGAAAAGATACCACCATTTTTAAGGCTTTTGGGTTTCTAATACTGAAGCCTTAAAGCAATACTTAATTTTTGATATGATATTAATCTGGGATCGTTGCTTCTCTTCTACAGTTAACCCCCACTCAATCATATAATTACTGAATTATTCATTTCTCCTTGGATATTATCTTAATAGCTTTCTGATTCACAGGAACAATGTCTATGATTATGTTATTTCCTTTTTAGCCGTAGTCCTGAAAATTCATAATCAATGATACAAGTAGACAAATTCCTTTACTTATGCATTTTGAAAAGCACATTTGTACATAGCTGATGCATTAACATCGGACATGTATTTTTACGTCATTGCTCAAGGAGCATAGGAAGGGAGGCACCTTTGCAAAATTCCTCTTGTGTACAAGACATGGTGCTAGTTATTTTATATAATTTTACTTGATTCTCATACGATCATTAGTATTTTTTAATGTATGTGATAATTAAAGCTCAAGAAGCTTAAGTACATTTTCCGAAATTTCCTAGTTAATGAATGATGGAGTCTGGATTTGAACAGCCTTCTCACTCTTACCTTAGTAACTCCACCATTCTGCTTCCCTAAATATATGGCTATTTACAGTGTTGTGCTAATACTTTGTGTGAATGTTTTTAAGAGACTCAAGCTTCTACAGAAGAGTCTAATCAGAACAGTAGTAAGTAGATGTTTTTGAGTGTGATCCCAGCCAGATACATTTGCCTTCTTAGTACCTGCAAGGCTGCATTAGAATGAAGTTATAGTATGGAGTGGACTCACTATGTTGCCATCATGATGCAAAATATAAGTAGTCCATAAATGACCATGGTGATTCCCAATAGCTAAGTGTTAACACTTTACAAATGACACTTATTCAAGGCGATGGTTCAGGAAAACTGGAAAGATGTCTAGAAAGGTACATACTTTTTGGGTTTGCTTTTCAGTTCCTTGATCTGGGCAGTAATTAGAAACAGAGTGAAAAATAAGTTCTATTTTGGGCTCGCAAAGATAGCTTCTGTTTTTCTTCCTGTAGTTTTTAATGTTCCCAGGTTGAGGATATATAGCCGACTCTTGATGACCATAAATACCCCATCTGTTCACCCTCATATGCCATTGGCATGGCAGCCAGTCAGACAATAACTGCACTCAGGAATTTTTTCTTTTCTTCCCATTTCTGCTGCCAAAGAAGAAGAGAACACAAAGCCACCGAAATTTGTCAGTTGTGCTCTGAGAGACAATTATTAACATAGAAACAAGCAGTTCCCCTAGTTCTGTTTCTTTTGTCTCCATTTAATTAGTATATCCTTCAAAGCTGATTGTTGTGGCCAGAGAATTCTGCTTTCAGGGAGGAAAACAAATATATGCTGTGTCTGAAATGCTTGAGAATCTGAGAGTCATTGTAATGTACAGCTAAAAGACTGTGGAACTCCCAGCATTGGCCTATTGTGTGATAGCTACTCTCCTGGCTTGTTCTTCTCCTCATCACAAAATGTTTCTTAGAGTGTTGTGTGCGTAAATGGATTAATAATATTAGTAATAATAATGATACTATATTATGAAGCAAATGGAAATCTAGTTCAGCATAACTGAAGGAATAGCATTATCCTTTTTAGGTGACCATTCAGGAATTGTATATTTTTTAAAAATTTTATTTAAGGAATACAAACTTCATGCATTTCATATATACAAATTTAAGAACATAGAGATTCTTCCCACCTTTCCTCTCTCCCGCCCATACTCTGACCCTTCTTCCTCCTGCTGTATTTTTTACAAATATCTATTTTCAGTTTACTTTATACTCATAAGAGTAACCCTACACTAAGTAGAGAGTTCAATAAATAGTATGAAGAAAAAAGAAAAAAATAAGCCAGTCCCTAAAAGACAAATACCATATGTTCTTTCTGATCTGTGGTAACTAATAGAGTACCTAAAATGTAATCAATAGGGGTGAATTTGACACTTCGTGATTTTTGAGCAGCCCTTGTCTTGACTGTTCAGAAATTATCTTTACAAAATAATCCAAGATGAATGTAAAACAATGGAAAGAAACAGTAAATCTGAACAGATATCAGAAATTATGTGTTCCTTTTAAAAGTATTAATATAAAAAGAACAGATTTTATGCATTCCATAGGTATAGTTCCAAGAAGACAACCACACTTGCCTCATTCCCCTGTTCCCTCCAGTCCCCCTCCCTTCCTACCCTGTCTTCATCAGTTTTTGCAAGGACATAATTTTAATCCACTCTATATTCACAGGCTTAATTTGCCAGTTATCAAAATCTTCAACAAGTAAAAATAGGAATATCACAGTTCCATAGGAGTATAAACATGAGCTAAAAATGATAATCATGTCCCAAAGTGACCATTTCATTCCTATACATTTTTTTGTATTCTATATTAGCTGTCCTATAGCAGAGAAAACATATGATATTTGTGTTTTTGAGACTGGCGTATTTCACTAAGCATAATGGTTTCCAGTTGCATCCATTTTATAACAAAAAGGATTTCATTCTGTTTTATGGCTGTGTACTATATATATATATATGTGTGTGTGTGTGTGTGTGTGTGTGTATATATATATACACACCACATTTTCTTTATCTAGTCATCAGTTGATGGACATCTAGGTTGATTCCATGTCTTAGCTATTGTGATCTGAGCAGCAGTAAACATGGGAGTACAGATGACTCTTTCATATGCCGATTTCATTTCCTTAGGGTAAATTCCCAGGAGTGGGATGACTGGGTCCTGTGGTAGGTCTATATTGAGATTTCTGAGGTATCTAATACTGTCTTCCACAGTGGCTTCACCAGTGTACATTCTCACCAACAGTGCATTAGGATACCTTTTTCCCCCACATCCTTTCCAGCATTTATACTTTTTTGATCTTTGGATGATAGCCATTCTAACTGGGATGAGGTGAAACCTAATTTTGGTTTTGATCTGCGTTTCCCTGATGGCTAGTGATCTTGAGCATTTTTTCATGTGTCTGTTGGCTATCTGAATTTCGTCCTTGAAAACATGCCTGTTCATGTCCTTTGGCCTTTAATTGACTGGATTGTTTGTTTTGTTGTTGTTGAGTTTCTTGCCTTTTTTATGGAACTTGAATATAAATCATTTGTTGCATAATTTCCTTTTTTTTTCTCCCATTCTATCAGTTTCCTCTTCTTTGTTGAGTGGAGTGTTTCCATTGCAGTGCAGAATATTCTTAGCTTGTTGTGATCCCATTTGTCTATTTTTACTTTTATTGTCTGTACTTCATGGGTCTTTTCCAAGAATTCTTTGCTAGTATCTTGCAGGGTTTCCCTGATGTTTTCCTTTAGTAATTTGATGGTATCAAGTTGTAGATTTAGATACTTGATCAATTTAGTGTTGCCTTTTTTAATAAGATTTAAGGTAGGGGTCTTGTTTCTTACTTCTGCATATAAAGATCCAGTTCTCCTGTACCATTTGTTTTGGACACTGTCCTTACTCCAGCAATTGATTTTATTTTGTCAAAGATTAGTTGATTGTAGATGCATGAATTTATTTTTGTTGTTTCTATTCTGTTCCATTGGTCTACTTATCTATTTTTATGCCAGTACTAGATTGTTTATATTATAACTTCCCTGTAGTAAGTGGTAAAGACTGGTATTGTGATGCCTCTGGCTTTCTTTTTGTTTTTTAAATTGCTTTATCTATTCAGGGTGTCTTGTGTTTCCATGTGAACTTTAGCACTGTTTTTTCTATATCTGAGAATTGACTTGGTTTATTAATTAGGATCACATTGAATCTGAAAATTGCTTTTGGTAGTATGGACTTTTGATGGTATTAATTCTTTGAATCTATGAACATGCTAGATTTTTCTATTTTTTATCTATATCTTTCTTTGATATTTTATAATTTTCATTATAGAGATCTTTCACCTCCTTGGCTAAGTTTATTCCAAGGTATTTAATTTTTTGTAGCTATTGAGAATGGGATGATCTTAGCATTTTTTTCTGAGCTCTGTCATTGTCTGTATATACAAAGGCTATTGATTTTTATGTGTTAATTTTGTATCATGCAATTTTACTAAACTCTCTTATGGGTTCCAATAGTCTCTCTCTCTCTCTCTCTCTTTTTTTTTTTTTTTGACAGGCAGAGTGGACAGTGAGAGAGAGAGACAGACAGACAGAGAGAAAGGTCTTCCTTTGCTGTTGGTTCACCCTCCAATGGCCGCCGTGGCCGGCGCACTGCGGCTGGCGCACTGCGCTGATCCGAAGGCAGGAGCCAGGGGCTTCTCCTGGTCTCCTATGGGGTGCAGGGCCCAAGCACTTGGGCCATCCTCCACTGCACTCCCTGGCCACAGCAGAGAGCTGGCCTGGAAGAGGGGCAACCGGGACAGAATCCGGTGCCCCGACCGGGACTAGAACCTGGTGTGCTGGCGCCGCAAGGTGGAGGATTAGCCTATTGAGCCACGGCACCAGCTTCCAATAGTCTCTTAGTGGAGTCTTTTGGTTTCCCTATGTGTAATATCATGTCATCTGCAAACAGGGAAAATTTGACTTCCTCCTTTGCAGTTTGTGTTCCTTTGATTTCTTTTCTTGCCTAATTGTTCTAGTTTAACCTCCTAAAACTATATTGGCTATCAATGGTGGAAGTGTACAACCTTGTCTGATTCTGGATCTTAGTGAAAGTGCTTTCAGCTTTTCTGCATTCAATATGATGCTGTCTGTGGATTGTCATCTATTGCCTTGTTTGTGTTGAGGAATGTTCCATTTATACACCATTTGCTTAAATTTTTTTATCATGAAAGGATGTTGTGTTTTATCAAATGCTTTCTCTGCATCTATTGAGACAATTCTATGTTCAATTTGTTAATGTGATATATCACATATATTGATTTGCGAATGTTGAGCCATCCCTGCAAACCCTTGAATAAATACCACTTGGTGTGGGTGAATGATCTTTCTGATGTGTTGTTGTATTCAATTAGCAAGTATTTTGTTGAGGATATTTGCATCTGTGTTCATCAGGGATATTGTTTTATTGTTCTCTTTCTTTGCTTTATCTTTTTTCTGGTTTTGGAATTAAGGTGATGCTGGCTTCATAGAATAAGTTTGGTAAGATTCTCTCCTTTTCAATTGTTTTGATACTTTAAGTAGAATTGAAATTAGTTCTTTAAAAGTTTGGTAGAATTCAGTAGTGAAGCCATCCAGTCCCACGCTTTTCCTTGTTAGTAGAGTCATTGTTACTGATTCAATCTCTGTCTTGGTTCTATGTCTTCATGACTCAAATTTTGTAGATTGTGTGTGTCCACGAATTTACCCATTTATTCTAGGTTTCTCAATTTGTTGGTGTACATACAGTTCTTTCGTGATAATTCTTTTTATATCTGTGGTATCTGTTATCACATTTCCTTTTTCATCTCTGATTTTATTGATTTTTTCCCTCTTTTTCTTGTTAGTTGGTCCAATGATGTATTAATTTTGTTTATTTTTTTCAAAAAATCTGCTCTTTATTTCACTGATCTTTTGTATTTTTTTTTAGATTTCAATTTTGTTTATTGTAATTTTAATTATTTCTTTCCTTCTCCTATTTTTTTGGTTGGTTTGTTCTTGTTTTTCCTGGATCTTGAAATGCTTTATGAGATTACTTGATGCCTTTCCAATTTCTTTATGTTGTTACTAATTGCTATAAACTTCCTTCTTAACACTGTTTTTGCTGTATTCCCATATGTTGTGGTTGATTGTGTTTTCATTCATTTCCAGGAATTTTTAAATTTCCCTTTTGATTTATTCTATGGCCCACTATTCATTCAACAGCTTGTTAAGTCTCCATGTGTCTGCATATTTTCTAAAGTTTCTTAAGTTGTTACTTTTTAGCTTCATTCCATTTTGTACAGAAAAAAATACATGTATGATTTCAATTTTTTTGAATTTGATGAGACTCACTTTATGGCCTGGCATATGATCTATCCTAGTGAAAGTTCCATTCACTCATGGAAAAAAATATGTATTCTGCAGCTCTGGGGTGAAATGTTCTGTAGATACCAATTAGTCAATTTTGTCCATAGTATAGATTAGCTCTATTTTTTTTTGTCTTGTTGATCTGTCCATTGATGAAAGTCGGATGTTGAAGTCCAAATTAGTATTGTATTGGAGTTTGTGTCTCCCTTTAGATCTGTGGGTGATCCTGTGCCTGGCTGGGAGACTGCCCGCCTAGCCCTTGCAGGAGGTTAACAGGGCACGGCACCCAATGCCCCCCAGGAAAAACTCTGGTTGAGGGTTCAGCACACTGAGACGCCCCGTATATGACCTGACGGCAGCAGGGACCCCAAGCTGCAAAAGTGATCAATGCCCAGGGCAGGCCCACCATGGCCACACACCCCAACCATGCAGGCACATGAACTGCACGAAGGATCTTTGTGGTCCTCAATGTGAGCTCAGAACCCTCTGCAATGCCCCACCCCAGGAAGTCAGGGAGCTCTGAGCCTCTGAGAGCTGACACAGTGATTGCACAGAGACCCAGCTATATCCTATGCCATATTGTTCATTCACTGAATACCACAGGGCTCCCATAGTCACAAGGACCAGGGGATTCACTCTCAGCTCCTTGAGCCTACTCTATCGACACAGAGAGGGCCTTCTGCCGTAGATGTTCCACCTTGGCACTTTAAGTATAGTTGCCTGTGATAGACTGAAGGGAATGGAGCACCTCACAGGCTGAAATGGGCACTCTTCCACCTGCCAATGCCCCAGGTAAAACTCAAAGTCAGTAGGCACCATGGATTTATCCTGTGGCTATAAACCAGTACTTGCACAGCTGCGTGCACTCTTCTTATAGAGATGGAGCTTCCTCCCTGCTTGTCGCTGGGATCCCTTGTTGGGGGACTGGGAAGCAGGCCATGTGCTCTCTCTTCATGTGGTTATGTGGGTACCCTGCCCACAGTAGCACTCTGGGCAGTATTCAAAGTCAGTGTGCTCTGCAAGGTTTTCCTTGAGGCAATATGAGTGGTCACATGGGTTGCTGCAGGCTCTTTTTTTTAAAAAAGATTTATTTTATATTTTAAAAGACAGAGAGAGAGAGAGAGAGAGAGAAAGAGAGAAAGATAGATAGATCTTCCATCTTCCATCTTCCCATCTGCTGGTTCACTCCCCAAACAGCTGCAAAGGCTGAAGCTGAGCTGATCTGAAGCCAGGAGCTTCTTCTGGGTCTCCCACACTGCTGCAGGGGCCCAAGGACTTGGGCCTTCTGCTGCTGCTTTCCCAGGCCGTAGCAGGGAGCGGGATTGGAAGTAGAGCAGTCGGAGGTCGAACTGGTTCCCATATGGGTGCTTTAGGCCAAAGTGCTGGCCTCCTCCTATCACTTCTCAGAAATGGCATCTCCTCCTGACCGATTTTTTGCTGCCGAATAAGACACTCATTTGGAGTGGGAAAGGGGAAGAAGCAAGGTGTGGCTTCCCTGTTTCAGGTCTGGCAATTGCCCAGACCACAGTCAGCTCCCCAGGCTGAAGTAAAAGACAATGAGTGCAATTCCCTCTCAGGTAAAACTAGCAGCGGAGCGTGCAACAATTTCTTCCTACCTTGACATAGTAAGATGGTGGCCCACAGTCCGGTGCTGGCTGTGCCATGTGGCTGGCTGTAGCTGTGTCTCTGTCTTCTCTCTCTTGTCCTATGGAGTCTTCATTGTCTTTTCACTTCTTTGCCAAAAATTTCCATCAGTCAAACCCCTGGAAACTTGGTCCTTCCTTTGTTCTTTTTATGTCCTATATCAGCTGAAGTTAGTGTGGCAACACCCTATTAAACCATCTTGGAAGCAAGAACCTCTTAATTCTTTTTCTTTTTTAATTTTTTGACAGGCAGAGTGGACAGTGAGAGAGAGAGACAGACAGACAGAGAGAAAGGTCTTCCTTTTGCCGTTGGTTCATCCTCCAATGGCCGCCGCGGCTGGTGCGCTGCGGCCAGCGCACCGTGCTGATCCGAAGGCAGGAGCCAGGTGCTTCTCCTTGTCTCCCATGGGGTGCAGGACCCAAGCACTTGGGCCATCCTCCACTGCACTCCCTGACCACAGCAGAGAGCTGGCCTGGAAGAGGGGCAACCGGGACAGAATCCGGCGCCCCAACCGGGACTAGAACCCAGTGTGCCGGCGCCACAGGCAGAGGATTAGCCTATTGAGCCGCGGCGTCGGCCTAATTCTTTTTCTTTAAAGATTTATTTATTGGGGCCGGCGCTCTGGCACAGTGGGTTAATCCTCTGCCTGCAGCGCAGCATCCCATATGGGCGCCGGTTCTAGTCCTGGCTGCTCCTCTTCCAATCCAGCTCTCTGCTGTGGCCTGGGAAAGCAGTAGAAGATGGCCCAAGTCTTTGAGCCCCTGCACCCACGTGGGAGACCGGGAAGAAGAACCTGGCTCCTGGCTTCGGATTGGCGCAGCTCCAGACGTTGCAGCCATTTCAGGGGTGAACCAACGACGGAAGACCTTTCTCTGTTTCTCCCTCTTACTGTCTGTAACTCTGCCTATCAAATAAATAAATATTTTTTTAAGATTTTATTTATTTATTTGAGAAGCAGAGTTACAGACAGGCAAAACAGAGTTACAGAGAGGCAAACGCAGAGAGAAAGAGAGAAAGAGAGAGAGAGAGAATGAGAATGTCTTCATCTGCTGGTTCACTCCTGAAATGGCCACAACAGATGAAGCTGCTTAGATCCAAAGGCAGAAGCCAGGAGCTTCCTCCAGGCCTCCCATGCAGGTGAAGGGGCCCAAGGACTTGGACCATCTTCTACTGCTTTCCAAATTCGTAGCAGAGACCTAGATGAGAAGTGGAGCAGCTGGGACTCCAACTGGTGCCCATATGGAAATGCCGGCACTGCAGGGGGTGGCTTTACCTGCTATGCCACAGTGCAGGCCCTGTCTCTCAATTCTTTTTTTTTTTTTTAAAGATTTATTTATTTATTGAAAGTCAGAGTTACACAGAGAGAAGAGAGGCAGAAAAAGTGAGAGAGAGGACTTTCATTCGATGGTTCACTCCCCAATTGGCCACAATGGCCGGAGCTGCGCCGATCCAAAGCCAGGAACCTGGAGCTTCTTCTGGGTCTCCCATGCATTTGCAGGGGCCCAAAGACTTGGGCCATCTTCCACCGCTTTCCCAGGCCACAGCAGAGTGCTGGATAAGAAGTGGAGCAGCCAGGTCTTGAACTGGCGCCCATATGGAATGCTGGCACTGTAGGCCAGGGCATTAACTGTGCTGGCCCCACCTGCCTCTTAATTCTTTAACCACTTACTGCTCCATTCCCTCCGCCCTTGCTCTAATTACGCCAAACTTTTTACCCCTTGTGGACATTCATACTTATTACTATTATTTTCATTGTTACTACATTCATTTGTGTAACTGTTTCCTCTGCTTAGAAATTCCTTCCTTTTGTTCCCTGCATTGGAAACTTGTTTATCATTCAGCCACTATTATTATTTTTTTTTTGTGACAGGCAGAGTGGACAGTGAGAGAGAGACAGAGAGAAAGGTCTTCTGTGCCAGCCTGCAGCACAAAGAACCGGGTTTCCTGAAACGGAGAGTGGGAATGAGGGGACAAGGACACAAAGAATGGAGCCAAGACAAATCCTGATCAAGGCTCGTTTATTCAACAAGTCCAGTAGTATTTAAACATGACCAGTTGTATACAGGAAGGCACACAAAAGATTTACATATCTAAAAGACTTTTGGGGTTACAAAGAGTTCCCAAAAAGGTTCATCTACTTAACAGATGGCAAAATGTTATTAGGGTTCTTCCTGCCTCTTCCTGGAATCTCCTTAGCCTTTTGTCTGTGCCCTGAAGTCTCCATCCATATGTTTAAGTGTAAACAAAAGGGGCAACTGCCTGTGGCTGCCCACAGTCTTCCTTTGCCTTTGGTTCACCCTCCAATGGCCGCCACGGCCAGCGTGCTACAGCCAGCGTGCTGCGGCCAGTGCACCACACTGATCTGAATCCAGGAGCCAGGTACTTATCCTGGTCTTCCATGGGGTGCAGGGCCCAAGCACTTGGGCCATCCTCCACTGCACTCCCTGACCACAGCAGAGAGCTGGCCTGGAAGAGGGGCAACCGGGACAGAATCCGGTGCCCCGACCGGGACTAGAACCTTGGGTGCCAGCGCCGCAGGCGGAGGATTAGCCTATTGAGCCATGGCGACAGCCAATTCAGCCACTATTTACCATCTCATTTTTGAAGCCTTTACTGGATTCTCTAAGACAATATTAGCTTCCTTTACTTGTATCTTTATTATAGAGCTCATTATATTACTACTGTAAAATCACTGAAGTGTTTGTATTCCTTATTATCTTGAGTACTTCTCAGAATCAAAGACTCAAACTCCTTTACTTTGTAACACAACATATTGTTGTTTGCGTAGTAAACAACCAGCAAATATTTGTTAAAACAATGAGTGAGAAGCAAGTCAATGATTGATTGGAGTAGTAATACATTATCCGGAAGGACTTCAAAGGTATTTGATGTAAACATCTCATATTTTTTTTTTTTTTTGACAGGCAGAGTGGACAGTGAGAGAGAGAGACAGAGAGAGAAAGGTCTTCCTTTTGCCGTTGGTTCACCCTCCAATGGCCGCCGCTGCAGCCGGCGCACCGCGCTGATCCTGGCAGGAGCCAGGAGCCAGGTGCTTTTCCTGGTCTCCCATGGGGTGCAGGGCCCAAGCACCTGGGCCATCCTCCACTGCACTCCCTGGCCATAGCAGAGAGCTGGCCTGGAAGAGGGGCAACCGGGACAGAATCCGGCGCCCCAACCGGGACTAGAACCCGGTGTGCCGGCGCCGCAAGGTGGAGGATTAGCCTATTGAGCCACGGCGCCGGCAACATCTCATATTTCAATGACAAAACTGAAACAATGTTGGTTCAGTGACCACTTCAATGTCATAAAACTAATAAACTAGAAATTCAACATACATTATGTGCTTTTAACATCATATTGACTCCTTTTGGTGTGGGAGGATATAAGGAGTAGTTATAGTGGCAGATCACAAAAATTGGCTTTTTCTAGATTATGATGGTCAGATTTTTGTTAATTCTGTCAAGACACTGAAATTCAACTGGTCATTAGGAAACACACGGAAGTAGCAAGAGTAATGAGGAAAGGCTATTCAGGTACTCTTACTGTGAACCTTTTCCTAAATAGTCTGGAGTCACATTTAGTAAGAAAGTATAGCATAAGGCTATTGAAAGGGTAGTTGTTTTTGTCTGTTTTACTGATTCTATACTTATGAGCAGAAGGAGGGATAAACTAAACTGATACCTATCAGAAACATTATGGGAGAACTCAGAGATTTCTGCTATAACCAAATATAGAT
The DNA here is from genome assembly GCF_051225735.1 of Oryctolagus cuniculus. Classification (NCBI taxonomy): domain Eukaryota; kingdom Metazoa; phylum Chordata; class Mammalia; order Lagomorpha; family Leporidae; genus Oryctolagus; species Oryctolagus cuniculus. The sequence continues at coordinate 76,676,148 of NC_142888.1, read as the reverse complement.
TCACAATTTGGCCTAAGGACTTATTTGTATATCCATTTGTGTAAGGCATTACATGGTATTACACGGTCTACCTATAGATCTCAGAAGAAATTATAAGAATATTAAAAAACTAACATGAATATGGTTACACTATTGATAGTGTATAAAAGGTAGCAAAGGGCACACTGAATAAAGGTGGTTACAGACAATACAGTTGACTCCTACTTAAAATTAGGGATGGAAGGTAAGAAGGAATATGGCAAGGCTCTGAGGAATCCAATACAGTGGGAAGAAAACAATCAGTTAATTTATATTTATATATTCTGGAGAAGAGATGGAAGAAGAATGTTAAGAACACTTGACTTCTGTTGAAAACTAATATTTTCAAAAATGTGGCAGACCTTTTTTTTTCAATGCCTACTTATTTAATGTCTACTATGTTCTGAGTCTCGTGCTGGACACACAGAAAATTTTTATTGTATGTTGTATTTACATTTCAAAAGTCAGCAAGATAAAGTAATAAAAAAATTAGTTTCAAATGCTGATGTTTTGACTTGTTCTATAGCATCACACAAAAGGGAATTGCAAATACATATCAGGGGAAAATTATAGATTAGCATTTTATTAATAATGATAATAAACTATTTGATGACATTTCTTGAGCTTAGTATGAGCTAAAACTTTTTCTATAAATGAAACCAAAAGCAGAAAGTTCTGTCTTCCTGTTTGTTATTTCTGGTTTCTATCATCAAAGTGCATATTATTATCAATGTCACCTTTTATTAGGAACCCCATTAAGTCTTTCTAAGTAGGAGGAAAGTAAATCATTTATCCCTTGAAAAAGGAACTTAGAAATCATACATTCAGGCTTTTAAAAATATTCATTTATTTGAAAGGCAGAGAAACAGAGGGAGAGCCAGAGAGAAAGAGATCTTTATCAGCTGATTCACTCCACAAATGGCTGGAGCAGCTGGTTCTGTGGCAGGCTGAGGCCAGGAGCCTGGAATTCCTTCTGCATCTGTCCTGTTGGTGGCAGGGCCCAAGTACTTGGGCCATCTTCTCCTGCTTTCTCAGTTCCATTAACAGGGAGCTAGATCAGTAATGGAGCTTCCAGGATTCGAACTAGTGTTCCTATATGGGATGCTGGCATTGCAGGTGGCAGCTTACTACGGGCCCCACAATGCCAGCCCCTAATGCAGCCTTCTTACTTGATAAAATAAAATTGAATATCTGAAAATAAGAGATCTCAGCATCAGGAAGTGCTGTGAAGTTTTTTAGGAAAAATCATGTTAAAAGTATGAAATCCTGTAAAATAACAGTAGACATTATCTATGTGTAAGAAATATTTTAGGGCTGGTGTTGTGGCACAGCTGGTCAAGCTGCCTCTAGTACTTAGAATATACGAGTCATCTTTAAAAAGTTCATGAGAAGTGCATTGTATGAAAAAATTATGCATGAATTTCAACATGATTTGCATCAAAAATTCCATTTTCTTTCACGATCTTTTTGAAGTATCCTCATATAAAAAACTCAAAATGCACCAGTAAGAGAACAATCTAATGTAAATTCTAAAATGATCAAACATTTGGGTAGACACATCACTAAGGAAGTCACATATGACAGGCACATACAAAATGGCTCAATGTCATTATTCCCTGGAGAAAAGCAAATACAAATTAAAATAAAAATGAGATATTACCACACACCTATTAGTATGGATTCACTAAACAGTGAAGATATGGAGGTATTGGAATACTTAAATACTACCTGTGGAGAATGTGAAATGGTAGAGTTGCTTTGAAAAAATAGATGACCAAGCCATTCCAATCCAGGAGACTCAAAAACATATATTCAAGCAAAAATGTGTATATTAATGCTTATAGCAGCATTATTTTTATTATCCACAAGGTGGAAACAGCCCCTTTGTCCTTAAACAGGGAAAAGAATTTATAGTATGTGATATTTAATGGAATATCATTTTACCAGTAAGAGAAATACAGTATCAATATATACAGTGATACAAATGAGTATCAAATTTTGATAAGAAGCCACACTAAAGTACATACGATTACATTTATAAAATTACAGAAAATTCAAACTAATCAAGAGTAACAGAAAATAGATTAGTGGTAGGTTGGGGATGAAGGGCACCATGGAATGGCAAGAATGTTTGATCACAGAAGAGAAAAAGGAAACATTTGAAGGCAAATGACATATTCACTATCATGACTGTGGTGATAGTTTCACAAAATTATATCATGTACCAATATTTATACTTTAAATATGTATAATTTACAATATGGTTTTTTACCTCAACTTAAAAAAGCATACAAATAACAGATGAAAAAAATCCAAGTAAATTAGAAGGAATGAGGTTACAAAAACAATATATCCCATGAATATAGTTGCAACAACTCTTACAGAATATGAAATAGAACCTAGCTATATGAGTTTATAAGGCTAATATAGCATAGCTAACTAGAATTTATCCCCAGAATTCTAGGTTAGATTTTCCCTAGAAAAAATTAAATAACCAATGACTCAAAGAAGAAGTCACAAGGAAATTAGAAACTGTCTTGAAAAAATGTAAATGAAGCACAATGTCTCAAAACTCAGGGAATGCAGTGAAACCAGTGCTCACAGGTTAATTTGTAAGTGCTAACATTAAAAGGAAAATGAAAAAGAGTCAGATAAACCCAAAGGTAGCAGAAACAAGGTAATAATAAAGCTTAGAGTGGAAATAAATTTTTTTTTTCAAAATACTAAATACAAAGCTGAGGGAAAAATCAAGAGTTGATTCTTTGAAAAGATCAACAAAAATTTACAAATTTTAGCTGAATCACAAAGAGCAAGACAGAAGACTCAAGTAGCAAAAATCAGAAATAAAATTGTAAGCATTACCACTGGTTACATAGAAATAAAAAGGATTATAAGACAGCACTATGAACAAATGTATACCAAGAATTTGGATAACCTAGATTAAATGGAGAAATTTCTAGAAAGATGGAACATACCATAATTAAGTCATAAACTAATAGAAAATATTAATAGACCTGTAATTAGTAAGGAGATGAGTCAGGAACCAAGTGTCCGAAGAAAGAAAAACCCTTACCTGTGAATCTGACCAAGTGTTTTAAGAATTCTCATCAATTCTCAAACTCTTTGAAAAAAGTTTAAGTGGAGGGAAATCTTTTAAATTCATTTTATGAGGTCAGCATTACCCTGATATGAAAGCCAGCCAGGCTATACAAGAAAACACCAGACTATTATACCTTGTGAATAGTGATGCAAAAATCTAGCAAACATAATCAAACGGTACATTTATTCTTGGAATGCAGGGATGTTTCAACACATAAAAATCAAGTCAGTGTAACATACAACATTAATAGAATGAAGGGAGAAAATAATCTCAATTTATACATAAAAAACATTTGAAAAAATTCAATACCCTTTCAAGATTATGAAGCCTTAACAAGCTATAAATATGAGGAAAGTACCTCACATAATAAAGGTCATATAATAAAAGAAAAAACCCACAGCTAAAATCATGCTCAATGGAGAAAGAGTGAAATGTTTTCCTTTAACATTGGGAGAAAATCATGGATGCCTGTTTCTGTAACTTCCCATTCAACATTGCATTTGTACTTTATAAAATATACAGTTGTTACATATTAGTAAAAATGTTTAAAACTCTAGAATTTAAAAATAACTTAAAATGATGAAAATCAAATTCTTTTTTTTTTTAACTTTCATATAAATTTTCAAAGTACGGCTTATGGATTATAATGGCTTCCTCCCCATAACGTCCCTCCCACCCGCAACCCTCCCCTTTCCCACTCCCTCTCCCCTTCCATTCACATGAGGATTCATTTTCGATTCTCTTTATATACAGAAGATCAGTTTAGCATACATTAAGTAAAGATTTCAACAGTTTGCTCCCACACAGAAACATAAAGTGAAAAATAATAGATGATTTTTTAAATGATGATGAAATCAGATCAGACCTATTGTCATGTTTAATCCCAGTGAGAGTCAAGTTGGGAACTTATAATTTCTTTCTTTTTTTTTTCTTTACAGAAGATCAATTTAGTATACATTAAGTAAAGATTACTGATGCCATAAACAGGAGTGTCAATTTGTAAAGTCAACAACAGGAGTCACTGTGCACTTACTCCTCATGTAGGATCTCTGTCCTTAATGTGCTGTACATTGAGACTTAATGCTATAACAAGTACTCAAACAGTATATTTCACTTTGTGTTTCTATGGGGGTGCAAACTGTTGAAAATCAAATTCTTAATAGCTTTAACCTCCACAAAACAAAAATGAGGAAAAGAAATCAGCATATGAAAAAATTATCTGTACCCCCATGTTTATAGCAGTGCCAAACTCAGTAGCTAAGATATAGACTCAACCTATATGTCCATCAACTGATGACTAAAGAAATTGTGAGATACACACACACAACAGAGGATGGAATACTACTCATCTGTAAAAAAGAATGAAATCCTGTCTTTTATAAAAAATGGATACAACTGGAAACCATTAGGCTTAGTTAAATAAGCCAAAAAGACAAGCATCATATGGTTTCCCTGATTTGTGGTAAATAATATACAAAGTACAAAAAAAGTATATATAGTGTATACACTTGAAAATGACATTTTGGGGGCCGTCGCTGTGGCATAGTGTGTAAAGGCACTGCCTGCAGTGCAGGCATTCCATATGGGTGTTGGTTTGAGTCCCACCTGTTGTTTTGGCCTTTTGCGGAGTGAACCAGTGCACAGAAGACTTTCTCTCTCTGTAACTCCACTATTCAAATAAATAAAATACATCTTTTAAACATATTATTCTAAGTGACAGAAGACAGTTAAATATTATGTATTATATTATTGACATTCATATGAAATATCCAGAATAGGGGAATGTCTACATAGAGAAAGCAGATTAATGGTTTGTTAGGGCCATCGGTGGAGGGTAGTGACAGTGCATAGGAAGCATAGCTAAATGGGTATGAGGTTTCTTTCTGAGTCTATTATAATATTCTAAAATTGATGATGCTTGCATGTATCTGTGAATATCCTAAAAAAACATCTAATTTTACACTTCAAATGGGCAATTTATACAGTGTGTGAATTGTATCTCAACAGATCTCTTAAAACATAAGTATTTCTTAAAAACTCTTTCTATGCATTTAAAAGCAGACCAAAATTTTATCAGGCACTTCAGATGCTATAAGTAAGTACCGAGGAATGTGAATAAGGGAATGAAAAGATACTTCATGTACTTACTTCATGGCCCAATATTTATTATTATTTACCCAGAAGAAATGAAAACATATATCTAAGAAAAAATTTTGCCGTGCATTTCATAATATCCAACAAATGGAAACAACGTAACTGTCTTTCTAAAGGTGCATGGCTAAACAGTGGTATATCCATGTAATTAAGAGCTGCTCAGAAAGAAAAAGGAGTGGACTACTCAGATTCAGCGACATGCATGATTCTCGAAAACATTGTACTGAATGAAGGCCCCCCAGAGACAGATGGGATTAAATTCTGCATGATTCCGTATAGACAAAATCGTGTATGAACTAAATCTCTTCTATAGTGACAGAATGCACATAAATGTTGCCCAGAACTAGTAGTGGGGTGGTGGTGATGATGTGTGTATATTGATCGCAAAGTGGCAGGAGGAAAATTGGGGCATAGAAATTTCTGTATCTGCTAGAGTTGTGACAATAGAGTGTATATGTATGTGAGAAATCATAACAGTATACACTTAAGGGTATATTTTATTTTGTGTAAATTATATATTTAAAAGTACATTAAAATGAAGTTTATATGTATTAGGGAAGTTTTTTTGTAGCAAATGAAATTGGGAGAATCTTTTCTAAATGTATCTATTATGTTTTTGTTACTGAGTTATATGTTAACTGATTCAAAGTTAAATTTGATTTTAAAAAAGGATTAGAGCTAAAATAACCACAGAATAAGTATTTGTTTCAGAATTTTTTAAAATTAATTTTTAATGTAGACATAGACAACCATCTTCCATCCACTGGTTCACTACCTAAATGCCACAAAAGCAAGGGTTAAGCCAACCTGAAGCCAAGAGCCTGGAGCCTGGAACTCAGTCTGGGACTTCCATGTGGGTAGCAGGTACCCTAGTACTTAAATGGACATCAGCCTCTTGCCAGGGTCTCCCTTGTGGGTGCAGGGGCCCAAGGACTTGGGCCATCTTCTACTGCTTTCCCAGGCCATAGCAGAGAACTTGATTAGAAGAGGAGCAGCCGGGACTCGAACTGGAACCCATATGGGATGCTGGTGCCGCAGGCAGAGGATTAACCTATTGTGCCAGAGCGCCAGCTGCCTATACCATACTTTCATTGTCAAGTCATCAGTTGATGAAGATCTGGGTTGATTCCGTATCTTAGATATTGTGAATTGAGCTGCAATAAACATGGGGGTACAGATCACTCTTTCTTATGCTGATTTCATTTCGTTTGGGTAAATTCCCAGGAGTGGGGTGGCTGGGTCATATGGTATATTGCTTCCAGAAATTTTTTGATTTCTATTTTAATTGCTTCTATGACCCACCCACTGCTCATTCAGGAGCATGTTGATCAGTCTCCATGTTTTTGCATATTTTCTTGAGATTCTTGAGTTGTTAATTTCCAGCTTCATTTCATTGTGGCCAGAAAAGATTCATGGTATGTTTTTGACTTTTGAATTTGCTGAGACTTGCTTTATGGCTTAGCATTTGGTTTATCCTAGAGAAAGTTCCATGCACTGAGGAAAAGTTCTATTCTGCAACTATGGGATGAAATGTTTTATAGATATCAGTTATGTCCAATTGATCCATAGTGTAGATTAGTTCTTTGTTTCTTTTTTTATGTTCTGTCTAGTTGATCTGTCCATTAATGAAAGTGGGATGTTGAAGTCCCCCATTCTGTCTCCCTTTAGATCCATTGACTTTGTGTTTTAAATGGCAGTGGGTGCATATACATTTATTATAGTCACATCTTCCTGTTGAACTGATCCCTTAAATATCACATAGTGCCCTTCTTTGTCTCTTTTAGCAGTGTTTGTGTTAAAGTCTATTTTGTCTGATATTAGGATGGCTACACATGCTCTTCATTTGCTTTCTATTAGCATAGAATAACTTTTTCCATCCTTTCACTCTCAGTCTGTGTATTTTTGTTGGTGAGGTCTTGTTTTTTAATCCATTTAGCCAGCATATATTTTTTTTTACCTTTTATTTAATGAATATAAATTTCCAAAGTATGACTTATGGATTACAATGGCTTCCCCCCCATACCGTCCCTCCCACCCACAACCCTCCCCTTTCCCACTCCCTCTCCCCTTCCATTCACATCAAGATTCATTTTCGATTACCTTAATATACAGAAGATCAGCTTAGTATATATTAAGTAAGGATTTCAACAGTTTGCTCCCACACAGAAACATAAAGTGAAAAATAATAGATGATTTTTTTTAAATGATGATGAAATCAGATCAGACCTATTGTCATGTTTAATCCCAGTGAGAGTCAAGTTGGGAATTGATAATTTCTTTTTTTTTTTTTTAACCGAAGATCAGTTTAGTATGCATTAAGTAAAGATTTCAACAGTTTGCACCCACATAGAAACACAAAGTGAAATATATTGTTTGAGTGCTCATTATAGCATTAAATCTCAATGCACAGCACATTAAGGACAGAGATCCTACATGAGGAGTAAGTGCACAGTGACTCCTGTTGTTGACTTTACCAATTGACACTCCTGTCTATGGCATCAGTAATCTCCCTATGCTCCAGTCATGAGTTTCCAAGGCTATGGAAGCCCTCTGAGTTCTCCGACTCTTCTCTTGTTTAGACAAGGTCATAGTCAAAGTGGAGGTTCTCTCCTCCCTTCAGAGGAAGGTACTTCCTTCTTTGAAGACCTGTTCTTTCCACTGGGATCTCACTCACAGAGATCTTTTGCCAGAGTGTCTTGGCTTTTCATGCCTGAAATACTCTCATGGGCTTTTCAGCCAGATCCGAATGCCTTTAGGGCTGATTCTGAGGCCAGAGTGCTATTTAGGACATCTGCCATTCTATGAGTCTGCTGAGTATCTCACTTCCCATGTTGGATCACTCTCCCCTTTATTTATTCTATCGGTTAGTGTTAGCAGGTACTAGACTTGTTTATGTGCTCCCTTTGACTCTTAGTCCTTTCATTATGATCAATTGTGAACTGAAATTGATCACTTGGAATAGTGAGATGGCATTGGTACATGCCACCTTGATGGGATTGAATTGGAATCCCCTGGTATGTTTCTAAATCTACCATTTGGGGCAAGTCAGCTTGAGCATGTCCCAAATTATACATCTCTTCCCTCTCTTATTCCCACTCTTATGTTTAACAGGGATCACATTTCAGTTAATTTTCAACACTTAAGAATAACTGTGTATTAATTACAGAATTAAACCAGTCATATTAAGTAGAACAGACAAAAAAACTACTAAGAGGGATAATGTATTAAGTTGTTCATTAACAGTCAGGGCTATGCTGATCACGTCACCATTTCCCATAGTGTCCATTTCACTTCAACAGGTTTCCTTTTTGGTGTTCAGTCAGTTGTCACCGATCAGGGAGAACATATGGTATTTGTCCCTTTGGGACTGGCTTATTTCACTCAACATGATGTGTTCCAGATTCCTCCATTTTGTTGCAAATGACTGGATTTCGTTGTTTCTTACTGCAGTATAGTATTCTAAAGAGTACATATCCCATAATTTCTTTATCCAGTCTACTGTTGATGGGCATTTAGGTTGGTTCTACGTCTTGGCTATTGTGAATTGGCTGCAATAAACATTAGGGTGCAGACCGCTTTTTGTTTGCCAATTTAAATTCCTTTGGGTAAATTCCAAGGAGTGGGATGGCCAGCCTATATCTTTATTGGAGAATTTAAGCTATTTGTATTCAAGATGCTATTGATAAGTAACAACTTGGCCCTGTCATTTTTCCATAAATATTCCTATTTTTTTCTTTGAGTTTCCTTTGTAGTTTTCCTAGGAGACTTTCTGCCTTCACCTTCTTTCATAGTGATGACTATGTTTCTGTGTTTTTGTGTGTAGCACATCCTTTAGCATCTTTTGTAAGGTTGAACGATTCATGACAGTTTTTCTTTAAATTTCTGTTTGTTATAGAAGGTCTTAATTTCACCTTCATTCATAAATGAGAGCTTTGCAGGGTACAATATTCTGGGTTGACAAATTTTTTCTTTTTAGACTTGAACTATGTATCTCCATTCTCTGCTAACCTGTAGGATTTCTGATTAGAAGGCAGCTGTGAGTCTAGTTGGAAATCCTCTGAAAGTAATCTGGCACTTTTCTCATGCACATTTTGGAATCTTTTCTTTATGTTTTACTGTTGAATATTTTTTTTTGACAGGTAGAGTGGACAGTGAGAGAGACAGAGAGAAAGGTCTTCCTTTTTCTGTTGGTTCACCCCCCAGTGGCTGCTCCAGCCTGTGTGCTGCGGCCAGCGCACTGCACTGATCTGAAGCTAGGATCCAGGTGCTTCTCCTGGTCTCCCATGCGGGTACAGGACCCAAGGACCTGGGCCATCCTCCACTGCCTTCCCGGGCGACAGCAGAGAGCTGGGCTGGAAGAGGAGCGACCGGGACAGAACCAGCACCCCAACCGGGACTAGAACCTTGGGTGCTGGTGCTGCAGGCAGAGGATCAGCCTAGTGAGCCACGGTGCCAGCCTAAATACTATGATTTCAATCCAAGGATAAGAGCTACCTCATTTTCATTACTTTTACTTCAAAGTAGCTCTCTAAATGTCTATACAATATATAAAGGTATTTCATTAAATTATTATACATCTAGATCATTATATAATAATAACTCTATTCATATAACCTTTAATGGAAGATGATGACTCAAAGACCCATGATTTAAAAGTCTGATTATAGATTGTACAGTGTACTTGGAAATGTTAACCATCCTCCTGGGAACTAGGATAGAACCCTCAACCAACCTTTCAGCATTTTCTTTATAACGTACTGACAGAGCCATGGATAGAGAAATAGAAGGGTCTGATAATTTCTTGTATGATGTTCAATTTAAATGTTCTTTAGGCTGGTTTCCAAAAATAAGGATTAGCTATGTTCATTTGAATTTTAGAACTTGTCCACAGATTCTTCAGATAGGCAAGATTTTAGAGATGAATTCTTTTCTCCTCTCGACAAAGCTTGTACTTTTAAAACTCACCACAAACATCTTTCCAACTTTCCAACACAGAAGTCTAGCATTCCAAATAAAGCTATAGAATCCAGGACTATAAATACTTCTTTTGCTTCTAAAGTAGTTGATGCTGGAGGGAAAGCAGATGTTCTCTCACCCACAATTTGTAAATTTTCATCTTTGCCCTAGGCATCAGATCTGGTTCCTGTTGGCACAACTGATAGACTCCATCATTAGGATAAATGTCATGTGCATTCTTAGGTTTCTTCCATAAAATTTGTGTTTTGACTGATGATTTTTCACATTGCTTAATAGCCATCAATCATAATATTGACTGCAAATAAATTAGCATACATTCATCTTAGATGGAAGAAATGGTGAAATGGACAGTTTTGGGTTTTTTTTTTATTAGTGTCAGTCTGGATTGTCCTGAATGGGTTAGATTTTAGGGTTTTGGTAAGCAGAAAAGATAGACAAAATATTCTATAGCTGGGTAGACTGTAAAAACTAAGGGAGAAAAGGAGGGACGAAGGGGGAGATGGAGGGAGATAGAGAGGGATGGAGGGAGAAAGAGAGAAAGAGAGACAGAGACTAAGTGGAAAGGGAGATATGGGAGCAGGGAAAGAAGAGTTATTTGAATGAATCAGAAAACGAGCTTAGATGGGACAAGATATATAGTCTAGGGTCTAGAAGGTGACCACCAATTGTTATAATAGCTACACTTTCTTGAGTGCCTTTTGTAGTGCAGAAATGTTAACCTTAAGACTAAAGTCTTACATAAAAATTGATCTTTTGAAGATGCAAAATAAGTTAGAAAGCTACCTCTTTGCGAATTATTCATTTGCTGTGAACTCCTATGTTTATTTGCAGTATACATATTAATTGATTTCTGTAAGTTAAAATGAGGTATTATTATCTGCATTGAATTAATGAAAAAAATTGAAGCTTTGAGCAATTAGATACTGTATCCAGGGTGATACAGCTAGTAAGTGGTAGATGTGGAATATGAACCTTATCATTCTTTAAAATCATCTTATTGCTTCCCATAATAAACAGGCCTTGCATAGTTTGATCCCACCAAAGCATTAGTTTTTTGTCCTATTTGATATTTTCTAGACATAGAAATTCCTGGATCAGGTGGAGTTGATTGTCTCTGGATGAGGCCATGATAGTAAAACTCTGTTTGCTATTATTTGGAATGTATAGTTCATTCTTGTTATCAGACAGTTTCATTGGATACCATTATTCATACAAGTATCTTAGATTTTCATTCATATTTTGTTGAACAGGCAAAGGTTGCAATATTTAATTTCAGTAAGATTTTTAAAAGATTTATTTATTTATTTGAAAGATTACACACAGAGAGAAGGAGAGGTAGGGTGAGGGTGGGGGAGGGAGAGAGGTCTTTCATCCGTTGGTTCACTCTCCAATTGCTGCAATGGCCGGAGCTGCACCTATCGAAAGCCAGGAGCTAAGAGCTTCTTCTGGGTCTCCCATGTGGGTGCAGGGGCCCAAGGACTTGGGCCATCTTCTGCTGCTTTCTCAGGCCATAGTAGAGAGCTTGGTCAGAAGTGGAGCAGCCAGGACTCGAACCAGCGTCCATATGGGATGCTGGCACTGCAGACGGCGGCTTTACCACAGCACTGGCCCCTAAGATGTTCTTTTTCAGTGTTCTGAAATGCAGGTTTATGAGTTTAGAAAACACACACCCAAAATGCCAGAAGAATTTTTGGAGCTCAAAGAGTTATCGAAAGCTAAAAGCTGATCCAGTAAGGCATATTAATCGTGAGTGAGGATTATGTACTTTTCCTATTCCTCATGTGAAGCTATTTGTGTTGAAATGGTGCTTATTATTTAAGAATGTCCAAACTATACAAGATCCAAGAGCTTGCTTAGTGAAATTATTTCACTTAATGGACAAAGAAGCCAAAGCCCAGATAAAGGAAATTATTTGTGTAAGGTCACCTCTATTGTGAAATTGTGTTATGAGGTTTTTCTTTTTGGGTAGAATACTGGGAGTTTAGATTAAAATCATGTCATAGAAACTTCTGCTCTAGCCATGAAACTCCTATAATGCTCCCTGTTTGTTTTTCCTGAGGAGGATGGGGTTAGGGTATTGAGATGTTTGTGTGTGTGTTTGCAAATGCACGTGTGAGTGGATGTTGGAGAGTGTGAAAACTTTAAACCACTACCGGCTTTGATAAAAAAAAATATGAACGATTTGAACATTTGACTTAGATTTAAAATGACTTTCTGCCAAGAAATCTCTCTATGAGGTTTTAGCCAGTGGCAAATGCAAGATAGGATCATTCTTGTTCCAGAGCCACCAACAATGCGTAACAATCCCAGTTCATAACCTACACTTTGGGGTTAGGAGACTGGAATTCTTTCACATGGACATATCCTGGATTTGCCTAGGAGAAAAAACAAGATTCCAAATACCTTTCACATCTGGATCCCATACTGTGAGACTTGGCCGACTGACTGTTTTAAAAATGTTGCAACATTGTTAGATAACCTGCCAGGATATGTTGAAATGGTACATAGTTTGGAATCTTCCACATATGGGTAAATATGTAAGTCTTTAAATCCTGTTTTTGTCTTTAATCTGCCAGAGAAGTGTGTATATTCTAAGCATACAATCAGAAATTATAGTACCATGGTTCATATTCAGCCTATTCATTCATCTTTGTTTTAATTTTAGTTTCTGCAACAGTATAATTTAAAAAGTACATTCTTTAATGTAGTAGGAAAGTTCCCTGGAAAATCTTGTAGAGAGAGATATCACTGATTGGAATACATTTTCTGTATGTGCATCTACTTACATATTTGCAATTATATTGTTCATTGGAAATTGCTATGATTTAGTGATAGTGAAAGGCTAGAGCCCTGTGTTGAGAAAGGTTCTGAAGTTTCATAGAGGTCTCAGTGGGAAAGTACCCTAATTAGTGATGTCTGGTATTAATGTGAAAGAGAGAACAGTAAAAATGCCATGTGTTAAACATTTTCTGTTTTCAATAGGTAATATATTAAGATAGCAAACCATGAAAATAGTACAGAAGAATATACAATGAAAAATCATTTTCCTTTCCTTGCTTCTTCCTCAATTCCCAAATGGTAGTCCTTAGAAACAACTTGCAATTTTCTTCTAGTGATATTCTATGCTTTTAAAGATATTTCTGTATAAACATCTACTTTTTTACACTAATTTTATCACATGCATATATTTTCTTTCACCAGATATTTTAAAATAAAAATGTTTATGTTTTGTATATGTTTATATATTTACCACAATTTAAAAAATATAATATCCCACAAACCATTGAATTTTACATTTTTAAAAGATTTATTTATTTATTTGAAAGGCAGAGTTACAGAGAGGCAGAGGCAGAGAGAGAGGTCCTCTGTCTGCTGGTTTACTCTCCTTGGCCTCAATGGCCAGACCTGGGCCAGTCCGAAGCCAGGAGCCACAAAATTCCTCCAGGTTTCTGACATGGATGCAGGGGCCCAAGCACTTGGGCCATCTTCCACTGCTTTCCCAGGCCATAGCAGAGAGCTGGATCGGAAGTGGAGCAGCTGGGACTCGAAGTGGTACCCATATAGGATGCCAGCACTACAGGCAGTGGCTTTACCTGCCATGCCACAGCTGGGACTCCTGAGTTGTACATTTTAAAGAAGTGAATTTTAATGATACATGATTTATTAGCTGGATTAAGAGCTACCTTATTTGTTACTGTCATTCACTGGTTGTCCTTGTTCCTCATTCCTATTTTCATCTATCATTCTTTTTCTGCTTTTGTGATTTTTTTTAAATTTTTTAAAAGATTTATGTATTTATTTGAGCGGCAGAGTTATAGACAGGGAGGGAGGGAGGGAGGGAGGGAGAGAGAGAGAGAGAGAGACAGAGATAGAGACAGAGAGTGAGGGCTTCCATTTGCTGGTTCACCCCTCAAATGACCACATTGGTGGAAGCTGAGCCAATCTGGAGGCAGGAGCCAGGAGCTTCTTTTGGGTCTCTTACAAGGGTACAGGGCCCTAAGCACTTGGGCCATGTTCTATTGCTTTCCCAGGCCATAAGCAGAGAGATGGATCAGAAGAGGATATAGGCGTCCCAAGTGGCAACTTAACTGCTTTGCCCAGCACCCGCCCTTTTGCCTTCCTTTGTTCTTTCTCCAGTGCTCTTTCTTCATTTCTGTGGATCTAAGTTGTTGGAGAAAAGAATATAGACATCAACAGTAAATATTTCTGAAGTTATCATACCAATTCATACTTTCACCAACAGTGTATATCAGTGTCCATTTCTATATATTCTCACCAATTTAATATATTATCAAATGCTTGCAAAATCTTTACCAATGTGATAGTTGAAAAGTTATTTTATTGTAGTTTTTCTGTAATTATTAATTATGAGTGAATTTGACAGTTGTTTTCATTTATTTAATTGCCATTTATTTTTTATTTCATTTAAGGCATGCAAATTTCATGAATTTCATATATACAGATTCAGGAACATCGTGATTTTTCCCACCCTACCCTCCCTTCCGCCACACTCCCCCCCTTCTTCCTCCTCCCTCTCCTCTTCCCACTCTGAATTCTTACAAAGATCTATTTTCTTTTTTCTTTTTTTTTTTTTGACAGGCAGAGTTAGAGAGAGAGAGACAGAGAGAAAGGTCTTCCTTCTGTTGGTTCAGCCCCCAAATGGCCGCTACAGCTGGCGCGCCATGCCAATCCAAAGCCAGGAGCCAGGTGCTTCCTCCTGGTCTCCCATGCGGGTGCAGGGCCCAAGCACTTGGGCCATCCTCCACTGCACTCCCGGGCCACAGCAGAGAGCTGGACTGGAAGAGGAGCAACCAGGACAGAGCCTGGCACCCCAACTGGGACTAGAATCCGGGGTGCCGGTGCCACAAGCGGAGGATTAGCTTAGTGAGCCGTGTCGCCGGCCTACCAAGGTCTATTTTCAGTTTACTTTATACTCAAAAGATTAATCCTACACTAAGAGTTCTAGAAAAAAAACCACTGTTCCTCTATGGTCAAGACAAGGGCTGTAAACAATTATTGAATCTCAAAATGTCAGTTTTACTGCTATACTTTACTTTTTAGGTACTCTATTAGTTACCACAGATCAAAGAAAATATATGTTATTTGTCTTTTGGGGACCAGCTTATTTCACTAATTAGAATGTTTCCAGTTGCATCCATTTTGTTGCAAAAACCAGGATTTTTTTTTTTAAACCACGGAGTAGTATTCCATAGTTTATATATACCATAATTTCTTTATTCAGTCATCAGTTGATGGACATCTGTGTTTATTCCCTATCTTAGCTATTGTGAGTTGAGCTGCAATAAACATATAGGTACAGATCACTCTTTCCTATGTTGATTTCAATTCGTTTGAGTAAATCCCAGGAGTGAGTTTGGCTGGGTCATATGTTAGGTCTGTTTAATTGCCATTTAGTTTTTCCTTTTCTGTTAATTCTCTGTTCATGTCTTTCCCCCATGTTCCTTTCTTTCTTTTTTTTTTTAAAGATTTATTTTATTTATTTGAATGACAGAGTTACGGAGAGAGGTAGAGACAGAGAGAGAGGTCTTCCATCCTCTGGTTCACTCCCCAGATGGCCACAACAGCCGGAGCTGCACCGATCTGAAGCCAGGAGCCAGGAACTTCTTCTGGGTCTCCCACATGTGTGCAGGGACCCAAGGACTTGGGTCATCTTCTACTGCTTTCCCAGGCCACAGCAGAGAGCTGGATTGGAAGAGGAGCAGCCGGGACAAGAACCTGCACCCATATGGGATGCCGGCACTTCAGGCCAGGGATTTAACCTGCTGGGCCACAGCGCTGGCCCCCTCCCATGTTTCTATTGATTTTTTTCTTATTAATTTATAGATGCTCTTTATATGTTAAAGAAACGATTTCTTTGCTGTATATATTACATATATTCATTTTTCTCCTTCTGTTTGACTTTCTATAAAAACTTTTATGTATTTGTGAGGAGGAACAGAGAGAGAGAGGGGAGAGGGAGAGAAAGAACACTCTTATCTGCTAGTTCATTTTCCGGATGCCCACAACACCTGGAGTTGTGCTGGAGTGAATGCTGGTAGCTGGGAAAACAATCCTGGTCTCCCCTGTAGGTGACAGTAATCCAACTATTGAGCCATTACCACTGCCTCCCATGGTATGCATTATCAGGGAGCTAAGTTAGGAGCTGGAGTTGGTAAGTCCAGGTATTTTGATTTGTGATATGAACATTTTTATTGGTAGGCCATCATCTATTCCCTTTTTTGAAATTTTAAAGATTTATTTACTTGAAAGGCAGAATTAGAGAGAGAGCTCTTCCCTCCACTGGTTCACTCCCCAAATGGCTGCAAAGGCTGGAGCTGGGCTGATCCAAAGCCAGGAGCTAGGAGCTTTTTCTGGTCTCCTATGTGGGTGCAGAGGCTCAAATATTTGTATCTTCCTCTACTGCGTTCCCAGTCTCATTCAGCGGAGAGCTGGACCAGAAGTGGAACAGCTGGGACTTGAACTGGCACCCATATGGGATGTTGGTGCCGCAGGAAGAGGCTTTACACGTTACGTCATAGTGCCTGTCCCTCCTCTTTTGAATTTTTAGCAGCATGATAACATAACAAAATGATGGTGTAGACATTTTTGAAATCCATACATGGTTTTTATAATATCCATTTTCATGAAGTTTTTGAAGACCACTCATGTGCATGGATTTCAATGTTTTTTGCACCTAAACAAGCATAGTTTTAGAAAAGTTTAGTTTTTTTTTTTTGAGAGAGAGAGAAAGAGAAAGAGAGAAAGATCGATCTTCCATCTGCTGGTTCATTTCCCAAATGCCTGCAGCAGATAGGGCTGAGTCAGGCTGAAGTGAGGAGCCAAGAACTCCATCCAGGACTCCCACATGGATTTCAGGGACTTGGCTACTTGAACTGTCATCTTCCTCCTCCAAGGGTATGCATTAGCAGGAAGCTGGATAGGAAGTACAGTAGCTAGGCCACAAACCAGGCATTCTGATATTGCATGTGGGAATCTTGAGTGGTGGCTTACCCTGTTGCACCCCAACAGTCATCTCTAACCTTTTTAATTTCATTTTCTGTGAACTTTTTGGAGTACATTTGTATTTTCTTAGCATTGAGAATTTCAAAAATGTATGGGTAGTTAAATTTTTTAGTCTTGGGATGAGTATTGTGGCACAGTAGGTTAAGCTGCTGCCTGGTATGTCCACATCCCATATCAAGTGCCTGGTTCTAGTTAAGACTCCTTTGCTTTTGACCCAGCCTCCTGCTAATCTTTGTAGGAGGCAGCAGGTGCTGGTCCAAGTACTTGAGTTCCTGCCATCCATATGGGAGACCTAGATGGAGTTCCTGGCTCCTGGCTTTGGTCTGGTACAATCTCAGGTGTTACAGACATTTGAGGATAGAACCAGCAAATGAAATACCTCCTCACTGTCTCTCCTTCTCTCTTTCACTCTGCCTTTCAAATGAAGAAATAAAGATCTTAAAAATTATTAGCATTTTGATAACTTCTGGGTTTATTCTTAGGAAGGTCTTTCCTTACTGTGCTTATATTTTAATGTTTCAATTTTTGATTCATCTAGAACTTCTCTTGGTCTAAATTGTGAGATATACAACTTGATTTTGTATTATTTTATCAGGTGGCCACATTGCGGAACCAATTTTAAGTTATGGTAGTATAACTAAATTATTAAACGTTTCCCCACTTCCACCATAGCTTTCTAACATTTTTTCTATACATAATAGAATAGCAGTGTCTTATTAAAACTTAAAATCTTCCAATTATTATTATTGTGCCTCAGTTGTCTTCTTCATGTATATAATTTTGTTGCTGTTGAATTATTTCTCTGGGATAAATTATTCCGAGTGACAAAATGGAGTTTTACTAAGTATGGTCACATCGCCTTTTAGTTGTTAATTCCACCGTTGATTAAGAACATCTCATCAGTTCAGGGTGTAATTTTTGTGTATTGTATTAAGCCTGAAATTGAAAATAAAAACTTGTTTTAATTGGCATTTACTTATCAGGCAGTATGAACACTTTTTTTTTCTGTTTTTATTAACTCTTTTCACTTATTAGACCATGGGCTTTGAGTCCAAACAAAGTTTTAAATTCCAGCTGTTACACCTTATAAATGTGCTAATTTAGTATCTCAAATAAAAACTTGTGTCCTGAATGCCTGCTGTGTAAGATAATTTTTCATGTTCCTAAGATTGTAAAAAAAAAAAAAAAACAAACTAATGGAACTTCCATAACAAATGACTTGTTATTATTACTATTTTATGAATTGTCTCTCATATTCTTAGTAAAAAATTTTAATGTGCAAAAGTACAAAAGAGGCTGTATGAACAATAGGACAGAGTACAGGAGATTTGATATATGTAAGACCATGATAAAACCACTTAACTGTTTTTGAATGCCAATTTCCATGTAAAAATTGAAATAATTGTGGAATAACAAATATGACAGAATTCATGAAATATTACTTTAAAATTATCTACTGTTACTATTATGATGAGGGAACGTGGATGCTCTAAAGCCATATAATAATACATCCTTCCAAGTCTACTATCCCTTTTCTTCAGATTCAGAATTCAGAGATGCTATCAATGTATATTGTGGTTCCTGTACAGGACTCTCCAAATCAGCAATTCCTAGAGAGAATATGTTTATGTAAGAGTTTGGGAAAATTAGAGGAAACTAGAGCTTCCAATGTTTATGAATAATAACTCAAAATAGGCTAAGGAAGTTTCTAGGGGAATCCCTAAGTTCACAGGACATTGTGATATCTTACATAATGGAACACAAAGGGCATAGTAATGAATTCTCTCATTTCTACAAGGGAACTTTACAGTTTGTTGAAAAATGAAATTAAAAGAAAAGTTTATTTTGGTTTAAATATTTTTTAATTCCATACATTGGTTTTTCATGATTTTCCTTGAATGTTTTGAAGATCCTTCACATATTCTTAAAAGAAATTGGAGGGGCCAGCATTGTGGCATGGTAGGTAAACGTGTTCCTGTGACACCGGCATCTCGTCTGAGCACTGGTTTGAGTCCCAATTGCTCCACTTCCATTCCAAGTCCCTGCTAATACACCTGGGAAGAGCAGTGGGAGATGGCCAGAGCGCTTGAGCTCCTGCACCATGTGAGAGACCTGGATGAAGTGCCTGGCTTAGCCCTGGCTCTTGTGGCCATCTGGAGTGAACCAGCAGATGGAAACTCTCTCTCTCTCTCTCTCTCTCTCTCTCTCTCTCTGTGTTTCTCCTTCTCTCTGCAGTTCTTATTTTCAAACAAATAAATAAATCTTTTAAAGTAAAGGAGATTGGATACAGTTAAATTAAGTCAAGATGGTAGAGTATGAGTCTGAAGAATATCATCACTTGAGGCAATTAGATCTGAATTCAATCTTGTCTTTGTCAGTTATCAAATGAGTGACATTGGTCAAATTGTCTTTGTTTCCTTTGAAATGGGACTCAGTAAAGGTGCTTACCTTAAAGTGTTGTTGTAGGGCTAAATTATGTACAATCATGCTTTGAAAGTACTTATTTAGCACAGTTCCTAATACTAGGAACTAACCAAGGAACTATTATTACCACAGTAATTATTAGTAATAGTATCAACATCTCAGTTAAGTAGCATAACTGTTATATTTGCAAACATGTTTACATGAGTATATGTATGTATGTGTGAACACAAATAACTGGTGGTTACCTTTTTTCTTCAGTAACATTGCCTTGAATTCTGCTTATTTTATTTTAAAGTTTTATTTGAAAGTCAGAGTTAGAGAGAGGGAGAGAGATATCTTCTATCTGCTGATTCACTCCTCAGATGGCCCCAATATTCATAGCTGGGCCAGGCCCAAGTCAGGAGCCAGGAGTGTATGGCAGGAACTCAACAATTGGGGCATTTTTCACCCTCTTCCCCAGTAAATTAGCAGGAAGCTGTATGGGAAACAGAAGAGATGGGACTCAAAACAGGAACCTTGATATGGGATGCCGGTATCTCCAGTGGAAGCTTCTTGTGGCTTCTGGCTCCTGCCTTCAGCCTGGCCCAACAATAACTGTTGCAGCCATCTGGGGAGTGAACCAGTGGATGGATGACCTCTGTGTCACTCTATCTCCCTTTCTCTGTCTGTAACTCTGCCTCTCAAATAAATAAATAAATCTTTAAAAAAATAATTAACTTTAAAGAGGCATCAATAGAAATTGTAAATCAGAAGTTATTTCAGGTAAATCATTGTGCAGAATAAATCCAGCCACAAACTAAAATCAGTTTATTTTTACAGATCAATATTGCTTTACTGTAGAGTACAATACAAAGGAAAATGTTAGACATTTTTAGCAAGTGACAGTTTCGTGGTTGTTAACCTCAGCAGCCTTTCCTTCAAACCAACAGCAAGTTCTATATGTCATGACCATGTGTTTGCTTTGCCACACTTCTTTCATGACAAATTTTGCATCTTATTTGAGACTGGCCAAGAGCATCATTCCTCCCAGCAAATTTGCATGGCTTTAGTTTCTTGCATGCCCACTCATCCTGTCCATTATTGCCTAATGATTTCTTTTTATAGGTTTTTGTTAAAAAGATTTATTTATTTATTTATTTGAAATTCAGAGTCACACACACAGAAAGAGGGAGAGACAGAGATCTTCTTTTAGCTGGTTCACTCCCCAGATGGCAGCAATGGTCAGGGCTGGGAGAAGCCCAAGTCCGGAGCCAGGAGCTTTATCTGGGTCTCCCACGTGGGAGACAGGGGCCCCAAAACTTGGGCCATCCTCCGCTGCTTTTCCCTGGCCATTAGCAGGAAGCTAGTTTGAAAATGGAGCAGCTGGATCTCAAATTTGTGGCCATATGAGATGCCTGCATCCACGGGTGGTGGCTTTACCCAAAAAACCACAATGTCCGTGATCATTTCTTTTTAAAAGAGGACAGAATGATTCTAATTTTCTGCCTAAAACCTCCCCTATTGTGAGTGAATTAATTCTGTGCTCTATTGTAGGGTTATAAAGTTCATTTAAAATAATGCTTCCATCTATGAGGGTACTTACAAATTGTAGAAAGTGAAATTAGATGTTTATTTTGTTGCAAAAGATTTTGAAATCCACACATAGCATTTTCATAATATGCATTCTGTGAGCTTGTTGATGAAACCTTCTATATTTTTGAACATTTTGTTCTCTGCTCCCCTTTTCCTATGTCATCTAACCACCACTCCTGATATGTACCTGGTTCTTAAATTTAGTGTGCATCAGAATCATGTCATCACCTCATTGAAATCTTTAGACTCTTGAGCCATGTCCCTTGTCCTCTAGCAGTGGCTTCAGGTATTAGAGTTCTTTAGCAAAATGGGGGCCGGCGCTGTGGCACAGCGGGTTAAAGCCACAGCCTGCAGCACTGGCATCTCATATGGTCATCTGGTTTGAGTCCTGGCTGCTACACTTCTGATCCAGCTCTCTGCTATGGCCTGGGAAAGCAGTGAAAGATGGCTCAAATCCTTGGACTCCTGTACCAGCATAGGAGACCTGAAAGAAGCTCCTGGCTCCTGGCTTTGGATCAGCTCAGCTCTGGCCATTGCAGTCATTTGGGGAGTGAACCAGCAGATGGAAGACCTCTCTCTCTCTCTCTCTCTGGCTCTGCCTCTCTCGGTAACTCTGTCTTTCAAATAAATAAATTAAATCTTTAAAAAAAAAGAAGCAAAATTATTTCAAAGCACTTAATAAACAGATCTTAACTTGAGAAACAGTGATCCCATCCCTGCCCCCCACCAAATGCCTTCTCATTTCTTCAAAAGTCCATCTGTTTGTGCTTCCCACTTTCCCCAACCTTTTGCTTAAATTTCTTTCTTCCTAGTTTTGCCTGAATGATCTCGCATATATCTTTCATGACTTGGCTTGAAATTACTCCACCTCTGAAACCTTTTTCTAATAGAGCTAACGTTCCTTTCCCACTTTGCATGCATGGTTGACATCAATCGATATTTGTATTCATCTCCCTCCATTGAGTTAGACTTTCTTTTCTAAAGGGTGTGACATTCTTGGTCATTTTTGCATTACACTGCAGAGATTGGCAGAGTGTCTAACGCATATAAATAGATGCCCAAGAAATGTTTTTAGAATGAGTGAATAAGTGAATTGATGGAAGTCCTTGGCTTTTCTAATCAACATCAAATGAACAGATAGAAATTATAGCTTAACAATTATTTGGTTATATTCTGGCTTGGGGCAGAGACATTAAGCAGTTTTCCTTAGTATGAACAATTAGAAATTTTGGCAAGCAGCTCATAATACAAGGTTTGTCAATCTAAGTATCAATTAGAGAATCATTAAAAATAATGATATTTATTGAGAATCACAGAGCATTGCGATGGAATTATGCTTGTCATTGTAAATTATGGCTATATTCAAGGAGATCAAGGCAAGGGGAGGGTTTAAAAGGCAAAAAGGGAGAAATTCACAAGAGCTACTTGGATACAAATTTTATTGATGATGGAGACCTGAGGCAGTAATTGGCATTGGCTCATTGGTGGTGGTGCCATTTGCTGGGCAGGTGTTTTGTTGAAAGCTTATTGTCTGAATTATCACAGGCTTGCAGAATGTTAAACTTTGTTACACAAATCTGTGCATATGTGTGAAGTGTGCAAAGCATGGAGTGTGTGTGTGTGAATGAGAAGAAATCTCTTTTGGTCTTTTAGGAAGTCCTTGAGAAAGTACTTATCTTATACAGGCAGTCATGAGCCCTCCCCCTTCATAACTTCCTGACTCTAATTTTATCTGAGTCTGACAAGAGTGACTTCATTTTGGTAGCATTAACTTTCACAGGATTTAATTCTCTTATTAGTAGTTGAATAATTAAAATCCAGTTTTAATATTGTACTTCTTATGTACTATTCTGAAATTCAAATAGTACAAATAAAACTGTGTTCCACAGCTGATGAATTTATTTAGCAAAAGAGAGCTTTAGATTGCATTTCATTACATGACTTTTAATAGTCTTTGAAATGTTAATATATCAAGGGCCAATGATGACAAATGTTTGCCATGACAGGTGGCATTATTTTGAACCAAAGGACAACAATAACAATGAAAGCAAATAGCAGAATAATTTTGGTTTCATACTAGCTTCAAAAATCTACATTTGGGGTAAAGTTTTAAATGGAACATTGTCAAAAATGTAGGTATATCTGATATGAAAATCTTTTGTATGGTGCTTTGTTACAACCTAATTAAATGCTCTTCAATTAAAGGTCAATTTTTTGTAAAGTGACAATCACTCATTCAACAAATATTAATTGAGCTCATATTTTGTGTCAGATTTGGCTGTGGGACCTAATGATAAAACAGTGACCAAAGAGGCAAAATTCTTTTAGTAGAGCTCATTTTCTATGACAGTAATGTCAGTGAACAAAAATATGATTGTGCATGTTTGTGTGTGTATATACTACGTCAAGTGATGATAAACACTTTGATGAAAGATAATGCAGAATATGGGTGGTGTTCTAGTTAGAGAGGAATAGAAATCCTCATTAATAAGATGATATTCAAGCACAGATCTAAAGTGAGAGAAAAGGCCATGTGACTATCTGGGAAAAGTACATTTCATGCAATGGGGATAGCATGTGTGCAGGCCTTGAAGGCACAGTGTGCCTGGGAAATAAGAGGCATGCCATGGATGCCAGTGTGCCTGTAGCCAAATGGCCAGGAAAAAGAGATGAGAGATGAGGTGTCAACAGTGGTTGTGGTGGTGTGGTTTGTGTGGTAAAGCAGGGTGAGGAGAGGGGAACCAAGAGATTATGTCATAAAGAGCCTTGTGAGCCATATTGAGTGGAATAGACACTGGGGACTTTTAACAGAGGAGTGACAGGATCTGGTGTTTATTTATGTATTGTCTGTATTGACTTTGTCTTTCTAAATTCTTCATTTATCTTTACTAGGTCACATTTTAGTTCAATTCTTTGTTTAGACGCCAAAGACCTTGGGCAAAATAGTAACCTAGAAAATTTTAGATAATTATTAATAATATTGATGCTATTTAACCGTATGTTGTTTTTGTTAACTTAAAATATCATCATAATAAGAACACCAGAAGCCACAATTAGCAACAATGCACATAAATGCTACCACTTACTTGGTGTCTAATCTATATTTTCTGCATATGTGTTTTTTTACACAATCCTTACAACTACCTGTTATTTTTCTTATTTTACATTTTCAGAAATGTGAACATGAACCATTTGACCGCCAGAAAATGTTTTGTTTATGCTGCTAATATATTATTCAAAACTGCATTTACTTTGTTTTGAATCAAAGTGATGAAGCAGAATAATGTGATGCATGACTGATTTATTTGGCTTTCTTGCTTTTGAGTTGTTTATAATAATAGTGATTTAATCAGGTGGCAACTATTGATTGGCTGCACTATATTCCAGGCACTAAATGCTTTACATTCATTTTCTCATTTAATGCTTACTGCGACCTCTTTGAAGAATCTGGAAATCAGAGATTTTAAGTAACTTTTCCAAGGTCTCCCAGCAAAGTAGATCCTAGAATAGGAATGAAACCTAGGTTTGTCTTTCTGCAGGGCTTGTGTTCTTAATTACTGTGTTATACGACTAAATGCGGGTACACATAGGATGATGCATTCAAAAATCTTCTAAAGTGTATTTGGCGTAACTGATGAAAACCACCTTATTCATTTTACTTTTTAGTCTCTGTATGTAGAGTCACAAACAGTTGGATCTCTAAGGTCATTTAGATTAACATACCCTACATTCCTATAAATCTGTATCACAATCGCTCTATTCCTTTTAGGTTACCCTCTGTGACAACCAGGCACATCATGACCTTGATATGTCCTCGTGATCCATATGTTGTTTATCTAAGCATTTGAACTCTCTAGTCCTAGAAGCCAATGATGACCATGGCATGCCTATCACTTTGAATATATAACATGTGAAAAATTATATTTGTCATTTCAGTTTGTTCAACACGTTACAAAAACAGTAATGTGGTTAAGATGCAAAGATGGATTGTTGAAAGATAGAGTAAGAGCGAGAGAGCAAGCTGTGCCAGTGATAAATGGCACTGTTTTGCCAGCCTGACTCTCAGCAGCCACCAGTCTATAGTGAGTTGTGAAAGGTTTTGCTTCCATTCCCATCTTCTAGTAGAAAGCATTTCAGAGAACAGTTGGACCTCAGGTCTTTTCCTTCTTATTTATCTCCTTAAGAACTCTCCTAAGGCTTTCTTGTATTTTCAAAGCTGATAAGAGAGGGAAATTGTTATAAAAATGTATTCTTCTAAGTAAATTAGACTGTGAGGTCCTGGAGACAGGAGGGCAAGTTTTGTTAACCTCTGTACCTCTGTATTCTCAGTGCCTGGTCCAGTGCCTGGTACATGGTCAGCCTTCACCAAATAGACTTGGCTGTCATGCACACTTTTCATGTACTTTCTGAAGTACCCTCTTTTAAACAAATATATAAACTGCTGCATTTTAACCACTTTTCAACTTTTTGGCTTCATCTTAGCTACAAGCATTCTTTTTTTTTTTTTTTTAGTTCCTGGTCAGTAAAGTAAAATATTCCTTCTCATTTGCTGAACCGTCTTGCTAACCTTTGTAACATTTTTTCTAGTTGACTCTCACCCAGGGACTCCTAGAATACTTGGAAATCTGTTTTATATTGGGGGAATTAATTCATTGTGCGTTCTTATTTACCACAAACGTGTAGTGGAAATAATGCCCGGAGTTTGAGCCTCAGTTCAATAATTTACCAACTGTTTGACATTGGGCAAGTTACTTCACCTCTTTGTGCTTTAGTCTCCCCATTTAGAAGATGGGGATGATCAATGTCCTGCAGCATTGTTGCAAAGTACACGTTAAATGTGCTGCAGTATTTGATTCTCCTGTAACACTATTCATGTTCTTTGATGTCAGCACCTCCCTAACAAAACCCTAGAATGTCATGTCTCAGGAAATGAAAAGTGTCTTCTCTTCATGTAAGCTTTGGGGACCTTCAAATGGAATCAATTCCAGAGGCTATTTACGTGACTTTTATTTTTTGCATTAATAGCAAAGAAACTTTCTGACTGGGAGTTTAGTACAAATAACTCATAAGAATGTACAGTTATGGGTAAGTGGGTGTATGATAACAGTGCCAACTGTTCTCTGAATGAGTGTTTAGTTTACTGTCATCTGTGGGATCACGGATTCCTGCCACTGCAAATAACTGGAGCACAATGAAAATAGTAATGCCATGATGCTCTTAAGGTTCACTCATTCATGTGTTGATCTGTTATTGTTTTCTTAGACAATGTCCTCTGGAATTTCTATAATGCATTTGCTGAATGTAAAAGAGAATAGAGGCTTGGGGAAGGGGAGGGCAGAGTGAGTAATAATAGATATCAGGTTTATTTTAGAGGTGATGAAAATGTTTTGGAATTCTTTATTGGTGATAGTTGCACAACTTTGTGAATAGACTAAAAACCAATGAATTGCATGATCTACTGATTCAAAGAAATTCTAGAAGTGACAAGAAAAATAAAACAGAGCCCCCTTATGGACTGCCATGGAGCAATCTGCAAAATATGCTGTTGAGTGACAAAATGATGAATAATACAGTATGCAAATTATCTCAGTGTAAAGAAAATAGTTTCAATGTAAAACAGAACCAATGTAAAATAAACATGTTAATACTGAAACAATATGCAATGATTTTGAAGAACACTATCAACTTCTAGATATCCAAACATAGGCTATTTTTCTTTTTGGATGCATTGCAAATTATTTACTATAAAAACTCTACCTTCAGTTACAGATTTTCCTTATTGAAAGCCAAGAATCCAAGTGTCTGTTAGATAAATATCTAAAATATTAGTCTCAGCAATCCCAGAATTCCTTGTTATTGGGAGGGTAGTATCATTATGCTCTTATAACTCTATGTATCAAATACATGATATTTGTTCCCTTTGTATAAATAAAAAAGTAAAAAAAGAATATCTGCAATGAATAGCAAAAGAAAATGAAACAAAAAACAAAAATCAAGCCCAAGATCCATATAGAACCCCACTCCAAACTTCCTGTATTCTTTCTCTGTCTTCTAATTCTAAGTCATTTTGTACTCCTTAAGGACAAAAATACCCAAAGTTCTACAACTTTTATTTCTCTACTATCCTTTTAGAAGTCTGAAGAAGAGGTTGGGTACATGACCCCTTTAAACAAAGCCAAGGGGCCAGTGCCATGGCGCAGTAGGTTAATCCTCCACCTGTGGTGCCAGCAGCCCATATGGGCACCAGTGCTAGTCCCGGCTGCTCCTCTTCCAGTCCAGCTCTCTGCTATGGACTGGGAAGGCAGTAGAAGATGGCCCAAATGCTTCGGCCCCTGCACCCACATGGGAGACCTCGAAGAAGCTCCTGGCTTCGGATCAGCACAGCTCCGGCCATTGTAGCCATTTGAGGAATGAACCAATGGAAGGAAGACCTTTCTCTCTGTCTCTCCCTCTCACTCTCTGTTACTCTACCTCTCAAATAAACAAATACACTTGATCTTAGCCAAAAGGCCGAGAAGCAATGAAATAAACAAATAAAATATTTAAAGAAAAAAAGCCAAATTATCATTTGCTGTTAATATTTCCTCTGAATTTCTGAAGGCTAGTTCTGGAAAGAAGTTTATTTTGCCTTGTGGTGACGGGTACCTTTCACAGTCTTCCACTCAAAGAGTGTGTCTAATTAATCAAAGCAGAGCTTGAATGGTTCCTAGGCTGCTTGGAGCAGGGACTTGATTATAGCTTCAACAATAATAGTAGTATCTAAAATAGCATATGAAAACAATGAAGTGGTTACCAGAAAAACTGTGTTCAGAGCATCCAAACTGGTGGAGAGGATGTCTTGACGGACTCGTCAGTCTCCTAGAATGATAATCGCTGATTGGAAATTTCCTAGCTGCAAAGAAATATACTTCTAATTATCAACTTTGCTGCTAAGATCACTTAGTCACCAAGCTAGATTTCTTCTGTTTTTTGATTTTGAATGGAAGACAGGGAAGGTGTTTCAGATAAGGAACACAAGCTGTATGGTCATTGGAAATAGTATGTCTTAAAAAAAAAAAAACAACAACAATCAAGGTAGCACAGCAGTTTTTTGAGAATTTTGTTGGCAAAAACCATCACTTAGAGCCTGGGTATCCTGAGCTAGTTCAGTTTCTGGACCTCAAGCTTGAGAACCAGGCTCTGCACTTAACAATTTAACACTATCTCTTGGAAACATCCCCATCACCTAAGGTTGGTGTTTAAATATGGCCAAGAGAGCTGTTTGGTTTGACCAATGTAATCAATAGGCTATTTTGGATAATTTAGCCAAGCTAAGCAATTTGGTCATCTCCTTATGGGTAAATGGCAGGTCAGCTGACATTTTGAGTATAAACAAAATAAATAGGTAGTATTCAAGTTTTTAACTTTTCTACCAGTTGGGATACAGAGCATTTGGGATGATGCTATTTGGTAAACTAGGACTTCTTCTGTGAGATTGTGGTGTGAACATGATTATGCTCAGGCCTGCAAGTGTTTCTGTGAAAAAGAAAATTTGAACTCTCCCTTCTTGTTTTCTTGGGACCAGATTCAGTTGGCAGCAACTGGCCTCAGGAATATACTGGAATCAGACATCCATTCACCTTACCACCTGGATTCTACCTTGTTAAGTCATTCTGAAATCGGAGAAGACCCCCTAAAATCTATACTAAAAACGTAGCCCCTTAAAGTTCCCTAGAAATGCTATCTGGGGTGCCACATGTGCTACCGGAATTTGGGGTGCCATATGATTTCACCACGGGCTTATTACTAAATCCCCAATATTAATAAGTCCAAGAGGGTTCTTGCTTAATATTTAGAGAAGAATTCTAAATACTGGCACAGATAAACGAGGCAGCATGGTACATTTTAGGCTTTTATTTAGTGTGAGAGGTATCTAGGAAACTGAAGGCTTCAGTTCAGGTACGAGAGAGGGGAAAGTCTGGAAACTAGGGTAGCACAATTAGGGGTCCATACCGAGCACCAGGAACCAGCCATGTGGAAGAACATCTAGGCCAGGAAGCCTAGAGCACATGGCCTGAAGGCCATGTGCCCTGGAGGCATGGGGCTACAGCAAGCCCCTCCTGGCAAGAGGCCAGGGACGAAGAGCAGGCTGGGCCACACCATGTCTTGGCTTTTAACCCATTTCCAAAGGGGAGTGGTTAATTAACCTGATTGGCTGGTGGGCACCCAGGTGTGGCCAGGTAGGGGAATGAGGCCACTTAGGGGCATAGTGAAGGCATCAGGTAGGGGCATGAGGTCACACAGGGGTGTGGTGAAGGTATGGTCTTCCAGTTCGCAAATCTAATCAATTTTAGCCTGTTTGCCTGCCTACATCAATTCCACCTTGTTAAGTAGTCCTCTCAATTACTATGTGTTGCCAAGACAGACAGTTAATTCAATGCAAATGATTACCCACGTAGGTCATGCTTTTGAATTTTTAGGCTGCTTTCTATAAAATGGTCAATGTAATTATTAGCTCTGAATAGCCTTTAATTTTTTTTCCCATTTGTTTTCATCCTGACATTCTTGTGCTCATTATATTAGAAACTAAAGAGAGACACAAAAATTAATCTGCAAAGACATATCAAGCATGGGTAATCTTCTTAAATAACCTGTTTTCAGGGATCCACTGGTCTGGAAAAGTCTCATTGCAATTAAGATAATGTGTCCCTGTGGCTGAGGGAGTTGAAGGAAGATTGAAGTGAAGTCTGTATGTGGCTGAATGGGTGTGAATGGTGAGTGTGGGTGTGTACATTGAGACTAGAATAATTGGAAATGGTAACAGTCAGAGAGATGGCTAGGGTGGAGGAAATTAAAATGCGTCTGTAAATGTAGACTACAAAGGAGGACATATATTTAATCATTCCATAGCCCTGTACCTCTAATCCCCATCTCTATTACCAGGACATCTATTATTTGTATTCGTTTTCCTCTTTGGAGTCTCATCTTTTTATGGGTGGGAGGTGAGAGGTATGAATCAAAGGTTTTTATAAGCCCTGTATCTTCTAACAGAGGAGAAAATCCTCTTAGTAACTTTTTTTTGACCCTGGTCCTTTAAAATTTACTGTGAAGTAATCTCACAGGAAACAATAGGTATTCATTAGATTTACCTTTGTTTAATTTTGTTATCCCAGCTGCACTTGTCCTGAAGAGCTACATAATTTATTCAAATGACCCAAAGCTTTTAAAGTCAATCTGCAGCAGAATAATTACCCCCCAGGCCCCAGGAGAGTGAATTTTTTTGTGCTGTACTGCTTCCCATAACTGACATTTATTTGCCGCTCAAGCGTTTTTACGTTGTTGGCTTAACTGGGAGTTCTTTGCTGAATCAATAATATACTGTATGTCTTGCTTTAAGTGGGGTCGATGTTATTGCTGTTCATTTTTCTCCCTTATTTCCTTGACACTATAACCTCTTTCTTTGATTTGTGAAAATTTTTACTCCTAAAATTGCGGAGAAACAAAGGTAAATGTCCTTTTAATCTTCTAGGAAATGTGTGCCTCTTTAGACTTTATTTACGTCAGAATTTCACTGTGATGAAGGACAAAAGCCCCACACAAGGTCCCCTGCTCCTCCGGGGTGTTCAAGGCTAGGTCTGCTGGAGGCAAGAGAGCCTGCTGTGTGTTCTCTTCTAACTCAGCTCTTGGCTCTTTCTTTGCAAGGGGCGTGAGAGTGGGCTAGGAATACAGCAGAGTGGGAATCGGACCCATCTTGACCACTCAGGAGGCTCTGTCCTGGAAAATTTCCCTGTATGTGGCAAAAACAAACATTTGGAATGGAGGGAGAAACCAGGCTTAAACAAAGAGTAAAACCAGTTGCCCTGTGCCCACTCGTTTGTTTCCCAAATGTCGGTTTCCCATCCTTTGGACAGTGCTTCAACCTGAACCTGTCTAGAGCATAGGAAACAAATATTTGGAGATTTAATAAAATGGTGCCTATGGAAACGGGAATGGTTTGTCAGTGTTCAAATTAGTGTACAGAAAGAAATGCGATGATGGCCTTTGGATCTTACCACCTTTTTCAGGCCATAGTAACCTCTAATTCCTGGTGTCATCACCTGTGTGCTCTGAGATTGACTTCAGTATCAGTGGAGAAACAGACAAATTTCCAAAGTCATTTAGTATGTCTCGTGTCATTTGTAGTTTTGCCTTCCGTGCCCCATACTCGCTTCTCCTTCCCTGTCCAGCTGAGCGCCTTACTTCCCCAGAGCTTGCCCTGCTCCTCGACCTGCAGCACACGTTGGCGCACTCTTACTGCTTCTCTGAAAAACGTGATCCACAGAAATAGTTGGAATCCGCTTAAGGGTTCTGCATTCTCTGATTTTCTGTGCTAAGTACAGAAAATTATCTTGTCACACATTTCTCCTTCCTATAGTCTCCATTTTTAGAAGAGAGTTAAGAAAAATATTTCCTGCTGCATAACAATCCTTCAAATTCTCATCCCCCTCTGGCACTTTTGTAATAGTTTATTAATGGACATCAGTGATTGTCTGTAAATGTCACATATATCTTTTTTCAGGACAAAAAGTAAGATTAAAGGACCAGCTGATGTCCTATAGTATAGAGATTAAGAGCTTGAGCTCTTCTGACATTAGTTGACTTCTATTTGAGTTCAAATGTCCTGCTTTAAAACCTGTGTGACCTCAGAAAAGTTATTTAAACCCTGTGAGCCTTAGTTTTCTGATTTGTACAATGAAGGTAATATGAATAGCTTATATTAGTATTAACCATGTACCAGGCATAATTTTAAGCCCTGTTCAATATACTAGTTCATTTAATCTTCATAACTTGATGATGTAGGTAATTAATATCAACCCCATTTCTCACGTAAGAAAACTGAGATGTGAGGAAGGAAGGTAACTTGGCCCTAGGTCATAGAAGTAATGATAGAGCTGGACATGGAAATTCAGGTAGTTGGATTTCAGAGACTTTGTGTTTACCAGTATGCTATATTACCTCTCCATTAATAAACTTTGGACTCTAAAGCAATTAGCACAGTGTTTGGCACATAGCATTATTTTCAGCTGGTATTGTTACTCCCATCACCTGTTCTTGTCTGGCCTCATTTTGTCTATTGCACTTGGTGTGAGAAGTTGATCACCCCCATTGTCCCAACAGCAGTGATCTAGGCTCATATAGGTACTCAATCCTTCAGCTTGTGCTCTTTGTAGTTAAAACACAAATTTGCCTATGAAAGAGGCACTAAGTATTAATATCTCTTTTCCATCACATGAGAATTACATCCTTCCTATCTGTAACCCCCCAAGCCACAAGCCAACAAAAGCTGCTTCAAGCAAGGGAGAAACTGTAGAAGTTATAGACTTCAAATAAAGATTGACCATAATTTAATAAATGGGTAACAATTTCAAAAAGTAATAAAATTTGTAAAAGATGTTGATGTAAAAGATGTTGATGGTTCCCATTTCTAAACTTATTTGAAGAATGACAATATCAGGGAAAAAAGAAAGAGAAAATTCTGCAAATAATTGCATTCTTCATTTAAAGTAAGCCACTGACTTAAAAATTCTCTAACACATTTGTGGAAACTTCATTTTTTGTTTGAGATTTATTTGAATGAGCTGTTATGATTGGAGACAGTGAGAATTTCAGATTAATGTTTTGCAGCCAAAAAAAAAAAAAGCCCCTCTGGAAAGCTGGCAAGTGTTCATAAGTCAGCCCTAGAATTATGTAGGTTGAAGGCTCCCAGTGGACAGACCGAACATATAAGAAGGAAACCAGAGATCTGGTGCTATTACGTCCCAGAGTCTAAAGGAACGAATAGGCACAGAATTCAAAGCATTCTTCAGGCTGATTTTGTAAGGTAAGTCTGAACAATTTATATACACTTAGAAAGTAGAACGTCCATTAAATGAAAATACTTTTTATGGATGAACTTTTCCTTTTTCTCAGTGTTTTAACACTGTCTTTTGCAAAACTCTTAAATTATCTAACTGCTGTTTCTCTTACAGGGGTGCATTTAGGATCTAGGCAAGCTGATTTATGATAACTGCTTTAAACTCCAAAAACCAGTAAGTATTCAGTAGGATTTATTTCTGAGTTTTTCATGTTAATCTGTTAGATCATATGAATAATGAGCATTAGACAGAAACGATAGTTTTGATGGTTATTAAGAGGTTCTTTGGTGGTTACATTTTAATTGGATACCTTATCTGTGTGTATTTGGAAGCATCTTAAGTAGTAGTCTTTCCCTTAGTGTCTTAATCTTTAACTTTTTGTTTTAGAGTAATGTTGCTAGTAGAAAACCTCAAAAACCTGAATATTGAGTCATAACATTTGAAAGCAATGACTGTTTAGTTAGCAAAGGAAAAATTATAAGCCTATATCATGATTAATCCTTGTTGTTCAATCAAAACTACTTCTTGTCTCTAAAACATGTTTACCTGGTTTTTTTCTTATTCTTTCCCTAATTAAATCGAAACTGGGTTGTTCTTATGTTAAATAGACCACACTTAAATATCTTTATCTCAAATTAATATTCTCTATTAAAAGTAGAACAGAGGGCTCTTAGAAATATGCATATATTCTATAACATTTTAACTATATTATTATTGTAAAAACAATGAAAATAGGAGAACCAAACAGGTTTATAGTGAATAAAAACCAACTAGGATCCCCTATTCCAATATGTTCTTTTTCACATATTCTTTCAGTCTTTCATACACTTACTTAGTTTTCCATAGCTGTTTTACTTATATTTTCCATAGCTATTCTGATTTGTATATAATTAGTTACTTAAGAAAAGCATTTCTCTGTGCAATAGCCGACAGCAGTGTGATTTCTAGGAGCTATACAGAATGAGATATATGTGCTTACGTGTTCGTGAATAACTTTTCTTTTTTCTGGATTCCTTCTTATTTATTTCACACATTTCCTGTCTTGACTCACCTTTTGAAATACTAATTTGCCTTCAAGCTTACAAAAACACGGTTAAAAAAAAAAAAAAGACGGGCAACAGGTATTTTTGTTCAGAATTGTCAGTCCCTGAGGCTGAAATATCTGACGTCTTGCTACTACGGGGATTTTTTTTTTCTTCAGGAAGTTAAATCCATTCTTATTTCACAAGGTATGGTTCTAAATTTCTTCTGTAATTCTGCCCCCCCCCCCGCCCATTTGCTTTTGAAAAACTTTCAAAATTCGAAAGACTCAAGGATCTCCAAGGCTCTCTGTATGTTCTAAGAGTTCCATTTATTTCCCCCACAGAAGGTGTAGGAATTAGAAGCTGCTGACATTTCACTATGAAGGACAACTTCACCCTTGCCGCCATCAACAGAAACATTACCGGCAGTCTTCATCTGGGACTCATGAACTTCTTTGGCAACAATGAGTCTGCCTTGAACTGCTCATATAAGCCATCAGATAAGCAGTTAGATGCAATTCGCATTCTCTACTACTTTATTTTTGTGATTGGATCTCTTGTCAATGCTGTTGTGGTTACACTGTTTTGTTGTCAAAAGGGTCCTAAAAAGGTTTCCAGCATTTACATCTTCAATCTGGCCGTGGCTGACTTACTCCTTGTGGCTACTCTTCCTCTTTGGGCAACCTATTATTCTCACAGATACGACTGGCTCTTTGGACCTGTGATGTGCAAAGTGTTTGGGTCTTTTCTGACCCTGAACATGTTTGCAAGCATTTTTTTTATCACTTGCATGAGTGTTGATAGGTACCAATCAGTCATCTACCCCTTTCTGTCTCAAAGAAGAAATCCCTGGCAAGCATCTTATATAGTTCCCCTTGTGTGGTGTATGGCCTGTTTGTCCTCGTTGCCAACTTTTTATTTCCGAGATGTCAGAACCATTGACTACTTAGGAGTGAATGCTTGCATTATGGCTTTCCCTCCTGAGAAATATGCGCAGTGGTCGGTTGGGATAGCCCTAATGAAAAATATCCTTGGTTTTATTATCCCTTTAATATTCATAGCAACATGCTATTTTGGAATCAGAAAACACTTACTGAAGACCAATAGCTATGGGAAGAACAGAGTAACCCGTGACCAAGTCTTAAAGATGGCAGCTGCTGTTGTTCTGGCGTTCATCATTTGCTGGCTCCCCTTCCATGTTCTGACCTTCCTGGATGCTCTGACCTGGATGGGTGTCATTAATAGCTGTGAAGTTACAGCAGTCATTGACCTGGCACTTCCTTTTGCCATCCTCCTGGGATTCACCAACAGCTGCGTTAATCCCTTTCTGTATTGTTTTGTTGGAAACCGGTTCCAACAGAAGCTCCGCAGTGTGTTTAGGGTTCCAATTACTTGGCTCCAAGGCAAGAGAGAGAGTATGTCTTGCCGGAAAAGCAGCTCTCTCAGAGAAATGGAAACCTTTGTGTCCTAAACGAGAGAGCAGAATGCATGTAATGGACAGGGCTACTTGGTTTGAGGCCCATCTGGATTATCTTTAAATGGTGTTGGTAAAATAATATGTTTTCCCGCCTTCCTTTATCTTTTCTCACTCTTCTGGAACAGGAAACCAAATGTAACTGTAAGTGTTATCTTCTGGTGACTTTCAGGAATCGCCCATTGTTTTGTTGGTATATCAGTCTAGGCTTATCTTTGGAGAGACATATCTATAACTGACAAGCAACTGGTGATCTATCTCAAATTATAAGTAATGAGAAATTATGAATGATGATTTGGGGTTTCAGATTTCTCCTTGAAAAATTCTGGTATTTCCTAGTGGTATTTTATATCTGTTTTCATCAGGCTTTCCTTTTGAACCAGGGGCAGTCTTAACTTGTTGCATTATTTACAAGATTACATAGTAAGAGAGATGAACACTTCTAAATTGAGTATATTATAATAGATTAGGGGATTGAATTATTCAAGCTCTAAGCATAAGCTTTCTACTTTTTAAACATGATAAACTACTAATTTTACATTGTAGTTGAGCATAATTTTTAGTTAAGATACAGCTACATATTTACTAGTGCTAGGAAAATAGATTAAATTACACCTACTCCAACATTTTAGCTTATTTTTTGCAGTTATAAGAGTAAAACATATATTAACAGAATTGTAATAGTCAAATATTTGAGTACTCAGTTAAACTTTGAAGAAATACGTCTTTAAAACTTTCTGTTCATGTAAACTGTTGTGTAAGGATTTCTGTTTTCTCTGATTTTTTTAAAAACAGTGACTAAACACAGTGCATTGTTATAAAATGTAAAGGTCAATTTTTATATCCTTGACCTTTTGGATGTGGTACTTTGATATATAGTATGTTGACTTGATTTTTATTACTGATGTTTTGCTTTTGGGTCACTTCCCAAAATATCTGGATGGCTTCTTTAACTCTTTAGCTTGTAGTGAACCCTTAATCAGCATAGAAGAAGATTGTACCAGGATGGATTTTGGATACCCAGGGGGCATAGAGAGATCCAGCAAATGGCAAGTTGTTGTTAAGCAAGGAACCTGTACTGGCAGTGCAAAGTGGCTTTTAATACATAGACCATAGGGATAGTTGTGGCCTACATGTACTGATGCTGCTTGTTCCAGAATCTATAGGACTCTGTGGGGCTATTTTAAGCCAATTGCTGTCCTTAGATCTTGTCAACACTACTAGAACTCCTAAGTTAGAGGAGTACCTGAAACTGCCTGAGTTACCTAAATGTTGCTTGTATTAGAATATGAGTCCTAATTTTAAATGTCTGAGATTCTGTTCTGTACCAGTCCTGTATTATGCCAGATTCACCAGGAGTTTCCCAGACTAACGCTGACTTAGAGGTTACAACTGAAGGTTTAGTATCTTTGCCAGGTTCCAGGGCCATAGGGCAACTACTCCTCTCACACCACTTTCTGGCAGAGTCCTCATTTTGTGTAATCATATTATTTTCAATAAAAACAAATAGCTAAATGTATAATCAACTATTACTTCATGTTTTAAGTAATGTTGTAAGGCAACTCATATAAATAAAATCTTTCATTAGAACATCATGCGTGCTTATTTAAAAAAATAACTATTTCCAAGTATACATTCTTATCTTCTCTTGTATCTGTATTCTCTGTTCAATCTCCACTGATAAATCTTAGCTTCAGTTCCCATCTTTCCTCACCTGGTCTCTTGCCACACTCTTCTAGTTCCCCTATTGAGTATTCAGTCACAATTAACTATCAAGTCTGAGCTGAACTAATCTACCTCTCTTATCCTCATCTGCTGCCTTAGAAGATCTGACAGAACCAGTCTTGTTCTCAGTCATCCCTCCCTTGCACCCTAGGATGTAATGCCACAAAATGACTTACTACCTTTGAAAGTCTGCTGCTCTTTCAATGCTCTCTGATTTTGTTCAGCAACTCTTTGTCTTCCTGAACACCCCTTCAAATCATTCTTACCCCCAGGGCCTCTCTTCCAATCTATGGGCCATGTCTCAGCTTTCTACATTCAGCTCATGCCATTTCCTCAGCAAATAAGAATTATTGTAATAATTATATCAACTCCATGGAGTTCCCTCTATAAACGGAATTGCTCTTCTTGTCCATGGGATCTTACACTTGGCAACTGTTTCCATAATAGCCCAGTATTGGGCCCTGAATAGTTGTTCATGCAATGATTTATCCTGGCACTAAAAAGAACCCTGTTGGATATTATACAATGTCTGTTGTATCATAACACCACATGGTGCTGCGTATGTATGTGCAATTTTATGTTTCAGTTCAAATAAAAATTATTTAAAAAGAACCATCCGTTGAGCGAATAGTGCAAGAGTATGTGAATTCTGACCATAGGCATGCACAAGGGTATAAATGTCCTCCTTCCTCTTTGAACACATAAATTTCAGGTAAGCTTCTGAGATAGCAAATGAAATTTGTTTTTCTCATTTGGCTTCTTTTTAAGATATTACTTAATCCCCTTCCTTTTCCATGACCCTACATTTTTTCACTCCATTTAATATCATGCCCTGGAACCATACAACAACAACAACAATAGGTACTGTTATGTGAGCATTATGTGCTAGGTACTATTTTACATGCATTATCCCATTTTATTCTCACAGTGACTCATTCTCATTTCACATAAGGAAACTGAGGCACGAATGAGTACTGACTAATCTTTCTATTTGGCTCTACTGGATGAGCTGGTTAATCCTAATATCAAGTTTTAGTACCTGAAATCTGAGTCCTAGGTGACCAAGTAGCAATTTCAGGCAGTGTCATATACAGTGCTTTAATCTTCACCCCAAACCTCAGCATCACAAGAGCCTCTGGGCAGGTGGGGTATTTGTACCTATAAGAAAGAGAAAGGAAGCAAATGGATGAGCTTCCACTGATGTTTTCTTCTGCCTTTTTCTTGTGCTCCATGCTGTACCAATTACCTAAAGTATCCGCAATCCCCTGCTGTCCCCTCCATCGCATACGCAAATCAAGACAGATGCCTCAAACATTTTGTTTGAGGAAAAAACAGTGATAAGAATTTTAGGGAGAGTATGTAGGATTACTAGAGAAATGATTAATTTCTTGAAACTTGCAGAAGGATGCATGCATTTATTATGGAAAGACAACTGTTAACTATTTCCACAATTTCTAAGCCTCAAACATATCTACTAAATAGAACTTTTATAACAATCCCATTATTCCCCATCTTTTGTGGCCTGTATTCAAATGAGAAGACAGCCTGAAGGTAAGCATGTTCTATGTTGACTTTTTCTTTTTTCCTGCAGAGATCTGAGAGTGGGGAACTGTTTGGTGGCCTTATATATCAACAAAAGAAACCCCCAAGCTTGACAAACTGAATTGACACATGAGGTGGCTGAAGCAAGAAAGGGTTGAGGTAATAAAGAAAATTTAATACTTAGTTCTTTAAAAAGTTATCTATTTATTTTATTTGAGAGAGAGAGAGAGACAGAGAGAGAGAGAAGTCTCCCATCTGCTGGTTCAGTCTGCAAATGCCTGCAAACGTTGGAGCTAGGCAGGTCAAAGCCAGGAGCCCTGTACTCAATCCGAGTCTCCTACATGTGTGGCAGGAACCCAGGTATTTGAGCCATCATCTACTGCCTCCCAGGGTGCACATTAATAGAAGTGTTGGTAGAACTTGAACCCAGGCACTCTGATTGGGGTTGAGTGTCCCAAATGGCATCTTAAGTATTGCACCAAACACTTACTCTGAAATAATTATGTCTAAAATTAGATATAATTGATAAGTATTTCTTACTATAGAATCCATATTTACTCATTGCTGTAAAATGTAATGGTACAGATAACAATTACAGAGATAATCACCATTTAACAGCATGAGGTAAGATCATTATATAGATAGAAACAGACACTATATATATATATTTCAGGCTTTATTCATCTTTTTTATCTACTACGTATCAGATATACCCTTGATATACCCTTGATCACTCTGTGATACCTTTCTTTTAATATTTAAAGTATTTTGAGCCTAAACACCCTTGTGGTTGACTATAAGTTTTCTTTTTTCTTTTGTTTGGATCTCTGCTCCTATGATAAATCAAAAATCCTCAGGGCTTAATCAATCCAGCAGATCCTACCTGATGACAATTGTCCAGTGGGGGGAAAATGCTGGAAAATTGGCTATGTCCCATGGCCCATTATCTGCAGCTGTTGTTACTACATTGTTTAACAGTTGATCCATATGAGAACAGATGGATCCTTAGTCTAGTGTAGATTCCTGTGGGGTTAAATAGCTTTGGTGTGACCCATGCACAAGTTATCTGATAAGGGTAGATGATAAAGAAAAAGGAAGTCTCTTTGATGCATGCCACAGTAAACGTAGGCTCAAACTCCTCTTTCTGTGTTTCTACACCTCCAGGGTACCAGGAGCAATCAGCAGAAATACATTAGGACTTCTTGCTTAAATAAACTTCTCCTTTTTAGCTTGAGTCACATGTCAACCTTTTCCTTAGTAAAAATAAGTATACCTGATTAGGGAAGAGGGTGGGCAGTAGGGCTAATGTTGCTTCTTGATGACATCAGTAAGTGCCATCTCAGTGTATAAGATACACGACAATAACTGAACTTCCTGCTCAATTTTCTAACTTTCTTCTTAATTTTTCTCTGAACTAAAGTGCTCTAAAATTAATTCTATTAAGAATAAATAAGAAACAAAATAAATATCTAATTATTAAATTCATATTCTTTGTAGTTTTATACCTTAAGAAGTAGTACTGGACCAGCGCTGTGGTGTAGCAGGTAAAGCCGCTGCCTGCAGTGTCGACATCCCATGTGGGTGCCAGTTCGAGTCCTGGCTCCTCCACTTCTGATCCAGCTCCCCGCTGAAGGCCTGGGAAAGCAGTGGAAGATGACCAAAGTGCTTGGGCCCCTGCACCCATGTGGGAGATCCAGAAGAAGCTCCTGGCTCCTGGGTTTGGATCAGCTTTGGAAGACCTCTCTCTCTCCCTCTGCCTCTCTGTAACTCTGTCTCTCAAATAAATACATAAATCATTTTTTAAAAAAGAAGCAATACTATCATTGACATTCTTATAACTAATTTTTTTCTTATTTGACAGGTATAGTTATAGAGAGAGAGTGAAAGAGAGAGAAAGGTCTTCCTTCCATTGGTTCACTCCTCAAATTGCCGCTACGCCTGGCGCTGCACCGATCTGAAGCCAGGAGCCAGGTGCTTCTTCCTGGTCACCCATGTGGGTGCAGGGGCCCAAACACTTGGACCATCCTCCACTGCCCTCCTGGGCCACAGCAGAGAGCTGGACTGGAAGAGGAGCAACTGGGACTAGAACCCGGCAACCATATGGGATGCCGGCGCTGCAGGCAGAGGATTAACCAAGTGAGCCACGGCGCTGGCCCATAACTAAATTTTAATATGTACTTTTGTGCAGGTTTTTATTACATATTTCTAAAAGAGGAATTGCTAGACAAAAGGGTTATATTCTTTTTTTTAAAGATTTATTTATTTATTTATTAGAGAGGCAGAGTTACAGAGACAGAGGGAGAGACAGAGAGTGAAGTCTTCCATCTGCTGGTTCACTCCCCAAATGGCTGATGGCTGGAGCTGGGCAGATCCAAAGCCAGGAGCCAGGAGCTGCTTCTGGGTCTCCCATGTGGGTGCAGGGGCCCAAGCACTTGGACCACCTTCTGCTGCTTTCTCAGGCCTTTAGCAGGGAGCTAGCTCGATCAGAAGTGATGCAACTGGGACTTGACCTGGCTTTACATGCTGCACCACAGCATAGGCATATTATTCTTTTTTAATCATTCACCATGTTGCCTGCCAGAAAGGATACATGAATTTACACTCAGACTAGATGTTCATTGCTCAAAATGCAAAAATTTAAAGTTTGTCTAAAATTTATGAATGATCTTCAAAAAGTTCATGGAAAGTGTATATTCTGAAAAAAATGTGGATTTCAAAAATTTTTGCATCAATATATACTTATATTTTAATTATATTATCCATAAAC
Organism: Oryctolagus cuniculus; assembly: GCF_051225735.1. NCBI lineage: Eukaryota > Metazoa > Chordata > Mammalia > Lagomorpha > Leporidae > Oryctolagus > Oryctolagus cuniculus. The sequence goes on along the minus strand of NC_142888.1, from coordinate 76,634,477 downwards.
TTAAAATGTTTATTTATAAAAAGGGAACTAAGTTCATGTATTTCATATATACAGTTTTAAGAGCATAATAATATTTCTTACCTTATCCTCCCTCATTTCCACCCTCCCTCCTTTTTTTTTCTTTTAATTTTTACAATGACATGCTTTAGGTGGTATAGACATTTTAACAATATTAACTCTTGTAACCCATGAGCAAGGAATAGCTTTTGATTTTTTGTGTTTGATAATTTTTTTTCATCAGTGCTTCACAATTTTTATTGTAGATATCTTTCAGTTCTTTGGTTAAAGTTATTTCCAAATATTTTTCAGTGATACCAATATTGGTATTTAAAAATGCTACTTTTTTCGTGTGTTGATTTTGTATCCTGCAACTTTACTGAATTGGTTTATCAATTCTAACAGCTTTTTTTTAATAAGATTTATTTATTTATTTGAAAGTCAGAGTTACACAGAGAGAAGAGAGGGAGGGAGGTAGGGAGGGAGTTTTTCCATCTGTTGGTTCACTCCCCAAACGGCTGCAATGGCTGAAGCTGCATTGATCTGAAGCCAGGTGCCAGAAGCTTCCTCCAGGTCTCCCACATGGGTGCAAGGGCCCAAGGACTTGGGCCATCTTCTACTGCTTTTCCAGGCCATAGCAGAGAGCTGGATCGGAAATGAAGCAGCTGAGTCTCGAACCGGTGCCCATATGGGATGCTAGTGCTTCAGGCCAGGGCTTTAACCTGCTGTGCCACAGCACTGGCCCCAATTCTAACAGCTTTTTCATAGAGTACTTAAGGTTTTTTAGTGTAGAATATTATGCCATCTATAAATGTACATCTTTTGATTTCCTCTTTTCCAATTTCTATGTTCTTTATTTCTTTCTCCCTAATTGTGTGTGCTAATACTTCTAATACTATTTTGAATAACAGTGTTGAACGTGAACATGCTTGTCTTGCTCATGATCTGAGGGGAAATGCTTTAATCTTTTCCCCATTTAGTATGTCATTCGCTGGTGCTTTGTCATATACAGCCTTCATATTTTTGAGGTATTTTCCTTCTACACCTAACTTGTTGAGGATTGTGTTTATTATGAAGGGATATTGAATCTTGTCAAATGCTCTCTTTGCATCTGTTGCGATGACAATATGGCTTTTGATCTTTATTCTGTTCATGTGATTTATGACTTTTATTGAGTTTTGAATGTTGAATCACCCTCGTATCTCTAGGATAAGTCTCACTTGGTTGTGACTTATGATCTTTTTGTTTTGTTGTTGCATTTGGTTTGCTAATATTTTATTGAGTATTTTTGCATCTTGTTCATCAAGGATATTGATCTGTAATTTTCTTTTTGTATTGTGACTTTTTGGTTCTGTTGTTGGAGAGATGCTGGCCTTGTAAAAGGTGTTTTGACAGAGTTCCAATATTTTTAATATTTTGGAATAGTTTTAGAAGGATTGTAGTTAGTTCCTCTTTAAATGTCTTGTAAGGCCGGCGCCGTGGCTCAATAGGCTAATCCTCCACCTTGCGGTGCCGGCACACCGGGTTCTAGTCCCGGTCGGGGCGCCGGATTCTGTCCCGGTTGCCCCTCTTCCAGGCCAGCTCTCTGCTATGGCCAGGGAGTGCAGTGGAGGATGGCCCAGGTGCTTGGGCCCTGCACCCCATGGGAGACCAGGAAAAGCACCTGGCTCCTGGCTCCTGCCATCGGATCGGTGCGGTGCGCCGGCCGCAGCGCGCCGGCCGCGGCGGCCATTGGAGGGTGAACCAACGGCAAAAGGAAGACCTTTCTCTCTGTCTCTCTCTCTCACTGTCCACTCTGCCTGTCAAAAAAAAAAAAAAAAAAAAAAAAAAAAAAAAAAAAAAAAAAAAAAGGAAGACCTTTCTCTCTCTGTCTCTCTCTCTCACTGTCCACTCTGCCTGTCAAAAATAAAAAAAAAATAAATAAAAAATAAAAAAAAAAGTTTTGTAGATTTTATTTGTAAAGCCACCAGATCTTGGACTTTTTTTTTGAAAGGAAACTTTTAATTACTTCTTCAATTTCATTGCTAATGTTATAGGTCTGCTAAGGTTTTCTATTATCTTATTGATTTAATCTTGGCAGTTTATTTTTTCCAGGAATATACCTATTTCTTTGAGATTTTCCAATTTATTAGCATATAACTGCTCATGGTAGATTCTTATGCTCCTTTGTATTTCTGTAGTATTACTTATAACATCTTTTTCATCTCTAATTTTATTTACTTATTAAAGACTTGTTTTATTTATTTGAAAGGCAGAGTTACAGAAAGAGAGCTAGAGCTAGAGCGAGAACAATAGCAAACGAGCACCCTTCCTTCTGCTGTTTCATTCCGCAAGTGGCCATAACAGCTGGGGCTAGGCCAGGCTGAAGCCAGGAGCCAGGAGCCAGGAGCTTCATCTGGTCTCCAATGTGGGTTCAGGGGCCAACGTACTTGGAACCATCGTCCGCTGTCTTCCCAGGCACACTGGCAAGGAGTTGGATCAGAAGTGGAGTAGTTGGAACCATAACCAGCGCCCTTATGAAATGGGCAGCTTTACACTCTATGCTACAATGCTGGCCCCTCTAGTTTTTTAATTTGAGTTTTTGCTCTTTTTCTATGGTCTGACTAAAAATTTGTCTATTTTATCATCCCCCAAACTCTACTTTTTCTTTTGTTGATCTTTTTTTTTTAAGTTTCAGTTTCATTTATTTTTGCTCTGATTCTTATTATTTTTGCCATCTGCTAATTTTGTATTTGGTTTGTTCTTGTTTTTCTATGTCCTTGAAATGCACCATTAAAATGTTTACTTGAGATCTTTCTATTTTTTAATGTAAGCACTTGTTGATATAAAGTTCCTTGTTAATGCTATAATTTTCTGGGGCTGGCACCATGGCTCATTTGGTTAATCCTCTGTCTGCGGTGCCAGCATCCCATAGGGGTGCTGGGTTCTAGTCTCGGTTGCTCCTCTTCCAGTCCACTCTCTGCTGTGGCCCGGGAGGGCAGTGGAGGATGGCCCAAGTGCTTGGGCCCTGTACCTGTATGGGAGACCAGGAGGAAGTACCTGGCTCCTGGCTTCGGATCAGCACAATGTGCTGGCCGAAGTGGCCATTTGGGGGGTGAACCAACGGAAGGAAGACCTTTCTCTCTGTCTCTCTCTCTCACTGTCTAACTCTGCCTGTCAAACAAACAAACAAACAAAAAATACTATAATTTTCTGTACTCGCAGGTTTTTTTATGGTGTGTTTTCATTTTCATTTAAGAATTTTTAAATTTTATTTTAAATTTCTTCAGTGATCAATTGATCATTCATATTTGATTTCCATGCATTTATAAATTTTCTATTATTTTTCTTGATGTTGGTATATAGTTTTGTTATTTCAATCTTTTTAAGTGTACTGAAATTTGATTTGTGGTCTTCTGTGCAGTCTATCTTAGAAAATGTTCCATGTGCTGATGAAAATAATGTGCATTTTTTTTTGAAACACAGAGTTATATAGAGAGAGGCAGAGGGAGAGACAGAGAAAAAAGAACAAAGATTTTCCATTTGCTAATTCACTCCCCAAGTGGCTGAGCTGGTCCAATATGAAATTGATAACCTGAAACGCCATCCGGATCTCCCACATATGTGGCAAGGGCCCAGATATTTGGGCCATCTTGTCCTGTTTTCCCAGGTACATTAGCAGAGAACTGGATCAGTAGTTATGGGATCTGGCATTGCAGGTTAACCCACGGTGCCACAACACCAGCTCAAGAAGAATGTGTGTTCTGTAGCTATTGGGTGAAATGTTCTGTAAATGTCCATTTGCTCAATAGTATGGCTCAGCTCTGATTCATCTTTGTTGATTTTCTGTTTGGATGATCTTTCCATTGATGAGAGTGGGGTGTTGAAGTTCCTCATTATTATTGTATTGGAGTCTCCCCCTTCCTTTAGATCTAATAGTATTTGTTGTATATGTCTGGGTGGTCTTGTGTTGGATACATATACATTTATGATTGTAATATATTCTTGCTAACTCAATACTTTTATCAATATATAATGTTCTTCTTTGTCTCTTTTTACAGGTTTTGTTTAAAAATCTGTTTTATCTGATATGAGTATGGGCACTCCTTCTTAATTTTAGTTTTCATTTGTATGGTATGGTATACCTTTTTCCATCCCTACATTTTCTTTTTTTAAAAATTTATTTGACAGGTAGAATTACAGAGAGAGAGAGAGAGACAGAGAAAAAGGTCTTCCTTCCCAAATGGCTACTACAGCCAGTGCTGCTCCAATCCTAAGCCAGGAGCCAGGTGCTTCCTCTTGGTCTCCTATGCAGGTGCAGGGGCCCAAGCACTCAGGCCATCCTCTACTGCCCTCCGGGGCCACAGCAGAGAGCTGGACTGAAAGAGGAGCAACTGGGACTAGAACCCATGCGGGTGCAGGGGCCCAAGGACTTAGGCCATCTTCTACTGCTTTCCCAGGCCATAGCAGAGAGCTGGATTGGAATTGGAGCAGTTGGGATTTGAATTGGTGCCCATATGTGATGCTGGTACTGCAGGCAGCGGATTTACCTGCTATGCCACAGCGCCATCCCCAACCTAAGTCTTTTGACTGTGGAATTTAATCTACTTACATCGAAGGTTAATATGATAGATAAGAACTAATTCCTGTCATTTTCTCTCTTTTTGTTTACATTTATTTTATTTATTTGAAAGACGAGTTACAGAGAGAGGTAGAGACACAGAGAGTGGGGTCTTCCATTCACTGATTCTCTTCCCCAAATGGTCACAATGGCTGGAGCTGAGCCCATCCAAAGCCAGGAGTCAGGGAAACTCTTCTAGGTCTACCACGTGTATGCAGGGGCCCAAGGACTTTGGTCATGTTTCACTAGTTTCCCAGGCCATTAGCAGAGAGCTGGATCAGAAGTGGAGCACCTCGGACTCGAACCAACATCCATATGTGATACTGGCACTGCAGGCCGGGACTTTAACCCACTGTACCACAGTGCTGGTCCCTCTGTAATTTTCTTGATTGGTTACAGATTGTATTCACTCCATTACTGAATTTGGTAGTGTCGTATATTTCCATGATGTTTACTTATAATGTAGGACTCCCTTCAGAATTTCTTGTAAGGCTGGTCTGGTGGTGGTGAGTTCTCTATTTTTGTCTGGGAAATGCTTTATTTTCTCCTTCACTTTAATATTCACAAGTGATAAGTAGGAAGACCACAGTTCCACAGTAGTATAAATAAGTGCTAAATTGACAATCATATCCCAAAATGACCATTCCATTCCTGTACATTTTTTGGTACTTTATATTAACTGCCACATATCAGAGAAAGCATATGGTATTTTTCTTTTTGAGACTTGCTTATTTTACTAAGCATAATGGTTTCCATTTGTATCTATTTTTTTGCAAAAGACAGGATTTCATTCATCCTTCACTTCTAAAGTATAGCTTGGCTCAATATAATATTCTTGGTTAGGGTTTTTTTTTTTTTTTCTTTCAAGACCTTGAATATATCATCCCACTCTCTTCTGGCCTGTAAGCTCTCTGCTGAGATGTCTGCTGTTAGTCTACTTGGTTTTCCTTTATCTGTAACTTGAAGTTTTTTTTTTTTCATACTGTCTTTAGGATTCCTTTCTTCTCCTTACCTTTTGACAATTTGACTGTAACATGCCTTGGAGAAGTTCCATTTTGGTTGAGTCTGGTTGGGGTTCTTTGTGTTTCCTACATCTGGCTGTCCATATCTCTTTCAAAACTTGGGAAATTTTTAACTATTTTTTCAATCAGTAGGTTTTCATTGCCTTTTTCCATTCTCATCCTTCAGGTATCCCTATAATATGATTATTTGTTTACTTAATGGTATTCCATATGTTACATATGTTTGCTTCATTCTTAATTATTTTGTCTTTATTTTTGTCTTACTTGATTATTTCAAAAGTCTTACCCTCCAAATCAGAAATTATTTCTTCCACTTGGTCTATTCTGCTGTTGAAGCTTTAAATTTTATTTTGAATTTCACTTATTGAAGTTTTCAGACCCCAAAATCCTATTTGACCCTATTTCAGTGATTTCTAATCACTTTATTGAGTTTCTCATTCATGGCATCTATTGTTTTCCTTATTTCTTCAAATTGTCTATCTGTATTCTCTTGCATGCCACTGAGTTTCATTAGGATAATTATTTTGAATTTTTTAACAACCATTTCATGGATTTGCTTCCAATCAAGTTCCAGTTCTGGGGAACTGTGTTCTTTTGGAAGTGTCATGTTTCCTATGTCCCTATGTTGATGTCTGTGCACCTGGCATAATGTTTCCTTTTTTTATGGCATAGATTTCAATGGAAAAGACTTTGTTTAGATGGAATGTGGAGTTCCACTTGGGGTTTTGCTTTTGCTTTGACTCCAGGTAAACCCAGAAATATTACCTCTGAGTGATTTATTCATTGACAACCAGTGTCAGCAGTGTCTACCAAAGCCATAGTTGTCTAGTCTGCACCAATTTGTGGAGATAATAGTATGACTTTGAAATGGATGTTAGCTTACAAAGGTATGTGTCTTTAGTCACCAGCGAGTTGGGTGTCAATCCCATCCCAGTAGGATTTATGATGCTATGGATATGTTTTTTCTTGTGCTGTGGGACACAGAGTGGGTCTGTTTCCTTGTCCTGCTAAGGAAGTCTGAGTGATGCTGAGGCTTATGGCTCCAATAACTATGACCATAAAACCACATGATGTGGATAGGGCTTTGTCAGGTTCTGCTTGTGTGAATATGGCTAATTCTTGTGCTTATGGCACCAATAGCTCATGCTCCAGGTCTTGTGGATGATAGAGCAAACTTGCCCTAATTCCACAGGTGATTACAGGTTATACTGAGGATTGCACATTGGCAGGTGTGGAGCTGGAACATTGCAACGCAGGTAGGCTGTTCCCTAGGCCCCACAGTATGTGTTCTAAACAGTATAAGGAATGTGGTATTAATAGTCACAGTCCTGGAGCTGTAGGATACAGTGGGGTCCTTACCCAGGTCTCACAGGATGAGTTCCAGTTATTCCAGGGATTGTGGTCTGGCATTCACCAACCTGAAGCAGAAGAATGTAGTCAGAGCCCTCTAGATCTCAGAGGTGAATGTGAGTTATTCTGGGGGTTATAATACCAGCAGCGCCAATCTCAAGAGTTGCAGGGTATAGAGTGGACTGCTTCCCGTTCCAATAGGGCATGCCACGATGATGGGGAACTTGTGCTCTGACCCCCAGCACCCTGTGGTGAAAACTACAAAGGGACTTCTTCAGATCAGGTCCTCTCAGATTATATGTTGGCTGCTGCTGACGACTAACCCCAAGAAGCCACAGGGAACTTTCCTAGATAGCAGAGAGCAAGCAAGTGTAGCCCTAGTGCTTGTACCCAGAACTCCCAAGGCTGTAGGATTCACAGGGGCTTGTTCTCTGCCCTGGAAAGTGCCCTTGCTTTCTCTTGGGGATTGTAGTATTTAAGGGACTGCTTGCTTCCTCCTAAGACAATTGGAGCTTAATAGCTTCTTGGCAGCAGCTCGGGTCTTGCATGTTGGGGTGGAGGGAAGCAAAGTAAGTTCCCACTTTGGAGCAAAGTGGTCACTTGGATCCCAGTCCCCCAGTCAGTCATGCAGACTTGGCCGAAAGTCAGCAAGGGCTGTGAGATTCTCCCGTAGTTAGGGCTGCCCTTCTGCAGCAAAGGTGGGGCAGCAGAGCTTTCCTCCTGCCTCTTCCTGGCAAGATGGATCCCCCAGCAGGAGCAGTTGGCAGTGGCAGCAGCTGCTGTGCTTTGCTCCTCTCTCTCTCATGGCCTTCAGAGCCCCCTTGCTGTTTGCAGATCCCCTCACTTCCTTGCTAAAGTTTTTCCTTCAATCAGCCCTCAGTTCTAATGTTTTAAAGATTTCTTTTATTGGAAAGGCAGAGTTATAGTGAGAGAGAGGGAGGGAAAGGGAGAGATAGAGAGACAGAGGGAGCTCTGTCCATCTTCTGGTTGACTCCCCGAAATGGCCGCAGTGGCTAGGGCTAGGCCAGACCGAAGCCAGGATCCAGGAGCTTCTTCCAGGTCTTGCATGTGGGTGCAGGGGCCCCAGCACTTTGGCCGACTCGCACTGCTTTGCCAGATGTGTTAGCAGGGAGCCAGATCAGCAGTGGAGCAGGCACGACTGGAACCGGTGCCCATATCAGATGCTGATGTTGCTGGTGGCAGCTTTACCCAGTGTGCCACGATGCTGGTCCATAATATTTTATATGTAAAGTCATTTTTCTCAGCAAGGTGGTATCCCCCCAGGAGCCAGGATAGGTATGGTGGGCAGTAGCTAGTGGCCATGGCAGTGGAGTTTTTTATTTCTCTCTGCTGACTTTCAGAGTCTCTGTGCCATTTGCAATTCTTATCACTCCTTTACTGAAGTGTTCCGTCAGTCAGTCTCCTCAGTTCTAATATTTTATATAAAGATCCCCCTTCCTGGCAAGGTTATATCCCCTACTCAGCATTCCTGAGTAGGAGTGGTTTTGACAGTAATGCTGTGTTTTGTGTCTCTCTTACTTTTTTTAATATTTTTTTTGGCAGGGAGAGTAGACAGTGGGAGAGAGAGAGAAAGATCTTCCCTTTCTGTTGGTTCACCCCCAAATGGCTGCTGTGGCCGGCGCACTGCGCTGATCTGAAGTCAGGAGCCAGGTGTTTCTCCTGGTCTCCCATGCGGGTGAAGGGCCCAAGGACTTGGGCCATCCTCCAATGCACTCCTGGGCCACAGCAGAGAGCTGGACTGGAAGAGGAACAACCGGGATAGAATCCAGGGTGCCAGCGCTGCAGGTGGAGGATTAGCCTATTGAGCCGCGGCACCAGCATCTCTCTTACTTTTAACATTCAATAGTACACAAAAATTCATGGTGTGCAGGGTCACTCACACATTGTTATGAGAAACAAATTTTAAGAGAAATATGTTTACTGCATCCAATGCTTTGTGACCTATTTGATTCTGTTTTTAAAATATGATTGTCATGCACAAAATCTGTTTCATTAATGTACGAAAGGACTGAAAATCACCTTTAAAGGAATGCTGTCACAAAGGATACTCTTGTAGAAATGAGGTTAAGAATTAGCTTCTACCAATATATTATTCAGAGAGAAAAACTCTATACAGAAGCCAATAAAATGAAGTCAATGACAAAGATATCCAGTTGAAGATGGTTTCCTAAACAAGTCCATTTATACTTTCTAGTTTAGCATCTCAATGAAATGACAAATAGAATAAAAAAAAATAAAACCAATTGTACCTGGAATTCCAGGAGACACACCATTAATACAAAAGAACAATGAAGGAGGAAAATCTGGAAGGTATAATGTCAAAGGAAATAAGTAAGTGATATAATCATATTGGAGGGACCAGCCATATGGTGCAGTGTGGTGGAATGAGGTGAAAAGGTCATGCCAAAATGGCCACTGACAACAGAAACTGCCTGGCAACAGGCTTCGGAAACCACATGACAACAGAGGAAACCACGTGACAACAGAGCCTGACTGACGGCAGGCTGTGATTGGATGGTTTCAGAAACTGCCTGGCAACAAGAGCCTGCCTGGCAACAGGCTGTGATTGGTTGGGGCATAGACTGCCCCTTGACTGGATTGGCTGGTCTTGACTATATAAGCTGTTGTACTAACTGAAATACAAGAGTCTGCGGGCTGCTTGCCTCAGGCCTGCTTTCACCTGACTCCCGTGGTCTGTGTGGTGACTCCGCACCTCTTGGCCCTACCACGCTCCTCCTATCAGAAATGAATCCACTGCAACATTGTTGATAAATCAACTGCAACATCTGGCCCGCCAATGTGACTGAGAAAGAGATAGTGTGTCGGACTCGGCAAGGTCCCCCCTGGATTTCGGCAAGAAGGCCCCTCCGTGTTTTGTGTGCTGTTCGGTTCTGTGAGGGTGAGCACAGAACCCCCTCCTACGCCCCTTTCCTCGTCCTTGTCCTCGGTCTAAGTGACCCCAGGTTAGGCACACACCGCCCAGAAGCATACGTCGCTTCTCGGCTCCTCCTTTTACTTTCGGTTCACCCGGTGAATTCACATAAGGGACTGATCATCCCAGAATTCGGAACCAAGTCATCTTCCCTCACTGGAGAGAGGTGACGCCCCGGAGACACCATGTGGGCATATGGCCTTGACCTAATGAATCAAGGAAGTCCCCCACTAAGCACAGGACATACTTATGATCTGATACAGCACTGTTTGTCTAACATTTGGAAACCTCCTGCAAAATGCCATCAACAGCTGAGGTGCTAGGAATTTGCTTTGTTATGGCAGCAGTGTTGTGCATGTTTTTCCTTTGGCTAGAGTTGGCGTGCTGTGCCGCTCTTAAGCACTCAGACATGGGAAAGATACCCCCCTCTCAGAAGCGCACAGATTACCAAACATAGTGAATCTGTGAGTGATAAGAGCCTGACACTCCAGGACCCTGTCTCACGGCCAACACTTGATGACTTAGGGAGAGAGAACTCCCACAGTGAAAATGACAATGTAGCATACAAGGTAGCAAACAAAGTAGCAAGCAATGTAGCAATGCCTAGTCAGCCACCCCCCACATACCCGTGGGATAGACTTAGAGGACCTCCAGACAATAACTCAGGCGAGGTCATCCCATCCACACCCAGTGAAGTTCCCCACATTTGTGGCAGTACTCAGACACCCCAAGCTCTTAGGGCAGCTGCTAGACCCCATCCCACCTGCACATTTGCTGTTAATGTCGGAGCGGATGCAGAATTCAGGCCCTGGATTCCAACGCCCATAAATGACCTTACTATGCTAAAAAAGGCTTCTCAAGAGTCAGGTCCTGACTCTCCCTACTTTAAACAAGTGCTCAAACAATGGGCAGCAAACCTTCAAACTCATTTTGACTGGGTTGCACTGCTCAAAGCATGTTTGTCGAGACCACAGTTTTTACAGTGGAAAGCCTCCTATCAGGAAGAGGCTGAAACTGTGGCAAGGAATAATGCTGCCTATGGAATAGCAGTAACCTTTGATATGCTTACAAGCCGTGGTGCCTACATATATCCTCATGAACAGGCCCGCATTGGAGTAGTTGCCTATTTTGATCAGGTCAGAGATTTGGCACTTAAAGCCTTAAAAAATATAAATCCTCCTAATTATAGTCAGCTCTTTAGAAATCTAGTTCAAAGCCCAGGCGAATGGTTCCCCGAATTTCCTTGCCAGAGTCTTGGAGGCAGTAGAGAAAAGATTACTGCCTGGCCCCATCAAGACAATTTGGTCAAACAATTAGCTTGGGAAGGTGCTACCAAAGAGGCAAAAGCAGCAATCGCCCCAGTCCGTAATGAAGACATTTCTAAATGGATAGTAGCCACAAAGGAGGTAAACCCTGCCCATACACCCATACAGGCCCTGACTGCAGCCATTAACAAATTGAGCACAAAGAAGTCTAATGACCCTCCAGTTTGTTGGGGATGCCAGGATATTTCACCTATGGTGAAACTGTCCAAACGCTGAAAGACGGGGCAAGCCCAAAACGCTGTGTCCCAGATGTAAAAAAGTCTTTCATTGGGCAAAAGATTGCAAGACCAAACCTTTAAACTCCCAGTGGGGCGGCCCTCAGCCCAGCGAGTAAGAGGGAGTCCCACCACCATTAACTGGTCGATGCCCATCTTCAATCTGAGGCCGAAATTGACCCTATATTTAGATGACATTGCCTTTGTGGGTTTAATTGATATGGGAGCAGATGTTACTGTCTTAAAAGCTAGGGACACAAGAAAAATGCAACATTGGAAGACAGCACCCGGACCTGACCTCCAAGGCGTTGGAGGATTAAAATTGGCTGATCAGGTCATGACGCCTGTAACTTGGTGAGATGACAATGGAGATACAGGAACCATCTTTCCACTAATTGCTGAGGTTTCCATGACCTTATGGGGGAGAGATGTGCTCTCACAAATGCAAGCGGTCCTTACTACGGATCACAAATCTCCACAAGCCAGCAGCTTTAATGGAGAACCTACAAGTAAGATTCACCCCAAATTCTAGGGGCCACTGCCCACCTCATACAAAAGCCAAGCCCAATCCCCATTGAATGGGGAAAAACAGGAAACATCTGAGTAGAGCAGTGGCCAATAATACAACCCAAACTTAGCATCCTTAAAATATTGGTACAGGAACAATTGGAAAAGGGACACATAGAACCCTCCACTAGCCCGCATAACACACCCATTTTTGTGATACCCCCCCCCCAAAAAAAAAACAGGGAAAATATAGGCTTCTACAGGATTTGAGAGCCATTAACAAAAATATAAAAAAGATGGGAACATTCCAGGCTGGCATTCCCCATCCAGGGGCCATTCCTAACAGATACCACATAGTTACCACTGATATCAAAGATTGCTTCTTTTCCATTCCCATTGCGGAGCCGGATAAGGCTTACTTTGCCTTTACAGTATGGGAGCCCAATTTCCAGCTCCCTGCAAAAAGACTTCAATGGACAGTATTCGTACAAGGCATGAAAAATAGCACTGCCATTTGCCAAAGATACGTTTCTCATGCGACCAGCACACTTAAAGATCAGTGCTTGGTCATACATTATGTGGATGATATCTTGCTTGATCACAAGAATGCAGCAACTCTGAAGGCCTAAGTGAGACAGTAAGAAATTTACAATTCCTGGGTTTGTCTATTGCCACAGAAAAGGTACATTTTCCTCCCTTTCAATTCTTGGGTTATCAAATCTCCCCCCATTTATCTCCAATGGGCCCAAACCTAAAAGTCAAGCATAAATACTCACTTAATGAACTTCAGCAACTATGTGGCCAAATCAATTGGCTGAAGCCCTTCCTTCCCCTAACACCTGCAGAACTTAGACTGCAATATGATTTACTGACTAAGGGAAACAGCCCTTCTTCAAAAATCATATTGACACCAGCAGCCAAATCCACTATAGAAAAGATTAACACCCAGTTGCCAAATTTAAAAACCTTTAGATATGACCCTTAGGAGCCTGTATTTACCATAACCATATCTACCCTCAAGGCCCCCTTAGGAGTTATTTGACAACAACATGGACCACTTATTTGGGTGCACATAGCGTGGAGCGATTGTCATAAAATAGTAAACAAAGTAGATGCCATCCTTATGATGGGACTTAAATTAAGATATTATACCAATAAGATATTTAACACAGAGCCAGACATAGTGGTCCTACCCCTGTCACAATTAGAATTGTCAACATTGATGCAGAATAGCACGCCCTTTCAAACTTTAATGATAAATTTCCCAGGACAGGTTGACAATCACCTGCCAGTGGACAGGCTACTCCAGACACCACAAACCTTAGAAATAGACTATCCAAAACATGCTTTCCTTGCTAATCAACCTATACCCATGGCACCATGTGTGTTTACAGATGCCAACAAGTCACTCTTTGGAATAGTGATCAAATCTTTAACAGAAAAAGATAAGTTCCATGTAGAACCCCACAGGGGATCAGTACAGTTGGAAAAAATAAGAGCAATAGTCAAGGTTCTACTCCTTAGCCAAGATAGACCAGCAAATATATTTTCAGACAGCAAATACTCAGTACTGTTAGCAAAGAAGATCCCTTTTGAAGTCTTTAACCCGACCAATAAGCCAATTGACCAGATGTTCACAACACTTAAAGAGCTAACTGAGAACAGAAAATACCCATGGTATATATCACATGTAAGATCACATACTGAGTTACCTGGCTTTATTTTCCAAGGCAACAGAAAAATTGATCGACTTATCTCCTGCAACACAGCTTCCATTGGACACTTAGAACAAGCCCATATTCTACACCAACAATTTCATATGTCAGCAAGCAACATAAAATTGCTTTTCCCAAAGCTAACAATGAGCCAATGCAAACACCTAGTGCACTCTTGCAAGAATTGTGCACCCCTCGTCCCGTTAGGCCCACTGCAACAAGCAGGAGTGAACCCGCGAGGCCTTGCTCCTAATAAGCTATGGCAAGTGGATGTCACCCACATTAACTCCTTTGGTAAACTTAAGTTTGTCCATGTGGTGGTAGATACTTATTCAAAGGCTGTATTTGCAATAGCCCAATCCGGAGAAAAGGCTAGTAATGTGATAATGGTTGTTAAATCAGCCATGCTGGTCCTTGGTGTCCCCTGGATCTTAAAGACTGATAACGGGCCAGCTTATACATCACAGGAATTTAATTCCTTCCTGAAATCCTGGAACATACAGTCTGCCACAGGTCTCCCATACAACCCACAGGGACAGGCCATCACTGAAAGAACTCATAGGACAATGAAAGATCTCTTACAAAAACAAAGAAACAATCATATGCCCTCAGACCCACAGCTTGCTTTGACTGAGGTCCTTTTCACTATCAATTTTCTTACTTTTAATTCCCAAGGGATCAGCCCAGCTTATAAACACTGGGGATCCTTTCCATCCAGCCCCCAGCCCCTGTGGTTAGGTGGAAAGACCCCCTGACAGGAGAATGGAAAGGACCACACCCTCTGCTAACCAAGGGTGGAGGATATGCTTGTGTCTTTCCAGAGAATGCGGGACAGCCCATTTGGGTACCAGCCAGAAACATCAAGCCTGCAACTGACAGCCAACCAGAACCAGCTGAACAAGACTGAGAGTCCACCTTGTTAGCAGACGCACTTGTCCTATCATCCTACCCTGAGGAACTGCCCATAGCCATATCTGTTACTGTTTTGTACCCCACTAGCTCTGGTCACCCACTCAAATGGCCCACAACCTGTGTGCGGTCATGCCATTTGATAACCATTATTCCTCGTTCCTACCCCAATCTGAGCAAGCAATCCTGTGGTCTCTCGATTTGAGTGCTGGTTAGTCAATGATGGGTAAGATCCTCTGCACGGAGACCACATGGAAACGGGGTCAACAATGGTATGGGCAAGAATCAAGCCTCCCGTTGCTCAAAAATAAACGAAAAGGGGGAAATGTTGTGCAATGAGATGAAAAGGTCATATCAAGATGGCCTCTGAGGTGAAAAGTTCATGCCATGATGGCCACTGACAACAGAAACTGCCTGGCAACCGGCCATGATTGGATGGCTGCGGAAATCACATGACAACAGAGGCTGACTGATGGCAGGCTGTGATTGGATGGTTTCAGAAACTGCCTGGCAACAAGAGCCTGGCTGGCAACAGGCTGTTTTTGGATGGCTTTGGAAACTGCCTGGCAACAGGCTGTGATTTGTTGGTGCATTCACCACCCTTTGACTGGATTGTCTGGTCTTGACTATATAAGCTGTTGTACCAACTGAAATACAAGAGTCTGCGGGCTGCTTGCCCCAGGCCTGCTTTCACCCGACTCCGGGGGTCTGTGTGGTGACTCCGCGCCTCTTGCCCCCACCACACTCCTCCTGTTAGAAACTAATCCACTGCAACATTGTTGAGAAATCAACTGCAACAGTGCAGGAGGTTCAATTGCTTTCTGCAGTGCTGGCATTCCATATGGCTGCTGTTTCGAGTCCCGGCTGCTCCACTTCTGATCCAGCTCCCTGCATTATGCCTGGGAAAGCACTGGAAGATGGCCCAAGTACTTGGGCTCCTGCACCCATGTGGGAGACTCAGATGAAGCTCCTGGCTCCTGGCTTTGGTCTGGCCCAACCCTGGGCATTTCAGCCATTTGGAGATTGAGCCAGCAGATGGAAGATCTCTCTCTCTCTCTCTGCCTCTGCCTCTGCCTTTCTGTAACTCCACCTTTCAAATAAATAAGTAAATAAATTCTTAAGAAATAATCATCCCCAATAAGTGAACAAGTGAAATGTTAAAAGATGTTTGTCCCCAGAACTCCAAATAGACTAAAAACCAAAGGGATCATATTGCAGTAGAAACAGTTCATAAGTAAGAAGCCGGCGGAGCCAAGATGGCGGAATAGTGAGGGTGCGCACCGATAGTCCGGGAAAATTTAGTTTAATAAAAGGGGAGTTATGGTAGCCTCAGAAAAAAGAACCAGCAAAATATTGCAGAGGAAACTCTTCTGGATCAAGTGGCTGTGAATCGGAAGACCTACTGGGAGAACAAGGTCGCCCACCGCGCGGAAGCCAAGCCGCGGGAGCCGCGGGTGCGCGGGAGCCGCAGGGTCTGCGCGCCAGTGCAGGAAGGGGAGTGCATGTCACACAGACACCAGCGGGGAAAATTGGGACGTCCAGGGCTCTGAGTCCACACATCGGCGCTGGAAGGGGAGGTGAGCTCAATAACCCGAGACATTGGCGGGGAAACGGGGGTCAGAAACTAGAGGGGGTCCAGAAAGTGCAGCAGACTCACTACCGGAAAGAAGGAAAAAAAAAGATCGGGGGTTTCTCTTTCCCCCAACCTTGCAAAGGTTGCAAGGCTGCAAGGATTGAAGAATTCGAAAGAGACAAAGAGCAGGCCCCCTCTCTGGATTTACATATCAACAGGGGAGAGCTAAGGAACTGAGTCACTACAATTCAGTAGCCTAGGCAACCCAGTGGGAGTCCAGAGGAGCCTACACAAACTCTTTGGGTAGAAGCCAGAGACTGGAAGCTAAATACCATCAATTCTGCACAGGCATGCCCTGCGGTATTGCTTACCCCCTGAATAAATGAAATAAATAAATAAATAAATAAAAAAAAAGAGATTTACCATGCAT
The DNA here is from genome assembly GCF_051225735.1 of Oryctolagus cuniculus. Taxonomy (NCBI): domain Eukaryota; kingdom Metazoa; phylum Chordata; class Mammalia; order Lagomorpha; family Leporidae; genus Oryctolagus; species Oryctolagus cuniculus. The sequence continues at coordinate 76,617,881 of NC_142888.1, read as the reverse complement.
AACCTGAGGGTGTCACCTTTGCACACCCGTAACCAGGAAGAACCAAGCAGAGCTCTCAGGCCACACCCATCTCAAGCCCCCAAGGCTCCTCCAACAGCAGGCAGTCCACTTAACACGGACATAGTATAAAACAAAAAAAAATTAAAAAAAACGCACAGTGACGCAAGAAGAATTAACCATGCCAAGCAACAAACACAGAAATCGAGGGAACAAGATCAACAATGACACTATGATGCCTCCAAATAAACAAAACACCCCAAACCAAGATTATGAAGATGATGAGATAGAAGAAATGCAAGATACGGATTTCAAAAAATTTATGATAAGAACATTTAGAAGTTTTCAAAAGCAAATCCTTGAACTACAGAAATCCTTATTGGACAGGATTGAAAATCTCTCTCGTGAAAATGAAATTTTAAGGAAGAATCAAAATGAAACGCCGAAACTAGTAGAACAGGGAAATGTGATAGTGAAGCGAAATCAAAATGAAATGAAGAGCTCAATAGATCAAATGACAAACACATTAGAAAGCCTTAAAAACAGAATGGGTGAAGCAGAAGAGAGAATATCGGACTTAGAAGATAGAGCACAGGAAAACATACAGTCAAACCAAAGAAAAGAAGAGGAAATTAGAAATCTAAAAAATATTGTTGGGAATCTACAGGATACTATTAAAAAAACCAACATTCGGGTTCTAGGAGTTCCTGAAGGCATGGAGAGAGAGAAAGGATTGGAAGGCCTTTTTAGTGAGATACTAGCAGAGAACGTTCCAGGTTTGGAGAAGGACAGAGATATCCTAGTACAGGAAGCTCATAGAACCCCCAATAAACATGACCAAAAGTGATCCTCACTACGACACGTGGTAATTAAACTTACCACAGTGAAACATAAAGAAAAGATCCTAAAATGTGCAAGAGAGAAACGTCAGATTACTCTCAGAGGATCTCCAATCAGACTCACAGCAGATTTCTCATCAGGAACACTACAGGCTAGGAGGGAATGGTGAGACATAGCACAGGTGCTAAGAGAGAAAAATTGCCAGCCCAGAATATTATATCCTGCCAAGCTCTCATTTGTGAATGAAGGTGAAATAAAGACCTTTCATAGCAAACAGAAATTGAAAGACTTTGTGGCCACTCGTCCGGCCCTGCAAAAGATACTTAAAGATGTGCTACACTCAGAAACACAGAAACACGGCCATCAATATGAAAGAAGGGAAAGGAAGAACACCTACCAGTAAAAGAGCATGGGAAGCTCAAAGCATATACTAGAAAATATCTCCGGGAAAATGGCAGGGCAAAGTCACTACGTATCAATAGTCACATTGAACATTAATGGTCTGAATTCTTCAGTTAAAAGACACCGTTTAGCTGACTGGCTCACAGAACACAACCCAACTATTTGTTGCCTACAAGAAACGCATCTCTCTAACAAAGAGGCATGCAGACTGAAAGTGAAAGGTTGGAAAAAGATATTCCATGCCAACAGAAACCAAAAAAAAGCAGGTGTAGCCATATTAATATCAGACAAAATAAACTTTAATACAAAAACTGTTAAGAGAGACAAAGAGGGACACTATATAATGATTAAGGGTTCAATTCAACAGGAAGATGTAACTATTATAAATGTATATGCACCTAATTACAGGGCACCGGTCTATTTAAAAGATATGTTAAGGGACTTAAAGGGAGATTTAGATTCCAATACAATAGTACTGGGGGACTTCAATACTCCACTCTCAGAAATAGACAGATCATCTGGACAGAAGATCAACAAGGAAACAGCAGATTTAATTGACACTATTGCCCAAATGGATCTAACAGATATCTACAGAACTTTCAACCCTACATCTACAGACTTCACATTCTTCTCAGCAGTGCATGGAACCTTCTCTAGGATTGATCACATACTAGGCCATAAAGCAAGTCTCAGCAAATTTAAAAGAATTAGAATCATACCATGCAGCTTCTCAGACCACAGCGGGATGAAGCTGGAAATTAGCAACTCAGGAAACCCCAGAAAGTATGCAAACACATGGAGACTGAACAACATGCTCCTGAATGAACACTGGGTCATTCAAGAAATCAAAAGAGAAATCAAAAACTTTCTGGAAGTAAATGAAGACAACAACACAACATATCAAAACTTATGGGATACAGCAAAAGCAGTATTGAGAGGCAAATTTATAGCAATAGGTGCCTATACCAAGAAATTGGAGAGGTACCAAATAAATGAGCTTTCAGCGCATCTCAAGGACCTAGAAAAACTGCAGCAAACCAAACCCAAATCTAGTAGGAGAAGAGAAATAATTAAAACCAGAGAAGAAATTAACAGGATTGAATCCAAAAAAACACTACAAAAAATCAGCCAAGCGAGAAGCTGGTTTTTTGAAAAAATAAACAAAATTGACACCCCATTGGCCCAACTAACTAAAAAAAGAAGAGAAAAGACCCAAATCAATAAAATCAGAGATGAAAAAGGAAATGTAACAACAGACACGACAGAAATAAAAGAATCATCAGAAATTACTACAAGGACCTGTATGCCAGGAAACAGGAAAATCTATCAGAAATGGATAGATTCCTGGACACATGCAACCTGCCTAAATTGAACCATGAAGACATAGAAAACCTAAATAGACCCATAACTGAAACAGAAATTGAAACAGTAATAAAGACCCTCCCAACAAAGAAAAGCCCAGGACCAGATGGATTCACTGCTGAATTCTACCAGACATTTAAAGAAGAACTAATCCCATTTCTTCTCAAACTATTCAGAACAATCGAAAAAGAGGGAATCCTCCCAAATTCTTTCTATGAAGCCAGCATCACCTTAATCCCTAAGCCAGAGAAAGATGCAGCACTGAAAGAAAATTACAGACCAATATCCCTGATGAACACAGATGCAAAAATCCTCAATAAAATTCTGGCCAATAGAGTACAACAACACATCAGGAAAATCATCCACCCAGACCAAGTGGGATTCATCCCTGGTATGCAGGGATGGTTCAACATTCGCAAATCAATCAATGTGATTCACCACATTAACAGACTGCAAAAGAAAAACCATATGAGTATCTCAATTGATGCAGAGAAAGCATTCGATAAAATTCAACATGCTTTCATGATGAAAACTCTAAGCAAACTGGGTTTGGAAGGGACATTCCTCAATATAATCAAAGCAATTTATAAAAAACCCACAGCCAGCATCCTATTGAATGGGGAAAAGTTGGAAGCATTTCCACTGAGATCTGGCACCAGGCAGGGATGTCCACTCTCACCACTGCTATTTAACATAGTTCTGGAAGTTTTAGCCAGAGCCATCGGATAAGAAAAAGAAATCAAAGGAATACAAATTGAGAAGGAAGAAGTCAAACTATCCCTCTTTGCAGACGATATGATTCTTTACTTAGGGGATCCAAAGAACTCTACTAAGAGACTGTAGGAACTCATAGAGGAGTTTGGCAAAGTGGCAGGGTATAAAATCAATGCACAAAAATCAACAGCCTTTGTATACACAAGCAATGCCATGACTGAGAAAGAACTGCTAAGATCAATCCCATTCACAATAGCTACAAAAACAATCAAATACCTTGGAATAAACTTAACCAAGGACGTTGAAGATCTCTACGATGAAAATTACAAAACCTTAAAGAAAGAAATAGAAGAGGATTCCAAAAAATGGAAAAATCTTCCATGCTCATGGATTGGAAGAATCAACATCATCAAAATGTCCATTCTCCCAAAAGCAATTTATAGATTCAATGCAATCCCAGTCAAGATACCAAAGACATTCTTCGCAGATCTAGAAAAAATGATGCTGAAATTCATATGGAGGCACAAGAGACCTCGAATAGCTAAAGCAATCTTGTACAACAAAAACAAAGCCGGAGGCATCACAATACCAGATTTCAGGACATACTACAGGGCAGTTGTAATCAAAACAGCATGGTACTGGTACAGAAACAGATGGATAGACCAATGGAACAGAATTGAAACACCAGAAATCAACCCAAACATCTACAGCCAATTTATATTTGATCAAGGATCTAAAACCAATTCCTGGAGCAAGGACAGTCTATTCAATAAATGGTGCTGGGAAAACTGGATTTCCACGTGCAGAATCATGAAGCAAGACCCCTACCTTACACCTTACACAAAAATCCACTCAACGTGGATTAAAGACCTAAATCTACGTCCTGACACCATCAAGTTATTAGAAAACATTGGAGAAACCCTTCAAGATATTGGCACAGGCAAAGAGTTTCTGGAAAAGACCCGGGAGGCACAGGCAGTCAAAGCCAAAATCAACTATTGGGATTGCATCAAATTGAGAAGTTTCTGTACTGCAAAAGAAACAGTCAGGAGAGTGAAGAGACAACTGACAGAATGGGAAAAAAATATTTGCAAACTATGCAACAGATAAAGGGTTAATAACCAGAATCTACAAAGAGATCAAGAAACTCCACAAAAACAAAACCAACAACCCACTTAAGAGATGGGCCAAGGCCCTCAATAGACATTTTTTCAAAAGACGAAATCCAAATGGCCAACAGGCACATGAAAAAATGTTCAAGGTCACTAGCAATCAGGGAATGCAAATCAAAACCACAATGAGGTTTCACCTCACCCCGGTTAGAAGGGCTCACATACAGAAATCTACCAACAACAGATGCTGGCGAGGATGTGGGGAAAAAGGGACACTAACCCACTGTTGGTGGGAATGCAAACTGGTCAAGCCACTATGGAAGTCAGTCTGGAGATTCCTCAGAAACCTTAATATAACCCTGCCTTTCGACCCTGCCATCCCACTCCTTGGAATTTACCCAAAGGAGTTTAAATTGGCAAACAAAAAGCGGTCTGCAGCCTAATGTTTATTGCAGCACAATTCACAATAGCCAAGACCTGGAACCAACCCAAATGCCCATCAACGGTAGACTGGATAAAGAAATTATGGGATATGTACTCTTTAGAATACTATACCGCAGTAAGAAACAACGAAATCCAGTCATTTGCAACAAAATGGAGGAATCTGGAACACATCATGCTGAGTGAAGTAAGCCAGTCCCAAAGGGACAAATATCATATGTTCTCCCTGATCGGTGACAACTGACTCAACACCAAAAAGGAAACCTCCTGAAGTGAAATGGACACTATGAGAAACGGTGACTTGATCAGCATAGCCCTGACTGTTAATGAACAACTTAATACGTTATCCCTCTTAGTATTTTTTTGTCTGTTCTACTTAATATGACTGGTTTAATCCTGCAATTATCACACAATTATTCTTAATTGTTGAAAATTAACTGAAATGTGATCCCTGTTAAACATAAGAGTGGGAATAAGAGAGGGAAGAGATGTATAATTTGGGACATGCTCAAGCTGACCTGCCCCAAATGGTAGATTTAGAAACATACCAGGGGATTCTAATTCAATCCCATCAACGTGGCATGTACCAATGCCATCTCACTATTCCAAGTGATCAATTTCAGTTCACAATTGATCATAATGAAAGGACTAAGAGTCAAAGGGAGCACATAAACAAGTCTAGTACCTGCTAACACTAACCGATAGAATAAATAAAGGAGAGAGTGATCCAACATGGGAAGCGAGATACTCAGCAGACTCATAGAATGGCAGATGTCCTAAATAGCACTCTGGCTTCAGAATCAGCCCTAAAGGCATTCGGATCTGGCTGAAAAGCCCATGAGAGTATTTCAGGCATGGAAAGCCAAGACACTCTGGCAAAAAGATCTCTGTGAGTGAGATCCCAGTGGAAAGAACGGGTCTTCAAAGAAGGAGGTACCTTTCTCTGAAAGGAGGAGAGAACCTCCACTTTGACTATGACCTTGTCTAAACAAGAGAAGAGTCGGAGAACTCAGAGGGCTTCCATAGCCTTGGTAACTCATGACTGGAGCATAGGGAGATTACTGATGCCATAGACAGGAGTGTCAATTGGTAAAGTCAACAACAGGAGTCACTGTGCACTTACTCCTCATGTAGGATCTCTGTCCTTAATGTGGTGTACATTGAGATTTAATGCTATAACGAGTACTCAAATAATATATTTCACTTTGTGTTTCTATGGGGGTGCAAACTGTTGAAATCTTTACTTAATTCATACTAAACTGATCTTCTTTAAAAAAAAATAAAGAAAAAAAGAAATTATCAACTCCCAACTTGACTCTCACTGGGATTAAACATGACAATAGTTCTGATCTGATTTCATCATCATTGATCTTTTGTATATTTTGAGAATCGAAAATGAATCTTGATGTGAATGGAAGGGGAGAGGGAGTGGGAAAGGGGATGGTTGTGGGTGGGAGGGACGGTATGCGGGGGAAGCCGTTGTAATCCATAAGTCGTACTTTGGAAATTTATATTCATTAAATAAAAGTTAAAATAAAGAAACAAAAGGATTAATAAAAGAATTAATAAAAATAACTCTTGAAAATAATAAAAAAAATAAGTAAGAAGCCAAGTGTTTAACTATCTCTGCCAATACTGGTCAAAGAAGTGTTTCAAGAATTTTCCTACAGGTTAATCCCACTGGTACAACCCTTTTCAAAGGACATTAAGATATGAAAAATTCTCACAGGTAATGTTGGTTTCAGAGAAGTAGGGTTACCCCATGTAGTGTCCCAATTCCACATGAATGGAAATCCCCTATATAGAAAACAACTACTTTAGACTCCTTAGCAAAGTCTTTCAAAACGATACACTCATCCTCACTTCACAACTATTAGAGCACTGGCTACTGTTATTGAAATCAGTAGAATAAGAGGGTAGGGGTTGGCGCTGTGGCGCAGTGGGTTGAAGCCCTGGCCTGAGGCGCCGGCATCCCATCTGGGCGCTGGTTCTAGTCCCGGCCGCTCCACTTCCAATATGGCACTCTGCTGTGGCCTGGGATAGTGGTGGAGGATGGCACAAGTCGTTAGGCCCCTGAACCCATGTGGGAGACCCGGAGGAGTCTCCTGGCTTTGGATCAGCACAGCTCTCGCCGTTGCGGCCATCTGGGGAGTGAACCAGCAGATGGAAGACCTCTCTGTCTCTGCCTCTCTGTAATTCTGTCTTTCAAAGAAGTAAAATATATCTAAAAAAAAAGAATAAGAGGGCAAAAATTCTGAATTAGCTAAACCAAATAATAGCAATTATTTTACATTGATTTAGAGCCTCAGCTACAAATATGAACAGAATATTACGAAGTAATTAAAGATTTCAAGAAAATAAATAGCTTGGAAAATAAGAACTAAACTAACCTGAGCAAAACTAAGAAACCATTTGCTAAGAAAACAATTTATACATAACATAGAAGAAAAGCATATTAATGGGAATAGTTACTAACCTCAGAGAAACTTGAATTCCATGCTCATAATGCAGTTTCGACTTCTTTGAAAAAAGAAAACCTTGAGCATTTGGAAGTTGCTGAAATTTAACAAATGACTTAATAATTGCAGAATTTGGGAAGGTGGCTAACTGAATTAATATGCACATATCAATAAACTTTTTATAGATTAAACAGCAACCAGGTAGAATATATCATAGAAAACAAATTCTATTTGCAATAGAACAAAGACATTGAAGATTAAATACCTCAGAATACATTTAACAAGTATATGTATTAACTTACAGAAAATTTAAAATGCTAATGATGCTGATAAGACTAATGAAATAAGTGGTAAAGCATTCCATTCTCTTGGTTAAAACACATTCAGATAACAAAGTTTCTCCCTGAAACCATCACACTTTTAATATAATATAATGAAGATGTCAATGCGATAAGCATGATATTAGCAAGATGGCAGAATAGAAAGCCTCAGCCGCTAACATCAATATGTGGAACAGAATAACCTTCATGTGTAATCCAAAAGGAAATTTCAATACCCCAGGTGAGCACACAGTTTAGAACAACTCCATTCAAACAGGGAAGAACCCTTTCACTTTAGCACAATTGCTCCGCCCGGACAACTTCACTCAGTTGATGGCCTTTCCTTGGAGCGAGGAGTTGAGAGAATGGTGGAACATACATCTAGCATTCTGGCTTTTCGGTGGGCTACTACAAACGGGACTGTTTTCTGTCTTGCCTGACTAGCAATGCTTTTGTTTGGGAATGCATTTCTCTCGTTCTCATAGCTGAAGGATAACTTTTCTGGGTACACTTTTCTTGGCTCATTTTTGTTTTCCTGCAGTACTGTGAAAGTCTCACTCTACTCCCTCCTGACCTGTAAGGTTTTTGCTGAGAAGTCTGCAGTCAAGTGAATTGGTGCCTCTTTTTGTATTTTTTGCTTCATTTAAATTGTAGTTTTGAGAATCCTGTTTTTATCTTAAACCTTGGAGAATTTGAATATAATCTAATTGGGGTAGATTTCTTTGGGTTCAATCTGATTGATGAACTTTGACCTCCCTGTACCTGAGTAATTTTATCTTTCCCTAGATTTGAGAAACTTTCTGTTTTTCTCTTAAAATATACTTTCTATCCTTTTGTCATTCAGCCAGGGCTATGCCAGGCCAAAGCCTAGAAACAGAAACTCAGTTTAGGTATTCCACATGGGTATCAGGAACCCACCAATTGAGCTAGCACCTGCCACCTCCCAGGGCATGCACTATTAGGAATCAGGATTCAGGAGTGACACTGGGAGTCAAACCCAGGCAATGCAAATGGGATGTAGGTATCCAAAGTGGCATCTTAACTGCCATGTGAAATGCCCATCCCTGCTTCTATGAGTTTTTAGATTCCACATATGAGATCATACAGTATATGTATTTATGTATCTGACATTATTTTTAGTATAAACTTGTCTAGATCCATCCATGTTGTCACTAATGAAAGAATTTCTTTGTTTTTAAGGCTTTTTTATAGAAAGCTGTTATTTAATAAATATAAATTTCATAAGTACAACTTTTGGATTATAGCAGTTCTTCCCCCCATACCTGCCCTCCCACCCCCAAACTGTCCCACCTCCTACTCCCTCTCCCATCCCGTTCTTCATTAAGGTTCATTTTTAATTATCTTTATATACAGAAGATCAATTTAGTATATACTAAGTAAAGATTTCAACAGTTTGCACCCACACAGACACACAAAGTATAAAGTTCTGTTTGAAGACTAGTTTTACCATTAATTCTCATAGTACACCTCATTAAGGACAGAGGTCCTACATGGGGAGTAAGTGCACAGTGACTCCTGTTGTTGATTTAACAATTGAGACTGTTATTTATGATGTCAGTGATCACCCAAAGCTCTTGTCTTGAGGCTATGGAAGCCTCTTGAGTCCACAAACTCCAACATTATTTAGAAAGGGACATAATCAAAGTGAAGTTCTCTCCTCCCTTCAGAAAAAGGTACTTCCTTCTTTGATGACCCCTTCTTTCCATTGGGATCTCACTCACAGAAATCTTTCATTTAGGTCATTTTTTGCCAGAGTGTCTTGGCTTTCCTTGCCTGAAATGCTCTCATGAGCTTTTTAGCCAGATCTGAATGCCTTAAGGGCTGATTCTGAGGCCAGAGTGTTGTTTAGGGCATTTGTCATTCTATGAGTCTGCTGTGTATCCTGCTTCCCACGTTGGATTGTTCTCTCCTTTTTAATTTATTATTATTAGCAGACATTTGGTCTTATTTATGAGATCCCTTTGATACTTAATGCTATGTTTATGTTCAGTTATGAACTTAAACTGATCACTTTAACTAGTAAGATGGCATGGGTACCGGCCAACTTAATGAGATTTGGAGTCCCATGACAAGTTTTTAGCTTTACCCTTAGGGGTAAGTCTGAGGGAACGTGTGCTGAACTGTACATTTCCTCCCTCTCTAATTCCCACTCTTAATTTTAATAGAGATCAATTTTCAATTGGATTGAAACACCTAAGAATAATTCCGTGTTAAGTAAAGAGTTATTCTGAAGGTATTAAGTAAAAAAAAGAAAATACTAAAAAGATTAAAGTAGTAAGCTGTTCCTCGACTGTCAGGACAAGGACTTATCAAGTCATTGTTTCTCATAGTGTTAGTTTCACTTCTATAGGTTTCCTTTTAGGTGCTCAGTTATTTGTCACAGATCAATAATGATCTGTTGTGTTTATATACACTACTATTTCCTTCCAAATTCATCCTATAATTGGCATTAAAGTTTATTTTTTAAAAAAATTTATTTACTTACTTGAGAGGTAGAGTTACAGACAGAGAGAAGGAGAGACAAATAGATCTTCCATCCACTGGTTAACTCCTCAAAAGGCTGAAGCATCCAGAGCTGGGCCTATCCAAATGCAGGATCCCGGAGCTTCTCACAAGTCTCCCATGACTGTTCAGGCAACCAAGCACTTTGGGGCATCCTCCACTGCCTTCCCAGGCCATTAGTAGGCAGCAAGATAGGAAGAGGAGCAGCTGGGATTCAACTGGCGTCCACATGGGATGTTGTTGCTTGCAGGTGGAGCCTTAACCTACTACATCACAGCACTGGCCCCTCAAATTTATTTTTTATCATGTCTATTGTGAATAATGCTGAACTGAACATAGAAGTGAAAATACCTCTGCAACATATTTATTTCATTTGGATATATACCTAGAGATTGCTGGGTCATATGGTAGTTCTGTTTTTACCTTTTTGAGAAATGTTTGTACTGTTTTCTTTTTACTAATTGATATTCCCATCAACAGTGTGCCCGAGTTTCCTTTTCTCCACATCCTTGCTAACATTTGTTTTCTTTTGTTATTTTGATAGTGGTTAATCTGAGAAGTGTGTGTGATGATATCTCATTGTGATTTTAATTTATATTTCTCTGATGATTATTGATAACCAGCATTTTTATATACCTCTCAGCCATTTGTGTATCTTTTCAGAAATATCTATTTTGATCTTTTGACTGCTTAAAAATGGGTTATCTGAGAGAACTTCAAAAGTTAAAGAAAAATGGTTTTAAGAGATAAGTTTATTTGTTGCAAAATATTTGAAATCCATGCATAGTTTTTTCATAATAGGCATTTTTAAACATTTTTATTTATTTGAAATGCAGAATTACAGAGAGGCAGAGGCAGAGGGAGAAAGAGAGAGAGATCTTCCATCTGCTGGTTCACTCCCCAGGTTGCTGCAACATCCTGAGCTGTGCCAATCCGAAGCTAGGAGCCAGGAGCCAGGAGCCAGGAGCCAGGAGCCAGGAGCCAGGAGCCAGGAGCCAGGAGCTTCTTCTTGGTCTCCCATGTGTTTAAAGGGGACCAAGCACTTGGACCATCTTCCACTGCTCTCCCAGGCCCAGCAGAGAGCTGGAATGGAAATGGAGCAGCTGAGACTCGAATTGGCACCCATATTGGATGCTGGCACTGCAGGTGGAGGCTTTACCTGCTTCACCACAGTGCCAGCCCCATATAATATGCATTTCTATGAACAGTTTGAGGACTCTTCAGGTGCATGGATTTCTCTTTATATCCAAGAGATCCTCAATAAGAGTATCAGCTAATTTCTTCTTAGTAACCTTGTAGGCCAGAAGGCAGTGAGATGACATATTTAAATTGCTGGGGAAAAAACATAAACATTGCCATTAATGAATTCTGTATTTGGGCCGGCACCGTGGCTCACTAGGCTAATCCTCCGCCTTGTGGTGCCAGCACACCGGGTTCTAGTTCTGGTCGGGGCGCTGGATTCTGTCCCGGTTGCCCCTTTTCCAGGCCAGCTCTCTGCTGTGGCCAGGGAGTGCAGTGGAGGAAGGCCCAAGTGCTTGGGCCCTGTACCCCATGGGTGACCAGGATAAGCACCTGGCTCCTGCCATCGGATCAGCTTGGTGCGCCGGCCGCAGCGTGCTGGCCGTGGTGGCCATTGGAGGGTGAACCAACAGCAAAGGAAGACCTTTCTCTCTCTCTCTCTCTCTCTCTCTCTCTCTCACTGTCCACTGTGCCTGTCAAAAAATAAAAAAAAAAAGAATTCTGTATTTGGCAATATTATCTTTGAAAATGATGGAGAAATTAATACAATTATAGTTAAATAAAGGATGATAGAGTATATCACTAGTAGAACTGCACTATAAGAATTGCTAGGAAAGTCCTTCAGAATGAAATGAAAGGATACTAGATAAAAACTCAAAGAGATAAGAAGGAAAAAAAATACTATTTAAGGTAACTGGTTACTAACTACAAAAGTGAATATCAAAGTCAGCATTATTGTATTTGTAGTGCATATCAACCATTTCTTTTCAATTTGATTTTTTTTAATCTTTTATTTAATGAATATAAATTTCCAAAGTACGACTCATGTGTTACAATGGCTTCCCCCCCCATACCGTCCCTCCCACCCACAACCCTCCCCTTTCCCACTCCCTCTCCCCTTCCATTCACATCAAGATTCATTTTCGGTTATCTTAATATACAGAAGATCAGCTTAGTATACCTTAAGTAAGTATTTCAACAGTTTGCTCCCACACAGAAACATAAAGTGAAAAATAATAGATGATTTTTTTTAAATGATGATGAAATCATATCAGACCTATTGTCATGTTTAATCCCAGTGAGAGTCAAGTTGGGAATTGATAATTTCTTTCTTTCTTTTTTTTTTTTTTTTTTTTTTTTTTTACAGAAGATCAGTTTAGTGTACATTAAGTAAAGATTTCAGTCGTTTGCACCCCCATAGAAACACAAAGTGAAATATACTGTTTGAGTACTCGTTATAGCATTAAGCCTCAGTGTACAGCACGTTAAGGACAGAGATCCTACATGAGGAGTAAGTGCACAGTGACTCCTGTTGTTGACTTTACCAATTGACACTCCTGTTTATGGCATCAGTAATCTCCCTATGCACCAGTTATGAGTTTCCAAGGCTATGGAAGCCCCTTGAGTTCTCCGACTCTTATCTTGTTTAGACATGGTCATAGTCAAAGTGGAGGTTCTCTCCTCCCTTCAGAGAAAGGCACCTCCCTCTTTGAAGACCTGTTATTTCCACTGGGATCTCACTCACAGAGATCTTTTTGCCAGAGTGTCTTGGCTTTCCATGCCTGAAATACTCTCATGGGCTTTTCAGCCAGATCCGAGTGCCTTTAGGGCTGATTCTGAGGCCAGAGTGCTATTTAGGACATCCGCCATTCTATGAGTCTGCTGAGTATCTCACTTCCCATGTTGGATCACTCTCCCCTTTATTTATTCTATCGGTTGGTGTTAGCAGATACTAGACTTGTTTATGTGCTCCCTTTGACTCTTAGTCCTTTCATTATGATCAATTGTGAACTGAAATTGATCACTTGGAGTAGTGAGATGGCATTGGCACATGCCACCTTGATGGGATTGAATTGGAATCCCCTGGTATGTTTCCAACTCTACCAATTGGGGCAAGTCAGCCCGAGCATGCCCCAAATTATACATCTCTTCCCTCTCTTATTCCCACTTTTATGTTTAACAGGGATCACATTTCAGTTAATTTTCAACACTTAAGAATAACTGTGTGATAATTACAGAATTAAACCAGTCATATTAAGTAGAACAGACAAAAAAAAATACTATGAGGGATAATGTATTAAGTTGTCCATTAGCAGTCAGGGCTATGCTGATCAAGTCACCATTTCTCATAGTGTCCATTTCACTTCAGGAGGTTTCGTTTTTGGTGTTCAGTCAGTTGTCACCGATCAGGGAGAACATATGGTATTTGGCCCTTTGGGACTGGCTTACTTCACTCAGCATGATGTGTTCCAGATTCCTCCATTTTGTTGCAAATGACTGGATTTCGTTGTTTCTTACTGCGGTATAGTACTCTAAAGAGTACATATCCCATAATTTCTTTATCCAGTCTACCGTTGATGGGCATTTAGGTTGGTTCCAGGTCTTGGCTATTGTGAATTGTGCTGCAATAAACATTAGGGTGCAGACCGCTTTTTTGTTTGTCAATTTAAACTCCTTTGGGTAAATTCCAAGGAGTGGGATGGCTGGGTCGAACGGTAGGGTTATATTCAGGTTTCTGAGGAATCTCCAGACTGATTTCCATAGTGGCTTGACCAGTTTGCATTCCCACCAACAGTGGGTTAGTGTCCCTTTTTCCCCACATCCTCGCCAGCATCTGTTGTTGGTAGATTTCTGTATGTGAGCCCTTCTAACCGGGGTGAGGTGAAACCTCATTGTGGTTTTGATTTGCATTTCCCTGATTGCTAGTGACCTTGAACATTTTTTCATGTGCCTGTTGGCCATTTGGATTTCCTCTTTTGAAAAATGTCTATTGAAGTCCTTGGCCCATCTCTTAAGTGGGTTGTTGGTTTTGTTTTTGTGGAGTTTCTTGATCTCTTTGTAGATTCTGGTTATTAACCCTTTATCTGTTGCATAGTTTGCAAATATTTTTCCCCATTCTGTCGGTTGTCTCTTCACTCTCCTGACTGTTTCTTTTGCAGTACAGAAACTTCTCAATTTGATGCAATCCCAATAGTTGATTTTGGCTTTGACTGTCTGTGCCTCCCGGGTCTTTTCCAGAAATTCTTTGCCTGTGCCAATATCTTGAAGGGTTTCTCCAATGTTCTCTAATAACTTAATGGTGTCAGGACGTAGATTTAGGTCTTTAATCCACGTTGAGTGGATTTTTGTGTAAGGTGTAAGGTAGGGGTCTTGCTTCATGATTCTGCACGTGGAAATCCAGTTTTCCCAGCACCATTTATTGAATAGACTGTCCTTGCTCCAGGAATTCGTTTTAGATCCTTGGTCAAATATAAGTTGGCTGTAGATGTTTGGGTTGATTTCTGGTGTTTCAATTCTGTTCCATTGGTCTATCCATCTGTTTCTGTACCAGTACCATGCTGTTTTGATTACAACTGCCCTGTAGTATGTCCTGAAATCTGGTATTGTGATGCCTCCGGCTTTGTTTTTGTTGTACAAGATTGCTTTAGCTATTCGAGGTCTCTTGTGCCTCCATATGAATTTCAGCATCATTTTTTCTAGATCTGAGAAGAATGTCTTTGGTATCTTGATTGGGATTGCATTGAATCTATAAATTGCTTTTGGGAGAATGGACATTTTGATGATGTTGATTCTTCCAATCCATGAGCATGGAAGATTTTTCCATTTTTTGGTATCCTCTTCTATTTCTTTCTTTAAGGTTTTGTAGTTTTCATCGTAGAGATCTTTAACGTCCTTGGTTAAGTTTATTCCAAGGTATTTGATTGTTTTTGTGGCTATTGTGAATGGGATTGATCTTAGCAGTTCTTTCTCAGTCATGGCATTGCTTGTGTATACAAAGGCTGTTGATTTTTGTGCATTGATTTTATATCCTGCCACTTTGCCAAACTCCTCTATGAGTTCCAATAGTCTCTTAGTAGAGTTCTTTGGATCTTCTAAGTACAGAATCATATCGTCTGCAAAGAGGGATAGTTTGACTTCTTCCTTCTTGATTTGTATTCCTTTGATTTCTTTTTCTTGTCTGATGGCTCTGGCTAAAACTTCCAGAACTATGTTAAATAGCAGTGGTGAGAGTGGGCATCCCTGCCTGGTGCCAGATTTCAGTGGAAATGCTTCCAACTTTTCCCCATTCAATAGGATGCTGGCTGTGGGTTTTTTATAAATTGCTTTGATTATATTGAGGAATGTTCCTTCTATACCCAATTTGCTTAGAGTTTTCATCATGAAAGGGTGTTGAATTTTATCAAATGCTTTCTCTGCATCAATTGAGATAATCATATGGTTTTTCTTCTGCAGTCTGTTAATGTGGTGAATCACATTGATTGATTTGCGAATGTTGAACCATCCCTGCATACCAGGGATGAATCCCACTTGGTCTGGGTGGATGATTTTCCTGATGTGTTGTTGTATTCTATTGGCCAGAATTTTATTGAGGATTTTTGCGTCTATGTTCATCAGGGATATTGGTCTGTAATTTTCTTTCAGTGCTGCATCTTTCTCTGGCTTAGGGATTAAGGTGATGCTGGCTTCATAGAAAGAATTTGGGAGGATTCCCTCTTTTTCGATTGTTCTGAATAGTTTGAGAAGAAATGGGATTAGTTCTTCTTTAAATGTCTGGTAGAATTCAGCAGTGAATCCATCTGGTCCTGGGCTTTTCTTTGTTGGGAGGGCCTTTATTACTGTTTCAATTTCTGTTTCAGTTATGGGTCTATTTAGGTTTTCGATGTCTTCATGGTTCAATTTTGGTAGATTGCATGTGTCCAGGAATCTATCCATTTCTGATAGGTTTTCCTGTTTGCTGGCATACAGGTCCTTGTAGTAATTTCTGATGATTCTTTTTATTTCTGTGGTGTCTGTTGTTACATTTCCTTTTTCATCTCTGATTTTATTGATTTGGGTCTTTTCTCTTCTTTTTTTAGTTAGTTGGGCCAATGGGGTGTCAATTTTGTTTATTTTTTCAAAAAACCAGCTTCTCGCTTGGCTGATTTTTTGTAATGTTTTTTTGGATTCAATCCTGTTAATTTCTTCTCTGGTTTTAATTATTTCTCTTCTCCTACTAGATTTGGGTTTGGTTTGCTGCAGTTTTTCTAGGTCCTTGAGGTGCGCTGAAAGCTCATTTATTTGGTCCCTTTCCAATTTCTTGGTATAGGCACCTATTGCTATAAATTTGCCTCTCAATACTGCTTTTGCTGTATCCCATAAGTTTTGATATGTTGTGTTGTTGTCTTCATTTACTTCCAGAAAGTTTTTGATTTCTCTTTTGATTTCTTGAATGACCCAGTGTTCATTCAGGAGCATGTTGTTCAGTCTCCATGTGTTTGCATGCTTTCTGGGGTTTCCTGAGTTGCTAATTTCCAACTTCATCCCGCTGTGGTCTGAGAAGCTGCATGGTATGATTCTAATTCTTTTAAATTTGCTGAGACTTGTTTTATGGCCTAGTATGTGGTCAATCCTAGAGAAGGTTCCATGCGCTGCTGAGAAGAATGTGAAGTCTGTAGATGTAGGGTTGAAAGTTCTGTAGATATCTGTTAGATCCATTTGGGCAATAGTGTCAATTAAATCTGCTGTTTCCTTGTTGATCTTCTGTCCGGATGATCTGTCTATTTCTGAGAGTGGAGTATTGAAGTCCCCCAGTACTATTGTATTGGAATCTAAATCTCCCTTTAAGTCCCTTAACATATCTTTTAAATAGACCGGTGCCCTGTAATTAGGTGCATACACATTTATAATAGTTACATCTTCCTGTTGAATTGAACCCTTAATCATTATATAGTGTCCCTCTTTGTCTCTCTTAACAGTTTTTGTATTAAAGTTTATTTTGTCTGATATTAATATGGCTACACCTGCTTTTTTTTGGTTTCTGTTGGCATGGAATATCTTTTTCCAACCTTTCACTTTCAGTCTGCATGCCTCTTTGTTAGAGAGATGTGTTTCTTGTAGGCAACAAATAGTTGGGTTGTGTTCTGTGAGCCAGTCAGCTAAACGGTGTCTTTTAACTGAAGAATTCAGACCATTAATGTTCAATGTGACTATTGATACGTAGTGACTTTGCCCTGCCATTTTCCCGGAAATATTTTCTAGTATATGCTTTGAGCTTCCCATGCTCTTTTACTGGTAGGTGTTCTTCCTTTCCCTTCTTTCATATTGATGGCCGTGTTTCTGTGTTTCTGAGTGTAGCACATCTTTAAGTATCTTTTGCAGGGCCGGACGAGTGGCCACAAAGTCTTTCAATTTCTGTTTGCTATGAAAGGTCTTTATTTCACCTTCATTCACAAATGAGAGCTTGGCAGGATATAATATTCTGGGCTGGCAATTTTTCTCTCTTAGCACCTGTGCTATGTCTCGCCATTCCCTCCTAGCTTGTAGGGTTTCTGATGAGAAGTCTGCTGTGAGTCTGATTGGAGATCCTCTGAGAGTAATCTGACGTTTCTCTCTTGCACATTTTAGGATCTTTTCTTTATGTTTCACTGTGGTAAGTTTAATTACCACGTGTCGTGGTGAGGATCTCTTTTGGTCATGTTTATTGGGGGTTCTATGAGCTTCCTGTACTAGGATATCTCTGTCCTTCTCCAAACCTGGAAAGTTCTCTGCTAGTATCTCACTAAAAAGGCCTTCCAATCCTTTCTCTCTCTCCATGCCTTCAGGAACTCCTAGAACCCGAATGTTGGTTTTTTTTAATAGTATCCTGTAGATTCCCAACAATATTTTTTAGATTTCTAATTTCCTCTTCTTTTCTTTGGTTTGACTGTATGTTTTCCTGTGCTCTATCTTCTAAGTCCGATATTCTCTCTTCTGCTTCACCCATTCTGTTTTTAAGGCTTTCTAATGTGTTTGTCATTTGATCTATTGAGCTCTTCATTTCATTTTGATTTCTCTTCACTATCACACTTTCCTGTTCTACTAGTTTCTGAGTTTCATTTTGACTCTTCCTTAAAATTTCGTTTTCACGAGAGAGATTTTCAATCTTGTCCATTAAGGATTTCTGTAGTTCAAGGATTTGCTTTTGAAAACTTCTAAATGTTCTTATCATAAATTTTTTGAAATCCGTATCTTGCATTTCTTCTATCGCATCATCTTCATACTCTTGGCTTGGGGTGTTTTGCTTATTTGGAGGCATCATAGTGTCATCGTTGATCTTGCTCCCTCTATTTCTGTGTTTGTTACTCGGCATAGTTAATTCTTCTTGCGTCACTGTGCGTTTTTTTTTCTTTTCTTTTTTTTTTTTTTTTATACTGTGTCCGTGTTAAGTGGACTGCCTGCTGTTGGAGGAGCCTTGGAGGCTTGAGATGGGTGCGGCCTGAGAGCTCTGCCTGGTTCTTCCAGGTTAAGGGTGTGCAAAGGTGACACCCTCAGGTTATGCATGGTAAATCTCTCTCTTTTTATTTATTTTTTTATTTTATTTATTCAGGGGGTAAGTAACACCGCAGGGCATGGCTGTGCGGAATTGATGGTATTTAGCTTCCAGTCTTTGGCTCCTCTGGACTCCCACTGGGTTGCCTAGGCTACTGAATTGTAGTGACTCAGTTCCTTAGCTCTCCCCCATTGATATGTAAATCCAGAGAGCAGGCCTGCTCTTTGTCTCTTGGGAATTCTTCTAGCCCCGCAGCCTTGTAACCTTTGCAAGGTTAGGGGGAAGAGAAACCCGGAAGCTTTTTTTTCCTTCTTTCCGGTAGTGAGTTTGCTGCACTTTCTGGCCCCCCTCTAGATTCTGACCCCCGTTTCCCCACCAATGTCTCGGGTTATTGAGCTCACCTCCCCTTCCAGCGCCGATGTGTGGACTCGGAGCCCTGAGCATCCCAAGTCTCCCCGCTGTTGTCTGTGTGGCATGCACTCCCCTTGGAGCACTGGGGCTTCTGCGGCTCGGTCCCGCGACTTGGCTTCCGCGCGGTGGGCGACCTTGTTCTCCCAGTAGGTCCTCTGATTCACGATTCCCGTGCAATTTTTTCCTGGTTCTTTTTTCTGCGGCTACTGTAACTCCCCTTTTATTAAACTAAATTTTCCCGGACTATCGGTGCGCGCCCTCACTATTCCGCCATCTTGGCTCCGCCCCTCTTCAATTTGATTTTAGATACAAATGAACAAATAATTATAAATTAATATTTATGGCTCTCTATGTACAGAAATGTAATTGTGGTAATAGCTTCATAAAGGGGGCAGATTGAACAGTGTTCTTGTGTTCAGTGTTCTTGTATGCTGTTGAAGTGAAGTTGGTACTCATTTAGACTAAACTGTTATATGTTCAGGTTGTTAATTGTAATTTCTAGGGTATTCACTAAGAAAATGACTTTCAAATACAAAAAGTGAGTGAAGAAGGAATTGAAACAATATACTAAAAACTCAATTAAATGAGTCGAAGTCTCAAATTAAAAGGAAGAGATTAACAAAGTAGATAATAACATGATTCAACTATGTACTGTCTTTTTTTAAAAGATTTATTTTTATTTATTTGAAAGACAGAGTTACAGAGAGAGGTAGAGACAGAGAGAGGCCTTCAATCTGCTGGTTCACTCCCCAAATGGCCACAATGGCTGGAGATGTGCTGATCCGAATTCAGGAACCAGGAGCTTCTTTTGGGTTTCCCACTATAGTCCAGGGGCCCAAGGTCATGGGCCGTCTTCTACTGCCTTCCCAGGCCACAGCAGTAAGCTGGATGGAAGAGGAGCAGCCGGGACTAGAACCGGCGCCCATATAGGATGCTGGTGCTTCAGGCCAGGGATTTAACCCACTGCGCCACAGCGCTGGCCTCTGTACTGTCTTTAAGAGCCAGATACAGAAGTAGATTAGATTAGATGCAAAGGCACAAATAGCTGTAATGTGAATATATGGAAAAAGTTATCCTATACAAATAGTTACAAAGATAAACTGATAGTATCTATGTAAAGTTGAGACAAAAATGGACTATGTCAGAAATTTTTACAAAAGACAAATGTTGAAATTACATATTGATATAAGAGTCAACCTATCCAAATAATGTAACAGTTATAAAAGCATCAAAGAAAAGAGCCCCAAAATATAGTAAGAAAAAGTGACCGAAATTAAAGTAGACATATATATTTCTATGGTAATAAAGGGAGACTTCAATATTCCATTTTCATTAATGAATATAGTAAGACAGAAAATCAATAAGAAAATAGAGAATTTGAAAAATACTACAAATCTATATCTATATCTAATACAGAGAACACTTCCATAGCATTATCAGAATAGATATTCTTTTCAAGTGAACGTGGAACATTATACAGCCAGACCACATGTTAGGACACAAAGCAGGTCTCAGTAAACTAAAAAAATTAAAGTCATGCAAAGAATATTCTCCAACTAAAATAGAATGAAATTAGAAATTAATATCAGGGCCAGCGCCGCGGCTCAATAGGCTAATCCTCCACCTAGTGGCGCCGGCACTCCGGGTTCTAGTCCCGGTCAGGGCGCCGGATTCTTTCCCGGTTGCCCCTCTTCCAGGCCAGCTCTCTGCTGTGGCCCGGGAAGGCAGTGGAGGATGGCCTAAGTGCTTGGGTCCTGCACCCCATGGGAGACCAGGAGAAGCACCTGGCTCCTGCCTTCGGATTAGTGCGGTGCGCCGGCTGCAGCGCGCCAGCTGTGGCGGCCATTGGAGGGTGAACCAACGGCAAAAGGAAGACCTTTCTCTCTGTCTCTCTCTCACTATCCACTCTGCCTGTCAAAAAAAAAAAAAAAAAAGAAAAGTAAAAAAAGAAAAGAAATTAATATCAGAAGGAAGCCTGGAAGTTTATATGTGTTTGTAAGTTAAGAGAGTACATTCCTTAAAAATCAATTGGAGACATGGGAAGTGAGATACATAGCAGACCCATAGAATGACAGATGTCCTAAACAGCACTCTGGCCTCAGAATCAGCCCTTAAGGCATGTGGATCTGGCTGAAAAGCCCATGAGAGTATTTCAGGCATGGAAAGCCAAGACAGTCTGGCAAAAACAAAAACAACAAAAAAAAACACCTAAATGAAAGATCTCTGTGAGTGAGATCCCAGTGGAAAGAACGGGTCATCAAAGAAGGAGGTACCTTTCTCTGAAGGGAGGAGAGAACTTCCACTTTGACTACGACCTTGTCTACATATGATCAGAGTTAGTGAACTCAGGGGGCTTCCATAGCCTTGGCAACTCATGACAAGAGCCTAGGGTGATTACTGATGCCATAAACAAGAGTGTCAATTTGTTAAGTCAACAACAGGAGTCACTGTGCACTTACTCCTCATGTAGGATCTTTGTCCTTAGTGTGCTGTACATTGAGATTTAATGCTATAACTAGTACTGAAATAGTATTTTTCACTTTATGTTTCTGTGTGGGAGCAAACTGTTGAAATCTTTACTTAATGTATGCTAAACTGATCTTCTGTATATAAAGAGAATCGAAAATGAATCATGATGTGAATGGAAGGGGAGAGAGAGTGGGAAAGGGGAGGGTTGCGGGTGGGAGGGACGTTATGGGGGGGAAGCCATTATAATCCATAAGCTGTACTTTGTAAATTTATATTCATTAAATAAAAGTTAAAAAAATAAAAAAAAATTAGTGGAGAAAGAAATAACAAGGGAAATTAGAAGAAAAACCTTAGAGATGAATATAAATAATAATCAACATACCAAAATATAGAGTATACACAAAATGTAGTTCTCAAACTTTTACTTTTAAATACCTTCATTAAAATTTTTCAAATTAATAACTTTCTACTTTTACCAAGAAGAAAGAAAATAAAAATAAACCCAAATCTCACATAAGAAAAAAAATAATTGAAATTAGATTGGAGATAATGACTAGAAAAATAGAGAATATAAACAAAACAAACTTTTTTCTGAAAAAAAAAAAAAGATGTGTCAGAGGCAGAGAGAGAAAGAGGTCTTGTATCAGTTGGTTCACCCTCCAAATGGCTGCAGCAACCAGAGCTGCACCTATCTAAAACCAGGAGCCAGGAGCTTCTTCCAGTTCTCCCACGTGGGTGTAGGGGCCCAAGCACTCAGGCCATCTTTCACTGCTTTCCCGGGCCATAGCAGAGAGCTATATTGAAAGAGGAGCAGCCAGGATATGAACCATATGGGAAGTTGGCACTGCAGGCGACAGTTTTACCTGCTATGCCACAGTGCCGGCACCCAAAACCAACTTTAAAAAAATGGTTTGATGTTTTGTTTGTTCATTTTTATTTATTTGGATGGCTGTGTGACTCAGAGAAATTTTTTATTCAGTGTTTGAGTCCTCAAGTGTCTTCAACAGCCAAGACTAAGCCAAGGTGTTCCAGGCCGAAGCCAGGAGCCAAGAACTCCGGTTCTCCCACATGGATAGCAGAGACTCAGGATTTGAGCATCACCTATTGCCCCCAGGAGCTTTGACAGGAAGCTGGATCTGAAGCTGGAATAGCTGGGACTTGAACCAAATACTCTGATATGGCATGTAGGCATCCCAAGTAGAGGTTTAACCCTCTGTGCCTCAATGCCTGCCCGCAACTATTATTTCTGTATTGTAAAAATTTATGGTTTTAATTAGATTAGATAAAGGAAAAGAAGATATAAGTTATTAAAATAGAAAAAGAAAGTGGGGACATTATTTCCAACCTTAAAGAAATAAAGATATGGGAATACCATTAATAGTTACATATTAACAAATTTGATAATCAAGATGAAATGAAAAAATTCCTAGAAGTACATGAACTACTAAAACTGACTGAAGATGAAGAAGAACTTTTGAATAGACTAATACCAACTAAAGAGTGTGAATCCATAATCAAAGTTTTCTGAAGAAGAGTATCCCTGGACCAGATGGCTTTACTACTGAATTCTACCAAACTTTTAGAGTTAACATCATTCCTTCAGACAGTATCCCAAAACTTTTGATGAGAAGTGCTCCCTAATTCATTCTATGAGGCCAGAATTAATCTGATGTCAAAGCTAGATAAAGTTATTAAGTGAAAAGAAACCACACAGCAGTATCCCTTATGCATAAAAATATAGAAAATCCTCAACTAAGTACTAATCAATAGAGTCTAGCAGCATATTAAAATGATTATGCAGCATTATGGTGTGTGGTTCAATACAGGAGTGAAAGGATGCTTCGTCCTATGAAAACCAATCGTAACACCCTACATTAATAGACTTAGCGGAAAATATATGATTGCTACAGCAGCTTATATAGCCAAGGTAGCCAATTCAGCCAAGGGGCGGTCTATGCCCTAGCCAATCACACCCTGTTGCCAGGCAGTTTCTGAAGCCATCCAATCACAGCCTGTTGCAAGGCATGCTCCGTTGTCATGTGGTTTCTGAAACCATCCAATCACAGCCTGTTGCCAGGCAGTTTCCATTGCCAGCAGCCATCTTCGAATGGCCTTCTCATTCCACCACATTTACCCCTTTTTTAAAAGAGCTAACTGAGAATAGAAAGCACCCATGGTATATCTCACACGTAAGATCACATGCTGGGTTACCTGGCTTTATTAACCAAGGCAACAGAAAGGTTGATCGTCTTATCTCCTGCAACACAGCTTCCATTAGACACCTAGAACAAGCCCATATTCTACACCAACAATTTCATATGTCAGCAAGCAACATAAAATTGCTTTTCCCAAAGCTAACAATGAGCCAATGCAAACACCTAGTGCACTCTTGCAAGAATTGTGCACCCCTCGTCCCGTTAGGCCCACTGCAACAAGCAGGAGTGAACCCGTGAGGCCTTGTTCCTAATAAGCTATGGCAAGTGGATGTCACCCACATTAACTCCTTTGGTAAACTTAAGTTTGTCCATGTGGTGGTAGATACTTATTCAAAGGCTGTATTTGCAATAGCCCAATCCGGAGAAAAGGCTAGTAATGTGATAATGGTTGTTAAATCAGCCATGCTGGTCCTTGGTGTCCCCTGGATCTTAAAGACTGATAACGGGCCAGCTTATACATCACAGGAATTTAATTCCTTCCTGAAATCCTGGAACATACAGTCTGCCACAGGTCTCCCATACAACCCACAGGGACAGGCAGGCCATCACTGAAAGAACTCATAGGACAATGAAAGATCTCTTACAAAAACAAAGAAACAATCATATGCCCTCAGACCCACAGCTTGCTTTGACTGAGGTCCTTTTCACTATCAGTTTTCTTACTTTTGATTCCCAAGGGATCATCCCAGCTTATAAACACTGGGGATCCTTTCCATCCCAGCCCCCAGCCCCTGTGGTTAGGTGGAAAGACCCCCTGACAGGAGAATGGAAAGGACCACACCCTCTGCTAACCAAGGGTGGAGGATATGCTTGTGTCTTTCCAGAGAATGCAGGACAGCCCATTTGGGTACCAGCCAGAAACATCAAGCCTGCAACTGACAGCCAACCAGACCAGCTGAACAAAACTGAGAGTCCACCTTGTTAGCAGACGCACTTGTCCTATCATCCCACCCTGAGGAACTGCCCATAGCTATATCTGTTACTGTTTTGTACCCCACTAGCTCTGGTCACCCACTCAAATGGCCCACAGCCTGCGTGCAGTCATGCCATTCCTGATAACCATTATTCCTCGTTCCTACCCCAATCTGAGCAAGCAATCCTGTGGTCTCTCGATTTGAGTGCTGGTTAGTCAATGATGGGTAACATCCCCTGGGGGACAACCTAAGACAGGCACAGCCATGCACGGAGACCACATGGAAACGGGGTCAACAATGGTATGGGCAAGAATCAAGCTTCCCGTTGCTCAAAAATAAACGAAAAGGGGGAAATGTGGTGGATTGAGAAGGCCATGCCAAGATGGCCGCTGGCAATGGAAACTGCCTGGCAACAGGTTGTGATCAGATGGTTTTGGAAACTGCCTGGCAACAGGGTGTGATTGGTTCGGACATAAACTGACCCTTGACTGGATTGGCTGCCTTGGCTATATAAGCTGCTGTAGCAACTGAAATAAACGAGTTTGCAGGCTGCTAGCCTCAGGCCTGCTTTCACCCGAATCCCGGGGTCTGTGTGGTGACTCCGTGCCTCTTTCTCCCACCATGCTCTTCCTCTCAGAACAAATCCACAGCAACATATGATTATCTCAATTGATGCAGAAAAATCATTTGAAAAAGCTCCAATCAACTCTCATGATAAAAAAAAAAAAAACTCCCTAAACTCGGAATAGAAGGGTATTTTTTTTAAACATGATAATGGACATTTACGGCAAACATACACATATTCAGTGGTGAACATCTGAAACCTTTTCCCTTTAAATCAGTAGAAGAAAAGGTTGCAATTCACCACTGTTATTCAATATTGTCGTAGAAATTGTAGGTAAATAAAGTAGTAAGAAAAAGTAATTAAAAGTAAACAATTGGAAAAGAGGTAAAGCTATCCCTGTTCATCTGACATGATTTAATGTGAGTATATAGAAAGTCATCAAATCCACTAAAATATTTTAATTAATGCACATGAAAGATAGATACAGATACAGACACAGAGAGATCTTACATCTCCTGGGTCACTCCTCAAATGTCCATAATATCTCATAAGCTTTTAAGTAGACCCAGAAAAAGCATTGTACAGAACCATGCAACTGAGGCCAGAGTGCTGTTTAGGACATCTGCCATTCTATGGGTCTGCTGTGTATCTCGCTTCCCATATTGGAGCGCTCTGGCCTCAGAATCAGCCCTTAAGGCACGCGGATTTGGCTGAAAAGCCCATGAGAGTATTATAGGCATGGAAAGCCAAAACAGTCTGGCAAAAAAAAAAAAATCTAAATGAAAAATCTCTTTGAGAGAGATCCCAGTGAAAAGAACAGGTCATCAAAGAAGGAGGTACCTTTCTCTGAAGGGAGGAGAGAACTTCCACTTTGACTACGACCTTGTCTACATATGATCAGAGTTGGTGAACTCAGGGGGCTTCCATAGCCTTGGCAACTCATGACAAGAGCCTAGGGTGATTACTGATGCCATAAACAAGAGTGTCAATTTGTTAAGTCAACAACAGGAGTCACTGTGCACTTACTCCTCATGTAGGATCTCTGTCCTTAATGTGCTGTACATTGTGATTTAATGCTATAACTAGTACTCAAGCAGTATTTTTCACTTTGTGTTTCTATGTGGGTGCAAACTGTTGAAATCTTTACTTAATGTATGCTAAACTGATCTTCTGTATATAAAGAGAATTGAAAATGAATCTTGATGTGAATGGAAGGGGGGAGGGAGAGGGAAAGGGGAGGGTTGCAGGTGGGAGTGAAGTTATGGGGGGGAAGCCATTGTAATCCATAAGCTGTACTTTGTAAATTTATATTCATTAAATAAAAGTTAAAAAAAAACATGCATCATCTCAAAATAAAAATTTGAACTACAGGATAGCTTCCTGAAGATAAATAATTAAGATTTTTCTATATAAAATGGATCTTCAAAAGGGTATCGGTTGCACCAATCCGAAGCTAGTTGCCAGGTAACTCCTCCTGGTCTCCCATACGGGTGTAGGGACCCAAGCAGGTGGGCCATCCTCTACCGCCCTCCCGGGCCACAGTAGAGAGCTGGATTGGAAGAGGAGCAACTGGGACAGAATCCGGCGCCCCAACCGAGACTAGAACCTGGGATGCCAGTGCCACAGGCGGAGGATTAGCCAAGTGAGCCACGGCGCCAGCCTGTATGTTAATCTTCTATCCTACACTCTTGCTGAACTTTTAATTTATTCTATAAAGAATTAGTAAATTCTTCAAGATTTTATATATGCATGCAAGATCATGTTCTCTGTATGCACAGATAGTTTCACTTCTTTCTTAACAATCTGGATGACTTTTGTTTCTTTTTGTTGCCTAATTTTCCTTGTTAAAATCACCAGTAAAACACAAGTGTTGAGTGTAAACTTGTTTGTCTTAGTCCTGATCATAGGACTAAACTTTCCATTCTTTTACAATTAGTTTTGGGATTTTTATAGATACCCACCCCTCTTTTTTTTTGACAGGCAGAGTTAGACAGTGAGAGAGAGAGAGAGAGACAGAGAGAAAGGTCTTCCTTCCGTTGATTCAACCCCCAAATGGCTACTAGGGCCGTGAAACCAGGAGCTAGGTGCTTCCTCTTGGTCTCCCATGCGGGTGCAGGGCTCAAGCACTTGGGCCATCCTCCAATGCCCTTTCAGGCCACAGCAGAGAGCTGGACTGGAAGAGGAGCAACTGGGACAGAATCCGGTGCCCCGTCCAGGACTAGAACCCCGGGTGCCGGCGCCATAGGTGGAGGATTAGCCTAGCGAGCCACGTCGCTGGCCTCAGTTTCAAAGTTTAAAATATATCATCCATAATCAAGGCTATGTGTTGTTAGAATAAGTATAGACATAGTTAATGTTGGAATAGTATTGCAAGTACAGAAACAACCCTCACATTCATACTGATTTTTTACAAATGTGCTAAGACAATTCCATGGGGGAAAGTCTAGTTCCTTTAACAAATGGTGCTGAGACAACTGTTTGTCTATATCCAAAATAATAAGTTGGCCCCTCACACCATATACAGAAATTACCTTAAAATTGATCAAAAACCTTAATGAAAGGACACTGTAAAACTTTTAGAAGAATCCTTAGAATAATACGTGATGACTTTATATATGGCAATGAATTTTTGATATGTCACTATAAGTACAAGTTGGAAAAGAAAAAAAATTTGACTTCATCGATATTTTTAAAAGAATACTTTGTGACTCATAGAACATTCTGAAGAAAGTGGAAAGACAATCCAAAGAATAGGAGAAAGTATTTCCAAACCATGTGTCTAAAAATCAAGTATTCAGATGTACAAAAGAAATAAAAGAACATTTACAACTCAATAACAAAAAATACAACTCAATTTAAAAGTAAGGGAAGAACTTGAATAGATGTTTTGCACAAGATGTACAAGAAGTACTTTAATGTTCATTAAGATGATTAAAATATGCTTAACATCATTAGTCATTAGGGAAAAGCAAATAAAAACATGATGAGACACCAATTCATAACCATAGCATGACTATAATGGAAAAAGTAACAGGTGTTGGCAATAATGTGTTCTCACATAGATGAATTGCTCATAAATTGATGAAATCTCATACATGTAAACTTTTACAGCCCCTTTGGAAAACAGTTTGGCAATTCCACAAAATTAAACACAGAATTAACATGACCCAACCATTCCATTCCTGGATACACACAAGAGAATAGAGAACATATTTTCACACAAACACTTGTACATGAATATTGATAGCATCATTATTTACATAACCACCCAAAGTGAAAAAATTCCAAATATACATAAAAGGATAAATATTTAAGATGTGGTACAACAACACAGTGGAATACAGTACTGTATTGATACAGTCTATGACTTGGATGAACCTTGTAAACATTATGCTTAGTGAAAAAGTAAAAACCTATCATATATTGAATTATTTCATTCATATGATATGTCCAGAATACAGAAATTTATAGAGACAGAAAGCAGGTTAGTGGTTTCCCAGGCTGGGGTACAAAGTGTCTGCTAATATATATGGTATTTTTATAAGAGTAATAAAAACTTTCTAGACTTAATGTATATCATAGTAAAACTTTGTGAATATATCAAAAACCTCTGAGATAAAATAAAAATTTTATAGTAAAGTGTATATCAATAAAATGTTATTGTCTGAGAAAAATACAATGCTAGTAAATAGATGGTCTGACTATGATGACTATCTGTTTTTTAGAAAATATTGAAAGATGAGGCTAGAGTATTTTCTTCAATTATTGTCAAGGTAAGATACTAGTTATTAATGTCAGAAATACCATAAAAGAGTGCCCCTTATCTTTGTTATTATTATTATCATTCTTTTTTATTATCATTATTATGTATGGAAGATCTGTCAAGAATAGTACACCATTACGCAGAAATAACAATGATAGCTGGAGAAAATAAGAAGTCAGGTTACATGATTGTTCCCTGAAAAATCAGAGTTGGCGAACTCAAGAGGCTTCTATAGCCTTGGCAGCTCATGACAAGAGCCTCAGGTGATTTCTGACGTCATAAATAAGAGTGTCAATTGTTAAATCAACAACAGGAGTCACTGTGCACTTACTCCCCATGTAGGATCTCTGTCCTTAATATGTTGTACTATGTGAATTAATGGTATAACTAGTACTCAAACAGTACTTTACAGTTTGTGTTTCTGTGTGGGTGAAAACTGTTGAAATCTTTACTTAGTATATACTAAATTGATCTTCTGTATATAAAGATAATTGAAAATGAATCTTGATGAAGAACGGAATGGGAGAGGTAGTGGGAGATGGGATGGTTGTGGGTGGGAGGGAGGTTATGGGATGGAAAAAGCTACTGTAATCCAAAAGTTGTGCTTTGGAAATTTACATTTATTATTAAATAAAAGTTAAAAAAATAAAAAAAAATATTGTTAGAATAAGGATGTGGGGCCAGCGCCGTGGTATAGGTGATTAAGCCACTATCTGCAGTGTTGGCATCCATATGGGTGCCGGTTTGAGTCCTGGCTGCTCCACTTCCTATTCAGCTCCTTGCTGATGCTTCTGGGAAAGCAGTGTAGGATAACTTAAGTGCCTGGGTCCCTGCACTGAAGTGGGAGACCCGGAGGAAACTTCTGGCACCTGACTTTGGCCTGGCCTAGTCCCGGCCATTGCAGCCATCTGGGTAGTGAGCCAATGGATGGATGACTTCTCTTTGCCTCTCTAATTCTGCCTTTGAAAAGAAAAAAATAATGAGATGGACATATATATATATATATTTATAATCAACAGCTCGCATTTCATTTATGATATCTCACTAGAAAATCTTACCAAAAATTTGATTTCCCAAAGTTAAAAGAAAAAACAAAGCAAAATTAGATATAAACTTACTCCATAAGACTTAGGATTTATGAGAAGAAAAGCAAAAAAATGAGACTTATAAAAGAATACAAACAAATGCAGAAGCAATTCATAATTCTGGAGAGCAAGTCTGAATAGTTTTAAATTATTAAATTATTTTCAGAATAATTTATGAGTCTAATGTAATTTTTATTCCAACTCCTTGAAGAATTTATATTGGAATATTATGAAAAGAGTCTAAGGATCCTGTGGAGGAATAAACAGTGAGACCTGCCAAGGAAATTCTGAAAAGGCTAGAGGCCTCGTCACATCACATATTCTAACTTTATCCCCCTCCCATCCCTGTTTCACTCCAAACCACAGTTTGGAGTTTCCCAAAAGATGTGGAACTCATAAAAGAGTAAACAGGTGGGTAAATGGAAGGAAATAGTCCAGCATAAAAATAACCACTAGTATCTCCATCACCAGCAACAAAGCCCATGACTTTGTAAAGAATTTAGAATATGAACAAAATGACTTCACAGATTAATGGGGATATTAGAAGGATTATTCAGTAAATCGTGCTGGTACATTTAATTAAATATTTGGAAAGTAAATTTTCATCCTAATTATATTCCTATGTCAGGTTCACTAAGTAGTTGAATGTGAGGAAAAAAGGCAAAATCCTGCAAGAAAATAAAGGTGAATATTTATTTAACTGTAGCTGGAATGGAACTTTCTGAGTATAAATTAATAGAAGAAATCATAAAGTAAAATATTGATAAATAAAACCTTACAAACATTGGAACCATCTGTCTATAAAAGGTACTTCCTAGATGGTTTCTGCCCTAGCCCAACTTGTGTTAAAAAAAAAACAAAAAAACTCTCCCTGCTTGTGGAGCATGGATTCTAGAAGGACAATAATGGAAGCAGATAGAGTATTTAGTAGGCAATGCAGTAATTTCAGCGGGAAATGTTTCAGACTTGAACTAGGGGAATAATGGAGAGGGTTAAAATAGGCCAGATTTGGGGCCATGACTTGCAGATAATTAGGGAAACAAGATTAAAAAAAAGGAATATTCAGGCTATAATTGTTAAGATTTGGTAAATATTTGTGTTTATAGCCTGGAGGTAAAGAGCCAATAAAAGGGAAGTTCAGGACAGGGTAAATACATTTGATGAAGGAAAGTATCAGAGGAAGTTATAATGGGATGTGACACAGAACCCTCATGAATGAATAAACTTTTGAAGAAAGTATACTTCACTGTATGAGATGGTAAAAAAAAAAATCCCACATAAGTGTAAGATACTATGATATTTGTAGATGATAGATCAAGAAAGTGAGGAAAAATCCATGCCTAAATATCTCTTGTTTCTTTGGAGTGGGGGCAAAGGTGCACTAGAAGTGCAGCCATCTTTATGGGAGGGTTACCTATAGAGTCACACAGGGTCCCGCACTCAAAAGAAACTCCTGCATTTGAGAATTAATGCCATGTGGTTGCTGCCTTGAAGTTCATAATAATTCTACCTTTGAGATTGTTTTTGAGGTTCAGTGATATAATGGAGCATGTGCTGAGATCTTACAGTTCTGGGTCAGGTGTGCCTTTGCTCACATGAGTTCTGCTGTCTCCCTACCCTCTTGCTGCCATCCTGACAGTATGGTGGGTGCCTGTGCACAGACTTGAGGGTTAGAGTGAGGTGTGTGCATCTCCTTATGTAACCCATAAGGCAGGGCCTTGAGTACTTGTGAGTGTCTGTATTTTTCTCATGAGTATCACCGCACCTGAGGGGGAGTATAGCCTTATATAGAATTTAAAAGGACATCATATCAAAAATCTTTATCCAGATCAATGTCAAGAAGTGATTCGCTTATGTATGTTTCCTTTCTTCCTTCCTTCCTTCCTTCCTTCCTTCCTTCCTTCCTTCCTTCCTTCCTTCCTTCCTTCCTTCCTCCCTCCCTCCCTCCTTCCTTCCTCTCTCTTTCTTTTTCTTCCTTCCCCTCCCTTCCTTCCTTCTTTCCTTCTTTTTAAAACTTTTTATTTTGAGAGACCCCACTGCTGGCCCTGCCCCCAAAGGCCCAAATGAGCAGAAGGAAGGCCCAAGCCAGGAGGCGGGAAGGAAATGTTTGATCCTTGGTAGGTGGCATGGGGAGGGGGTAGGGTAGGCCTGCGTTAGCAGGAGACTTGAACGGAGAAGTAACCAGGAAGTATACAAGCTACTCAAGAGCTTCCACCCTCAGCTTGTAGTTGTGGGCAGATCAACTCATTACATTGAGGGAGTTCCACCACGGAGCGGCTGGACAACAACCTAGCTTCCGGCCCAAGCTGTCGGATTCTAAACGGAAGCACCTGTGTGGGGCTTGGGGTTCGGATTGCTGAGTCACCCTCCCAAGACCAGGGAAAACACCTTCCGGGGTTACTACAACCCCCACAGCCCGGCTGCACGACAAGCTTGCCCAACCCAAACCCGACCAGGCCAGAACTTGGCATTACTCGGTAAGCTCTGAGAGGCGTCTGGCTGGTACAGGCAAGGGTCAGGGAGCTGCCACCACCCCAAGTACATGCCGCTCAGCGGAGCAGCCGCGGAGGAGGTAGGATATCCGGTGAGGCTTTCTCCACAGTGGTTCCCCCATGTTTTATCTAGTTTTATAGTTTCAGCTCTTAACATTTGTCTTGAATGCATTTTGATTTGATTTTTGTATATGCAGTGAAATAAGGGCTTACTTTCATTGCTGTACTTGTAGATATTCAATTTTCCCAACATAATTTATTGAAGAGACTGTCCTTTCACATTAAATATTTTTTGTACCTTTGTCGAAGATTAGGTAACTTAAAATGCATGGAATTACTTTTGGGCTATCTTGTTTTGTTGGTCTACATGGCCTATATATCTGTTTTTCCACCTGTGCCATGCTATTCTGATTTATAGAATTTCTGTATTATGTTTTTAGATCAAAACTACAGGAAATCAAAATTAAAGTAGAAAATTGGAATTGTGTCAAACTAAAAAGCTTCTGCACAGCAAACAATTAACAGAGTGAAGAGGCATCCTTCATAATGGAAGAAAATATTTGCAAATCATACACCTTGATAAAGAGTTAATATTTAAAATACATTAGGAATTTAACTCAATGACAATATAAGCAACTCAAGTGAAACTATGCAAAGTACTCAAAAAGCTGTTTCTTAAAAGAAGACATACAAATGATCAGGAAGTATATGAAAAAATGCTCAACATTACTAGTCAGGGAAATGCAAATCAAAACCACAATGAGATATTGCTCCACACTTGTTAGAATGGCAGCCCATGGCTAGAGCCTGACGTCATAAATAAGAGTGTTAATTATGAAAGGAACAGAGAAGTCACTGTGCACTTGTAGGACCTCTGTCCTTAATGAGTTGTACCGTGAGAATTGACTGCAAATCTTGTTCTCGGACTGTACTCAACATGTTGTGTGTGTGTAGGTGCAAACTGTTGAAATCTGTGCTTAACATGGAGTTGGTCCTCTGTATATAAAATCACACTAAAACTGAACCATAATGAAGAAGGAGATGGGAGAGGGAGAGGGAGGTGGGATGGGAGTTGGGGTGGGAGGATGGATATGGGGGAAAGAACCACTATATTCCTAAAGTTGTACCTCTGAAAAAATACATTCATTAAATAAAAACTTTAAAAAATGGGTACTACTTAAAAAAGTAACATAAAACAACTATTTACAAGGATGTGCAGAAAAAATAACTTGTATACCATTGATGGGAATATAAATTAGTACATAGGATGGATGTTTGGTCTAGTGGTTATGATGCTGGTTGAGACATCTGTATCCCATACCAGTGTCTGGGTTGGAGTCTCAGTTCCACTTTCAATTGTGGCTTCTTGCTAATGTACACTCTGGGAGCCAGCAGCGGATGGTTCAACTCTACCTGCTTCCTACACTGGAAACCAGGATTGAGTTATTAGCTCCTGACTTCAGTGTGGCTCAGTCATGGATGTTATGAGCATTTGGAGAGTGAACTAATGGATGGGAAATTCTCTCTCTCTCATAAATAAAATAATTAATTTGTATAGCCATTATAGAAAACAGTATGGAGGCTCCTCAAGTAATTAATAATAGAACTACCATATCTAGAAAGCTACTTCTGGATATATATCCAAGGGGAGGGAAATCTGTGTGTTGAAGAGTTTCTGCACTCCCTTATTCTTTTTTTTTGAAAGATTTATTTTATTTATTTGAAAGACAGAGTTACAGAGAGAGGGAGAGACAGAGTGAGAGGTCTTCCATCCACTGGTTCACTCTCCAGATGGCTGCAACGGCTGGAGCTGCGCCAATCCGAAGCCAGGAGCCAGGAGCTTCTTTCGGGTCTCCCACGTGGGTGCAGGGTCCCAAGGACTTGGGCCATCCTCCACTGCTTTCCCAGGCCATAGCAGAGAGCTGGATCAGAAGTGGAACAGCCGGTCTCGAACCAGCGCCCATATGGGATGCCGGCACTGCAGGCCAGGACTTTAACCCACTGTGCCACAGCGCTGGCCCCACTCCCTTGTTCTTTAAAGCATTATTCACAATAGGCAAGTAACAGTATCATCCTAAGTGTCTATGAAGGAATGAATGGATAAGGAAAATACTGTATATATATATAAAATTTAGCCATAATAGAGAATGCAATACTGACATTTTCAGCAAAAATGAATGGAACTGGAAGACATTATGCTATGTAAAATAAGCTGGGCACAGAAATTGAATAATGTATGATTTCATTTATATGTGGAATCTAAAATAGTCAAATTCATAGAAGTTGAGAATAGAATGGTGGTTCCCTGGAGTTGAGTGGGCTGGAGATTGGTGAGATGTTGGTCAGAGCATACAAAGTTTCATTTGATGGGAGGACTAAGTTCAGGAAATCTGTTGCACAACATGGTCACTCTAGTTAATAATCAATGTATTGTATACTTCAAAATTGCTAAGCTTGTAATTTTACATGTTCCTAACACAAAAATGAGAAATAGGTGAGGTAACAAATGTTAATTATTTTGATTTAGTCACTGTATGGTGTATACAGACATTAAAAATATCATGTTGTACACCATAAATATATAAACTTTTGTTAATTAAAATAAAAAATGATAAGTTGTAACAGAGACTTGGAAAAGAAAAGACATATTTTTTTCTTCATTCTTGAACAAATGGTCCTGCATTTTCATTTTACACTGGGCCCTGCAAATTCGGTAGCTACCCTGACTAAGCGCTCTGTAGAGGGAAGTTAGGGTTTTGGAGAAATGCTTTACAGAAATAGGAGATGGAATATGTAATAGGATCTCCTACCAATGTGCATGAACTTGGACAGGCACCAATTTACGTTGTTATGTGTCACCCGTCCGGAAGCACTCAACATAAGTTTATCTCTTGCTGGTGATTTGAGAACAAATGTGATAGAAATACAGTACTGAAATCAAGGAAGCAGCCTTTATGTAATTAATAAAGCTTTTTAACGGAAGAGCCATTGAGCAATGACTCTTTGAAAGCATTGACCCTAGGGTCCAAAGAAAGTTCTCAGATTTCTGTGGCATGCATGTAGTAAATGCATAACATTTAACTTTTCAAGGCGATTTGCTTTAGAGAATTCATTTCTGTGCTGATAGTCTGCAAATATAGGGAAGTAAGAGGATGCATTTTCTGTTCTCTTTTGTGATTATTCATTTGAACACTGTCAGTGATTTTGCATTACACACAGCTGAAAATAATACCAGCATTTAAAAAAGATTTATTTATTTAATTGAAAGGCAGAGTTAGAGGAGAGGGAGAGGGAGAGAGGGAGAGAGGGAGAGGGAGATCTTGCATCCACTGGTTCACTCCTCAAATGGCCAGGAGAGGGAGATCTTGTATCCACTGGTTCACTCCTCAAATGGCCACAATGGCTGGATCTAAGCCAAGCTAAAGCCAGGAGCCAGGATCCTCTTCTAGGTCATCTATGTGGGGACAGGGGCCCAAGCACTTGGGCCATCCTTCGCTGCTTTCCCAGGCACATTTGCAGGGAGTAAGATTGGAAGTGGAGCATCCAGGACTCTAACCAGTATGATGCCAGCATTGCAGGCAATGGCTTAACTTGTTACAACACAACCCCGGCCCCAATACTAGCATTTCATAACAAATTTCAGTCTCTTTGTCAAGGATCCAGGGAAGATGTTCTTCTTTATTTCAGAAAGATTTTTCAGGTCCACAAACTCAGTGACTCATATATTTGAAACATACATTTGTCTTCTAATCCTAAACTGGAAAGCTCCACTAAGATAACAATTTTCTTGTGTAAATGAAGCAGCAATATTTTGAAAGGTGGTAAGTATAAACATTAATTTTGGTCTTGCAAGCTAGCAGCAGCTTTTGCTTTTTGTTTGAGGCCATGTACTGGTTTCACCTCACCCAGAGTCCCTTTAGATGGGAGAAAATAGGGATATAAAAATGCAATTTCTCAGTGATGTTACTCTGAACTGCTTTAATATGCAGTTAGCTCTTTGGCCAGCAATATGTTCAGTGACCTGCCTGATTCCCTGTGCACACATGCCTTCTGTCTTGCTTTTCTATAAAGGCCTTAGTTTCTATGACTCGAGACCAAAAACATTATCAAGTGGGAAGTGTTTAGTGCCTCTGAGAAGTGATTTTTTGGTCTCACTTGAATTGTTAGAGAATAGGCTTGCATCTCAAAAATCTGACCTTTTCCAAGGAGAATGGTAGTTGAAGAGAGAGATAAGTACCACCTGCTTTAAGCTATTCTGTACTTCAATATGCAGTTCATAAATAATGGCAATGTAGTAAGTTTGTCCCAGATCTGAGATTCTTGCTCCCAGCCCCCTACCAACTGCAGCTTCATGCATTTCTCCTGCTTTATGATGAGTATGTGGACCTCAAGACACAAGACATTAAATATCAAGGCAAACTTGATTCTAATTTTTCTCCAACTTTTAAATCCTAGTTTAGGTATCTGATCTCTACCTTATCTGAATATTCTGTGTTGATGAGCTACCAAGTTCTGAGCGGATGACAACCTTGCCTTGCTCCTGCCAGTTCTGATCCCAAATTACATTCCTATGACCAAAGCTCACTTACCAGCTACCTAACTTTCCTTGGTGCTGTCAACTTAGATCTCTGAATATTGTTTCCCCTAACTCTTGGGGTTGTGCTGTGTTGGGAAACTCCTCACCGTCACCATCACTATTTCAACAGCTTTTCTGCCCATATGGCTGTCATTGTATTTTCTTGGAGAAAGTGTTTTTGCTGCCTGGCAGGGTTTATTCCCATTAGTTGACACTTTTTAAAAATTTACTTGACAGAGTTATAGACAATGGGAGAGAGAGACAGAAAGGTCTTCTTTCCGTTGGTTCGCCCCCCCAAATGGCCGCTATGGCTGGCACTGTGCTGATCCGAAGCCAGGAGCCAGGTGCTTCCTCCTGGTCTCCCATGCGGGTGCAGGGCCCAAGCACTTGGGCCATCCTCCACTGCACTCCCGGGCCACAGCAGAGAGCTGGACTGGAAGAGGAGCAGCTGGGACTAGAACCAGCACCGATATGGGATGTCGGCGCCGCAGGCAGATTATTAACCAAGTGAGCCATGGTGCCGCCCCCCCCATTAGTTGACAATCAGTTTCCCAGCATCTGCAGCACTTCAATGTATCCTACTATTGTTAATCATTTGGCACCTAGTTCTGTCACAGGAAAAGAACACCACACTGGAATATCTAAAAAATCTTGTACATCCAAATTCTTTGAACTTGTAGGATAGAAGTTTTAATATGTTTACAAGGGAAATAAAGATGAAAATGAGTATTAGAGAAAGATAGAGCAGGCTGGTGTTGTGGTGCAGCAGGTTAAGCTGCCTCCTGCAATGGCAACATCCCATGTGAGCACAATTTGGAGTCCCTACTGCTCCACTTCCAGTCCAGCTCCCTGCTGATGTGTCTGGGAAAGCAGCGTAAGATGGCCCTAGTACTTGGACCTCTGCACCCATATGGGAGACTTGGGGGAGTTCTGGTTTCCTGGAGTCCACCTGGCCTAGCCCTGGCCATTGTGGCCATTTGTGGAGTGAACTATTGGATGGAAGATCTCACTCTCTTCCTGTAACTGTTTTTCAAGTAAATAAAAATAAGTCTTTTTTTTTTAAAAGAGAAAACTAATTTTGTAAGCTTAG
Organism: Oryctolagus cuniculus; assembly: GCF_051225735.1. NCBI lineage: Eukaryota > Metazoa > Chordata > Mammalia > Lagomorpha > Leporidae > Oryctolagus > Oryctolagus cuniculus. The sequence goes on along the minus strand of NC_142888.1, from coordinate 76,579,603 downwards.
AGGTAGAAGAATTAAGTAGAAATATTTTTGTTGGTTGGAAATCAAAAGAAAATAATCAGACACATTTTAAGACGAAAATGAGAATTTGTTAGAGATAGGTATCTCATGGAACTTAAGGTTATGAATGCAGCCTATCCAGAGAAAGGGACTCTTGGCATCTCTTACATTTATTTCTATTTACACATGTACTTCATTCTCTGAAGGCAGGTTTTCTTAGCGTTTTAGATGATGAAACAGCAAATATAATCTTTCACAAAGCAAATGTACATTTTATCATGTAACTCCCTGCTTTAAAACTCTCCACTGGATTTCTATTGTATTTAGAATAAGATCTGAAGTCTTTAACAGCCCTACAAAGCTCTATATTATCTGATCTCAACGATCCCAACCTACCTCTTCAATTTCATTTCCTAACATCTCTTTTTTTATTCTTCCAACTTTAATAGTAATGCTACTGTTTTGGGGCCTTTAGATTTTCTGTTTCCCTTAATCTTTCTGAAATTATGCTGTTCATGAATGTATCTGTTTATTGTCTAATGCTTTCTCAGTTGTGACATGCATGAGATATAAGACATTGCCTGTCCTTTTCACTCTTGTAGCTTCAGTATAAGGATTATGTGTGGCACATACTAAGGACCTAATAAACATTTGCTAAATCAATTTTAAAAGGGCAAGATGATTGAATATTGAGAGTTAGACATCAGCAGATTGACTTGGCATTAAGGGGGAAAAAAGCATAACCAACAAATTGTGAGTCTTATTAGCTCACATTTTTTGAATATGTACTCTGTTTGGCCCTGTTCAGTGAGCTTTATCAGCATTAACTCATTTAGTCCTCTCAATAATGCTATGAGGTAGATGCTGTTCTGATCTCCATTTTAAATTTGTGGAAAGTGTTGCATGAAAATGTTGAGTTCGAGCTGCTAGTATAAGGGAAAGCCGGGATTCAGGATATAGACCTAGGTAGTCCCTAAGTTTACATACAGTGTACTTAATCACTATGCACACTGCCTACATTAGTTGTATAATAACACAAGTAGAAAAACAAACTTGATTTTGAAGCAAGTTCTCCTTTATACATTGTCCAACCAAAAGTTATACCTGAAGCCTGAATATGTGAGCCCTAACTTAAAAATTGGAATAAGTAAGCATAACCAAGGGTATACCAAAGGGTGTGAGAGGTGGTCTCAACACAGATAAATAAGGTTCAAAAGTGGAATTCACGAACATTGTGAAAAAAGAGTTCACTGGAAAAATATGAAGGCAGATTTCACCTTACTTTATCTAATTGTTGGCCTTTCTGAAGGAAGCACATAGTACTGAGACTTTAAAAACCACTTGATGGTACAGATTAAACCACCTCTTCACATTTTGTTCAAAAATAGGGTCATGTTAAATTCTTGTGCATTTATAAACATTAATCTAAACTGCAGAACATATTGTTTTCATACAAAGCCAAAATCAGTGTTATAAAAGAACTACTGAAGTAGAAATGTGGAAATTACTTTCCCATGCAACAAACCACATACCAGAAAAAATAAATATGTTCCTACCTTAAGGGCAGATGAAAGGATTGAGAACCATCCATTAAGAAGAAATGAAGCAAGATATCTGACTCTTATTACAAAATGTTGAATACAGTGTGTGTTGTTTGCCACAAGATGGCAGCTAAGCAATTGTCATTTTAGTGTGGCAAAGGTAGGTAGGCAATGTTGTTCCGAAATCTCCTGCTTACTAATGTGCCAGTTGAAATTCAAGATTTGCTAACAATGTACAAATTCATAAAACCATGATACACAGGCCTTTGCCATCAAATATATAGATTGCCAATATTTTTCTGAGTTTACAGATCTTTCAGTTTATTTAGAGGATGATGTTAATTATTAGCCAGGAAAAACACTAAATAAAGCTTATTAAAGTGGAATTAAATAATTAAATCACAAGTAATATAAATAATATATGCCAGGGGCCAGCATTGTGGTGTAATGGGTAAAGCTGCCACCCATGATGCCAGCAACCCATATTGGCATCAGTTCGTGTCCTGGGTGCTCCACTTTTGATCCAGCTCCCTGCTAATGGCCTGGGAAAAGCAGTGGAAGATGGCCCAAGTGTTTGGGCCCCTTCCACCCATGCAGGAGACCCAGTTGAAGCTCCTGGCTTCAGCCTGGCCCAGTACTGGCTATTCTAGCCATCTAGGGGAGTGAACCAGCAGATAGATGATCTCTCTCCTCTCTCTGTAACTCTGACTTTCACAATAAATAAATAAATCTAAAAAATATATGCCCAGGGCGGAGCCAAGATGGCGGAATAGTGAGGGCGCGCACCCCTAGTCCAGGAAAATTTAGTTTAATAAAAGGGGAGTTACAGTAGCCTCAGAAAAAAGAACCAGCAAAATATTGCAGAGGAAACTCTTCTGGATCCAGTGGTCGTGAATCGGAGGACCTACTGGGAGAACAAGGTCGCCCACCGCGCGAAAGCCGAGCCGTGGGACCAAGCCGCGGGACCGAGCCGCGGAAGCCAAGCCGCGGGACCGAGCTGCGCAAGCTGCAGGGTCTGTGCGCAAGTGCTCGAAGGGGAGTGCGTGCCACACAGACAACAGCGGAGAGACTTGGGACGTCCAGGGCTCCGAGTCCACACATTGGCGCTGGAAGGGGAGCGGACCTGCGTGGAGAGCGTGGGAGCCCACAGTTCGGGACACCAGCGGCACACTCAACACACCAGCGCTGGAACGCGAGGTGAGCCGAACCTCAGTAACCCGAGACACCGGCAGGCAAGCGGAGAGAGGAGACTAGAGGGAACGACCCCCCCGGGGGGGGGGACTTCACCAAGCTAACTGGAAGAGAGAGAGAGGAAAAAAAAAAGGTGACTGGTACGGACACGGGTTTCTCTCTCTCCGCTCACCTCTCAAGGGCGAGCAAGACAAAGAGCAGGCGCCATCTTGGACATACGTCATAAGCAGAGCGACCTCAGGTCTGCACCGGCCCTGAGCCTAGCAGAAAAACCTGACTCTGGGCGGGGCGAATTAACAGGAGATTAGGACCTAGTAAATTTGTGGTGCTACTGAACTGAGACTGTGAAAAAAGAGACGGTGGGGGAGAGATCTCACGGAATTCACGTGAGCACTCTCCAGAGACGCTACAATTCCGTAACTTTGGCAACCCAGTGGGAGACTGAAGGAGAATTTGAGCCCACTCTGAGGGCCGAACAGATTCCCTGTGTGGTCCTTGGGAAAGAGCTTCCGATCTCTGGCTCCTGTGGGTATATCATTTGCCTGCTAACTACCTCCAACTTCGTTCAGCTGTGCAGAATAACTTCCCTTTTGAATCAAAAAAAAAAAAAAAAGAGAGAGAGAGAGAGAGGTTTACCACGCCTAACCTGGGAGTGTCACCTTTGGCACACCAAACAGAGCTCTCAGGCCACACCCATCTCAAGCCCTAAGGCTCCATCAAAAACAGATAGTCCACTTAATCTAGAGTCATAGTATAACAAGAAAAAGCACCACAGTGAAGAAACCAAATATCTCCAATATGACAAATAACAAATGCAAAAACCAAGGTAATAAAAACAAGGAAGTCACCATGAAGCCCTCAACTGAAAAAGACACCCCAATTCAAGATTATGAGGATGATGACATAGAAGAAATGCAAGAAGCAGATCTCAAAAAATTGATAAGAACATTAAGAAGTTCTCAAAAACAAATTCTTGAACTACAGAAATCCTTAATGGACAAGATAGAAAATCTCTCTCGTGAAAATGAAATATTAAGGAGGAATCAAAATGAAACGAAACAACTAGTACAACAGGAAACTGGGATAGTGACTGAAGTGAAGAATTCAATAGATCAAATGAAAAACACAATAGAGAGCCTTACAAACAGAATGGGTGAAGCAGAAGAGAGAATATCGGACTTAGAAGACAGAGAACAGGAAAGGATACAGTCAGACCAAAGAAAAGACGAGGAAATTAGAAATCTAAAACATATTGTTGGGAATCTTCAGGATACTATTAAAAAACCCAACATTCGGGTTCTAGGAGTTCCTGAAGGCATGGAGAGGGAGAAAGGATTAGAAGGCCTTTTTAGTGAGATATTAGCAGAAAATTTCCCAGGTTTGGAGAAGGGCAGAGAAATCCTGGTACAGGAAGCTCACAGAACCCCTAATAAACACGACCAAAAGAGATCCTCACCACGACACGTTGTAATTAAACTCTCCACAGTGAAACATAAAGAAAAGATCCTAAAATGTGCAAGAGAGAAACGTCAGATTACTCTCAGAGGATCTCCAATCAGACTCACAGCTGACTTCTCATCAGAAACTCTACAAGCTAGGAGGGAATGGCGAGATATAGCCCAGGTACTAAGAGAGAACAACTGCCAGCCCAGAATATTATATCCTGCCAAGCTATCATTTGTGAATGAAGGTGAAATAAAGACTTTTCATAACAAACAGAAATTGAAAGAATTTGTCACCACTCGTCCAGCCCTGCAAAAGATGCTTAAAGATGTGTTACACACAGAAACAAAGAAACACGGTCATCAATATGAAAGAAGGTAAAGGAAGGAAACCAAGGAAGGAAAGCTCACAGCAAAAGATCACAGGGAATTCAAAGCATATATCAGATCTTATCTTTGGCAAATGGCAGGGCAAAGTTACCACTTATCATTAGTCACATTGAACGTGAATGGCCTGAACTGTCCAGTTAAAAGACACAGATTGGCTGATTGGGTTAAGGAACAAAAGCCATCTATTTGCTGCTTACAAGAAACACATCTTTCCAACAAAGATCCATACAGACTGAAAGTGAAAGGCTGGAAAAAGATATACCATGCCAACAGAAATGAAAAAAGAGCAGGCGTAGCCATCTTAATATCAGACACCATAAACTTTACCACAAAAACCGTTAAGAGAGACAAAGAGGGACACTACATAATGATTAAGGGATCAATTCAACAGGAAGATATAACAATTATCAATGTATATGCACCTAACTACAGGGCACCGGTTTATCTAAAAGATTTGTTAACGGACTTAAAGGGAGACTTAGACCCCAATACAATAGTACTGGGGGACTTCAATACTCCACTCTCAGAAATAGACAGATCAATAGGACAGAAGATCAACAAGGAGACAGTAGATTTAAATGACACTATAGCCCAAATGGATCTAACAGATATATACAGAACTTTCAATCCTACAGCTAAAGATTTTACATTCTTCTCAGCAGTACATGGAACCTTCTCTAGGATTGACCACATACTAGGCCATAAAGCAAGTCTCAGCAAATTCAAAAGAATTAGAATCATACCATACAGCTTCTCAGACCATAAAGGAATGAAGTTGGAAATTAGCAACTCAGGAATCCCTAGAGCATATGCAAACACATGGAGATTGAACAATATGCTCCTGAATGAACAATGGATCATAGAAGAAATCAAAAGAGAAATCAAAAACTTTCTGGAAGTAAATGAGGATAACAGCACAACATACCAAAACTTATGGGACGCAGCAAAAGCAGTGGAAAGTGGAAAGTTTATATCAATAGGTGCCTACATCAAGAAATTGGAAAGGCACCAAATAGATGAGCTTTCAATTCACCTCAAGGATCTAGAAAACCTACAGCAAACCAGACCCAAATCTAGTAGGAGAAGAGAAATAATTAAAACCAGAGAAGAAATTAACAGGATTGAATCCAAAAAAACACTAAAAAAAATCAGCCAAGCGAGAAGCTGGTTTTTTGAAAAAATAAACAAAATTGACACCCCATTGGCCCAACTAACTAAAAAAAGAAAAGACCCAAATCAATAAAATCAGAGATGAAAAAGGAAACGTAACAACAGACACGACAGAAATAAAAAGAATCATCAGAAATTACTACAAGGACTTGTATGCCAGCAAACAGGGAAACCTATCAGAAATGGATAGATTCCTGGACACATGCAACCTACCTAAATTGAACCAGGAAGACATCGAAAACCTAAACAGACCCATAACTGAGACAGAAATTGAAACAGTAATAAAGGCCCTCCCAACAAAGAAAATCCCAGGACCAGATGGATTCGCTGCTGAATTCTACCAGACATTTAAAGAAGAACTAACTCCAATTCTTCTCAAACTATTCAGAACAATCGAAGAAGAGGGAATCCTCCCAAATTCTTTCTATGAAGCTAGCATCACCTTAATTCCTAAGCCGGAAAAAGATGCAGCACTGAAAGAGAATTACAGACCAATATCCCTGATGAACATAGATTGAAAAATCCTCAATAAAATTCTGGCCAATAGAATGCAACAACACATCAGAAAGATCATCCACCCAGACCAAGTGGGATTTATCCCTGGTATGCAGGGATGGTTTAATGTGCGCAAGACAATCAATGTGATTCACCACATTAACAGACTGCAGAAGAAAAACCATATGATTATCTCAATAGATGCTGAGAAAGCATTTGATAAAATACAACACCCGTTCATGATGAAAACTCTAAGCAAACTGGGTTTGCAAGGAACATTCCTCAATACAATCAAAGCAATCTATGAAAAACCCACAGCCAACATCCTATTGAATGGGGAAAAGTTGGAAGCATTTCCACTGAGATCTGGTACCAGACAGGGATGTCCACTCTCACCACTGCTATTCAATATAGTTCTGGAGGTTCTAGCCAGAGCTATTAGGCAAGAAAAAGAAATTAAAGGATACAAATTGGGAAGGAAGAACTCAAACTATCCCTCTTTGCAGATGACATGATTCTTTATTTAGGGGACCCAAAGAACTCTACTAAGAGACTATTGGAACTCATAGAAGAGTTTGGCAAAGTAGCAGGGTATAAAATCAATGCACAAAAATCAACAGCCTTTGTATACACAAGCAATGCCATGGCTGAGGAAGAACTTCTAAGATCAATCCCATTCACAATAGCTACAAAAACAATCAAATACCTTGGAATAAACTTAACCAAGGACGTTAAAGATCTCTACGATGAAAATTACAAAACCTTAAAGAAAGAAATAGAAAAGGATACCAAGAAATGGAAAAATCTTCCATGCTCATGGATTGGAAGAATCAACATCATCAAAATGTCCATTCTCCCAAAAGCAATTTATAGATTCAATGCAATCCCAATCAAGATACCAAAGACATTCTTCTCAGATCTAGAAAAAATGATGCTGAAATTCATATGGAGGCACAAGAGACCTCGAATAGCTAAAGCAATCTTGTACAACAAAAACAAAGCCGGAGGCATCACAATACCAGATTTCAGGACATACTACAGGGCAGTTGTAATCAAAACAGCATGGTACTGGTACAGAAACAGATGGATAGACCAATGGAACAGAATTGAAACACCAGAAATCAACCCAAACATCTACAGCCAACTTATATTTGATCAAGGATCTAAAACCAATTCCTGGAGCAAGGACAGTCTATTCAATAAATGGTGCTGGGAAAACTGGATTTCCACGTGCAGAATCATGAAGCAAGACCCCTACCTTACACCTTACACAAAAATCCACTCAACGTGGATTAAAGACCTAAATCTACGACCTGACACCATCAAGTTACTAGAGAACATTGGAGAAACCCTTCAAGATATTGGCACAGGCAAAGAGTTTCTGGAAAAGACCCGGGAGGCACAGGCAGTCAAAGCCAAAATCAACTATTGGGATTGCATCAAATTGAGAAGTTTCTGTACTGCAAAAGAAACAGTCAGGAGAGTGAAGAGACAACCGACAGAATGGGAAAAAATATTTGCAAACTATGCAACAGATAAAGGGTTAATAACCAGAATCTACAAAGAGATCAAGAAACTCCACAAAAACAAAACCAACAACCCACTTAAGAGATGGGCCAAGGACCTCAATAGACATTTTTCCAAAGAGGAAATCCAAATGGCCAACAGGCACATGAAAAAATGTTCAAGGTCATTAGCAATCAGGGAAATGCAAATCAAAACCACAATGAGGTTCCACCTCACCCCGGTTAGAATGGCTCACATACAGAAATCTACCAACAACAGATGCTGGCGAGGATGTGGGGGAAAAGGGACACTAACCCACTGTTGGTGGGAATGCAAACTGGTCAAGCCACTATGGAAGTCAGTCTGGAGATCCCTCAGATACCTGAAGATAACCCTACCATTCGACCCAGCCATCCCACTCCTTGGAATTTACCCAAAGGAATTTAAATTGGCAAACAAAAAAGCGTTCTGCAGCCTAATGTTTATTGCAGCACAATTCACAATAGCTAAGACCTGGAACCAACCTAAATGCCCATCAACGGTAGACTGGATAAAGAAATAATGGGATATGTACTCTTTAGAATACTATACCGCAGTAAGAAACAACGAAATCCAGTCATTTGCAACAAAATGGAGGAATCTGGAACACATCATTCTGAGTGAAGTAAGCCAGTCCCAAAGGGACAAATACCATATGTTCTCCCTGATCGGTGACAACTGACTCAACACCAAAAAGGAAACCTGTTGAAGTGGAATGGACACTATGGGAAACGGTGACTTGATCAGCATAGCCCTGACTGTTAATGAACAACTTAATACATTATCCCTCTTAGTATTTTTTTTGTCTGTTCTACTTAATATGACTGGTTTAATTCTGTAATTAATACACAGTTATTCTTAAGTGTTGAAATTTAACTGAAATGTGATCCCTGTTAAACATAAGAGTGGGAATAAGAGAGGGAAGAGATATATAATTTGGGACATGCTCAAGCTGACTTGCCCCAAATGGTAGAGTTAGAAACATACCAGGGGACTCCAATTTAATCCCATCAAGGTGGCATGTACCAATGCCATCTCACTATTCCAAGTGATCAATTTCAGTTCACAATTGATCATAATGAAAGGACTAAGAGTCAAAGGGAGCACATAAACAAGTCTAGTACCTGCTAACACTAACCGATGGAATAAATAAAGGGGAGAGTGATCCAACATGGGAAGTGAGATACTCAGCAGACTCATAGAATGGCAGATGTCCTAAATAGCACTCTGGCCTCAGAATCAGCCCTAAAGGCATTCGGATCTGGCTGAAAAGCCCATGTGAGTATTTCAGGCATGGAAAGCCAAGACACTCTGGCAAAAGATCTCTGTGAGTGAGATCCCAGTGGAAAGAACAGGTCTTCAAAGAAGGAGGTACCTTTCTCTGAAGGGAGGAGAGAACCTCCACTTTGACTATGACCTTGTCTAAACAAGATAAGAATCAGAGAACTCAGAGGGCTTCCATAGCCTTGGAAACTCATGACTGGAGCAAAGGGAGACTACTGATGCCATAGACAGGAGTGTCAATTGGTAAAGTCAACAACAGGAGTCACTGTGCACTTACTTCTCATGTAGGATCTCTGTCCTTAATGTGCTGTGCATTGAGATTTAATGCTATAACGAGTACTCAAACAATATATTTCACTTTGTGTTTTCATGGGGGTGCAAACTGTTGAAATCTTTACTTAATGCTTACTAAACTGATCCTCTGTAAAAAAAAAAATTATCAACTCCCAACTTGACTCTCACTGGGATTAAACATGACAATAGGTCTGATCTGATTTCATCATCATTTTTAAAAAATCATCTATTATTTTTCACTTTATGTTTCTGTGTGGGAGCAAACTGTTGAAATCCTTACTTAATGTATACTAAGCTGATCTTCTCTATATTAAGATAATCGAAAATGAATATTCATGTGAATGGAAGGGGAGAGGGAGTGGGAAAGGGGAGGGTTGTGGGTGGGAGGGACGGTATGGGGGGGAAGCCATTGTAATCCATAAGCTGTACTTTGGAAATTTATATTCATTAAATAAAAGTTAAAAAAAATAAAAACATTAATTTATATATTGAAAAAAAATATATGCCCAATATCTTGAAGAACAATGGAAATGACTAGTTTGGATGAGGGAACCAGACTTCATTACAGTTCATTGTTTTCAGCAATGATGCTCAGTCTGGTAGTTGAGTAGATAGTTGTAGAAATTACATCAGTCATTAAGAGGGGCAAACTATCAAAGGAAAGCCACTTTAGAAATTTCATACAAGTACAGAACAAATATCCTGTACACTCAACCTCTTCCATGATATCCTTTGTCTCCTCTGAATTCCTACCAGATCTGCTGCTCCAACCACTTGCTTGGGGATTTAATTATGCCTGGACCTATGTTGTAGTCAATATTTTTATGTGTTTTAAAAACCAGTTCATATGATAAGTGCTGTAGTTCATATTTTTGCCAATTTTGTGATGCAGGTAACACAGTGTTCAGTTACACAACCCTTCTAGTAGCAGGGGCAGTGTAGTATGGTAGTTACGAGTGTGGATTTATATCCCATCTCACTTTAGACTTATGTAAGTTATTTTACCTCTCTGAGCCTTAATTTTGTCAAATGGTTAATAGTTAATATGAGTTAGATATTTAAAAAGGTACCTGGTGCCTTATTAGTCTTTGCTATCAGTGATTCATGTGTTGAAGGTTCCCTAACATGAGGGGTCTAGGTTACCTCCTAGGCTGCCTTCTGGTAGAGTGAGTTACCTTGGTACTGGGAACCCAAGGGTTCTCTACTGTTAAGTCCTCTGGCCACAATTTTTCTGAGTGATATTTCCTTAAGAATAGTTTCACCATATGTGAAACACAGCCTGTTTTATAAGCAGCTATTTCTCATCTTACTTCCTGGAGTGAAGTTTTTCCATACTAAGATTCATAAAATTGGTGCACTACTGTCTGTTGTGTGGAGAGCCTTTCTCTCCAAGGGTGAGGTCTGTTTTCTTGTGATATGATCAGTTCTACTGAAATGGTGATTGAGTATTGTTTCTTGGACAGTGTTTTGCCCCAGCCACGATGTATTGTGGTGGAGGGTGGAGAGAGAGTAGTGTAATGGAAGATGATTACTATTCATTGAAATTTGTTTTATGTTAATCCTTGGGTTACATGTTGCATGTGAGGATCCTTCAAAATGTATATAGAAAATGTGTGTGTTTTTTAAATCCATGGGTTTCAATTATTTTTACATTAAATTGATATTTTAATTTCATTTTTATAAAATTTTGAGTTATTGTTGTATGATATCACATGAAATTGTCACAATTACTACTCAAATTTTATAGCTATGGAATCAGAGACTCAAATGGTGTATTAACTTTGTCAAGATCATATAACTATTGTTAAATAATCTTGGATATTGTATGATGGTGGAACCAAGAGTTTATATATATATATATATATAAACTTTTATTTAATAAATATAAATTTCAAAAGTACAACTTTTGGATTATAGCGGCTTTTCCCCCCATAACCTCCCTCCCACCCACAACCATCCCATCTCCAGTGCTTTCCCGCATCCCGTTCTTCATCAAGATTCATTTTTGATTATCTTTATATACAGAAGATTATATTTTAAATGTTTATTTTAACTTACTTGAATGGGAGAGTGATTGGGGGTGAGGGGAGAGAGAGTTAGAGATACAGAAATCTCCCATCTGATGCTTCATTCCCCAACTGCCTACAACAGTCTGGACCTGGCCAGACCAGTCAGGAGCCACGAACTCCACACAGATCTCCCATGTGGGTGGCAGGGACCTAAGCACTTGAGCTATCATCTGCTATTTTCCAGGATACATTAGCAGGAAGCTAGTTCAGTAGATGAGTAGCCAGGACTAGAACTGGCACTCTGATATGGGATGAGGTTGTCCCAAGTGGCAGCTTAATCTTCTGAGCCACAATGCCTTACCAGGATTTTCATCCAGATCTTTAGCTAGGGCACATACAATTCTTAAATCCCTTATTTATCGGCATAGAAAAGACCAGGGCTTCCTTCTTTTTCTAGTCCATGATCCCAGCAATGTACCAGTTAAGGAATTGCCTCTGATAATACTTACTCAATGTTTCCAGTTCAGCCAATGCCTCTTTTAGTCCAATATTATCAGTTTGCTCTGTAATGAATACCCCAACTCTCACTACTACAAATGTATATACGAGACAGATATTTTTATCTGTTCTTATGTATCCTCTTTTTTTTTTAAAAGATTTGTTTATTTATTTGAAAGTCAGAGTTACATAGAGAGAGAAGGAGAGGCAGAGAGAGAGAGAGAGAGAGAGAGAGAGAGAGAGATATCTTTTATCCATTGGTTCACTCCCCAATTGGCCGCAACGGTCAGAGCTGTGCCAATCCGAAGCCAGGAGCCAGGAGCTTCCACCAGGTCTCCCACGTGGGTGCAGATGGCCAAGGACTTGGGCCATCTTCTACTGCTTTCCCACGCCATAGCAGAGAGCTGAATTGGAAATGGAGCAGTCGGGACTCCAACTGGTGCCCTTATTGGATGCTGTCATTGCAGGCAGTGGCTTTACTCACTATGCAAAAGCGCTGGCCCCTATGTATCCTCTCTTCTTGATCTCTCACTTTTAGAGGTAGTTTTCTGGTCTCTCCTCCCACAAGAATAGTATTCTCTCTGGAGCTCTTGCTTAGCTCGCTGTAGGCTAGTGGCTGTTTTTATATATGGGCTAACCTTTAAAACACTCAGTGCCTTTCATCCATCTTTGTAGTCCTTCTACTTGTTAGAAAACAGATACATCTTTTCTAATGGACAACACATTTGTCCACCCATTGAGATTTTGATGCTTGCTTTTCAGTGTTTGCACTGCATTTTTCATGCTGCTCTTTACATATGTTGATATATAAATTTTAGGATCAGCAAACAAAAATATGTAAGTCCCAAATGTCGAATGAGCACACTAAAACCATAATATTATTCATTGTTGATCTGAAATTCAAATTTAAATCAGTACCCTGATTTTTTTTCTGGCAAGCCTAACGTTTAGAATTCACTGTAATATGTTCCTCCCTCTCTTCCTTTTGTCATTTCTTCCTCATATAATATCACTCTCCTTAATACATGCTATCTCCTTGGTACTTAACACAGTGCCTCCCTACTATATGTGCTCAACTGTTGAAAGGAAGCAAATAGTGTCTGGGGAATAAGTTAATTCAACTAACTACATGTTATGTGGTATTGGTGTCCATTATCTAAAGAATTTTTGGAGAAGAGATAGATCATCTCTGCAAATTGCTATGAGTTACCCTAGAAAGAATGAAACAGTTGTTATCCAGAAAATTTATTTGGTCAATATCAGATAAATTGCTCTACCACTGTGGATTTGAGGAACATTAATCAAATTGAGTGCATTAATTTTTGTTTTCACTTCTGGAGAGTCTGGTCTCATAGAAATGGGTTTATATGCAACAGTAATCCATATGCAAACTGTTTTGATTAGAATTCTCCTGTGGATGTTTCAAATCTACATTCTTTCACCATCTTCTACTCGTATTGTCTCAAAAAGAATGTGAAATGTGAAGGAAAATTTTGAAGAGAGTCTTCATGTGTTTTTGCCCATTAATCTGCTATGGTAGACAATTTGTATTCAATTAATGAAAAAGTTTACATCTTTAAATCTATCTGAATGCTTCTAAAATATCCTCTGATCTGAAACATGAAGTCTACTGTTAGAAAATCATTTCAAAAATGGAAAAGAAAAGCATTTTTAGAAATACAGGTTTTTTTTTTTAACTTCCAGAGTTATATCTGCCCCAGGGAGGACCTTAAACCTGTAATTATGGAATGAATTTATACTTTCCTTGATAGAAAATATCTTCAATAGACCTTATCTTCAGTAGACATCCTGCTGAGGATGTAGAGAAAAGCTCATCTGGGGAGCTGTGCTAAATTTTGCTAAAAACAAAATTAGCTAAATTTGTACAGCATTTACAGTCATATTACTTTTAACAAAACTCAAAACTGTATTTTAAACCTGTTAACATAATAGCTGCTCTTCAGGGTAGAATAATAAAAGCCACCCACACAACTTGGAAGCAACGTTTATAATGTTCTGTAGCCCTGATTTCTACAGAGATATGTGCCCCATACTTACCAAATGGAGAAAACTTAACAGAAAAAGTATTTATTTCAAAGAAAATTATTTTATTTTTAAAACTTTCACCATTATTTTCCAGTTGTGAATATTCTTATTATGCCCCCAGAGATTGGTAAGCAGAATAAAAACAAGCAAACTCTCACAAGACAAAGTCTTCAGACACAGATTCCATTGCTCAACCCACTCACCTATGGAAGTGGGAGGAAATAAACAAGAATGGCTCTCCTACTTTGCATACAACACCATTTTGGGCACTGATGAAAACAAAGATGGATGATGCATTGACCTCAAGCACTTCACATTCTTATTAGAGACATGTAGCCTATGTTACCATGTTAATATGTGTAGTATAGACAGAATGCTCACAGGCTGATCCCAGTTTTCAGTAATTATATCCTAACACACTGCCTTTATGACATGCATTACAAATTCGTACTAATAATTTTTATATTTCTGAAAGTGTAAGTAATTCATTTAAAACATAATTCTGTTTATGCTACTACCTCTGTTACTTTGACAATCCTTTAATTTTTGAGAGAGGATAAAGCAAATGTGTCAGTCATATGAAAGTGCATTCATTGCCTCCTTATACAGCAAGCAGTTTGCCTTTCTAGACCCTTTTCCAAGTCCTATGTAGATGTCAAGCATGTGTAAGGCATTCAGATGGGAGAAATGGAGTATTGGGGCAAAAGGAGGGTTTTAGATGGAATCTTGACTCTATCATTGTGAAAATATTCTTCGTTGAGGGTTTATATGTCCTCATTCTCATTATTTTCTTTCTTGGGCCTCTCTTAGAACTACACTTTCCAGCTAATTGGGCCCCAAACCTCCAATTGCTTCCCAGTTACCTTTAGACTCCACTCAGTCATGGTATGAACACAGCATGAGTTAAAGTAAAAGATAGCAAGTGAGCAGAATGTGCCAGAACCAAGCCTGGACATGTTATTTCTCCGCAGAGCTTGTGGTTTGTATATATAATAGCTACTTCCACCCTAGGCATGATCCTGTATGTATGTGGTGGGGGGAATGCAGGAAGGGAGAGATGACCTGTATCAATTTAGCTGCTCCCTTCTTTTGCAGTTACGGAAATAGTTGGCTATAGAACTTCATGGATTCCAGAAGGAACAAAGGTATCTTATGTTTGCAGAGGTTGTGTTTTTTACAGAGAACCATAAATAACCAGTATTATCTGAATAGGAAAGGTGGATCTCTTCCTTTTGTTTATAATAAATGAAGGCTCAGAAGACTCAAAACACTGAACAAAGCCGCACATCTAATAGAACATGGCTGCTCAGTATCTGCATCCAAATCTGTAATGGAACAAATGGTCATTCTTCTGCCACTACTGCTTTCCTCCTCCTCCTCCTAGCTCTGTCTGTCTTTTCCTGACTTTACCAACCACACCTATAATTCACTTTGCTGAGACTGGCAGACAGCCAGGCCTGGGGTAATGGCTAATAATGAAGTCCCTTTGTACTCACAGTCCTTTTTGCTTATGGTATTAGTGAGACATCTTCCTAGACTTGTCCTTGATGTAGATAGTTTTTTTCTGAAACAAGAGATTTGTCTTCCTTTCTCCTTCTCTATCTGATTGTGCAAGGAATAGCAGTACACAGAGTTCACCCATCTCAAGGTCACCATGCATTGTTAACTTCCTGATGACTGACACTGGGACTTTCATCACATCAGTCTGATCTGGCAATGTGGGTCCTATAAAAGCAGAAGTTGTAGCAAGTGCTCACACGTGAGCCAGAACTTGAATCTAGATGGCATCTTTCTCTAAACCTTAGTGGCAGGTTGCCTGGGACTTCTTGGCTCGTGCTCTATTAACCTTCATTGCTTCAACTTGCACAAAAGTGGTTAGGAAAGCCTTGTTTTGGTTTGATGTTTTTCTTCTTATGTTTTTATTTTTTTTTTATTTTTGACAGGCAGAGTGGACAGTGAGAGAGAGAGGCAGAGAGAAAGGTCCTCCTTTTGCCGTTGGTTCACCCTCCAATGGCTGCCGTGGCCCGCACGCTGCGGCCAGCGCACCGCGCTGATCCGATGGCAGGAGCCAGGTGCTTCTCCTGGTCTCCCATGGGGTGCAGGGCCCAAGGACTTGGGCCATCCTCCACTGCACTTCCCTGGCCACAGCAGAGAGCTGGCCTGGAAGAGGGGCAACCGGGACAGAATCCGGCACCCCGACCGGGACTAGAACCTGGTGTGCCGGCGCCGCAAGGTGGAGGATTAGCCTAGTGAGCTGTGGCGCCGGACACTTCTTATGTTTTGAGAACCTGTATCCATCCATGTGAAATGTCTTCAGTTTTACCTTGTAGAAATATGAATATTTTACAGATGCAAAGCTTCTATTCACATACCTCTGTCTTCTATTTTATTTCATCTAATCAGTGCATTGCTGCACATTACATATGTAGACTTAGTTTAATTTCAGTTGCTATTTAGATAGAGTTCCCTCCGTATTGATATAGCAATTTTTCAGTGTACACGGAAGAGTGTCTCTCACAGAGAGGGGTGGGGGGGTGTGGGGAGAAACTAAAGAGATGATGCGTCAGTAGAAAGCATCATGGATTATGTGTCTCTGTCAGATTTCCATCTATACACTGAGAGTCCAAAAAATTCTGTCCTTCTTAGGAGATTGCTTTATATTCCTTTGTGCATAATTCTTAATAGGCTACATAGAAAGCATTATATACATACATCCCTTTTTCTGTTTTTACTAAGAAGTCCATTCTTTTTTAAGTACCTGTAAAACTCTTTGTAAGAAAGTGCTGTTTTCAGTTCCCATACTAATTCCCGGGCTGGTAGGTTTTTAACCTAGGATTCTGGGACTGCATCTGTTCACCTTAAGATAGGAGCAGTCTTGAAGCAGCTATAACAAGTGGCACAAACAGGTGAATATTTGCTCAGGAGATCCTTAGCCAGAATATCAGTTCCCTTGGGAGTTAGCGCCCTATTGCCTTTGTACAAAGAAGGATCAAACTGGGATCACGCAGAAGTTCTGAATAGCATAGCAACAAAATGACTCACTGAGGGCATTTTGGGTTTTGGAGCCAACTTTTGGGGAGCTGGGCACTACAGCTGAGTGGAAAGAGCAAAGGATCCATTCTGAACATCTTTTTTTTTTTTTTTTGGTATCCATCCTATAAAACAATCCTGACTTCGAACCCCTAGCAGTGCCTGTTTGTTTTGTTTTGTTTTGTTTGCCAGGCAGAGTTAGTGTGAGAGAGAGACAGAGAGAAAGGTCTTCTGTTGGTTCACTCCCCTAATGGCCACTACTGCCGGCACTGTGCCGATCCGAAGCCAGGAGCCAGGTGCTTCCTCCTGGTCTCCCATGCGGGTATCTTTGAACCAAGACAAGCATGTACTGCAGTGCCCTTTGTTGGCTGCAGTAAAATGTTGATGGAGGCAGCAAGCTACCTTTCTCATCTAGTTGGCAGAGAAAAGCATCAAAGAACAATTAAATATCACTGAACCAGTTTGGAACTTGTTGAGCAAGAATTGCCCACAAGAGTGGAAAAGATAGAAGACAGTGTTTCACACAATTAATTCTCTGCTGTGTTCCTGTAGTCTTAGTGTGCTATATCAGCATACTGGTATAGAAATAAATTGACATATCGTACTTGAAGATACAGTGAGACTCCTCTAATTTAGGATTAAGTCAGAGTTCATTGAAAATAAATGTAGAACCAAACTGTCTTTTTTCAGCAGGTTAAAAAAAAATCCGTGCCACTGCTAAAGAGTTGCTAAATAAATACACTTGTCTTGCTGGAGAATGAGGCAAATCTGGATGGATTGCCATGCTTCTGACTAATTTATCACAGCAGAGAGCTGACAGGGGAGGAATCATGGATATATGGGAAGACAGAAGACAGACAGATTGGATTGTGTCTATACCGACAGCCCAACTAACTGAAGCCTTTGTTTTGTAAGTAACAAGTTTAGTTGGTACTATATTAATAGCGCCAATGTTTGCTTTAAGAATAGAACTGCACTTCACTGAATCATGTTAAGAAATGTAATAAGTATTCCATTTGCTGTAATTACAACAGACTTCTTTTTCTATGGGGGCTATTAAAATAGACGTTTTCAAAATAGTTTTGCCTGTCTTTCAGTAGGAAAATACTCTTGTTGAAATGCAGCATTTTGCTCGCTTCAGATATGAAGAAAGGTAGCATTGTGGTTGGTTGATGGTGATGGGAGGTTTCACTCTTAGTTTTAAGTACGTCTTTCATGTTTAAATTTCTAGAATGATAGTGTACTACATTTGAAGTATAAGTCAATACTTGTAGGTATAGATGAGGAGAAAGGACACTGAGTCATTAAGAGTAGTGTTTAGTAGCATGGGACTTGAAATATGACAGATCTTAGTTCACATTTCACCTCTACTGTTATTAATTATATCGCCTTGGGCATGTTGCTTAACCTC
Source organism: Oryctolagus cuniculus (assembly GCF_051225735.1). NCBI lineage: Eukaryota > Metazoa > Chordata > Mammalia > Lagomorpha > Leporidae > Oryctolagus > Oryctolagus cuniculus. Next base: position 76,561,260 of record NC_142888.1, on the reverse strand, counting down.
ATTCATATTCATTATTAGTGAATCTAATACTACCTACCATGAAGAACTGCTGAGAGACTGTGATACTGTTTATAAAAGGTCTAACATTCTCTTTCTCACAGGAAGATATCCAATCAATGTGACCTATTACTTGTATCATTATTACTTGTATAGTACTTTATACTTTCTAAGTTTTTCCAAACCTTATTTTATTCATACATTCCAAGTATCTGGAAAAAAAGCCAAAACTAAAGGGAGAGTTTTCAAGAATGTTGGCCCTTTTTCCTAATGGAATGATTGTTGAGGGAAATACGCACTCCCACTCAGATTCCTATCCTTTCTGTTTCCAATTTTGTCCAGTGAAATCTTGGCCTTTATGCTCAACAGTTATCAGCTTGCAACACACCATTTTGCAAATGGTGACAAGTGAGCTCACTTGTCATTATCCATAATGTAGGGATGAAAGATAAACTATTCTTGAAGTGTTTTAGCATTTCTGAAGAAAGTAAAGTTCAATTAAAATCAAGAAATTTTCAACATCTCTGAAAAGCAAGCTCAAATTCATCCTCACTGATAGATAGAGGCTGATTGTGAGGAAGCAGGTGTAAGGATCATAAAAAATGGTATCCATGCCAAAATATATTGACCCAGATCTAATAAGGCATGCAAAAAAGGATCAGATAACAAACGAAACTCTAGGGAAGGCACTAGCTCCTTTCTGTTCTCGCCTGTTATATACACTTAGATTTTTACACATTTACTCATTTTCACCTTTTGTCTTCAAGATTTTCTTCTAGCATACCTTTCTTAGAGAGTTAACCTTGAGATTTCGATTAGATTGATGTTTTCTAGGCATCACTTGAAGGGCTTATTCAAACACAGCTGGGCCTGAGTCCCCAAATTTCTGACTCCTGAAGGCACTACTAACAAGTTTCCAGGTGATGCTGATGGTGCGAGTTCAGGGAATACATTTGAAGAACCTCTGAATTCAAATAAGGAAGGGCCACAAAGAATTTGTCTTTATAGCTGATAAAGGACAGGATCTTTTTTTATATTCACCCACAGCATGTATGTGTGTGTGTTTGTGTGTGTTTTCTCTCCTTTGCACCAAAATAGTACTTCTGAAAGTATAGAGATAATGATAAACTGAAGTTTTCAGTAAATGTTAAATTATGTTTAACTTTGGAAGACACTGGAAAGATTTAATTACTTTAAAAAATGATGCTTAACAGTAGAAGATGGCCCAAGAGCCCTTGCACCCGCATGAGAGACCCGGAAGAAACTCCTGGCTCCTGGCTTCGGATCAATGCAGCTCAAGCCATTGCAGCCAATTAGGGAGAGAACCAGCGGATGGAAGACCTCTCTCTCTGCCTCTCCTCTCTCTGTGTAACTCTGACTTTATCTTTACTTAATGTATGCTAAACTGATCTTCTGTAGATAAAGAGAAACGAAAATGAATCTTGATGTGAATGGAAGGGGAGAGGGAGAGGGAAAGGGGAGGGTTGCGGGTGGGAGGGACGTTATGGGGGGAAAGCCATTGTAATCCATAAGCTGTACTTTGGAAATTTATATTCATTAAATAAAAGTTTAAAAAAATTATATAAAACAAACAAATAAATAAATCTTTTAAAAATGCTTAATAAGGGATTGCAATGGAACCATACACTTTCTTTTATTTTTTAAAATTTTTATTTATTTATTTGACAGAATTACAGACAGTGATAGAGAGATAGACACACAGGTCTTCCTTCCATTGGTTCACCCCCAAAATGGCCGCCACGGCCAGATCTGTGCTGATCCGAAGCCAGGAGCCAGGTGCCTCCTTCTGGTCTCCCATGCTGGTGTAGGGGCCCAAGCACCTGGGCCATCCTCCACTGCCTTCCTGGGCCACAGCAGAGAGATGGACTGGAAGAGAGGCAGCTGGGACTAGAACCTGGTGCCCATATGGGATGCTGGCACTGCAGGCAGAGGATTAGCCAAATGAGCCATGGCACCAGCCTAGCCATACACATTCATTGAGCATCTACTATGTACCTGATTCTGCTGTGTTCTTTTCATAAATTCTTTTAACTCCTTTTACCTGGGTTTCATTTCTTTCCAGACGGACTCAATAATCCCAAAAAAGGACCTCCAAGATCATCCTGTCATTCTTTTATACTTAAGGTGATTTTCTTTTTTTTTCCCAGTCTGTATCTTTATTCATTTATTTTTTAACTTTTATTAGTAAATATAAATTTCCAAAGTACAGTTTAAGGATTACAATGGCTTCCCCCCCAATAGCTTCCCTCCCACTAGCACCCCTCCCATCTCCCACTCCCTCTCCCATTCCATTCACATCAAGATTCACTTTCAATCATCTTTATATATAGAAGATCAATCTAGTATATATTAAGTAAAGATTTCAACAGTTTGCACCCACACAGAAACACAAAGTGTAAAATACTGTTTCAGTACTAGTTATAGCATTAATTCACATTGAACTACACATTAAGGACAGAGATCCCACATAAGGAGTAAGTACACAGTGACTCCTGTTGTTGATTTAACAATTTGACACTCTGGTTTATGGGTCAGTAATCACCCTAGGCTCAAGTCATGAGTTTCCAAGGCTACGGAAGCCTTTTAAGTTGGCCGATTTTGATCTTATTTAGAAAAGGTCATAGTCAAAGTGGAAGTTCTCTCCTCCCTTCAGAGAAAGGTACCTGCTTCTTTGATGGACTGTTCTTTCTATTGGGATCTCACTTGCAGAGATCTTTCATTTAGGTCTTCCTTTTTTCTTTTTCTTTTTTTTTTTTTTTCAGAGTGTCTTGGCTTTCCATGCCTAAAATACTCTCATGGGCTCTTCAGCCATATCCGAATGCCTTAAGGGCTGATTCTGAGGCCAGAGTGCTATTTAGGACATGTGCCATTCTATGAGTCTGCTGTGTATCCCACTTCCCATGTTGGATCATTCTCTCCCTTTTTGATTCTATCAGTTAGTATTCACAGACACTAGTCTTGTTTGTGTGATCCCTTTGACTCTTAGACCTATCAGTGTGATCAATTGTGAACTGAAATTGATCACATGGACTAGAGAGATGGCATTGGTACATGCAATCTTGATGGGATTGTATTGGAATCCCCTGGCACATTTCTAACTCCACTATTTGGGGCAAGTCCGATTGAGCATGTCCCAAGTTGTACATCTCCCTCTCTTATTCCCACTCTTATATTTAACAGGGATCACTTTTCAGTTAAATTTCAACACCTAAGAATAATTGTGTGTTAATTACAGAGTTCAACCAATAGTATTAACTAGAACAAAAAAATGCTAAAAGGGATAAAGTATTAAATTGCACATCAACAGTCAGGACAAGAGCTGATCAAGTCACTGTTTCTCATAGTGTCCATTTCACTTCAACAGGTTTCCCCTTTGGTGCTCAGTTAGTTGTCGCCGACCAGGGAGAACATATGATATTTGTCCCTTTGGGACTGGCTTAATTCACTCAGCATGCTGTTTTCCAGATTCCTCCATCTTCTTGCAAATGACCGGATTTCATTTTTTTGACTGCTGTATAGTATTCTATAGAGTACATGTCCCATAATTTCTTTATCCAGTCTACTGTTGATGGGCATTTGGGTTGGTTCCAGGTCTTAGCTATTGTGAATTGAGCTGCAATAAACATTAAGTTGCATAGAGCTTTTTTGTTTGCCAATTTAATTTCCTTTGAGTAAATTCAAAGGAGTGGGATGGCCAGGTTGTATGGTAGGGTTATATTCTGGTTTCTGAGGAATCTCCAGACTGACTTCCATAGTGGCTTTACCAGTTTGCATTCCCACCAACAGTGGGTTAGTGTCCCTTTTTCCCTACATCCTCTCCAGCATCTGTTGTTGGTAGATTTCTGAATGTGAGCCATTCTAACCGGGGTGAGGTGAAACCTCATTGTGGTTTTGATTTGCATTTCCCTGATTGCTAGTGATCTTGAACATTTTTTCATGTGTCTGTTGGCCATTTGGATTTCCTCTTTTGAAAAATGTCTATTGAGGGCCTTGGCCCATGTCTTAAGTGAGTTGTTTGTTTTGTTTTTGTGGAGTTTCTTGATCTCTTTGTAGATTCTGGTTATTAACCCTTTATCTGTTGCATAGGTTGCAAATATTTTTTCCCATTCTGTCGGTTGTCTCTTCACTTTCCTGACTGTTTGTTTTGCAGTACAGAAACTTCTCAATTTGATGCAATCCCAAATGTTAATTTTGACTTTGACTGCCTGTGCTTCCAGGGGTTTTAAGTGTTTGAGAAACAACTTTAAGATTGCTGTGCCTGGCAAAGTTTGAACAGTGAATGAAGAAGTGAATGACAGGAAATAAAGTCAGCTGGTTCATAGAGGTCAGGTGATAAAGTCTTAGATTCCATCAGGAGGACTTTGGATTTTATTGTTAGCAAGAAGAAACTTCAACAATATCAAAAACAGTCAACATTTTGATGATGGTGTCAAGTTATCTTAATATGCTATTTTGATATTGTGTTTAGATACTTATGGTACTAGGTCCTGAGAATTTCAACATCAATAATGCTTTTTATTCTTTTCTCTCCAAGGAAAACTCTATATAAACTGTAAGTTTAACTTTTTAGTCAAATCATTTGCTGAGAGTGAATGAAGCAGATACCATTTTTTCCTTGAGTGACTACAATCCTCTTTCTGGTTATTTCTTTAATTTGCTTACTGTCTTTTCTGATACTTGTTTGTTTTTTTCTCACAGTATCGCACAAACTGAAGAGCTTACAGATCTTATCTGGAATTTTTTCTGTTAGGCAATGCCAACTGTTATGTTGTCTTTTCTCTGGGAATCTGGAAAATTGTAGAGTAAGAAAATGCATATTAGTTCCTCAGTTCCAGAAAGTGGAGAGTTTATTCGAGGGAGAGAATCCTGATAAACTTGTAGATTTCTTGATATGACAAACCCCTCTGTGAATGAAGAAATAGTTATAATATGAATATGAATACTGTCACTATTCTGATATTCATTTGTAGTGTAGCATTTTTGCAGTTAAAAAAGAAACTTATAGGGTCACAAAGAAGTCCTGTGTGATTCTACTATATGAGGTACCTAGAGTAGTCAAATTCATCGATAGAAAATAGAATGGGGTTTTCCAGGAGTTAGGGAAAGGAAATGATGGGAATTGTTGTTTAATGGTTATAGTTTCAGTTTTGCAAGTTGGAAAGTTCTGGTGACAATGGTGTTGATGTTTGCATGACAATGTGAATGTATTAGCATTATTGAACTATGCATTTAAAGTGGCTATGATGAGAAACACGAGTGAAATTTAAAAATAAGTTGGAATATGACAATAATAGTAATGACAATGAAGGAATAATACTTACAAAAACTTGTTTCAGAATGACCAATCAAAATTGGAGTATGGATAAGTCATACCCCTATTTGGAATTCCACTTAGATCTATTCAGTGGACATTTTAGGGTTGGGTGCCATGGATATGGACAGAAATAATATGATGACTTTTGCTAAGAACATGGAACCTAGTGGGGAAAGACAGACTCATGAATAATAACAACAAATTAGAGTGATATTAAAGTTATTCTAGAAGTGTACTTAGAGAACTTTGGAACCTTAGTAAGGAAGGTGACTCCTACACTGGAGTTTGAAGGGTGAATTTTCATGTTGGACTGGGGAATTAACAGTATTCCAGCCACAGAGAAAGACTGTGGTCGACGAGATTGTGTAAATTATGCATGTGTGATTATGTAATTTTTAAGGGGACTCCAATGCAGAAGTAGTAATTATGAACAATAGTTTTCAGAAAGATTTCAGAGGTAGGAATCACAGGTCTTGATACTCAAGTTAAAGGGAAGAGGAACAATAAATCAAGGATGGCTTCCAAGTTTGCTTCGATGGCTCATACTAAATATTCAATATTTAGTCAGTCTAGGTACTTTTCTACATGGGCTATTTTGATGGAAGTCATATTTTCTCTTTAAAATTGTTATTCAATCTTCCTAATTTTTTTTCCATCTGCTGACTTACTTTCTTTTTTATTTTTAACTTTTATTTAGTAAATATAAATTTTCAAAGTACAGCTTATGGATTACAATGGCTTTCTCCCCCTCATAACTTCCCTCCCACCCACAACCCTCGCATCTCCCGCTCCCTGTCCCCTTCCATTCACATCAAGATTCATTTTCAATTTCTTTATATACAGAAGATCAATTTAATATATATGAAGTAAAGATTTTAACAGTGTGCACACACACAGAATCACAAAGTATAAAGTACTGTTTGAGTACTAGTTATAGCATTAATTCACATAGTACAACACATTAAGGACAGAGATCCTACATGAGGAGTAAGTGCACAGTGACTCCTGTTGTTGACTTAATAAATTGACACTCTTGTTTATGGCATCAGTAATCACTCTAGGCTCTTGTCATGAGTTGCCAAGGCTATGGAAGCCTTTTGAGTTTGCCAACTCCGATCTATTTTAGACAAAAACCTCCCTAATTTGAAATACCCAGTATACTCACTGTTTGCTAGAAGAATGCCAAAGTGAAATCTCTGTCACATAGTATCAATGATACCCTAGCTTAGGTAATTCAACATCTATGTTATCTCCGTGCCAGCTTTCCTTTCTGTATTTTGAGGCTAAAAAGCTAAAATTTCTTTTTTTTAGTGTCCCCTGCCAGGTACAGGCCATGCATGAGACAGGGAAGCATAAGTGAGAAGTATAGGGCAGAAACTGCATTTATGGAAATGAATGTCCTGTCAGAGTAGCAGAGGCATCTGGTCCTCCTGGAACAACAATGGCAGAACTTATGGTTCCAGGTTCAAATTAAAGGTATGAAGCAGGAGACAACATCTGGAGTCTTTCTACCTAGCTGTCCTGAGTTACAGCTGGACATTTCTTTTTGCTGCATCATTGCTCTTGGCTAGTTGGAATCCAGGTGTTGTTCCTGGCACTCCTACAAATCCTGTGAAGTAACTGAACTATTTCACCAAATCTCTCTGTAAACTTGCCAGAGTAGATTTGGTTATCTATACCTAAGAACTCTGATCAATATACATGGAACCCGCCTTCTCTCACTAGCACATTTATCCAGAGTAACACCTAGTTGACATTTAAACCTTATCAAGTACTTGGGTCAGGTAGGTTTCAGTGGGAGGGGCAGTGGAGCACAAAAGCTCTGAGGTCAGACAAATCATGTTAGTTCTGGTTTTACCATGTGTTACTTATCCAGGTAAGTTATCCGTGTTACTTATCCAGGTAAGTTACTTAACTACCATATATTTCAGTTCTTTCAACTGTAGGTTGCAGATGATAATTGTCTTAGTCTTTCTGTTGCTGTATAACAGGATACCCGAGGCTGGGTAATTTATAAAGGAAAGAAGTTTATTTACATTATAGTTCTAGGGACTGGAAATACAAAATTGGAGAGTCTCATCTGGTGAGAGTCTCATGCAGTAGCATAATAGGACAGAAAAATGGAGAGACATGAATGCATGTGAAAGTATGAGGAGCTGACTTGTTTTGTATAAACATCTCCTGGTGATAGCTAACCCACTTACTCATCCTGATCATCTAAAGTTCTATGGCACAGTAAGGTGACTATAGATAATGTTAATATACTATGTATTTATCTATAAAATACCTAGAAGATAGGATTTTCAGTGTTTTCACTATAAAGAAATGTTAAATGTTTGAAGAGGTAAACATATTTGCTCTTATTGGAGAATACACAATGTATATGTGTACTGAAACATCATATAGTTCTCCACAAGTAGGTACAATTTTTATCTATCAACTTTTTAATTAAAAAAATTCAACATGAGTTTGGGAGGGTAAAAACCACGTTCAAACCATAACAATCATTGTGTCCAACTCATGTTGTAATGAGAATGGCATGAGATAATTCACATAAATAATTCACCCCAGTGCTTGGAAACAGTAAGTTTTCAAAGTGATGCTTTGTTTCCTCATATTCACAATGCATAGTAGGCTTGCGCTTTCTCACTAGGATTCCTTGGTTTTTCATTAGGGCTCATTCTTGTGTTTGGTTTAAACAGGTCCATTTCCCTATACAAAAAATAGCGTTAGAATATGTTTTATTCCTTTTTTATGAATTCCATTAAATGAATAAAAGAAAAAAGGAATACAGTTCTTCTCATTAGTTTAAGTCTGAACTTGAATCAACCTACAAGTTTATAGTATGTTCACTCTTTAGAATTTTTAACAATAACTGTGGCATTTCAGTTAAAACTTTGCTTACGCTCCTTTTTTATGATCAGGAAGCTCTTTCACTTAGTTTATGGTTTGAAGCTTGGAATGCCATATCAGTGGTTGAGATGGATAAGAGGTAATGTACTGGGGCTGGCGCCATGGCGCAGTAGGTTAATCCTCCACCTGTGGCGCCGGCATCCCATATGGGTGCCGGTATCCCATATGGGCACTGGTTCTAGTCTCACCCTCTTCCAATCCAGCTCCTCTTCCAATCCAGCTCTCTGCAATGGCATGGGAAAGCAGTAGAAGATGGCCCAAGTCCTTGGCCATCTGCACCCACGTGGGAGACCTGGAAGAAGCTCCTGGCTCCTGGCTTCGGATGCGCACAGCTCTGGCTGTTGCGGCCATTTGGGGAGTGAACTAATGGAAGGAAGACCTCGCTCTTCTCTCTCTCTCTCTGTAACTCTACCTCTCAAATAAATAAATTTTTTTTTTTAAAAAAGGTAATGTACTATTGTCATGTGGCCATACTCGTCCATTCATCCGTGTCCATGGGGTCTACTGGTTATTTGCCTGACTGTACCTGCAACTACGTACCTTTGAGACATACATCCAACAAAGGTTGTCTCCTTGGAAATTGTATACATATTTTGTTAATTTTGCCATCACTCAAATAATTTTTAGAACTTGTCCTCTTGTATTGTTTTCAAGCACATACACATAGGTGTTATTTCATGATCTTGCCTAATTTTATTTTTAAAATAGATTTATTTATTTATTTGAAAGAATGATAGAAGGGGAGAAAGAAAGAGAGAGAAGAGAGAGGGAGAGGTAGAGGTAGAGAGAGAGAGAGAGGTAGGTAGAGAGAGAGAGAGAGATCTTCCACCCATTGATTCACTCCCCAAATGGCTGTAACAGCCAGGGCTGGCCAAGGCATAAGCCAGGAGTGGGAACTCTATCTGGGTCCCCCACGTAGGTGGCAGAGGCCAAAGGACTTGGGCTATCTTCCACTGCTTTCCCAGGTGCATTAGCAGGGAGTTAGATTGGAAGCAGAGCAGCCAGGACTTCAACTGGTGTGCGGCTTAACCTGCTGCACCTCAATGCTGGCCCCAATCTTGCCTAATTTGAAATCCAAATGATAGTATATTGCTTTATTAATTACTATATTAATATTCTTGATCGAATTTATTGTTTCACCTAGTTATATCCCTTTAAGTGTCACTCTAATTCTAAATCATGTTCCAAGATATACAAAACAAGTTACATATGCTAGGTTAGTTCCTGCCCGGGAAATTTCTAAGTATACTACTGAGATTGTATGTGTGGTGACTTGGAGAGTTGTATCATGATTATTATTAACATTCTTATCCTTCTTATCTTAGCTTTTAAGATTTAAAATTTGTTTTCTAGGAATCAACACCTCTTCCAATCGTAATAGCTTGCTATTTAGGAAATTCAAAAGAATATCACATAAGAACTATTATTTATCAAGTGATATTATTGAAAGAGTAAAAAGACAAGCTACAATATAGATCTGATATCTGGAATATATGAATACCTCCTACGGGGGAAAATAAGTCAATAGAAACAAATGGGTAAAAGAGTTGAACAGGCACTTTTCAAAAGAATATATCCAAATATGCAATAAACTTCTTAGTGCTCAACTCATTTGTCTTTAGACAAACACAGAATAGAAGCATAATGCACACTCACTATTATGGCTAAAATTAAATAGATGAACATTACCAAGTGCTAATGAGAAAGTGGAACGATTGAAATCACTTTTGTAAAGTGCTTGGTAGTATTTACAAAAATTCAATTGTGATAAAATACACATAAAATACAATTTAACACTATAACCACTGCTTACAATTTTAAGTGTACAATTCAGTGGTATTAAGTATCTTCACATAGTTCTGCAACAATCTCTATCATCCACGTGCAGAACTCTATCCATCTTCCAGAATTGAAATTCATGCCCATTAGACACTAACTACTTACTCCCTCCTTCTTCTGGCTCCCAGCAACCCCTATTCTACTTTCTTTCTCTATAAATCTGATTATCCTAGATACCATGTATCAGTGGAAGCATACAGTGTTTGTCGTTTTTTGACTGAACTATTTCACTTAGCTTAGTGTCCTTAAGGGTCATTTATGTTATAACAGGTATCAGAATTCCCTTTTTTATGAATGAATGCTATCCTGTTGTATATACACATTATAGAAGACCCTTGAGTTGCTCCCACATTTTGGTTTTTGTGAATTGTGTTACCATGAGCATGTGTGTACAAATATCTCTTCAAGATTCTGCTTTCAGTTCTATTGGGTTGGTAGTAACTTTTAAAAAGATATATATGACTTTATACCTAAAAATTCTACTTTTGGATATGGAGTGCTTATATTCATAAGAAAATTCATAGTGGCACTAGTCACAATAGCCCCAAATTGGAGACAAACCTATCGTCCTTCACTAGTAGAATATATGTAAAGTATGGTATGTTTACATAATATAACATTACATAGCAATAAACAGATACATAGAACATACATAAACATACAAGAACATGTATTACTTTTAAAAACACAATGCTGAGAAAAAGAAGTCAGATACCCAAGATTGTATAATGTATGATTCCATTTATATAAAGTTCAAAAACTCACTACAAATCTGTATTGATATTGTTTAGAAGAATGTTTTCCTTTTGAGAAGGCTAAAAACTAGTGGTGAGTATAAACAAACTCTCTCAGGTTCTAGAAATGCCTTAAGTCTTGATCTGCATGGTTGTTACATTGGTGTACACATACATAAAAATGCCTTGACCTTTAAAGCTAATATTGTATACTCTGTGTTGCTATTCATCAATTTCTACAAAAAAGTCAGTTGCAAAGAGGAAGAGCACTCTTTGTCAAATGGACTTATCACTGAAATAAACACATGAGGTACAACTTTGCAGAAACAACTTTAATGTGATCATTTTTTCTGACATGTTTATCAGAGACAGGCATATTACTATATAGTTATTCCTATTAAGTTCTACCCATAGTCTGCAAACCACATTTTAAAAAGTGTAGTCCTGGTGGCAATATCAGAATCTAATAGTTTAGGAGCTTATATTAGACTTAGACCTTTATAAATACTGAGTAGTTACTGTTTAATATAGTTTCATGCCTAATACTGAAGAACTCACGAAACATTTTTAAACCCTTTCACCACATTGATTGTCTTTATTTTATCAGTAATTAAAAAAATAAAGTACTGCTTTGCACTCCCTTTAAGGTTAAAGGTGACCATCTGAATTCTATTTAATGCTGCATTTGTGTTTGGTTCTGGTTCAAAAATGTTCCTTTAATCACAAAAAGGAGACTTGTTTTTGGATGCCAAATATCATATGCCATTCCAGACCATTTAAAAATTGTGAGCGTTAATTTTTCTTATATACTGATCTTTCCTAGACTGTTTCCTTAATTTGGCGTACTTCCCATAATCCATTAAGAAAAGAGTTGGCATTAGTTGTTTGTGAGGAACTTTCAAGTTTCAAGTACCAATTTGTTACCAATAAGTATGGAGAAGACTATTATATGTTGCAACACGTGTTATAAAGCCAATATTAAAAATGTAACATGTTACTTGAGATCTATACCACTTTTGGTTTAGGTTTCAAATTACTGTTTAGAAAAATTGTTTTTAGGGAGTAAGGAAATATCATTGTGTTCTTAGAATTATATCTACAAATCACACTGAGTAGAAAACTAAGAAAGATTAAAATAAATTATTTTTAAAATTTAGTTTTCCAATTTGATTTTGATTAATAATTATGAAATAACTAATATGAAATAATAAATAATTTTATGTATTTATGAGGTACAATGTGATATTTATTTTCTTTTTTATTTGAAAGGCAGAGTTAGAAAAAAGGGGGCAGAGAGAGAGAGAGAGAGAGGGAGATTTTCCATATGCTAGTTTACTTCCCAAATGGCTGCAAGGGGTGGGACAGGCTGAAGCCAGGCATTTCATATGGGTTTCCCATGTGGGTACAGGGGCCCAAGCACTTGGGCCACCCTCTGCTGCATTCCCAGGCACATTAGTAGGGCACTGGATCAGAAGTGGAGCACCTGGGATTCAAATCGGTGTCCATATAGGATGCCACCACTACAAGCCATGGCTTTGCCTACTATATCACAGTGCTGGCCCCAACAGTGTGCTATTTCAACACTGATGCAGTTAGGGTAATTAGTCTTTCTGTTTCCTTATCAGTACATTATGTTTGGAGTCTCCAAGCACCTCTTTTCTACGTCTTCATAAATATGTTGTTGCCAATTATATTTTTCTTACATATTGTGCCTTCCAGTGCCACCTCTCTTCTACTATAGATTATAAATATTTTCAAAAACAAAGATAATAATATGACTGCCAATGTGGATGTCAACTTTATTAGTGGCAAGGTCTGATTTGAGGATTTGGTTTTAGATCGTTATCCCAGTGGTCCTGCCAACTGATCCTTCAAATCAGGCAAATTTTACTCACCCAGTCTTAGACCGGTCTGTGGTAGGCCTCTGCTGCATGTATAGCACATCTATAACACAAGGGATGGAGGAATAGAGGCGAACTCCTCTTGTCTTCACACAGGCTTGCTTCCAAGAAGAAAAAAGTCAGAACTAAACTATGCCTAGTTATTCTCCCCAAATTCTGCAATAAGCTGTGTCCTTCCAAATCTCTTTGGACAGACTGAGCAAAGATTGCAGAAATATATCCCCAGTAGACTTACGAGGGCTCATTTTGCCAAAAGAGTGAACATCGAAGGTGATTAAGTTTTCCTAACTAATATAGTTTTTCTCATTGAATACCTATTTCTTTCTCTTTTTTTTTTTTAATTTTTTGACATGCAGAGTGGACAGTGAGAGAGAGAGACAGAAAGAAAGGTCTTCCTTTTGCCATTGGTTCACCCTCCAATGGCTGCTGCAGCTGGCGCGCTGTGGCCGGCGCACCACACTGATCCGATGGCAGGAGCCAGGTGCTTCTCCTGGTCTCCCATGGGGTGCAGGGCCCAAGTACTTGGGCCATCCTCCACTGCACTCCCAGGCCACAGCAGAGAGCTGGCCTGGAAGAGGGGTAACCGGGACAGAATCCGGCGCCCCGACTGGGACTAGAACCCGGTGTGCTGGTGCCGCAAGGTGGAGGATTAGCCTAGTGAGCCGTGGCGCTGGTCCCCGGTTTCCTTCTTTCTTCTTAATTGCTAAATAAAAAATGTAAGGCAGAATCAGTCTCTAAGTAGATTGATATTTTTAAATTATCAGTCATGACACTATTCTTGAATTTTTAAAATGTTTATAAAACCCTGAACTACAAAATTAAGGAAAGAAGTGAAAAATTAAATTCTATTAAAAATCTCTCAGACCTGATCATTTTTTTCCACCAGCTTCAGGATTTGAAATGTGAAATATATTAAAAACCAACTGTAAACATCTTCAGAGCATTTACTATTCCATGCAATGTAGAATGCTTAGAAAATTTTAAGTAAAATATTACAGCTTAGGTTTCTCTCAAAACTTCTTCTACTTTTTTTTTTTTAAAATCCAACTCTCTGTTCTTTGCCAGACAAGCATAACCTCCTTACCATATAACTCTCTGGACCATGTTACTCGTCTGCACTTCAAGTATGTTCCTATGCTATTTTCAGAAGTGATGCAAGTTGATCTTATCATATATCCTCCTGAATCTTGGTCTTGCCTATAGTCTGTTGTTATTATAAATATAAAAGTCCTCATTTTGTGATTTTCTAGAATGCAAAGTCATATGTATTAGATGCTATTACATGAAATATGAATATTTCCCAAAAGATTGTTCATTTCATAGCAAAATAAATTGTTCCCAAAATGAAATTAGTTTCTTCATGAAAGAAAATGAAGAATAAAGCTTTAAAATCAACATCCCCTTTTTTTTTCAAAAGAAGGAAAGAGAAATAATAATAAAAGTGTAAGGGCCAGCAGTGTGGCATTGAGGGTAAGGCCGCCGCCGCCTGCAGTGCCAGTGTCCTGTACGGGTGTGGTTCGAGTCCTGGCTGCTCCATTTCCGATCTGGCTCTCAGCTCTAGCCTGGGAAATCAGTAGAAGATGGCCAAAGTCCTTGGGCCCCTGCACCTGCATGGGAGACCCCAAAGAAGCTCCTGGCTCCTGGCGTTGGATTGACGCAGCTCCAGCTGTTGCGGCCAACTGGGGAGTGAACCAGCAGATGGAAGACTTCTCTCTGTGTCTCTGTCTCTCTGTAACTCTGCTTTTCAAATAAATAAATAAGTCTTTAAAAAAAAATAATCAAAGAGTGTTTTATGTGAACTAGACATTGTATTCCTGTTTTTTTTTTCCTATAAGTTGTTTACTTAATCCTCACATAAGTTGTGTGAAGGAGGTGTCATGATGACCATTTGGTTCATAAAGAAGCCGAGAAATGGTCTAGCATTGTGGCACAATGGGTTAAATCGCTGCCTGCAAGGCTGGATCCAATATCAGATTGCCGGTTCTAGTCCCAGATGCTCTGTTTCTGATTCAGCTCTCTGCTAATGTGACTGGGAATGCAATGAAAGATGGCCCATGTACTTGCATCCTTGCCATCCACGTGGGAGACCTGGTTGGAGTTTAACGCTCCTAGCTTTGGCCTGGCCCAGCCCCTACTGTTGAGGTTATTTAGGGAATGAACCAGTGGAAAAAAGATCTCTTTCTCTGTCTTTCCCTCTATCTCCGTAACTCTGTCTTTCAAATAAAAATAAATCTTAAAAAAGAAGCTAAGAATTAAGGAGAGCAAATGGCTTGCCTGAAGGTCACTACTAAATGGTGGAACTAGAATTTGAATCCATGTGGGTCTGACTTGAAAGTTCTTGCTCTTTATCAGGTTAAGAAAATAAATGTGGAAGGGGAAACCATTTTTATATAGTTTAGATGGAATTTGAAAGTCTTAGCTTTATCAGCTATATTTCTAGCTTGTTATACGTTATGTAATATTTTCTGGCAATGCTGGTGAAAATACGGATGCAACTGATAGAGTGTTCTGTGCCCTGCGCTAGATCATATCAGACTAAATTCCATTGTGAAACTCAGAAAATTGTACTCCAAAACTTTGTGCAAATGGTTGGCAATGAAAATCCTGTCTTGATTCCACAAAGACAGGAGGAGCTAAATGCCATGTCATAATCAGATCTCCCAGCCTAATGTTTCAAACTTCAATTTTCAGCTCAATGCTTCCAAATACATCCTAAAATATTCCTTTGAAGCATGGATATACCTTTCCTTGATGCCAAGAGTTTTGATAAACCTTTTCAAATTTGCTAGCAGCTTCTTCATTGCGTACCCAGTTCCCTCAAAGAATGCTAAAATTTGTGACCTTAAGGGAAGTCATGAGTCACTTGAACATAAAAGCATAGCTGCTCTTATGCTTTTGGGCCTAGTGTTCTATTTCTTTTTTTAGTTTTATCTTTATTATTTTCTGTAATGATATAATTTTTGTAGTTATTTATGGAGTACTCTGTTTTAATTTGATACATGTATGCAATGTATAATGATCAAATCAGGATAATTACTGTTTCCATCTCAGAAATTAGCATATCTAGGCATTCAGAACATTTACACTCTAAATATTTTGAACTATATAATTAACAGTTGTAGACTATTGTGTTATCACATTAGAACTATTCCCACTTCAACTGTGCTTTGGTACTTATTGTCTACTGTCTCACTATCCCCCACCTCTTTCTAGCCTTGAGTGGTCCTTATTCTACTCCCTACTTCTATGTGATCAAATAAAAATTTTTTCTATTTATTTGCAAAGCTGAGTGACAGAGAGATACAGATATCTATCCACTAGTTCACTCCCCAAATGGCTGCAGTAGGCAGGGCTGGGCCAGACTGAGCCAGGAGGCTGGAAGTCCATCCAGGTCTCACAAGTAGGTGGCATGGTCCCTCAAGTACTTGCAACATCCTCCACTGCTTTCTAGGTGCATTAGGAGGGAGCTAGATCACAAGGACAGCAGTGGGTACTCAAACTGGTGCTCTGATAATGGGATCAGGGTCCTGGGCAGCAGCTTCACCTGCTGTGCTACAACGCTGGCCCCATATGATAATTTTTTAAAAAAAGTATTTGAAGAGGAGAGAGGGAGAGAGAGAGGGAGGGAGGGAGGAGGGAGAGAAGGAGAGTGGGAGGGGGAGAGGAGGAGGGAGGAAGGGAGATATATATATATATGTATATGTGTATATATATATATATATATATATATATATGACAGAGAGGGAGAGGCAGAGGGGGAGAGAGAGAGAGCGTGCGCTTTCATCCATTGATTTACTTCCTAAATGGCTGCAACAGCCAGACTGGGCCAGGCTTTAGCCAGGAGTCAGGAATTTCATCTGGATCTTCCATATGGGTACAGGAACTCTAGCACTTGAGCCATCATCTACCCTTTCCCAGCACATTAGCATGGACTTTTTAAAATCAGAAGTAGGGTAGAACTATCACTCCAGTATGTGATGTGGACATCCCAAGTAGCTGCTTAACCACTTTGCCCACCCAATCATGAACTGTTTTTAAGCTCTTAGAAATGAATGAGAACATGTGGTATTTGTCTTTCTGTGCCTGGCTTATTTAATTAATCATAATATCCACCAGTTCCATCCATGTTGCCACAGATGACAGGGTTTCATTATTTTTAAAGCTCAACAATATTCCATTGTGTGTGTATTTGTCACATTTAAAAAATATTTATTTATTTATTTGAATGTCAGAGTTACACACAGAGAGAAGCAGGGACAGAGAGACAGAGGTCTTCCATCTGCTGGTTCTCCCCAGTTAGCCACAATGGCCAGAGCTGCGCTGATCTAAAGCCAAGAGCAGCCAAGAGCTTCCTACTGGTGCAGGGGTCCAAGGACTTGGGCCAATTTCTACTGCTTTCCTAGGCCATAGCAGAGAGCTGGATTGGAAGAGAAGCAGCTGGGACTTGAACTGGTACCACGGCATGTGGCAGCTTTACCCACTATGCCACAGCTCTGGCCACTGTCACATTTTTTAATCCACTCATCTATTGGATGGATATCTTGGTTGATCTTATATTCTAGCTGTTGTGGATAGTGCTGCAACAGACATGGGTGTGCATGTATCCTTTGAAATGACTTCAATGAATAGGTAAAAGCAAAAAAATCCATTTGATCACATTACAAACTTTATGTCAATATTTTCTTCTTATTGATTTGATGTCAGACTATTACAGAGAAAAATTTTGAAATGATTCTGAGCCAAAGGGCTCAATGTGTGGGGAAATTATAGCATGTATTTGAATTCTCAGTTGTAAGCAACATAAACTAATACTGGCTTAATTTAAATAGAGGAGAAATATACAGAATGGACAGGAAGATTGGAGAACTAAACTAATACATTGTAAACCGAAGATAGTGCTAGAATATCAGTATGAAAAGTATTCAATGAAAATCAAGGGTAAGGAGTGTTTTACACTAGGTAGGATAAATGTCCCACTTGATGGAAGAACTGATGTTTGAGCCAAGTGCTATCCCTGCTCTATAATCATTTTGATATGTGGTTTATCTTCTTTGGTACATTGAAATTCCTTTAGAATTTCCTACTTTGTCAACACATAGACATTTCTTGGTATATATGTAAGATGATTCAACATGTATTTATTAAATTATTACTATAGTTGGCTCTCTATAGATTCAACCGACTGTGCATTGGAAATACCAGAAAAAAATGTGTCTGGTGACTGTGTACACACTTCTAAAATTGTCCTTATTCCTTGAACAATTTAGTATCACAGGGATTTACATTGGATAAGGTATTATGATTAATCTGGAGATGATTTAAAGCACACAGGTGGATGTGTATAGGTTATATGCAAATACTATGCCATTTTATGTAAAGGACTTGAGTATCCATGAACTCTGGGGGGAGGGAGCTATCTGGAATCAATACCCTGCGTTCCAGGTAGATGACTGTATTTGCTAGATACTGTGTATCACATGCTGGAAATAAAAAAGAGCAAAAAAAAAAAAAAAAAAAAAAAACCCAAGGGGAGGCTTGACTCCTTTTCTCATGTGATTTCAGTCTGGTGGGAGAAACTGACATTCAAATAATCACATTAATAAATGCATTATTAAAAACTGTCAAAAGTTTGCATAAGGGAAAAGAAAACAGTGCAGCAGAAGCATCTATGTCCAACAGGGGCACCCAGCCTTAGTTTCACATTCCAGTTGTGCCACCAACTAGCTATGTGATCTTAAGGAAGTTTCTTGCCATGTCCATACCTTGTGTTCATCTTTATTCTGGGTGGGACAAGATTCTGTATCTCTAAGTGTAGGTGAGGGAACTAAGTGAAATAAGACATGGAATACAGAGATGGTCCGTAAATGCTTATTCATATTCTCTCACTGTTAACTTCTTATTCCATTCAAATTGATCCCTGTTTTGTACCCATGCCAGAAGAGAGGTGCCACAGAATCCACTTGGGAAAAATTTCACGTGGCATTCTTTCCACTTCTTCCCTCCCAAGCTTGTTCTGTCTGTCTTAAAGCTACAAAACAGATGACAGGTGACCTTTTCTTGCCCTAAGCAAGAAAAGAAATCAACTCTCTTTGTTATTCTGTCACTGTTTGCACTACCCCCCACAGATGCATGTCCCCATAGCCACTCCCATCACCACTCTTGTCTGGTAGAAACTCTCTCTCTTCTCTGCCAGTTCTAATCTCATCCACCCCTCAAATGCCTGTATGTCTTGTTTCCTCCAGGAAGTCTGCATTTGTCAGCCCACACAGAGCTCAAGCTTCCCTAGGCAACTAGGACACTTCGAGTTTATGTCATAGCTTACCGCTGTCTTGTTGTGGAGATACTGGTTGCTAACTGAGTATATCTTCCCAAGTAAGTGGGTGAGTTTCCTGGAGGTATGGAGTTCATCTTATGCTTCTATAACCTCCCCTTACACCCTCATCAACCTCTTAACTTCTGCCAGCACTAATGCAGGGCTGGGCACCTAAAAGGCATTCAGGAAATACTTGTGGTTTGATTCATCTTGCATCCTTCGTTCTTGACATCATCAATAGCACATGAATGAAGGGAGCTTCCCAAGGGAAAAATGTAAAAGTCTCTTCTCTGTTAGCTCTGCCATTTAAGTCATTTTAGAAGGTGAGGAGCTGAACACAGTGCCTTGCATCGTACGCACCAATGCCCCTTTAAACCTGTCCTTTTTTTATTTTTCAGTTCCATAACCTGGAGTGTGTACTTTAGGGAAGCAGTGCACTATCTACTTGTGTCCAATAAACCAGAAAGTCTGGGGCCTCAGTAACCTTCCTGTTCTATATAGTCAGGGAAGTCTAGAAAAGAGATGTGATTTATATTCACATTTACCATCAGGGCCTTGAGATTTTTCCTGTGCCCTTCCTGAAAACTACTTCCCTAAGCACTGTCTTTCTGATAAGATGAGAAGCCTTTGCACCCTGGCCATGCTTTATGCTTGTGCACACGTCCACTCAGTTTAAATCACCACTATCTTACCATACATTATTGCAACATTCTCCAGACTGGTTTCCCTGTCTCAGTATTTTATTGTTTGCAATCCATTCTCTACCGGACAACCACAGCAACTGATCTAAAATGCAAATCTGGTTATGCCACACCCCTGTTTAAAACTCTTCAATGGCTTGCTAAGAACTTAGGATAATATCTTACCACTTTATATGCCTTAAAACCGTCATGATTAGCCTCCTGCTTAGATCTTTGACTTCATTTCCTAGCACCCAAAAGACTTGAAGATCCACAAGTATGCTCTACGTTATTTTTGCTCACTTCACTGTGCCTTTATACATGTTTGTTCTGCCTACCTTCTTTTGGCCCAACCCACAGCTGGAGAAACGTTCTCCATCCTGTAAGACTGAACTCAAACCTTACCTTTTCAGTGAATTCTTCCACTGCTATTTGGTTCCTTTCCTTGCAGGTACTGCATTGTAGCACTTTCCACATTACATTATAAGCATCTGTTTATGTAGCTATCTCTCCAACATGTATGTGGCTATCTTGAACACTGGAATTATGATTACTCCTACGTCTACTTTATTCTTCAACACTGCATACAAAGTAGATGATCAGAAATACTGTTTCAATACAATTATTACAAGGGCTGGCCTTGTGGTTCAACAGGTTAAGCCGCTGCCTGTGATACTGGCATCCCATGTTGGAGTGCCAGTTGGAGTCCCAGCTGCTCCACTTCCTATGCAGCTTCCTGGTAATATGCCTGGGAAAGTAGCAGATGATGCCCCTTGCCACTCCTGTCTTCTGGCTGGCCTAGGCCTGGCCGTTGCAGCCATTAGGGGAGTGAACCAGCAGATGGAAGATCTCTCTCTCTTTCTCTGCCCATCCCTTCTGTCACTCTGCCTTTCAAATAAATAAAATAATTCTTTAAAAAAATATATTTTTAAAATGCTCATCTGAACTACACTGACCTTGGAGTTGCAGCTAAATATTCCATTGTTCAATTATGCTCAGGCTTATAGCCTAGGTTAGGTACAGTCCTTTCCTTCCCTTCTTCCTCTTCTCCCTCTTTCTTCTTTTCTCTTCTTCCTCCACCATTTCATCAGCCTTCCCCTCCTCCTTCTCCACTCCTTGTCCTTCTCTATCCTCTTCTTCCTTCTCTTCTTTCTCTTTCTCCTCCTTACACCTGCTCCCTCCTGCTTTTTTGGGGGGTTTCTCAGAACCTCTTACTGTGTCACCCTTTTCTCAGTGTTTATGTCAGTCACACACAAGGATATATATAATATAATATTTACTATATAATATATATTATTTGTAGGCATCTTTCTGGGATTTTTTTTCTTTCTTTTAGTTTTTAACAGATTCAATATACTTCCTAGATACAACTCTAAGAATATAATGATATTCTCTTCCTCTCTCCCTCCTTTTCCCTGTCTCCCTCCTTCCCTCTCCCTCTCTCTCTCTCTCTCTCTGCTGCTCTCCTCTTCTCTCCTTTCTTTTTGTTTTTGAGATAATATATTTTTAATTTATGTTACAGTAAAGGGATTAATGCTTCACCAAATAATTAGAGCCACCCTCAGGCTAGTACGACACAGTTTTGCTGTTATTGATTTAATGTGAGTGTTTCCATAAGGCAGCTTTTTCACTTTTTTCTCCTTTATGATCTAGACTGATTTTTTTTCCTGCTCTTCTTTATGAACTGGGTAATAATGTAATGTCAATGGCACTCTACTGAGTATTCAGAGTAATAGGAGAATTGGTATCTTTATGATACTGAGTCTTTTATCCGTAAACATTTGTAACATCTTCTTTTATATCTTCTTTTATGTCCTTTAATAAAATTTTACAATTTTCTTCATAAAGGTTTTGCACATTTTTACTAGGTTTATTCCAAGGTTCTTCATTGCTTTTGTTGCAATTATGAAAGCAATCTTAAAAAAATATATTCTCAGGGTCTAGCATTGTGATGCAGGAGGTTAAGCTTCTGCCTGCAGTGCAAGTTTGAGTCCTGGCTGCTCTACTCAGGATTAGTTCCCTGCTAATATACCCAAGAAGACTGCAGAAGATGGCTGTTGTACTTAGGTTTCTTCTACCCACATGGGAGACCAAGATGGAATTCCTGGCTCCTGGCTTTGGCCTGGCCCAGCCCCACTGTTGTGGCCATTTTGGGAGTGAACCAGCGGATGGAAGATCTTTCTATTTCGTTCCCTCTCTTTCTGTCACTCTCCTTTCAAATAAAATAAATCTTTAAAAATTATTCTCTTACAGGTTGTTGTTGATGTACATGAGTAGTATTGACATTTTTTTTTTAAAATTCTGTATCCCTGAATCTTGATGAACATTAGGTCTGGGGCCGGCATGGCGGCATAGCAGGTTAAGCCTCCGCTTGCAGAGCTGGCATCCCACATGGGTGCCAGTTCATGTCCCAACTGCTCCACTTCCCATCCATCTCCCTGCTAATGTGCCTGGGAAAGTAGCGGAAGATGGCTCAAGTGCTTGGTACCCTGTATCCACTTGGGACACCTGGAAGAAGCTCCAGGCTTCTGGCTTCAGCCTGGCCCAGCCCTGGCCATTGTGGCCCTTTAGGGATTGAACCAGCAAATGGAAGATCTCTCTGTCTGTCTCTCCTCCTCTCTCTGTAACTCTGCCTTTCAAATAAATAAATAAATAAATAAAAGCACTAGGTCTAAGAGGTGTGTGATCCTTTCTCGAGAATGGATAAATTTAAATTTAAATGTTGTGCCAGATTTCTTTCTTAATGCAAGGTTTTTTAAACAAGCAGACGATTGAAATAATACCCATAACAATGCAGAAACACAGAAAGGTCCTTTGCTTTGCTGTATGCTTCCCTATTTTTTCCCTAAATATATCCTCTAGGCTTCTTCCATACTAATAACATATAGCAGGATAGTCCTGAGGTTTTTGACCCCCATGTGTATGTAAGCTCAATAGGGACCACTTTTCTTTATCACATATAATAATGTATAGACACACATATATTTTTAGTACTTACAAATACCTCATGAAATAGTTACTATTGTTATTCTTATTTAATAGATGAGAAAAATCATAGCATGTAGAGATTAGGTAACTTGTTGAAGACTATATATTTGGGAAGTGTTTTTTCAGTTTAAAATCCAGAGCCTCCTTTTTTTTTTAAAGAAAAGATTTATTTATTTGAAAGGCAGAGTTGGGTGGAAGGAGGGAGGGAGGGAAAGAGGGAGGTAGGGAGGCAGGGAGGCAGGGAGGCAGGGAGGCAGGGAAGCAGGGAGGGAGGGAGAAAGAGAGAGAGAGAGAGACAGACAGACAGAGAGAGAGAGATGATCCATTTGCTTTGACCACAAGGGCTAGGCCTGGGCCATGTAGAAGCCAGAATCTTCATCTGGGTCTCCCACGTGGGTGCCAGGAGTCCAAGTGTTTGGGCCACCTTCCACTACTTTCTCAGGTGCATTAGTGGGGAGCTGGATCAGAAGTGAAGCAGCCAGGACTCCAACCAGCACCCATATGAGATGCTAGCATTGCAGGCAGTGGCTTAACTAGCTACACCACAACGCCAGTCCCAGAGCCAGCATTGTGGTGCAGCAGGTTAGGCCATTGCCTGTGACACTGGCTGGCATCACATATATGAGCACTGGTTTGAGTCCTGGCTACTTCACTTTTGATCCAGCTCCCTGCTAATCTTGGGCTTCTGCACCCATGTGGGAATCCTAGAAGAAACTCCTGGCTTCAGCCTGGCCCAGCCCTGGCTGTTGCAGCCATCTGGGGAGTGAGTCAGCAGATGGAAGATCTCTCTCTTTCTGTCTCTCTTTCTCTTTCTGTAACTCTGCCTTTCAAATCAATCAATCAATCAATTTGCTTTTAAAAAATAGTTTTTCCTAGCTTTATTCAGGTATGATAGACAAATGGAGCCTATCTTTTAGCATTGCACTGTACTCTTTCATCTATTTAAAAAATTGTTGAAGTCCCTGAGATTCTTGTCTAAAGGTCTTTCCTTCCTTCTCCTTTCCTCAAGTTCTCTATTGGAACCTAATTCGAGTGTGTTGTTTTGCAGATCTGGGATCTGAAGCAAAAAACATTTGAGGTTACCAATGTTCTCTTGTGCATTTCTATTTCTACAATGATCTTTCTTTTGGATAGCCTATAATGACTTGTAAAGTGACATAGTCAATAGTGATATTCAGAACATGCAGCTACTTATTTACTTTCCTTTTAGGTAACATAATTTTTTAAGGTTAAATTCTCTTCATAGCTGAGTGGGGAGAGAGACAAATATACAACTCTTGGAAAGCATTTGTTTCAAAAATGTGAAAGGCCTAAAAATTTGAACTATTTTACTAAAGAATGAAAAACATTACACCTTGCACAAAGAGAACCATGTCCTGAAGAAAAACAGTTGAAAAGGGAATGAAACCGTGTTTATTCACTGTCATCCCTCAAATTTCTGGTAGCAAATTGACATCACAGGCATGTTGTAGAATAAAACAAAGAACACTGGGCTTGGAGTCAAAAGCATGTGCTCCATTCTCATATCCATTCCTTACTAAGGATGCAACCTCAGAGCAGGAACCACTCAGCTTCCATTATCTTGCTATTAAATTGGAGATAAAATGAGAGGTACTTCAAAGAGTTGTCTGTAGGAGTATATGACTTAAATCTTGTTTTAACCATGCCTTCTGCTCACATCAAATAGCATTACAGATCACTTTGGTCTAGTACAAAACCACAAATCTAGTTGCCCTTCTTCTAATCTTGGTCGTTTTCCTTCTGATCACAACTGGACTCCCACCCGCCCTGCCCTGCTGCCAGCCTCTGTGAAATAATAGCACTATGACTGTTTTAGGAAAACAGTTCCTTCAGCCAATGTAAGCAGCCAACAACGAACTATCGCAGTAGTCCTAATTATGATAGAGAATATCTGGGTGCCAAGAGACCTAAATCTGAGCATCCCTAACTGTTGTCTTCTAGACAGGTGGAATGATACCAGACAGAGCAATTGGACCCAGCTGCTCCAGTGAGACAGGGAGAAAAAAGATTGTCTGTTTTGGGACAATAGGACCACACAGGGGCTTGAAACTTGAGTTTCTTATTTGAATATGAGAATGACTGCGAAGCCTGCGAAGAATGTGAGAATATAGTTTTGACAATGGTGTTTTTCACATGAAAGGAATAGATCACCATATTTCCCATGGTCACCATTGCCCAAGGTTGGTTAGCCTGTTGCTGATTGTAGATTCCACAGTGGGAAGAATCATAGTGTAATAGAAATTGAAGAAATACAGACATAAATTAGAATGTTGAATATATTTTTAATTAAAAATTTAAAACACTAGTTTTAGTTGATGTAAGAATTGTACAAATCTATGGGGTATAATGGGATGACCCAGTACAGGTATGATGGTACTTCAAAAAGTCTGTGGAGTTTTGCAGCACAAAGGGGTGACTCTAGAGATCTAGCATACAGCATGAGGACTATGTACTCTATGGAATACTACACAGTGGTAAAAAATGAAATTTCGTCATTTGCAACAAAATGGAGGAATCTGGAAAACATCATGCTGAGTGAAATAAGCCAGGCCAGTCCCAAAGGGACAAATATTGTATGTTCTCCCTGATCTGTGACAACTAACTGAGCATCTAAATGGAAACCTGTAGAAGTGAAATTGACACTATGAGAAACAATGATTCAATCAGCCCTTGTACTGAGTGTCGAGGAACAGCTTACTATTTTATTCTTTTTAGTATTTTCTTGTTCTACTTAATACCATTGCTTGAACTCCTTAATTAACACACAATTATTAGGTATTTAATTTAGGTATTTAAATTAGGTATTTAAATTTAACTGAAAATTGATCCCTGTTAAAAATAAGAGTGGGAATAAGAGAGGGAGGAGATATACAGTTCAGCACATGCTCACTGAGACTTACCCTTAATGGTAGAGCTAGAAACATGCCATGGGACTCCAAATCCCATTAAGTAAGCATGTACCAATGCCATCTTATTAGTTAAAGTGATCAGTTTAAGTTCATAATTGATAAAAAAGATAGGATTAAGTTTCAAAGGGATCACATAAATAAGAGCAGTGACTGCTAATAATAATTGATAGAATTAAAAAGGAGAGAACCATCCAACATGGGAAGCAGGATACACAGCAGACTCGTAGAATGACAAATGACATAAATAGCACTCTGGCCTCAGAATGAGCCCTTAAGGCATTCGGATCTGGCTAAAAAGCCCATGAGAGTTTCTCAGGCATGAAAAGCCAAGACACTGTGCAAAAAAATGACCTAAATGAAAAATCTCTGTGAGTGAGTTCCCAGTGAAAAGAACGGGCCATCAAAGAAGGAAGTACCATTTTTACCGCTGTGTAGTATTCTCTAGAGTACATATCCCATAATTTCTTTATCTAGTCTTCTGTTGATGGGCATTTAGGTTGATTGCAAGTCTTAGCTATTCTGAATTGAGCTGCAATAAACATTGAGGTTCAGATAGCTCTTTTATTTGCCAACTTAATTTCCCTTGGGTAAATTCTGAGAGTGGGATGGCTGGGTGGTGTGGTAGGGCTATCTATATTCAGGTTTCTGAGGAATCTCCAAACTGTCTGCCATAGTGGTTTATCAGTTTGCATTCCTAGTAACAGTGGATTTGTGGAACATCTACATTTAACTGTTGTGGCAAAACAAACATTTTTTTTAACTTTTATTTAATAAATATAAATTTCCAAAGTACAACTTTTGGATTATAGCAGCTTTTTTCCCCCATAACCTCCCTCCTACCCACAACCATCCCATCTCCCACTCCCTCTCCCATCCCATTCACATCAAGATTTATTTTCAATTATTCTTTATATACAGAAGATCAATTTAGTATATACTAAGAAAAGATTTCAACAGTTTGCACAAACACAGAAACACAAAGTATAAAGTACTGTTTGAGTACTAGTTATACCATTAATTCACATAGTACAACACATTAAGGACAAAGGAGTGGGATGGCTGTGTTGTATGGTAGGGTTATATTCAGGTTTCTGAGGAATCTCCAGACTGACTTCTATAGTGGCTTTAACAATTTGTATTCCCACCAACAGTGGATTAGTGTCCCTTTTTCCCTACATCCTTGCCAGAATCTATTGTTGGTAGATTTCTGAATGTGAGCCATTCTAACCAGGGTGAGGTGAAACCTCATTGTGGTTTTGATTTGCATTTCCCTGATTGCTAGTGATCCTGAATGTTTTTTCATGTGTCTGTTGGCCATTTGGATTTCATCTTTTGAAAAATGTCTATTGAGGTCCTTGGCCCATCTCTTAAGTGGGTTGTTTGTTTTGTTGTTGTGGAGTTTCTTGATCTCTTTGTAGATTCTAGCTCTTAATCCTTTATCTATTACATAGTTTGCAAATATTTTTTCCCATTCTGTCGGTTGCATCTTCACTTTCCTGACTGTTTCTTTTGCTGTACAGAAACTTCTCAATTTGATGCAATCCCAATTGTTAATTTTGTCTTTGACTGCCTGTGCCTCCATGGTCTTTTCCAAGAAGTCTTTGCCTGCGTCTATATCTTGCAGGGTTTCTCTCATGTTCTGTAATACTTTGATGGTGTCGGGTCATAGAGTTAGATCTTTAATCCATGTTGAGTGGATTTTTGTGTAAGGTGTAAGGTAGGGGTCCTGCTTCATGCTTCTGCATATGGAGATCCAATTTTCCCAGCAGAATTTGTTGACTAGACTGTCCTTGCTCCAGGAATTGGTTTTAGATCCTTGATCAAATATAAGTTGGTTGTAGATGTTTGGGTTGATTTCTGGTGTTTCTGTTCTGTTCCGTTGGTCTATGCATCTACAACAAAACAAATTAAAGTGTCTCAAACTCTTACCGTTTAAGTCTCCACATTGATTAACCTTTCCCTATTAATTACTTTCTTAACATAGTACACTTAATACAACATTCAGCAGAAATAGTTGTGTATTTTGATGTACATAGTAATTCTTAGTGGTTAATAAAATAAAAATTATAAAGTTGAGTCATGTTAGAGGGAAGTCGGTGAAAAGAGTGGAAGAGTTCTTTTGGATCAAAGTGATTATATAAGGGTTTAAAATCAAAATGCGTACTTGTTTACTAATGTACTTGGAGATGTTTTTCCCCTGCAGCAGAAAGAAATGAAAGACAAACAGGGCTATGCTAGCATATGGAGGTCATTTGTTCAGATGTATGACTGGGCTTGAGCCATCGGTAACCCAGCTATAAATTCTGAACCTCCTGTATTTTCCTATTTCGAAATATGTTCTCCTTCATTTAAAGACAAAACTCACATCAGAGTTTCTCTGAAAGATATCACACTGAGGGTAGAGAAACACATTACTGGCAACAGTTTGGACATTGGATTATACCAAGTCTGTCTGACTTTAAACTCATGAACTCTCATGTTTAAATCCAACATAAATCATTTAGTTTTCAAGTTGCCTTAAGCTAGGAAAATTAAGACTTCCTGTTCTTCAGGGAGAAAAAGGGCTTAAAAACTTGAGAGGTTAGAAAATGTCTTGAAGCTCTTCATAATTGAACATAAATGAATCCAAACCATATGGATTACATTTCCTTTTTTACTTTGAACACTGAGGGGAAAAACATGTTTGGCAAAATGATTCTTTTTTTTTTCAAAATCAAATATGTTGCTTTCACCCCTGAGTCTCCCTTACAAGCCATACCACATGCTTGTAATGTTCCCAGGACTTTTCTGTCTTTAAGTGTACATCCCCTCATAGGCCTAGCTTCTTCAGGAAGCCCTCCCTGGGTGCCTAAAAAAGACATTCCAAAGGCCTCCTGAGCCTAACTAGGTAACATAATAACTTTTAAGACGCTTCTTCATTCAGCCTTCTGCTTATGTGTGCTGTTATTTGTGCTTGCAAAGGCTCATTGTGTTTGTACATAATAGCTCACGTCGTTATTCTACTTTCAACAACCCTTTATTTGTTATCTAATGGGTCCAAAGTTTTATGGAAAAAATGTCTAGGTTGGTATTCTCTTACAGTGTGCCTGATGATTCAACCCTATTTGGTAGACTAAAGGTAGCTCTGGCTAATGATCCTTAAGACATAACCAAGAAGCGGAAATTGGAATATTTTATAACAGGATGAAGTTCCTTGATGATTGGATTTCAAAGGCTCCAGGAAGTCTCCTCCAATGGTATAAGTTTCATTTGTTTGAGTGATAAAGCTATGGAGGTCAGATAATGGGTACCAAACACTCTCAGATAGAAGTAGCAAGTTCTAGTGTTCTACAGCACAGTGGGGTGACTTTAGTTCATGATAATTTATTATATATTCTATAAAGAATGAGAAAATAAGAGCTGCTAGACTCTAAAAACAAAGAAAAGATAAGGAAACAAAAAGGCTAGTTACCTAGTTTGGTTTACTTAATCTGCAGATTTGTGTTGAAATATTGCACCATACCCCGTAAAAATATGCAAATATTACATGTTAATCAAACATTTAAAAATGTTTTTAAAAAGTAAAAATTACTCCTAAAATACATGATAGTTAAATTTTAAGTTCCAAAATATTCTTCCTTTCTACTAGGTCACTAAAATTTATACATGAAGGAGGATGTGTATTTTAATAGGGATTATAAAGGCGAGAACAATTTGGGAATATATGCATCATAGCTTTTCATTTAAAGATGTATCACAGTAACTTCATGTTTGGGTGAGTTAAAGGTTGAGGTTAAGAGAAGAAGCAGAGACAGGAAAACCTGTGGATGATAGATTTAGGTGTCTGAGTTGAAAGGGATAGATGGATACTTATTTTAATTATAATTTTATTTGTATTTAGAACAAAAGAAGATACACAGAAAGATAACCGAAATTGTATAGATGATTTCTTATAATATATGTAATATTTATTTTTAATGTTTGCCTTCTTTCTGTCATGAAACTAAGCATCTTGGAAGTTAGGGACTTTCCTAGATTTACCATTTTCTGATCATGCCATTTCCACCCCACCCTCACCTGAATGCCTAAGCAAGCCTTAACCCAAAAGTGACATTCAATTCTTGGCTGATTGATTATATGGGCTATTATAAGTTTTATTAACCATGAGGATGCTCTTAATACTGGGAGATATGCTAGATGAGGAGAGAATTAAATGATTGTGACTGTTCTGTTTGGAAAAATTTGTATGTTGAAATAACTCAAGTCCTGTATGACAATCAGAGATCACACCCAAGGAATGCAGCATTTCCACACCAATCTTGGGACACTATCATATGGAAACATCTGATTATGTTTGAAGGAAGCTTTAAAGCAAATAAAAGGATCTGTTAACTTTGAATGGTGGAATTTGAACATGGGAAACTCTTGTTACCTTGAAGTTACACAGGCTGAAAATATCCGTATAAAACTTATCTTTCCTGCTCTGTTTTATATTTCTAAGAGCCTTTTCCCTTCTACTCCTTTCTCTATTCACCTTCTGGTATCTTGCTTAGTACCTCTTTATGTAGGGGAGGGGAAGAAATTCATAAGTTGATTTGAAAGTGAAACTTTATACTGACAAAATAAGAGGGACTTAATTATTTGGGATATAGTCCAACTTCTTAAGACTGGTAATCACTGGGAACAGAAACCTTAGAAATAATTTTCCATTTTAGTCGTGTGTTTCTTTAAATTTCCTTCAGGGATTTAAAGGAGACTTAGCCTCTGTGGAGAAAGTTGGTCTTTGCCAAACCATGCAATCAGAATAGTGAAATTTGGTGGAAATACACTCAAATGTTGGATGCAGAAAGAGGAAGCGAAACCATAATGGAATGATTAGGAAGAGATATCTAGCACTCAAATACTATAATGAGAAGGGAGATTCTTATTTCAGTTTATATTAGCAAGCATATATCAGACACTGTGATAAGCACTTTATATGTGCCACCTCATTTTATCAATGCAAAATTTAAAAACTGGGTACCATTATTATATCCATTTTATACAAGAGAAAACTGAGACCAAGTGATCTTCTCAATGTTATCAAGTTACTATACACCCAAAATAGGATAGAAACTCAAACTAATTTAGCCCCATTTAACTGCTTTAGTATACTGCCTTAGACTCAGCTCTTCTGAGTTCCAGGTTGTTCATAAGTAGGAATAGTAAATGACCACATTGGTTATATCTCAGTCCATGGACACAAATGATTATACTCTGTGGAACAGGAATTGCTGACTGTCGAGAAGACTCCGATTCCTGGCTTTAAAACTCCCCTTTTTAGATATTTGCTCAGGTACAGCCACCATGCTTTAATGGGAACATGTGAAGAATATGATCAAGTATAACGTGTTGTATAAGCTGTTCAGAATGATGAGGCATCTCCTTTGAGGGACAGGTGAAGAAATGTGGGATGATTAGTCTGAGAAGAAAAGTGATAGACAAATGATAGCTCTCTTCAAGTAGATGATAGACTGTCATATTTAAGTAGCATTAGACTTCTTCTGTGTAATTGTAGAAGAAAATAAATTTGTATCATTAGAAAGCAACTTCATAAATAGAACACAGAGTTTCATAACATTGTTTTGTGCCCTGGATCATTTTGGATATGTGACAAGGCCTATGAATCTTCTTGGAATACTGTTTTTAGAAAAGATTTATTTATTTATTTTAGAGGTAGAGTTATAGACAGAGAAGGGAGATACAGAGAGAGAGAGGTCTTCCATTTGCTGGTTCATTCCCTGAATGGCCATAATGGTCAGAGTTTAACTGATTTGAGGCCAGGAGCCAGGAGCTTCTTCCAGGTCTCCCATGTGGGTGCAAGGGCCCAAGCACTTGGACCATCTTCTACTGCTTTCCTAGGCCATCAGCAGGGAGCTGAATTGGAAATGGAGCAGCTGGGACTTGAACCAGTGACCATATGGAATGCCATTGCTGCAGGCAGAGGTGCAACCCACTGCGCCACTGCGTACCAGCCTCTCTTTGTTTGCTGTTAAAGATTTATTTATCTACTTTGAAAGTCAGAGTTAGAGGGACACACAAAGACACAAAGACACACACACACAACACACAGAGATCTTCCTACTGCTGATTCACTCCCCAGGTGGCCATAACCGCAGTGACCAGGCCAAAGCCAGGATCTTCATCTGGGTCTCCCACATGGGTGGCAGGGACAGTAGCACTTGGACCATCTGCTGCTGCTTTTCCCAGACCATTAACAGAGAACTGGGTCAGAAGTGGAGCAGCTGGGACATGAACCCATGCACACATAAGATGCAAGTGTTGCAGGTGGCAGCTTTACTGATATTCCACAGCACTAACCTGAGAATACTGTTTTTAAATGCATAAAATGAAATGCATTAAGATCACACAGGAAATGAGTTTTATTGAAATGTAATTATTAAAATCTAAAAAGTTAAAGATACCTTCAACCATTTTAAAGTGGTATGAAATATCTATAGTTTTTGGGTATTGGTAGTAAAAACAAGGTTTATTACCTAAATTCACAATATAAGAAATGATAAATTTCAGTTATGGTAGGAAAAATAAAGATAAAGTACTTTACTCATTAAAGTTCATGGTACCTCTAAGGGATCCATAGGGATTCCACGTTCAGATCCGTTAGAGGCATCGAATAATGGAACATATTATCGTATAAAGCAGTGGTTTTTCTATAATGGGAATAGTTTTTTTTTAATTATTTTTTTTTTGACAGGCAGAGTGGACAGTGAGAGAGAGAGACAGAGAGAAAGGTCTTCCTTTGCCGTTGGTTCACCCTCCAATGGCCGCCGTGGCCGGTGCACCGCGCTGATCCGATGGCAGGAGCCAGGAGCCAGGTGCTTTTCCTGGTCTCCCATGGGGTGCAGGGCCCAAGCACTTGGGCCATCCTCCACTGCACTCCCTGGCCACAGCAGAGGGCTGGCCTGGAAGAGGGGCAACCGGGACAGAATCTGGCGCCCCGACCGGGACTAGAACTCGGTGTGCCGGTGCCGCTAGGCGGAGGATTAGCCTAGTGAGCCGCGGCGCCGGCCGGGAATAGTTTTTAAAGAAACAGGGTTAGAGATGTTTAAATAGGTTTCCTGCTTTGGTGACATACTGGATAAGAACAGCTTTCCAGGGTGCTAATTCTAATATTCCATGCTTAAATGTCATTAATGACTTTTATTATCTTTATGGGTGAGTTTCAGTGTTTTTAAGGGGCAGAAAACTTCTTAAAATTAAAATCTCACATGATCATTCAACATATGAAACAGAAAAGGTGGGATCAGTTTGACTGAAATGGAAATGAAAGGCCCAGATCCCTGCCTGCTCAACTTCCCCATTCTTACCCTCTCCAGTCCTTACGGGTACCAAGGAGATTTAGGGCTCTGTGAAACACAGTCACAGGATCAAATACAAGTTTCTTAGATTTGCATTCAAGGCCTTGTGGAATCTTACCTCTCAGTTGCTGCTTAACAGTGTACTCATTGTTTCCAAACAGCCTACAAACATTCCTGACACCACACCTTTGATCACACTGCTCCCCATTCTGGAATGTCCTACACACCCTCTTCCTCCTTGCCATTTCCCTAAACCAGAGTTTACTTCAAGTTCAGAATAGGTTCCTCTTCCTCCAAGAAATATTTCCTGATCAGTCACCTTCAGTGATTGCTCTCGCAGTTTGATCCGTTTTAATATTTCTTTGTAGTTGACACATTATAAGTGATGTAGCTTTGATTTTGTTCCTATGACCATTCTGTCTCTCCACGAGGATAGCAGGCAACTGGAGCTCCTACAGCACTCTGTATCTCCCGAGGCCCAGGAAAGTGTCCTGTGTACAGAAGATGCTGAATAATTTTCTTATCTATGAAATCCATTTTTCATGTTTGTCCCACTTTCCTAAAAAATAGTAAGTTTTTTGTAGACACTCTTAGACATTTCATGCTCCACAATTTCTCCCGCATCCAGCGTGATTCAGAAATTACAGGAAACTTGCATAGGCCATGGCAGTATTTGGACAAGAAATATGTTGAAATCAATTTAGAAGGGATGAACAACATGGTTTGATGTAGACTGAGTTGTTTCTATTGCTGAGGAATTAGACAGATGCCAGGAATGAGGCGTGGAAAGGTACCCTTGAGAGTGAAAGAGCAGGTCCAGACACGAATGGGTAGGTAAAGAGTCCTATGTCAGCAGAGATAATATGAGTCACAACAAGAGAGATAAACAAAGACTAGCGTGCAGGTTTTCTCTGTAATAAAAAGCAAGGACAGACCCCTTCTCTTGCCTCCAATTCACCAGAGCTCAGAATTATGCAGTCTAAGCCCAGAGAAAGTCTACAGTCAGTCCTAGATTCTGGGTTAAGACTCTGGGTGTTTCTGTCTTCAAAGAAATATGTGAGATTTTCAAATTCTCATTAAAAAAACGTATTTGGGGCTGGTGTTGTGGTGCAGCAGGTTAAGCCACTGCCTGTGATGCTGGTATCCCATATGAGCAGCAGTTTGTGTCCCAGTTGCTCCACTTCTGATCCCACTCTATGCTAATGCTCCTGAGAGAGCAGCAGAAGATGGCTCAAATGCTTGCGCCACTGCAACCACATGGGAGACCCAGATGAAGCTCCTGGCTTAGGCCTGGCCCAGGCCACTGTTGCCATTTGGAGAGTGAACCAGTGGATGAAAGATTCTCTCTCTCCTTTTCTCTCTCTCTCCTTTTTTTCTCTCTGCCTTTCAGATAATTAAATAAATCCTTAAAATAATTACACTTTTTAAAAAAAGGGTCAAGGTAGGTGTTTTGGAGCCCTGGAATCCTAATGTCTATTTTGTATACGTTCAGAAATTCAGTTTAATAACCATAACAATAATTTGTTGAAGACATTATTGCAAAATACTATGATAAATGATTTAGATAAGGGAGGAGAGTCATTAGTTTCAGGAAGAGACTGAATATGATAGGACAAAATACTATTATAGAATGAAATGCTTCCAAGAAGTCAAGAAGGGTGAGAACTTATAATAAATAACATCTTACAATGCCAAGTGCTTACCTTGATTCAGGCACTGTCTCACATAACTATCAAGTGTTACCTTATTTAATAGGCATAACAATGCTTTGAGCAAATATTATTATCTCCATATTATCAATGGCAAAACTAAGGTTCAGAGATAGTGACTTATTTTGCATCAAACAGCTGGTATAGATAGTAGAGTGGCAGAGTTGGAATTTGAACACTAGTCAACCTGGCTCCAGCTGATGTTTCTTCCTGTGGCTTACACTTCCTCAGTACATTGCTATACTGTAAAACACCATTCCTAATGGTTGCAGAAGAAATAAAAGAACTCATTTAGTGAAATTGCTAATTGTACATAGAAATATGGCCAGGGACTCTGAGTGTAGTAGAAAGCCAGAAAACCCCAAAATCTCACTTGAACCAAATGTTTCTGTTTCTCTCCCCATCACATTAAATATCTCTCCCCAGATTCCTGGAGACACTATAAAGAAAGAGCTAATGAGTGGTCAATAGGATTTTGAGGTGTGTCTTTTCATTTCATGCAGGTATTGGGAACAAGAAACTAGCCAGCCAGCAACACAGGGATCTGGGTAGGAAGAAGGCCATTTACAAGATAGCATAAATCAGCTGAAATAATTAGAAGGTGACTGCTTCTTTATTTAGTTGGGGGATGCTCCAATCAGATGGTTTAGAAGCCAATGGTGAAGTGGGGAAAGGTTTCCGCATTTTGTGTTTTGCAATGTTACAGTCAGACATCAACCTTATCTTTTCACCAGGATAGCGGGATTCACATTGTTGCCAAGAAACACCCAAAGTTGTTGGAAGCATTATTGTAGAACCCCCGAACTGGGTCTGCTCACCTGACACACAGAAAGCCAGTCATTGCCATCAGGGTGGTGAAAGAACATAGGTGTTTATTGCAAGGTGCAGAGCAAGGAGCCATGCAGCTATTGAGTAATTGCCAGGCTCCATGAAGAGCTAGGGGTGAAGGTTCTTATAGATTGGAATTGGGAGTGAGAGTGCTTGATCTGCTCGCGTCCAAGTTCCTGGTTGGTCTGTGAAGTTCGTGACTTTCCTTTGGTTGGTCAGTGATGCCATGCTCTTTAGGGAATTTATGGTGGCTAGGTGGGCTCCAGTTGGTCTGTCGATTACATGAAGTTGGCAGTTACATTCTGCCTGGACCTGGAATTCTCCTAGATGAATCTTTCCAGACAATAGTGGCCATCAAATTTATCTATCAGAAAAGCAAATGATTCCTCAAGTTCAGTGATCTGAACCTTATAAAGTCAGTTGGATCATTCTCTCATGTCAGTGAACTCCTTTTGATAAAGGACAGGCAAGGACTCCTTGGACTAAATGGGACAGACAGGAGACTGGGTTCTGCTTTCACATTATAGGAGTTCAGTTTCAAACTCGATCTCCAAGTTAGTACGTGTGTCATCATTTTCCTCGTGAAAAGATACACAAGAATTGACAAGGGTTTCTTGTATCTCAAGAACCTATTTAAAAGGTTTATGTAAATTCAACCCACCTCAGGGTCAGCTATTTTTAAAATATTATTTATTTGAAAGGCAGAACAACACACACACATGCATGTGCATACACACACACACACACACACACAGTGCATCAAACCCCAGATGGCCGCAACAGCCTGGGCTGGGTCATGCTGAAGCCAGAAACTGGGAACTCTATCCTGGTATACAATGTGGATAGCAAGGACTCAAGTGCTTGAGCCATAATCTGCTGCCTCCCAAGATGCACATTAACAGGAAGGTGTGTCAGAAGTGCAGGTAGAACTCAATCTCAGGCCTTCCAATATGGGATTCAGGCATCCCAAGCAGTGGCTTGATCCATTGTGCCACAGTGCCCACCCCAGGTGCCAATTATTGGGCACACACTTGGTAAGATGAATCCAGCCAAATATCCAAGGCACTTTATAGCAGAGTCTCCCATTTAGAGCAAAATTCTTCCTTCTCATCTTTTGTTGTCTATCCACATCCTCAGATTATGGTCTTAATGGGTCACACAGACACTCCCCTTTCTAGCTGTGTAATCTTGCCCGGAATGCATGCATTCCCTCTCCAAATTGTTGCCCTCCACACTGTTGTTTTCTTATTATTCCCCACCCGCTTCCTTCCTTAATATTCTTTGCCCCTTTGCTGAGTGACACATGTTTTTCTTGCCCATCAAGTAACTTTATGGCATACTGCTTCCTTTTTGGCATCAAGGTAAAAGCTGCCATTTGTTTACAAATAATGTCATCACTTTTTTAGCCTGAAAATGAACTCATGCTGCTCCAAGGAGGAGCGAGGAGAGTACACGTTTCTCAAACCTATGGTGCTCTGCTTTCTTTTGTAAATCAACTTTATTGAGGTAGAATTTACATAAAGGAAAAGTACATCCCTTTAAAGTGTACAGATCAATTAGTCTTGACAAATATATACACTGGAGTAACTTGCTGCTAATCAAGATCTAAAGCAGAATACCTTCCCCAAAATATACCCTCCTACTTCTTTCAGGTCAAACCCTGCTTGTAACCCCTATCTTTAGCAGCCACTAACCTGTTTCATTACAAAATAGGTTGTCCTATTCTATAACTTCCTTTATGCAGTCATACAATATTTATTTTGTTTAATCCAGGGTCTGGAGATTCATCCATGCTATTGTACATATCAATTGTGTTTATCTTTAAGTTTTGTTCATTTTCAATTATTTTATAGCCTTCTTATCTATTTCTTTATAGAATATATCACAATTTATCCTATGTTGATGGACATTTGGGTTCTTTTTTAGATTTTAATTGTTATGAATAAATTTGCTATGAATAAAAGTCTTTTTGTTGTTGCCTTTGTGTGCTTTCGGTTCCTGTAACAGAATAGCTGAGACAGGTTGACTTATAAAGGAGAAACGTTGATTTGACACAAGTATAAGAACATGGCAGCAGCTTTTGGTTAGGGCTTTTATGCTTCAACATGACATGGCAGAAAAAGTGTAAGGAAACTGAACATGTGCACAAGAGGCAAGTGAGAGGTATCCTCAGTTTATAACAACTTGTGCTTGTTATAGCTAATCCACTCCCACTACAAATTCATTCAGACTCCTTTTTTTAAACCGGGCCAAGGACCTCAATAGACAGTTTTCAAAAGAGGAAATCCAAATGGCCAACAGACACATGAGAAAATGTTCAAGATCACTAGCAATCAGGGAAATGCAAATCAAAACCACAATGAGGTTCCACCTCACCCCAGTTAGAATGGCTCACATTCAGAAATCTACCAACAACAGATGCTGGAGAGGATGTGGGGGAAAAGGGACACTAACCCACTGTTGGTGGGAATGCAAACTGGTTAAGCCACTATGGAAGTCAGTCTGGAGATTCCTCGGAAACCTGAATATAACCCTGCCATACAACC
Source organism: Oryctolagus cuniculus (assembly GCF_051225735.1). NCBI lineage: Eukaryota > Metazoa > Chordata > Mammalia > Lagomorpha > Leporidae > Oryctolagus > Oryctolagus cuniculus. The sequence continues at coordinate 76,523,210 of NC_142888.1, read as the reverse complement.
CAGCCATCCCACTCCTTGGAATTTACCCAAAGGAAATTAAATTGGCAAACAAAAAAGCTGTCTGCACCTTAATGTTTATTGCAGTAAAATTCACAATAGCCAAGACCTGGAATCAACCCAAATGCCCATCAACAGCAGACTGGATAAAGAAATTATGGGACATGTACTCTATAGAATACTATACAGCAGTCAAAAAAATGAAACCCGGTCATTTGCAAGAAGATGGAGGAATCTGGAAAACATAATACTGAGTGAATTAAGCCAGTCCCAAAGGGACAAATATCATATGTTCTCCCTGGTCGGCAACAACTAACTGAGCACCAAAGGGGAAACCTTTTGAAGTGAAATGGACACTATGAGAAACAGTGACTTGAACAGCGCTTGTCCTGACTATTGATGTACAATGTAATACTTTATCCCTTCTAGTATTTTTTTTTGTTCTAGTTAATACTATTGGTTGAACTCTGTAATTAACACACAATTATTCTTAGGTGTTGAAATTTAACTGAAAAGTGATCCCTGTTAAATATAAGAGTGGGAATAAGAGAGGGAGGAGATGTACAACTTGGGACATGCTCAATTGGACTTGCCCCAAATGGTGGAGTTAGAAATGTGCCAGGGGATTCCAATACAATCCCATCAAGATTGCATGTACCAATGCCATCTCACTAGTCCAAGTGATCAATTTCAGTTCACAATTGATCACACTGATTTGTTTAAGAGTCAAAGGGATCACACAAACAAGTCTAGTGTCTGCTAATACTAGTTGATAGAATCAAAAAGGGAGAGAATGATCCAACATGGGAAGCGGGATACACAGCAGACTCATAGAATGGCAGATGTCCAAACTAGCACTCTGGCCTCAGAATCAGCCCTTAAGGCATTCGGATATGGCTGAAGGGCCCATGAGAGTATTTTAGGCATGGAAAGCCAAGACACTCTGGAAAAAAAAAAAAAAAGAAGACCTAAATGAAAGATCTCTGCAAGTGAGATCCCATTGGAAAGAACTGGCCATCAAAGAAGGAGGTACCTTTCTCTGAAGGGAGGAGAGAACTTCCACTTTGACTATGACCCTGTCAGAATAAGATCGAAGTCGGCGAACTCAAAAGGCTTCCATAGCCTTGGCAACTCATGACTAGAGCCTAGAGAGTTTTCTGACGCCATAAACAAGAGTGTCAAATTGTTAAGTCAACAACAGGAGTCACTGTGTACTTACTGGGATCTGTCCTTAGTGTGTTGTCCAATGTGAAGTAATGCTATAACTAGTACTGAAACAGTATTTTACACTTTGTGTTTCTGTGTGGGTGCAAACTGATGAAATCTTTACTTAATATATAGTGAATTGATCTTCTGTATATAAAGATAATTGAAAATGAATCTTGATGTGAATGGAATGGGAGAGGGAGCAGGAGATGGGAGGGGTGCGAGTGGGAGGGAAATTATGGGGCGGGAAATCCATTGTAATCCATAAACTGTACTTTGAAAATTTATATTTACTAAATAATAAAAAATTGTAAATAAATTTATAAAAAGGAACAAATTTCATATATTTCATTTATACAGTTTTAAGAGCATAATGATAATTCCTTCCCTGTCCTCCCTCACTCCCACCCTTTCCTTCTTTTCTTATTTTTCTTTTAATTTTTACAATGACATATTTTCAATTTACTTTACAATCACAAGCTTAGTCCTCCACTAAATGAAGAATTCCACAAGTAGTATGTAGAAAAACCATTGTTCCTCAAGACCTAATCACCTCTTAAAAGTTCCACCTCCCTATTCTACCACAGTAGTAGTCAAATTTCAAAGTGAATTTTGCCAGGAGAGAAAACATTAAACCAAAGCCGTCGTCATTCACAAAATACCTATTTATAGAATTGCTGGGGGAATGGGGTGGATGTATATTTAATGTGATGAGAATCTTGAAAAACGATTCCCAAAGAGATTGTACCATTGAACAGTTCTATCTGTAAGCTATGCGGAGTCCAATTGCTTCTTATCCTCACCAGCATTTCAGAGTCTCATTCTCTTTAATTTCAGCCATTCTTGTGAGCATACGTTTTTATCTTATTTGGTTTTTAATTTGAAGATTGCAGATATTGCGTGTGCTCAGTAACCATCCATATATCTTCTTTCACAGTGTTCAAAAGTCTTTTACACTCTTACCTTATTAGATTGCTTGTTTTAATATTGAGTTGTGAAAGTGCTTTGTATTTTCTGGATGTCAGTACATGGTCAGATATATGCATTTTGAATATTTTCTTCGACCCTAAGACTTGTATTTTTATTTTCTTTGTATATTTTGAAGATCTGAATTTTTATTTTCATAAAGTATAACTCACCATCTTTTTTTATTATGATGAGTGTTTCCTGTTCTAAGAAATTAAGATCCTACATGTTTTCTTTTAATCATTTATTTACTTTCAATTTATTTATTTATTTGTTCACTGCCCAGATGACTGCAATAGCTGGAGTTGGGCCAGGCCAAACCCACAGCTCAATCCAAGTCTTCCACATGGGTGGCAAGGATACAAGTACTTGAGGCATCACTCACTATGTGTATTAGCAGTAAGCTGGAATCAGAAGTGGAGCTGAGAGATTTGAACAGAGGCACTCCAATATGGGATGCTTACATCCTAAGTAGGGTCTTAACCACTGTACAAATGCCTTCCTTATTTTATGTATTTCCAGATGTTTTGTAACTTTAACTTTATATTTAGGTATATAATCCATTTTAATTTAATTCATATATATGTTATGAGATAAGGGTTCATTTGCTTCCCATTTGGATATCCAGTCCTATTCATTGAAAGCAATATCAGATACACATTGAATTCCTTTCATACTTTCATTAAGACTCAGTTGAACATACATGAATTTATATATATCCCTGTATTCTATTCTGTTGATTTTCTTCAAAATCTTCTCACCAGTCTTATACTGTCTTGGTTACTGTAGCCTAATAGTAATCATAATATGAAGTAATATAAGTCTTCCAACTTTGCTTTTCCTTTGTAAGGTTACTTTGCCTTTTTTTAGGTTAATTTTCATATCAGTGTTAAAATCTCCTTGTCAATTGGTAGAAATAATTCTGCTGAAGTTTTGAGTGACATTTCTTTTAATTTATAGATTTTTTTGGGTAGAACTGACATCTTTACAAAATTATATCTTCCAGTCTTGAGTATGGCATATCTCTTCATTTATTTAGGTCTTCTGTATTTTTTTTCAGGAATATTTCATTATTTCCAGTATACAGCTATAGAACATATTTTAGATAATTTATTCCTAAGTATTTTATGCACTTTAAATGGAATTATACAAAGTAATTTCCCATTTATTATTTTCTTTTGTTTAAAAATCTTTTTAAATATAGAAACATAATTACTTCTTGCACTAATTGATCTTACATCATGGTGTACAATCTAATGTTATTCCTCACCTGCCTTTCTTTTGAAAGAATTTCTATGTTTGGATTTTAGCAATTGAAATATACTGTGCCTGAATGTGGTTATAATTAGCTTGCTGAAGCTATTGAGCTCCTGGGTATATAGATCCTTGTTTGTGCCAAACTAAATAAATTTGAATATTATTTTTTCAAAAAACCCATTTCCGTTTCATTCTCTGTCTCCTCTTGCCTCTAGGAGTGCAGCTACATGTGTGCTTCAGAGCTTTGCATTGCCTGCTAGGTCACTGAAGCTTAATTGTTTTTCAATATTTTTTCTCTGGTTTTCAGATTGGGTAATTTCTATGAATATATCTTCAAAGTCACTGATCTTTTTCTCCACTAACATCAGTTTGCTGTGTGTTTTTTAAAAACATTTATTGATTTCCTTGAAAGTCAAAGTTACAGAGAGATGAGGAGAGACAGTGAGAGATCTTTCATCCACTGGCTCACACCCCAGATGGCCACAAAAGCCAGTGCTGGGCCAGGCCAAAGCCAGGAGCTTCTTCCAAGTCTCTCACATGAGTGGCAGGGTCTCAAGCACTTGGGCCATCTTCAACTGCTTTCCCAGGCACATTAGCAGGGAGCTGGATCAGAAGTGGAGCAGTTGGGAAATGAATAGGTGCGAATATGGAATGGTGGCATCACAGGTGGTGGCTTAACATACTACACCACAATGCCAGCCCGAGTTTGCAGTTAAGTTCATCCAATGAATCTTTTCATTTCAGACATCCTTCTTTAAATTTAGATATTTTTTTTCAGTTTCTTTTTTAGATATTATTTTCATTTTTCTGCTGAGTTTACCTGTCATCTTATTAAAAGTATATTAATTTTATGGACATTTTGAGATTTGATGATTGTTTACAGCCCTTGTCTCTTCTGTTGAGGAATAGTGTTTTTTTTTCTTCATAATATTTGTTGAACCCTTTACTTAGTGTAGGGTTAACTATATGATCATTAAGTAAACTGAAAATAGCTCTTTGTAAAAATTAAGAGTATGAGGAGGAAGAAGAGTTGGAGTATGGGCGGGAGGGAGGGTAGGGTGGGAAGTATCACTATGCTCCTAAATATGTTTATATTAAATGCATGAAGCTTGTTTACCTTAATTGAAATTTTAAAATATTTTAATAAGGATTATACATCTTTGTTAATTCTAAAATCTGAGTATCTAGGAGAATTTTCATATTGATTGGTTTTCTTGGACTTAGGGTCATATTTTGTGCTTTGTATGTTATCAATTTTTGAATGTTGATATTTTGAATACTGTATTAAAATCAATTCATATATCGTCTTTCTTTAATAATGTTGCATTTCATTTTGGCAGTCAGGTCCTTTATTGGCAGTTCTTGCTTATGTAGAGGCTTGGGCATAGTGTTGGGGTGAATTTAGTGCTGCTGTAGCAATATAGCATGGTCCTTTTCCTAATGCCTGGCTATTCTGTTGCCTAAGTTCAATGCTGGGAATTTTATTGAGGTCTCTCTTAGTCCAATATTTTTGAAGTACTGTGCAACCTTTAGAATCTCTGTTCTATTATCAATCTCACAATAGCCTCTTGCTGCTAGTGCTCATACAATCATACCATGCACATGTATATCCCAACGCTTGGCCAATGAACTATGGAAAACTCCAACAGATGTATTTGTGAATCCTGCTGTACAGTTCCTTTCTTTCTGCTATCCATCCCTGAACTTCAATATCTAGCTGCTCAGATCAGCAGCACTATCATGGTAATCTTGGGTTTTGCTTCCCTAAATCTCACTATGGAAATTCTCCCAAAGCAGACAACTGACATGAATATGGGACTCACTTTGTATGTTTTCTTTATTCTTAGTGATCAAAGTCATGCACTGCTATTGTCTAATATTTAAAAACAGCTGCTTTTTTATTATTTCTAGTTTTATAGTTTTTTTAAAAAGATTTTATTTATTTATTTTTTAAAGAGAGAGGGAGAGACAGAGAGAAAGGTCTTCCATTTGCTGGTTTACTCCCCAAATGGCTGCAATTGCCGGAGCTGGGTTGATCCAAAGCCAAGAGCCAGGAGCTTTTTCCTGGTCTCCCATGTGGCTGCAGGGGCCCAAGTACTTGGTCCATCTTCTACCACTTTTCCAGGCCATAGCAGAGAGCTGGATCAGAAAAAGAGCAGCCAGGACTTGAACGGGTGCCCAAATGGGGTGCTGGTGCCACGGGTGGAGGCTTAGCCCACAGCGCTGCCATCTAGTGTTATAGTTTGTAAAATAGTGGGTGAACATGTTTGTTACTAGTTCCTCCATCATGACCCAAAGTAGAAGTCTTCCTGTTTTCTTATGCTTTAGTAAATTTGTTTTTCAAGTATTATCATTATTGATCATTTTACAAAGTAAGAGATGACAAATGAATGAGTCAAGATCCAAGCCCAGACCCTCTAATTCTAAATCCCATGTGTTTTCCAGTACACTGTGTTGCCTCACTATTTGCTTTCTAGATATAGAGATTTGACAGCCAAATACCTTCCCCCACAATCTAACAAGGGAATCTGAAAATTTCATTATCTTAATATCCTTTTTAAAAGTTCAAATATCCATAAATGTAGCTACAAATGGTTTAGTAGGAATCAGACTTTATATAAACAAGAGGAGACCTTTAATTACCCATAACAACTCTTCCATGTTGAGGATAGTGAGGCAGAATGATAAAAAAAATCTGCTTAAGGTCAAATATCTAGTTACTAAAAGAATCAGGACTTCAACCGTGTGCCTCTCTGTTTGTTTGATATTCTTACTAGTAGACTCAGATGCCTCTGGGACTGCTTAGATTAAGTCTTTTTGGAAAATAGAGCCTAGGACAGCTGCCTAGGAAAAGGGTACAGCATCTCACAGGCATAATTGCTCCTTATCTTTGAAAAGGCAATGATGATATCATTAAAGTGTAGTCATTCCCTAGTCCGGATACTCTAACATGTTTCTATTTCTGGTTCGGAGAAGAATGCCTGGGCCTCAGCAGGAAACTTTGTCCTAATTACAAGAATGTAAGAAGTGAATCATAACTCCTCCAGGAAGTAATTCCTTCTCAACACAGTGGTGACATGGTAATGGATTTAGGCATTGAAATTTGCATGTACTTATGGGATTTCTTAAGTGGAATGAAGCCACCCTATTTCCTATGTTTCAATTGTAATACCTACAGTTATTATTATTATTATTAAAATTATTTAAAAGTGTTTCTAAGAATCTAGTAAAATGATCTGTGGCCACTGTCATTAAAAAGATGAGGTTGGGGCCAGTGCTGTGATAAAGCAGGTGAAGCCACAGCCTGTGGTGCCAGCATCCCATATGGGTGACAGTTCGAGTCCCAGCTGCTCCACCTCCAATCCAGCTCCCTGCTAATGCACCTGGGAAAGCAGTAGGAGATGGCCCAAGTCCTTGTGCTTCTTTGCCTGTGTGGGAGACCTGGAGGAAGCTCCTGGCTCCTGGCTTCAGATTGGCCCAGCTCTGGCCATTGTAGCCATTTAGGGAGTGAACCAGACCTCTCTCTCTGCCTCTGCCTCTGCCTCTCTATAACTCTGCCTTTAAAATAAATATATGTCTTAAAAAAGATGAGATTGTCTTAACTGGAGATTTCTTCCTCTTAGCTTCCAGCTATTTGGATATTAGAGTCAGATGGGTAAACAGATGCTAGCCCCTCTTCATTTTAATATCAGTTTTTCTCGTATTGTTTTATGTACTCTAAAACCTGTTATTATGTCTTCAACTTGTAGAATTTTTCTCCTTTTTTCCTATATCCTAGCTAGAAAAAGGAAAGCTAAATTTTCATCCACCTGACTTTGGTATTGAGCACCTACCAAAACTACTTCCGTGTCTCTCAGTTTTGGACATCATTGTCTGATACAAAATGAACATCCAGACAAATTTCTGGCATCGAACATCAAACCCAAAAAAGAAGTTTTCAATTTCCTTCCCCTTTTGAGTTTCAGTAATGAGAAAGACATGCGATATAGTCATCCACATCCCACATCTGACTGGTTTGAGTCCTGGCTATTATGCTTCTTCCAGTCCACTCTACTTTGAATGCACATCCTGGGAGGCAGCAGATGATGGCTCAAGTACTTGAATCCCTGTCACCCATATGGGAGAGCTGGATGCAGGTCCAGGCTCCTGGCTTTGGCCTGGCTAAGCCATCTGAGGAGTGAACAAGTGAATGGAAGATTGATACTCATTCTCATTCTCTCTCTCTCTCTCTCCTCCCTCCCTCCATCATTCAGATAAAAACAAAACAGATAAGACAGTTTAAAAATTCCAATATTCCTTTATCTTAAGCTGAGGATGAGTTTTATATTTAATTTAATTGCTTAACTAGAAAGCAGTCATGACAAGATTCAGTTTCCTTCCTTGCAAACTCAACACAAATCAAGCATTTAGCATGTGACAAACATTATTCGTGGTGCTAGAGAAACAATGATTAACAAGATAGACACCTTTTATGACAACTGAAAATGTTGAATTAGATAATCCCTAAGGTCCCTTTTGGGACTAGGCCTAATCAGGGTCACCAGCATTCTAGATGCATTCTCCAGAAAGGTGCTGATTAAACAGTCACTCAATGAACTAGAAAAAGTGTTTCAAGCCTGGACTCAAAATTGACTCAGATCTGAACTGTTTTGTAGTCATAAGACTCCCTTCATTATCTCCAAGTTGCTAATGCAAATAATTGTCTCCAGGGCAAGTCTATTGGAATGTAGCCTCCCTGCTTAGCACAGGCCCTGGGACAAAGAAAAAAAGCCTTAATGATATAAATGTTCTTTTCCTTTCTCCCTACTTTCTGGCTTGGCAAAATTCTTTTCACATAAGGATTTGTAATTTAAAATAATAGAGCAATCAGACCTAGAAAAGATCATATATTTACCAAAAAGTTGAGATAGGTGGATCAGTAGGAGTTATGTTTCTGAAAACCCATATCCCTTGACTTTCAACAGAAGATCCAAGGCCAGGATTCAATTTGACCCCAATCTGTTCAGGACAAACTGGGCATATGTGGAATTCTTTTTTTTCTTTGTAGTGAGCCATAGGGATCTCAGGTGTTCCTCAGGTCTTAAGTTTTAGGGTTTATGAATACACTGAATCCAATGTGCTATAGTTAAATGTATATGGCTGAACACAGAGTCCATATTTGGAAGTGGCCTGAGATTGAGCTGGAGATGCAGTCAAGGACAAGATCATTGATGACAATGTCCTTCTACAGGTTATATACATGAAAGAAAGTGCCAGATGGACCGAAAACTGTTTTATTTAGTTTTCTTACTTATCTTCATAAGAGAAGAATCAAAATGCATTTTTCCTATTTCACATTTATATACCCAGTGATATAATTATACAATGACATCACGTTATTCATGTCTGCTCATTTTATAGATGGGGGACTTAGAAAGTGAAGGTTTTGCATCCAAGATAATTTTGCTCATTAAAATTGAAGTAGAAGATGTTTCCCAAAATAGATGACCCTAATTCTGGAAAAAGTAGAAACCTAGGCTTAGATTTCCTGTATCTAATTTCTGTGAATACTTGTTCAGACTTTACTCTCCTCAGTATGGTGAGAATGCAGTTAGCATAGGAGTTCCACACTATGGCGTCACACTTTGGTGGGGAGGAATAGCAGAAAATACTGATGGCTTCTAAAATTAGGTGTGCTCACTGAAAGAAAGGAGCTATTTCAGATGAAAAGACATGGTGAATATTTAGCACAGAATGAGATGCAAAGTTCTGTATCTCCTAGCCCCTGACAAGGCCAAGGGTCCCTGCTTCCAGCCTGTGTCTTATTCACTCATACTTGTAGCCACCAGGAGATTTTCTCAAGGACTGACTTCTTTCCTCAGTACTTTGTCATGAACAATATCATTTTCTGGCCAGTTGGGCTGAGTCCAACAAAAACTATTTTGCTATAAGAAAAGTAAGGCCCCTTGAGGTGTCAGTTTTATGGTGGCAGATGAAATAAGCAACTAACTGCAGTTAACCCTTACCTGTCCTCAGAAAAATTTTTCATGTAATGGGAATTACCTAATTCCAATTTATTTGCAGCCATTGTTCTTCTCTGCTTCATGAGTAGTAAGCTTGATTTTCTACCCTTGCCTTACCTTTTTATCTGCCCTCCATCTGCAGCTTGAACCAGGACTCTTCCACTTTCAGCAGCACTGGACTGAGTAAATTAGAATGGCTGAGAATCCTCAGGCCCTTAGCAGCAGCATATTTCAGGTACATGACTCTTCAAGCTGCACTGCTAACTATTGCTAAGCCACTCTAGCGTACTATTTTTGCCCTATTTTCTGTTCCATTTCTCTTTACTCATTATCCATTCTTCCTTTAGTTTGGGTTTCAAGAATTTCTTTTCATCTTTTGTTGAACTGTACCTGCTTAATCTAAGCACCCAATTTTCTTTCTGCCTCACTACTTCTACACATTAACAAGTGCAGCTATATTCTTTAAATTGATTCTTCAGAGCTGATACTTATTTTTCTGCAGAACATTCAGCAGGATACAGGAAAGGGGAGATTTCTTTCTCCTGCATTAAAGAGCCCAATACGGAAGAGGTGCTTTGTGCAGCTAGATAGTAAGACAGATTGAACTGTGCTAGTTTGTGTCTGCCTAGGTTTCTTTAGCAGCCTTTCAATGAGCTGGCACCTTTCTAAACTTGGCCTTAAGATTTGAATTAACCTTATTCACAGACCTTGAAGTCAAGACAGAGCACTATAAAATATCAGCCAAAGGCAATTTCCTTCAATGGCTCTGTTTGGTTCCATTCAATTTAGTTCCTCTGGAGTCAGATAGCACTAACTTGAAGAGGACTAGTGTGCATAGGAGAGCTTCACAGCTTCTTCCTCTTATCCTGATGGGGTAAACAAATTTAACCAGCTTTGCTTTTGGCTTAGTGGAAGCAGATTTTGATTGGCAGTAATCAGAAAGGCAGACAACTGAGAGAACATCTGTGTGCTTAGCACAACAGCCCCCACATTCAGATGGTGAATGCAGACCTGAACTGTTTAAAACACTTAGACAATCTTAGTTAAGTCTTTGAATACTCCGTGTATCACCCCTTGCAGTCCTCATGTTGGAGCCTTGTTTATTTATTTGAAAGAGTTGCAATGAGAGGGAGAGCCAGAAAGAGACAATCTTACATCCACTGATTCACTTCCCACGTGGCCACAATGGCCAGGAAGGAGCCCATATCCAGGGACTTGGGCCATCTGCTGCTGCTTTTCCCAGACACATTAGCAGGGAGCTGGATCATAAGTAGAGCAGCTGGAATATGAACTGGTGCCCATATGAGATGCCAGTGTCGCAGGTGGCGACTTTGTTCCTCAGTGAATCCAACAGAGCTTGTTAAGTCAACACACACTAGCAAATATAGTGCCAGCATTGCAGAACTAGGAGAATCACTGATGTCGGTGTCGGTATCATGGAGACAGAGCATGCCAAGTCACATTTGTAACAGGAAACATGACCATTAGCATTATTCACTTATTTAAGAAATAACATTTACTTTTGTTCTGTACTTTGGGGAAAATTATAAAATGTAAAATCATAAATAGTGAAAGTTTCTCATATTGTGAACCTCAGTAAAAGCTTCAATTACCATTTTGGCATATGTCCTTTTTTATATATCTTATGCCAAAATGTGATTATTCTGGGAGTATAATTTTATATAGTTTTTTGAAGATTATAATGCAGTGACAATTTAACCATGTTGTATATTCCTTTTTAATGACATTTCTCATGACCGAACAATGGCCTATTTCTCTATTTGTTTTATGTATTTAGCTTTTTCTGAATAGTTCACTTTCATGAAAAATTTTTAATTTTTTATTTAGTAAATATAAATTTTCAAAGTACAGCTTATGGATTACAATGGCTTCCCCCCCCCATAATTTCCCTCCTACTCACACCCCTCCCATCTCCCGCTCCCTCTCCCATTCCATTCACATCAAGATTCATTTTCAATTATCTTTATATACAGAAGATCAATTCAGTATATATTAAGTAAAGATTTCATCAGTTTGCACCCACACAGAAACACAAAGTGTAAAATACTGTTTCAGTACTAGTTATAGCATTACTTCACATTGGACAACACACTAAAGACAGATCCTACATGAGAAGTAAGTACACAGTGACTCCTGTTGTTGACTTAACAATTTGACACTCTTGTTTATGGCGTCAGTAATCTCCCTAGGCTCTCGTCATGAGTTGCCAAGGCTATGGAAGCCTTTTGAGTTCGCCGACTTCGATCTTATTCCGACAGGGTCATAGTCAAAGTGGAAGTTCTCTCCTCCCTTCAGAGAAAGGTACCTGCTTCTTTGATGGCCCTGTTCTTTCCACTGGGATCTCACTTGCAGAGATCTTTCATTTAGGTCTTCTTCTTTTTTTTTTTTTTTTCCAGAGTGTCTTGGCTTTCCATACCTAAAATACTCTCATGGGCTCTTCAGCCATATCCGAATGCTTTAAGGGCTGATTCTGAGGCCAGAGTGCTAGTTTGGACATCTGCCATTCTGTGAGTTTACTGTGTATCCCGCTTCCCATGATGGATTGTTCTCTCCTTTTGATTCTATCAGCTAGTATTAGCAGACACTAGACTTGTTTGTGTGATCCCTTTGACTCTTAAACAAATCAGTGTGATCAATTGTGAACTGAAATTGATCACTTGGACTAGTGAGATGGCATTGGTACATGCAATCTTGATGGGATTGTATTGGGATCCCCTGGCATAATTCTAACTCCGCCATTTGGGCAAGTCCGATGAAAATTTTACTGAGTATTATGTGTAAAAAAATTTTCTTGTAGATATGACATTATTTCCTCATGAGTTAGAGTCATAAACACATAGCCACCATTGAAGAAAATCTGCCTCCATGACATGATTGGAACATAAAATTTTGCTGTATGTTCTTATGGGGTTTGAGCACACTTGATTAAATCATTCACTTTTCCACCAAGGTGTTGGCTGTTGTTTGTAAGCTCCTTAATTAAGCTTTTTTACTTTTCTGAAACTTGTTCTGAAGCCCCAGATTTTGAATACTAGTTACAAGTTTGTCAATTTAGTATTAAATGGTATATGTGGTATATGTAATCAATAACAGCTTTTTATCACATACATACTATATATCAAGCAATATACCAAAAACTGTATGTAGATTATTGAATTAAATATTCTCCAAGATTTCCTCTGGACTTATGGTTTTAAAAGACCAAACAACAATAGAATCTCAGGACTAGGAAGACATTGAATGGTGCTGGATTTCAGTTACTTCTATAAAATGGGCAAACATACTGTCCTTGTCTAACTTACAAGCTTGTCACATGTTGGTAAGAAGATAAAATATTTACTATAACTTTATGAAAGTTATAAAAAGTCATGTAAAGCAACTTCTTTCATGGTTATTTTATTGGTAATAGGAAATGTACTTGTCTACACCTTCCGCAGTGTTGAAAGTCTTTGGTAGTTTTAATAAAGTCAATGTAAATAAATCTGGGCCTGGCGAGATTGTAATTTTATATTCCCTTATTTTTTAAAACAAATCATTAAATGTTAGGAAGAGAAAACTACAATTCTTTTTTTTTTAAATTATTTCTAATGCTGAGCAATGGAAGGAGGGGATGGAGAGAGCAAGAGGGAGAGAGAGAGAGAGAGAGAGAGACACCTTGTACCTGCTGATCCACTCAACAGATCAACAGATGCTGGCAACAAATGGGACTGGATCAAACTGAAGCCAGGAACCAGGAACTCCATCTGGGTGTCTTACTCGGGTGGCAGGAACCTAAGTACTTAAGCCATCACCTGCTGCCTCCCAGAATACACATTAGCTGGAAGCTGGAATTGAAAGTGGACATGAGATATGATCTCAGGCAGTCTGAAATGGAATGCGGGTGTCTAAAGCAGGACACAAGGTATCACAATGCCCAACCAAAACTGTAATTCTTAATTCTACCATCTTGTTTTTGATAAGGAAAACAGGTTGATGATCATATGAAGAGTTATGGGATGTCACCCAATTGTATTACAAATTCTAGATCAGAATTGTTTGACAGAATTTAAAGTGTACTGTGAGGGCCAGCATTATGATGCAGCAGATTAAGCCACTGCCTGAAACAGTGGCATCCAATATGGGCACTGGTTGGGAGTCCCGGATGCTAAACTTCTGATCCAGCTCCCTGTGGATGTACCTTGAAAAGTAGCAGAGGATGGCCCAAGTGCTTGGGCCCCTTGCACCCATATGGGAGACCCAGAAGGAGCTCTTGGCTTTGGCAGGGCCCAGCATTGGCTGTTGTGGTCATCTGGGGAGTGAGCCAGGAGATGGAAGATCTCTGTCTCGCCATCTCTTTCCATAACCCTGCCTTTCAAATAAATAAATCTTTTTATAAAAACATGTTCTGTGACCTTGGAGATTTATTTAAATTGTTTTCATATTTTCTTTAAAAAACATTTAAAATATTCTCAAAGTGTTAGAATTTTATTAAAATCCATGCTGTTTATAAATGAAAAATTTAAGACATCTTTGTCTCTTTCTATGGAATTTCTTTTCTTTATGTTTGCTTAGGTGCCCCTTCTGCTTGGAATCTCGTTATCCTCTCTGTCCTTCTAAATGAACTTCTGTTTATTATTTAATATTCAGACGTGCTTCTGGAAGGCTTCCAAGAGCTTTAAAGACAAATAAATGCTTCCTCTTTTGTGTTCCTATAGTATTTCCGTCATACCTCTATTAAAGCACTTACCAAATTGCTGTAATTATTTGTTTTCTCACTGCCTCCTCCACTACCATGTATGCTCTGGAGGAAATGGTCTATATTCTTTGACTATATAGAAAAGAGTAAATACTTATTACATGTTTATTGAGTAAATAGATTACTATCTTTGATATAATTGAGTTTTGTTGGCACTTGACTTTACTGCAGTCCATGGGACAACTGATGGCAATGTTAACTGGAGAGGGAAATAGAACAGTTCCCCACATAAAACCCATAGTTATTTAGGATACAAAGAAGTAGCTGGAATGATACTTGTTAATCCTGGCGGCAGATTATAGTCACCTGGGGAGCCCTGAAAACTACCAAAGACTAGCCCCATCTTATACCACTTAAATCACAGTACTTAGGGGTGGGATCCTGGCACTGTAATGTATTTAAATTTTTCTAAATTATTATAATGTGAAGCCATGGTTGAACACTGCTGATCTTCAAGCTGAGAAAACTAGCATTGTCAAATGGTGTCCATGGTCCATGCTGAAATGAAAACAAAAGACGAGAAAAGATACAATAGTCAAGAACTTGAACCCAGGAATAAAACCAAAAGTTTATGTTAATCCATGAAGTAGGAAGGAGCTCAGGAGCTCAGATGAGCACATGGATGATAGGATATGGAATAAAAGGCTGAATAATACCAGGTTCAGTAATAGTAGCTGGGTAGAATTCAAAGTCCAACATGCAGAGATGGTCAGAGAACAAAGTTTCTAATTGTTTCTATCCATTGCTAGAGGTGCAAAGTTCTGTTTGAGCTATGATTTGGGACTATACAGTTTGACAAATTTACAGGATCTCAGCTCTGCAGATAAGGTTCTGCAAAACAAATTAGATTTCATATTTTGTATGTCCATACAGTCTTTCTTTCTCATGTTATTTCCCTCAACAGCATTGCAAATTTTGAAAACAAACTTAGGTAAATTAAATTTCCCACATGATTTCTTGGAAACAAAGATACAGTAACTCTAATCTGGTAGATTACCAGTATAAACAGATTGACAAGTGCAATAAATATTGAAGAGTTGGAAACAAGGTAAACAAAGAGTTTGTTCTGTGTGCCATGCGCTTTGTTATACACAATATTGCCTTTGTCACTCTTTGTTGCCTAATTTCTCATATATTCATGTGAGATACTGTTTCATTCTTGCTAAGCAGACTTATGTCTCAAGCGTCAATTTCTTCATTTATTTCACAACAAAATTATTATGACATGCATTATTGAGTCAAAATGTCCCTTAAGGAAAGCCTTATGCGGTTACATTAAAAATACAAGATCCCAGATGAAAGACTATCTCCTTTAATAGCCAATTAGTTATTTGCTTGTTAGTTTAGTTTTAACACGGTGTTTTCCATGGCAATAATTTATATTTAATGTCATATTACAAGGATGTAGAACTCGTTGGATTTGGGAATAAAAAATTCAGCAACATTGAGGAGTACTGTTTTATGAATACCACTATGAAGCAAACAAGAGATAATTTGTTATTAAGGCACAAAAGTTCTTTTGAAATGTGAATAATGTTGAAATTCTGTGAAAATAACAAAGATCATAACATTTTTAATGATGAAGACTTATTTGTGTTGTAGTTTGTAGGAGACTCACACAAATTATACGATTTTTCTCTGGCCAAGGTTAACCATACAGCATATTTTAATTCTCTACTCCAAAATAAAGAACAAGAGAACAAGCTGGCTTGGCATTATTTCACAAGCTATGGTAATTCTTTTAACTATCTGAGCTAACCTTTGATGATAACTCTGTTGAAGACGGAGTTCATGGATTATTTGCACTGTTTTTGTTTTTAAGAGTTGTTTATCTGAAAGGTAGAGTTACAGAGTGGGAGTGTGGGAGATTGGGAGAGTGGCAGAGTGGGAGAGTGGCAGAGTGGGAGAGAAAGAGGGAGGGAGGGAAGGAGGGAATAAGAGGGAGAGAGGGAGAGAGAGAGATTTTCCATCTGCTGGTTCACACACTAAATGGCTGCAAAGGTCGGGACTTGGCCAAATGGAAGTCAGGAGAGAGGAACTACATTTGGGTTTCCCACAAGAGGGGCAGGAACCCAAGTACCTTCGCCATCTTGCACTTAATTCCCAGGCATCTTTAGAAGGGAGCTTGATTGGAAGTGGAGCAGCTGAGACTTGAACTGGTGCTCATATGGGATGTTGACGTCACAGTCAGTGGATTAACCCGGTGTGACACAGTGTCAGCCCCTGCATTAAGTTTTTTTTTTTAACTTTTATTTAATGAATATAAATTTCCAAAGTATGACTTATGGATTACAATGCCTTCGCCCCCATAACGTCCCTCCCACCCACAACCCTCCCCTTTCCCACTCCCTCTCCCCTTCCATTCACATCAAGATTCATTTTCAATTATCTTAATATACAGAAGATCAGCTTAGTATACATTAAGTAAGGATTTCAACAGTTTGCTCCCACACAGAAACATAAAGTGAAAAATAATAGATGATTTTTTTTAAATGATGATGAAATCAGATCAGACCTATTGTCATGTTTAATCCCAGTGAGAGTCAAGTTGGGAATTGATAATTTCTTTTTTTTTTTTTTTTTTTTTTTTTTACAGAAGATCAGTTTAGTATGCATTAAGTAAAGATTTCAACAGTTTGCACCCCCATAGAAACACAAAGTGAAATATACTGTTTGAGTACTCGTTATAGCATTAAATCTCAATGTACAGCACATTAAGGACAGAGATCCTACATGAGGAGTAAGTGCACAGTGACTCCTGTTGTTGACTTTACCAATTGACACTCCTGTCTATGGCATCAGTAATCTCCCTACCTGCATTAAGTTTTAAGATATTTGCGTCTAGACACTCAAGTATACATAAATAACACAGGAAACAAAACTCTTAACATTATGTAATTCCAGCCACTTATCTATTTTGAAATGTTTACTTATCTGTGGGAAAACAATGGTGAGTTAGGACCAAAAATTGGCTCCCATTTTTTCTAAATCATTTAATTTATAGTTAGGATTAGCTTTAATGGCCTATAGTCCTATTTTTGTTCCTGTTTTTGATCTTTTTCTTTATCTGTACTTGAAAATTTTGTAGTGAGCTACAGTCAACATTGCAGTTTTTAAAATTTGTAAACTGACAAATTATAATTTTATATATTTATTTGCAAAGTGTTTTAAAAATCATCAAGGCTGTAAAATATTTTTAGATTTTATCACGTTTACATGGATATTCCCTTGTGTTATGTTTAGAAACAGGATAGGCTGCGGCCGGCACCGCAGCTCACTAGGCTAATCATCTGCCTTGCGGCGCCGGCACACAGGGTTCTAGTCCCGGTCGGGGCGCCGGATTCTGTCCCGGTTGCCCCTCTTCCAGGACAGCTCTCTGCTGTGGCCCGGGAGTGCAGTGGAGGATGGCCCAAGTGCTTGGGCCCTGCACCCCATGCACCTGCTCCAGGGCCCTGCACCTGGCTCCTGCCATCGGATCAGCACGATGCGCTGGCCTCAGTGCGCTGGCCGCGGTGGCCATTGGAGGGTGAACCAATGGCAAAGGAAGACCTTTCTCTCTGTCTCTCTCTCTCACTGTCCACTCTGCCTGTCAAAAAAAAAAAATTAAAAAAAAAAAAAAGAAAGAAACAGGATAGGCTGCATCAACTTTTTACTGTAGTAACTTAAATAAATTTTCCAAATCTCTTAAATTTCTAACCACTACAAAAATGCATAAAACTAAAATATACAAAGACACTTCCAATCGAAAAAAAAGAATAATGTGAAAATAAACTTACATCTCCAAACTCTTAAAAGTTCAGTTTGCCTTTGGCATGGATTTTGGGTGAAAAGTCAGCTATTTGATCTGATTCAGTTCACTCATCTCATTTTGCCACAAACAGTATATATGAGGGTATGTTAAGTCTAAATTAATATGGCAAAAGGAACAGGAAGATAAGGAAGAAGAATTATTTTGTTTATATGAAACTATTCTGGTCAAAGGACCAAAAAAACAAAACAAAAGGAAAGGAAGTCTGACCTATGACTAATATCTGTTCACTTGTGATCACAATCAGCTTGTCCTGAGTCTCATGGATATAGGACTTAGGCTGTTATACAATTCCTGTGATACTTATTAAGATACCATTTACTTTTATTAGTATTTTAAATCAATCCTTCACTAATTTAATTAGAGAGCTTTGGTATCCAAATGCACTTAAATTGAAGTCTATACATCATGGGAAATGAATAATGACTTAAATAAAGACTACAAATGTGGTACTAATAACCTCCTGAGACCCAGGAACTTTTCCTTCTCAGCAGGACTCTTTTGTGACATGACCATTGATCACTGAGCCATATAAAAAATAATTTAAGCTGATTTGTGCTGGGTCAGCAGTATATCAATCTCTTATAAATCTTTGTTTCAAACATAGCTTTTCTCCCAGTGGTTTGTCTAATGATGCTGGTGAAATGTTTCACATGTCGCATTATAGACAGAAATATTTTTAGTAAAATAATGAGACTCTAATAGGAAAAATATGACACTACCATCTTCAACTTGTGACTCTAAATAATGGCTAGAACTCATATATTCAGAGAACTTGTGATGACTACTATCATGGTTAATACTGAATGTTCCTTTGTTGTAGGTAGGGCTATCAATTTTACATAAATTATGTCTTTTAAGCCTCTTAGTACCTCTAAGTACTTCCTACTTAGAGAGAGAAACTAAAGCACAAGGAGCTCAGGACCTCAGAGCTGTTCATCTGCAAAGCCCTGATTGACACCTATCTTTACATTTTCTTCCCTGTAAAAATTTTAATGACTACTTCATTGTTTAGTTGTATTGTGCGTGGCATAAAAGGTATTTATAAATGGCATTTTACTATTTTTATCCATACTCCTTTATATGACATGAAGTCAAATAAATCCACTGTTAATTCAAGTGATAGGCTACATGCTGGGACATAGGGTTCAACTGCAGTGGCCAATCTGGTAATTTATATGATAAAAACATTCTGCAGACTTCACAGATGTTTTACTGTAATTTTTCAATAACTTTTGAGTGGCAAGAATACTGCCCTGACTGGCCTTTTATGAGGCCAAATTGTTGTTTCTTTCTTGCATAACATACTTTTCACACCATTTGGGTTGGAAAATGAATTGTACTTGGGGTACCAATACAGATAATTCCAAGACTACAGAACCTTTCTATTTGAGGTCAACAATCTTTTTTTTTTAACTTTTATTTAATGAATATAAATTTCCAAAGTACAGCTTATGGATTACAATGGCTTCTCCCCCATAACATCCCTCCCACCCGCAACCCTCCCCTCTCCCACTCCCTCTCCCCTTCCATTCACATCAAGATTCTTTTTCGATTCTCTTTATCTACAGAAGATCAGTTTAGCATACATTAAGTAAAGATTTCAACAGTTTGCTCCCACACAGAAACATAAAGTGAAAAATAATAGATGATTTTTTAAATGATGATGAAATCAGATCAGACCTATTGTCATGTTTAATCCCAGTGAGAGTCAAGTTGGGAATTGATAATTTCTTCTTCTTCTTCTTCTTCTTCTTCTTTTTTTTTTTTTACAGAAGATCAGTTTAGTATACATTAAGTAAAGCTTTCAACAGTTTGCACCTCCATAGAAACACAAAGTGAAATATACTGTTTGAGTACTCGTTATAGCATTAAGTCTCAATGTACAGCACGCTAAGGACAGAGATCCTACATGAAGAGTAAGTGCACAGTGACTCCTGTTGTTGACTTTACAAATTGACACTCTTGTTTATGGCCTCAGTAATCTCCCCATGCTCCAGTCATGAGTTTCCAAGGCTATGGAAGCACCTTGAGTTCTCCGACTCTTATCTTGTTTAGACAAGGTCATAGTCAAAGTGGAGGTTCTCGCCTCCCTTCAGAGAAAGGTACCTCCTTCTTTGAAGACCTGTTCTTTCCACTGGGATCTCACTCACAGAGATCTTTCATTTAGGGTTTTTTTTTTTTTTTTTGCCAGAGTGTCTTGGCTTTCCATGCCTGAAATACTCTCATGGGCTTTTCAGCCAGATCCGAATGCCTTTAGGGCTGATTCTGAGGCCAGAGTGCTGTTTAGGACATCTGCCATTCTATGAGTCTGCTGAGTATCTCGCTTCCCATGTTGGATCACTCTCCCCTTTATTTATTCTATCGGTTAGTATTAGCAGGTACCAGACTTGTTTATGTGCTCCCTTTGACTCTTAGTCCTTTCATTATGATCAATTGTGAACTGAAATTGATCACTTGGACTAGTGAGATGGCATTGGTACATGCCACCTTGATGGGATTGAATTGGAGTCCCCTGGTATGTTTCTAACTGTACCATTTGGGGCAAGTCAGCCTGAGCTTGGAGGACAACAATCTTAATTTCAGTCGTGAGAATCAGGTACAATATAGTATGTGCTAATCTGGATGTTTTTGTTTCACATATTTGTTGGAAAATATTGGCCTTATTATTGTTAAGCACCCTCTGTGTCTGCTTTCCAATCATCCTGTAGTTTTTCTACTAAAAGACTCATCCTTAATCTATATTTAATTGCCTATGTATTTTTCCATTCTTTCCCACTAGAATGCAAACTCTACGAATGCAATTGTCTTCATGTTTACAGTGGTATTCTCAGTAGCTGTCATGGTGCCTTGAAGAGAATGATCACTTAATATTTTTTAAGTGAATGAATGAGGTAGTAAAGGCACATTCGATTTCTTTCTGAGTAAAGAATGTTTTCTTTCTTAAAATATAGAGTTGTCATCCAAAATGCAGAACATAGAGTGGCCTGAGCAGGAACCTGCCATGATTCTCAAGCTTTGATGCAACCTAGAATCATCTGAAAAGTTTTTGCAAATATTTTGTGGAAAAAAAGGTCTGGGCTCCCCCGACCAAGCAAGACTGAACATCCAAGGTGATTTTAACGTTGTGAGGTTTGACAAGGTCAGTTGTGTGTGTGTGAATCACTTCAAATCTTGTTAAAATGCAGGCTCTCCAAGCACAGATATAAGACAAGGACACAGAAAAGCTTGTTGCCTGTCTTGATCAGTTTATGCTGTGAATATGCATTAAAATAACGTACTGCATCCCATAAAAATGTACAGGTATTATGTGTTAAATTTTAAATAATAAAATGATAACAAAATGCAGATTCTCATTCAGTAGGGTTAGGGTAGAGTCTAAGGTTTTGCATTGCTTGAAACCACATCAGCAATGCCTTTGCTACATGCTTCACAAACCACACGTTAGATAGCAGAGAGCTAGCGCTAAATAACCTGAGGTTTACACTCCATGTAGACCTTGGTGGTCAAGTAATGTGTTTAAGGTTAGAAAGATAAGCTAGGCTAATGGCCACTTGACATGTTCTAGGCTATGTTTACAGGCATTATCTCATGTCAAAGAAGTGCAGATGTGAGATGTTGCTGCTTACAGAGAGGGAAGTTCTATAGGGACAGGAAGCCCAGCATTGACTCCAGTTCACTGAGGTACCTTTTTGGTTTCTTAAGTATCACATTTTCTCTTTTGTTTGTATTCCTGGTGTAATGCAATATGTGGATCTGGAGGTACTCAGTACAAGTATGTGTTCTGTGCCATTTGAAGAAGGATTGGAAAATAGTTGAATGTTTGGGTGTTTTCAACTATTGAGATTTGGCAGTCGTAGACACAGCCAGAGGCCCAGGATATGTTTATATGATTGAGGACTTTAGTAAGAATCTTCTGTGAGATTGCAGTTCACTTGCTCAAACATCTATTCTAAAAGAAATTTTACTACATAGGAGAGTGAAAAGATGATAAAGTGACAACAATCTGTTTTCTCTGAAATTCATGGTTAGCTAATTGTTTAGAATAATGATTAAGTCAGGATAATAGACTCATAAATAGAATCTTGCATTCACACTTTTGTCTATGTGTAAAACTCTGCAGCATAGAACCCAAAAGTAAGGGGAATGGAACTCAAAATTATAAGCTATATTACTAAAATCAGGTTTCCATATGATATCTCCCCTGCTTTCATCCATTATCATTGGCCTATGGTCTGTGTTTTTTTTTTCTGTACAAAATCATATGCTAGATAACACTCTCATGTTCTTTCTTCATATTGTATGCTATATCCTATAACTTTCAGTCTGTAAGTGAGTCCATCTGTAGGATTGATTCAGTACAAAGTGAAATTTCTGGACCATATTGTATATGTAACTTATAGGAAAATTATTTTTTCTTGCCAAGGTAAGCAGACATATTTTATTTCTAAATGTGTAAACCCCAAAATTCTCATGAATAGTGTTCTGTGGAGCTTGCATAAAGATTTTTCTTCATTTTCTTATACTTTTTAAAAGTTATCTATTCAAGCATTTGATTTACTTTCATTTTACATATACTCTGTATCACTCAGCTTTTGTTACTATGATGGAATACCAGAGATGAGGCACTTACGAAGGAAAGAGAGGCTGATTTAGCTCTCAGTTGTGGAGGCTGAAAGTGCAAATAGCACGGTGCAAGCTTTAGTGAAGGCCCCGTGGTGAATGGCAGATCACATGTGCGGTGCATGAGCAATCACATTCTGCGCTAGGAAGCAGAGAGAGTGGGTGGGCCCAAAGTCAGGCTTTCATAACAACCTTCTTGCAAGAACGCAAAAGTTCACTTTGAGGGCTACCAAGGAGTTACATGAGAAATGCCTTATGCCCCTGGTGACCTCCCATTAGGCCATCTTCTAAAGATTTCATCACTTTCCAATAGCACTACCAAGGCTTTGTAAACGGGCCTTTGGGGGGCCATTCAACATCCAACTCATAGCATGCTCATATATACTTTTATTGGAGTGTAAAATATCAATCATACACATCCTGCAGGTATGCACTCTTTTTGTCTGTTCTCTTTTGTTTAACTTTCTTCTGCTTTTCATTCTCCTCATTAATGCTTCCCCTTTTTAGCATCTTCCTTAACACGTGCTATTGTGTTTTCACAATTTACATTGTAGTTTAATTGTTTCCTTCTTTTCATTTTCTTTTTCCCTTACCTACTTCCCATTCCACCTTCCTCCTTTTTTTTTCTACTGAAACACAGTATCTTCTAAGGGATTATAGCTTCTTCCTACTACATTCTGTCCTGGGCCCTGCTGCCAGCTAAGCATCCTCTTCTTTATCAATGCACTCATATGTGTTGAACATTTGTTACATGTCTTGTACTATGCTAATCACCATGAAAGATAAATGTAAGTTGTTTTAGCAGTCTCCATATAATGTAGTAGAACTGTGGAACATTTCGTTGCTTTCATGTCAGTGATTACATGGGCTTTTGTGGAAGTTTCCTTTCTTTTAAAAAATTTTTAGGTATTTTATATAAATGTATAGGCACTTTTGTTTATTAACAACCCAGCCCAATTCAGTTTAACCCTCCTATCTCATGTCTGGCATAATACCATTCTCCTTTCATTTCTGATTAGTCTGATGCTTGGGAGACTTAGAGAGGGAAAGGTAACATGATGTAGGTGGAAGGACAGGTAGAGTTGGGTTGGGATTTCTTTACTTTTCAAGGCAAAAATTATTCTTGTACTGGATGTAGGAGGGGAAACAGGAGAGGTTATGAGTTTCTTCATTTTTTCCAGGTAATTTTTAAAATAATTTTTTATTTATGTAAACTGAACAAAGTTCATGTATTTCACATATACAGACTTATAAGCATAGTGATACTTTCCATCCTACCCTCTATCCCACACTCCTACCCTCCCTCTTTCTTCTTTCCTTATCCTTTCTTTTTAATTTATACAATGACATACTTTCAACATATTTTATAATCATACACTTAACCTTTCATTAAGTAAAGAATTAAACAAATAGTAAAAATAAAAAAAAACCTGTTCCTCAACAATAGAGACAAGGGCTGTAAACTATAATCCAATCTCAAAATGCCAATTTTGCACGTTTACATTATATTTTTGTCCTTATTAGTTACCACAGATCAGGGGAAATATGATTTTTGTCCTTTTGGGACTTATTTCACTAAGTGTAATGATTTTCATTTGCATCCATTTTGTTGCAATAGACAAGATTTTATTCCTTTTTATGGCTGACTAGTATTCCATAGAGTATATATACCACATTTTGTTTATCCAGTCATCAGTTGATGGACAACTGGGTTGATTCCATATCTTAGCTATTGTGAATTGATCTGCAATAAACACAGGGAGTACAGATATCTCTTTTATATGCTGATTTCATTTCATTTGGTAAATTCCCAGGAGTGACATGGCTGGGTCATATGGTAGATCTATTTTTAGATCTTTGAGGAGTCTCCATATTGTCTTCCACAATGGCTGTACTAGTTTACATTCCCACCAACAGTGGATTAGGATATCTTTTCTACCCATATCCTTGCCAGAATTTATTTGGTAACTCTTGTATGAAAGCAACTCTAAATGGGGTAAGGTGAAACTTAATTGTACTTTTTATTTTCATGTTCCTGATAGCTAGTGATCCTGAGCATTTTTTCATGTGTTTGTTGGCCATTTGAATTTCCTCTTTTGAAAAATGTCTGTTCGAGTCCTTTGCCCATTTCTTATCTGGATTGCTTGTTTGTTGTTGTTGAGTTTCTTTAGCTTTTTATATAGTTTCTGGATATTAATCCTTTATCAGTTGCATAGTTTGCAAATATTTTCTCCCATTCTCTCAATTTCCTCTTCCCTTTATTGAGTGCTTCCTATACAGTGCAGACGTTTCTTTGCTTGATGTAATCCCATTTGTCTATTTTTGGATTGATTGCCTGTGCTTCTGGGGTCTTCTCCAAGAAGTCTTTGCCTATGCCAATGTCTTGCAGAGTTTCCCCAATTTTCTCCTCTAGTAATTTGATAGGATCAGTGTGTAGATTTAGATCCTTGATCCATTTTTTAGTTGAGTTTTGTATAAGGTGTAAAGTAGTGGTCTTGTTTCATATTCTACATACAGAGATCCTATTTTTCCCATACCAGTTGTTGAAAACACTGTTCTTTCTCCAGGTATTGATTTTTAGCTCCTTTGTCCAAGATTAGTTGGTTGTAGATACGTGGACTGATTTCTGGAGTTTCTATTCTGTTCTATTGGTCTACATGTCTATTATTGTGCCAATATCAGGCTGTTTTGATGATAACTGCCTTGTAGTATGTCTTGAAATCTGATATTGTGATGCCTCTTGCTTTGTTTTTGTTGTATAAGATTGCTTTGGCTATTTGGGGGTCTCTTGTTTCCATCTGAATTTTAGCATCATTTTTCTCAATCTGAGAAGAATGTTGTTGGTATTTTGATTGTGATCACTTTAAATTTGTAAATCGCTTTCAGTAGTGTGGACATTTTGATGATATTAGTTCTTCCAACCCAGGAACATGCATTTTTGCATTTTTTGTGTCTTCTTACACAACTGGTGATCTTTTGTTAGTAAGGAGGCCTCCCTGGATATGCTCTGGTTTACTATGGTTCCATTCCATCAGTGGTATTCACTGATATAATAATTCACATAGGTGGTCAGTGTCATTTTCTTGGGGATAGTGTTCTGACTTAGCTTCCTTCATTGATGAGGAGCCACTTGGAAAAAGTCTTGATTATGGTGCACACTCTTAACCTCTTCTCTGGCCATGGTTATCACATCTCTTAGCTCTCTGTTGTCTTTAATGATCTGTTTTATTTTCATGATGGGCCATGAGAGCTGCTGAAGTCTTCTTCAATGTCCCCAAGGATTAAGGGGGCCAGCCTCCTCCTTGTCAGCCTGTACTATGATATTTAGTTGTTTATTTGCTACCAACTTCTCATGAAAACCTGTCACCTTGAGAAATTACCAAATTATTAGTAGACAACACTTAAATGTTTAAGTATATTTTAATTCATAGAGAAACACAAAAAGCTTTCTCAAGAATTCCCTCCCCAAGGACCACCTCAATTTTATGAATACACAGAGATGGGCCTGTAGTTCATAGCTTTGCAAATTGCAAGAGTTAAGAAATGAGAAAATGGCTTTACTTTCTTGAAGGGAACCCCTATTCTCTTGGCTCTTCAGTCCTCTTGACTTTGAAAGGGAGTCACTCTCAGCTTTTCCCACATAGGGACAAAAGAGAAAAACGTTTTAATCATAAATTGAGTGTTTTGAAAATTGTAATAATTTCCCCATCTCTCCCCCTCCCCTATCTTCTACCCTAACTCACCATGGGTATTGACTTGGGACAGTTGCTTGTGCTTTTTTGGTCAGTTCTCTCTCACTTTTTATTTTTTTAAAGATTTATGTACTTAGTTGAAAGTCAGAGTTACAGAGAGGCAGAGGCAGAGGCAGAGAGAAAGAGAGAGAGACAGACAGGGAAGGGGAGAGGGAGAGGGAGAAAGAGAGAGGAAGGGAAGGAGGGGTTTTCCATCCACTGGTTCACTCACCAAATGGTGGCAATGGCTGGAGCTGCACCAATCCGAAGCCAGAAGTTAGGAACGTCTTCTAGGTCCCCACTGTGAGTGCAGAGGCCCAAGGACTTGGGCCATCTTCTCCTGCTTTCTCAGGCCATAGCAGAGAGCTGGATCAGATGTAGAGCAGCCGAGTCTTGAACCGGTGCCAGTATGAGATGCTGGCACTGCAGGTGGCAACTTTACCCACTGTGCCACAGCACTGGCCCTCTCACTTTTTTTTTTAAATGAAAATGTTTATTTTATTTGAGATTCAGAGAGACACCCACACCAGAGAGAAACAGAGAAGAATGGAGGGAGGCAATGAAGGGGAGAGGGAGAGCAGGAGAGAGACTGACAGCCCCCATTTCCTGGTTCTCTTCCAACCAAATGCCTGCAATGCTGCAATGGCTGGGACTGGTTTGTGCTGAAGCTGAGAGACAGGAACTCAATCTAGGTCTCCCATGTGAGTGGCAGTTAATCACTTACTTGAGCCATCATCACTGCATTAGCAGGAAGCTAGAATCAGGAGCCAGAGACAGACAGTAAACATAGACACTGTCATGTGGCCCACAGGCATGTTAACTGGTGTCTTAACTGCTAGGCAAAATCCCCTCCCTAGTTCTTCCACTTTTTAGAAGCCTTTATAAAAGGTTCTGGACTTAATTGTTGTTGACTCTCCTAGTAATACATATGTATAAATGTTTAGAGATTCTTTTCTCTACCTTTGAAGCTACATTGCCAATTCCATGGTAATATGAAAAGTCTCAGTAAATATCTTGTTACCTATAGAACAAATCTGTGCTAAAATGTTAGCAAATCATTGCTACATGTCTAGACTTGTGTAAGCTATACATGTTAAATGTATTGCTGTGGTCAATCTTCTGGCTTGCTGGATTCTCAGTGGTACAACTATCATCTGCAGCCTTCCTATATGTCAAAAGTGGTCTCCTTGGCCTTTGAAAGTTTACTGCATCAACAATATAAAACAGAGATATTCTCCATGTATCACAGTGATTGATGAACTCACTTATAAGGCAAATTTCCATGAACTTACCCAGCGTTATGAACAATTCCCAATGACCCAGCAAGAACTTCCTCTTTTTCTTCCACTCAAGAAACCATAGTAGGTTGCAGAGTGATCTATATTAAAGCAATTACCTTACAATGTACTTATTTATGAATATAATTTTCAGATGTTGATATTCTTTTATTCATACTAAATTATTTGTGACACAGGTCACAGCTGAACACAACACACATTTCAGAAACTGTTCATTTAAACCAACAAACTTAATACTCTATATTCTCTAATTTTCTCAGCAAAATTACATGGCTTCTAAAGGCTGTAATTATAATTGATACATGCATCATGTTTAATAACTTGTATTTGAAACAGATAGATAATAGGTAAATGGATAGATAAATAATATCTACAACAGAATATATAATAAAAAGTTAAATTGGAGTACTGGGAATTAGTCCTGTGTTCCTGGAGAGGTTAAATCATAAAAGGTCTTATAAGGCAAGTTAAGAAAGTTGAGAGTAATGAATGCAATTGAAGGATTTCAATCAGGAATGTAGCATGTTCATAATTTACATTTTGAAAACATCAGTCTGGCTGAGAGGGGGAGAATTTACTGAAAGAATGCAGGAATGGAGGAAAGAAATCCAGTTAAGACTCCTGTAATTCAGATGATAATAATGGAGACTTGTAATTTCTCATAGGCACTTCTAGCTTTTATCTGTTGAACCTGGTTAGATTTTTTTTTTGCTCCTGCAGACCAAGATATCTTTATAGCTTCCTCATATAGCCTATTACTCCTCAGCTGGGACTCCAACTCTGCTTATTAAAAGAAAATAAATAGAGGTTCACTATTCACTCCATGTTTTCTATTAAGCTTCTTCCAAAATCTCACATGTTTTCTTTCATGATTTTGTGTGCATCCCCTTTCTTTGGTAGTCTTTATAACCCCTTAGTGTCCTAAAATGTTTTGTAGGTCGGGTTGTTTCAAAAGTACAATCTGAGATAGAGACAAGTATTCAGGAAATTTATTTGGCAGTACTCAAGATCAGCAACTATTCAAGGAAATAAAAGAGAAGGCAAGAAAATAAAAAAGAAGGGAAGAAGACAGGAACAGGCAGAGAAGTTAAGCTGTGGAATAGCCTTGAGGCAGGCTTAGCCAACCCAATGGTGAGCTCTGAACCTGGGATATCTCTTCAGAAATGTCCTACCTTGTTTTGAGTGGTCAGGCTTTAAACTCTCATCTTAGCCAGTCCTTGCATGCGAATGTTCCTGGGGAGGCGTTTTGAATTTGGGATGAGCAGTTTGCTCCAGCTCATGGTAATTTTTGGAGAGAGCTGGCTGCTGAGTCCCATGAGCCAGAAGTATTCCAGAAGCTGAGGGAATGAACACATCAATCCTTAAGGGAAGCGTGGGCAGTACATCACAACTTCCACAGATGACTATCTATCTTGAAATAACTATTCTATGAAATGGTAGTTGATGTTTCAAAAAATGAATTTTGTGGTTAATACGTTTGGCAAGTTCTGTGCCAAACAGGTTTCTTTACTAGAATAATTTTCAGAAATTGAAATATGCCTCTTTGCATGGTACATTTCTTTGGTTGCATAGAATATCAGGGTGCTTTCAAAATTTATGCAAAGCTGGAATTAAAACATAAATCTATTTTGGTGCAAGAAAAGTTTTAAATCCATGCATAGTTTTTCATAACATTCATTTCTATGAACTTTTTAATGAAAAGTGATGCATAGATTTCAAAATTTTTGCATCAAAATAAACTTACATTTAATTCATTTTTTTCCATGTTTTTGAAATACTTCATGTAGAAAATGGGAATCACAAGGGACAAGAGAATACACTGTTATCAGGAATATCCCTTGATCATAATAGCACTCAGCATCACTTTGAGAAATACAGCTCCAAAGGCAAAGAAGATAAAATAAATATTATGGTCTTGGGGACCCAGAGCTCTAGTAGCTCTGAGTTTTGTCTTGATGATCCAGCAGGCAAATCAACCATCCTGCTTCAACCATTAGTAAGGTCTATTATTAAGGTCTATTATGATGAGATTGCTGCCTACTATTAAATCCGATCCACAGCTAAAACAAACAGGATTTATCTCTGAATGACAGTATAGCTTATCATAAAGAAAAAATGTTTGCTTTATTGTGAATGACTTTTTCTCATTATGATGAGTATATCAGGTCAGTGTTTCTTGTTCTTGGGCATTGAAACTGATGACAAACAATACAACACTGTTTTCAAGAAAAACCTGTCTGGTTATGGTATTGCTATATGACACAGCAGATTTTGAAATAATTCATAGTCAACTAGGAGTTTTCTCAGCTGAATTCCATGTCAGCTTTTACATCTCTGAGATAATTGATGCAGTGGTTAAATCCATTTTTGCCCTGCTGTCTGGAAATAACTCTTACATCAAGATGTCTGTTTATCTGACTCCTATATATAGCAATTCAGTTTTAGAATTAGCCAAAAGATGGTTTTGGGGAGAAAAAAGAAATGCTCCAATGAAATATGCTACTTGTACTCAAGAAAGTTTATGGACAAAAAGGAATAATACTTGAGGAATATAATTGGAAAAGTTAGATATCCATGTTTAACTTCATAAATAGCAGAGAATGCCCCAAATGTACTGTGGTCTGAATCTACTTTTGTTGTAAGCAACTTGATGTGAAATTTTCTAAAGTCAGGAGGAAATAACATGTCACTTTGGACATGAATTTTTTTTTTAAGATTTATTTATTTGAAAATAAAGAGAGAGAGAGAGAGAGAGGGAGTTCCATCTGCTGGTTCACTCTCCAGATGGCCACAACAGCTGTTGCTGGGCCAGGCTGAAAACAGGAGTCAGAAGCTTTTTCCAGGGCTCCCATGAGGATGCAGGAGCCCAAGTAGTTGGGCCATCTTCTGCTGCTTTCTAAGCCATTAGCATGGAGCTAATGGGAAGTGTAGCACCTAGGGCTTGAAGTAGTGCCCATTTGTGATGCTGGCATCACAGATGGCAGCTTAACTCACTATGCCACAACACTAGCCCCTGAACATGGATGTTTAAAATCACACTCTGTGAGCATGTATTTGTATGTATAGGGAGAGAAGGGGAGAGAGAGAGAAAGAAGAGGGAGAGAGAGAGAGAGAGGGGCAGAGAGACAGAGAGACAGAGAGAATCTTTCATAGAGATATTCTGGGTTATTACTACAGGGTTTTATCAATTTGATAAATTTTGACAAATAATTATTTTATGTATTTTTGAAATTTGTACTTATTTGGAAGGCTAGAATGGGGAGATAATGAATGAATGAGTCTTCACTCCCCTAATACAATACAACACTTTTCAAGAAAAACCTGTTCTGTTATGGCATTGCTATATGGCACTGCCAGGGCTAGGCCAGGATGAAGCCAGGAGCATGGAACTCAAACTGGGACTCCCCCAGGTTAAGCAGACTCTAGTACTTGAGCAATCACATGCTACCTCCAAGGTTGTTCATTAGGTCGAAACTGGGTTCAGAAGGGGAGCAAGGACTCGAAGCCAGGTACTCCAGTTTGAGATAGAGGCATACCAAGCAGCATCTTAAGAGCTGTGCCAAACACTCACCCCTATTTTATATTTTGAAATGTAGCTACAATACTTGAAGGTCCTAATATGCTGAATTTGGGTTTGTCAGAGATTATTGGAAACTTTCTGTCAACCTGAGTTTATTAATCTTGGGCAGTAGGATTTTCTTTTACTATGTTATTATTTTCTACTAGAAATAATATTAGTACCCCTTCTTGAGCAAGTTTTCTTTTTAAAAAAATGGCTCCCCAAGGTAGAGATCCCCCTGTCTCCCCAGGTTTTATTTTATTATTGCAGGAAACAAGTGAAGAAAAGAGTTTCATTGATTAGGACCCAGCTAAATTGGAATACAAATGAAGTTACATGTTTAGTAATACAGGGGATCTTGAAGATATACAGAACAAGATAAATGATATTTTAGAGAAATACAAAGTGATTTTTAAAAATAAGTGAGTTATTGAACTTATATTAGTATGTGCTTCTCAGAGATTTGGCAGCCTCCTCCTTTTTCAGCCAAAATGGCTTTTGATTAATGGTGTGTTGTCTTCAGTGTCCTGATCTCTCCATCTTTTCCATAGCGGTCACTGAGTGGGGCCCACATGTTCACGAGAAACAGCAAGAGTAAAAAGGCTAGGATATCAGAAATATAGTCACAAGTTGCCTGACAGAAAGGAAGTGTGGCTTTAGCCTTCCTTGAACCCCTGGTGCCCTTTCCAAAAAGTGAAATGCTACTTTTAGCAAAACATCATCATTCCATTTTTTTCTATTCTCATTGCAACCCAGATAAGAAGGGAATTTGTTGAGCTAGTTTGCCTGCATTGCATACAATGTTGATGTTTATTGTTTGTTTTAGCTTTAGTAACATTTTCCCTTTGTTCATTACCATGGTCCACAGAAATCTGGGAAGTAAAAA
The DNA here is from genome assembly GCF_051225735.1 of Oryctolagus cuniculus. Lineage (NCBI taxonomy): Eukaryota > Metazoa > Chordata > Mammalia > Lagomorpha > Leporidae > Oryctolagus > Oryctolagus cuniculus. Next base: position 76,491,121 of record NC_142888.1, on the reverse strand, counting down.
ATCAGAACGTTTATGGAGCCAAAGATGTTCAATGAAATAGAAAAATAAAGGAGAATCCTTAACATGAATGCAGTATCTCTTTGCACATATTCTGGTGAACCCAAGCTTTCAAATAACTAATAAAAGAGGATTCCAAGTCTTAACCTTCTACTCCTTTGCTGGAGCTTGATGTTATTTACTGATTTTGAACCATTGTAAAGGATCTTAGAACTTTTAGAACAACTTAATATGTTATCCCTCTTAGTATTTTTGTTTGTTTGTTCTAGTTAATACTTTTGGTTGAATACTGTAATCAATACACAATTATTCCTAAGTGCTGAAACTTAACTGAAAAGTGATCGCTGTTAAATATAAGAGTGGGATAAGAGAGGGAAGAGATGTGCAATTCGGGACATGCTCAAACTGACTTACCTCAAATGGTAGAGTTAGAAACATACCAGGAGATTCCAATTCAATCCCATCAAGGTGGCATATACCAATGCCATCTCACTAGTCCCAGTGATCAATTTCTGTTCACAATTGATCATAATGATAGGACTAAGAACCAAAGGGATCACATAAACAAAAATAATAATCTGCCACTTGCAGTCTCCACATCTGATCCAGCTCCCTGCTGCTTCCTGGCTGGGCATGGGAAGGCAGCAGATGGTCCAAGTTCTTGGGTCCTACACCCATGTAAGAGACCCATAACAAGCTCCTGACTCCTGGCTTCAGGCTGGCCCAGCTCCAGTCCCCCCCCCCTCTCTTTTTGTAATTCTGCCTTTCAAATAAAATATTTAAAAAATTATTCCGGTTAAATTGGGTAAGAAAGAGCCATGCATTTCAGGCATAGCATAGGAGAGCAGACTCTTGGCCAGATTCCCAGGATGCCCAGTCTACCTGCAATTGGTCCCCTACCTTCAATTTGACTCCTTCTTCCTACGGCCTTGCTATTTTCACTACTGCCTGAATTAGGGATTGATAACATATATTTTAAAAATGAATCTATCTCTTGGAAAATTATTCACTCTTTTTTAAAACCAGCACACTGATTAAGATCATCTGCTCTGTTTTATTAGAATAAATAAAAGTGGTTAATTTTTGCCCAGTGCTGGAGGGTGAACTTTAGGAAAACAAGATGCAGGATTTCTATAAAGAGATTGGGCAGCGTCTTAATAGGCTGGGAATAGACCATTATTTCCCCCTTTGTCAGTATTTCTTAATAAAATCTGCATGGTCCTCTACTTCTTGTAATGCATAATTCCATAAAATACTAATATAGCTTTATTGTGAGTTAAGTAAGCACCTGTCATCTACTCAAGTAAATTGATAGTCACTTATAGTGTTGTTTGTTTTATTTTTAAAAGATTTATTTATTTATTTTGAAGGCAGAGTCACAGAGAGAGTGGGAGAGGCAGACACAGACACACACACACACAGAGTGAGAGTGAGATAGAGCGAGCAAGCTCTTCCCTCTACTAGGTCACTCACCATATGGCCACAACTTCTGGGGCTGGGTCAGGCAGAAGCTAGGAGCCGTGAATTCAATCTGGTTCTCCCATGTGAGTGGCAGGAGCCAAAGTACTTTGGCCATCTGCCCCTGCAGATGAACAGCTGGGACTCCAACCAGTGCTCATGGGATGCTGGCATCACAGGTGACAGTTTAACCCATTGAACCACAATGCAGCCCTCTATAGTATTGTTTATTAACTCATAGTTTTCTATAATGCTCTAAGCAGCTATATTCATGTAACAATTTATAGATGTGGACTCAGGTCTGAAGATTGGCTCCTATGTTAGTGGATCCTATGTAAGAATTCCTTGGTCAGACACTTTATGTATGCATCAGGTTTATGACCTACCATATTAGAAATGCTGAAGAGCCTGAGTAATCATCTGATCCAGTGTCCGCATTGTACAGGTTAGGATTCATGTTGTGAATGCTTCTATCTTGACCTAATTAAGCCATGTCCTTTGATGTCAGTTACCCAGCAGTTAGAAGACCACTCCTCTCAAACCATATGAAAATCTAAATGTTACTAAACTTCCTAACTTCTAAGACATGGCTTTTCTGTTCTTCAAACATTTACTGAATACCGAGCCAGTGTGATATAAAGGAAAGAAAACATGCTCTGGCATTAAACACTGTGTAACTTTGGGCAAGGCATGTAGCCACTGTGAGTATCCATTCCTTACTCTGAAAAGTTAGGATAACATACCCCTCTCTTGTGGTTCTTATAAACTCACACTTATGGAGGAGGTCACAGAGAGCTTATAATAAATCTTGATTTGTTCTTTACTTCCCCTCCCCTTGCCCCTAGAATTTTCTGACTTCTTGCTAACTATATAGTTCTTTTTTTTTTTTTCCTTCTCATGTGTTGGATCAAAAACCCTGACAACTGACTACATGGCTGGAGTGCTGTTTTGGGGATTTATCCTCTCTGGCTTTCTATCAGATATCTCAGAGGGCCAATTGTACCAAGGGTAAAAACCCTTGAAATAATGCTAACAAATGAGGCATGCCATTATTAGTGTTGTACTGAACAATGGAGTAAGAAGTAAGGATCTACATGGGAAATGATAGACTCCTTGTTAAGAATCATTATTGTAGTCAAGATACAATTATACTCAGCATCACTTATTGGCTTTTTCTTCCATTTGCCACATCACAGGATTAAAACAACAGTTCTCAAAGTCTCTGAAGGCCTGAGGGGTGTTTATTGAAACCTTTCAGAGGATCTGTAATATCCTTCCTTGTCCACCTATATATCCATATGAGGTTGGGTTTTTTCACATACTTAAGCCAAACAGTTGATTGAATGCCAAATCAGGTTGCAAATATGTGAAATAATGCCATTCATTCCATAATATTTTTAGTTTTGAAAATATCACTTCAGACTGCAGTGTTTAGTGAAGATTCTGCTAGGGATGCCCACATCCCATATTGGAATGCTTGGGTTTCATTTCTGGCACCACTCTCGATTTCAGCTTCTTCCTAATGCATAACCAGTAAGGCAAGAGGTGATGGCTCAGGTAGTTGCCACCCATAGGGGAGACCCAAATCGGGTCCTGACTCAAAATCTCTTCCTGTTACAGGCATTTGGTGAGTGAACCAATGAATGTAGCATCTCTCTCTCTATTTTCCTGCCTTTTAGATAGATGAACAAAAACTAAAGACAGTGTGGAAATTCCTCAGAAAACTAAAAATAGATCTACCACATGACCCAGTCATCCCATTCCTGGGAATATAACCAACGGAAATGAAATCAACCTATGAAAGTGTTGCCTGTTTATAGCAGCTGAATTCACAATAGCTAAGCTGTGGAATCAGCCTAGATATCCATCAACTGATGACTGGATAAAGAAAATGTGGTATCAGTGTATCAAAGAGATACCTGCATCACTGCATCACCATATTTGTAGCCATAATGTTACTTACTGAATTTGAATTTGTTACTTACTGAATTAGAACTTTCAGAAATTAAGGGCCTGGCACTGTGGAAAAGTGGGTTAAGCTGCCACTTGCAATGTTCCACATCTGATCCATCTCCTTGCTAATGCACTTGGGAAGGCAGCAGATGGTTCAAAGTGCTTGGGCCCCTGCACCCACCTGAGAGACCCAGAAGAAGCTCCTGACTCCTGGCTTCAGACTGGCCCAGCTCCAGCTGCTGCAGCCATTTGGGGAGTGAACCAGTAGGTGGAAGATCTCTCTCTCTCTCTCTCTCTCTCTCTCTAACACACACACACACATACACACACACACTCTCTCTGTGTGTGTTTATGTCTCCCTCTAACTCATCCTTTCAAATTAATAATAAATGAATATTTAAGAAATAAAATTGAGCAAAAATGAGAGAATTATAGTTAAAGGGGCATCTGAAAAAAAGAGGTTATTATGAATTCTCATCCGTTGATAAGCTGTGTAGATGGCCATGGAAAAAGGATCGCTAGTTTTTCCTTTTTTTTTTTTTTACTAAGCTCACAGAATATGATGACAATGATTTTATTTCATATATATTTCTTTGAATTTTAAATGTGGGCTTCAGTTACAGCAAAAATCACATGGCCAGAACTATTTAGAGTTAGAAGTGATTCAACTTGTTTAAGTCTGAAATTGAGGAGCTGAGAGGTTAAGTGGTTTCTTATGATAACAGAGATAGTTTGTGGACAACTAGGAACTAGTATCCCAGACATGCTCTTTTCCCTTTTAGCCACATTATTCTATCTTTTCTAAAATGTTTACTGGGAAGGAGACACGAATATTACATGTAATCCTCTCCTTTCCTAGGGTGAAAACATGAAATTAAAACCCATTCAAGATGACATCATGTCTCTGAGTGGTTCAGAATAATTCTTTGATGTACTTATTGATCTCAGAAGTTGTTTCCCAAAACAATAACAAGGAAAGAGGCAAAAATAAGTATTGTCTTATGTATGGGGATAATTGAGGGAAGAATGGTAGGACAGGAGTCACATTCCTAAAAAAGGACATCAACACATGCCCAGTAAACCAGCTAGCAGTAACACTATATGTGTTTGCAACTTGAGAACCAGTTCAAATTATGACTCTCAGAAAGTGCCTTAGCATCTCTAAGTTTCAGTCTTCTTATGTGTAAAAATAAAGCTAAATAGACATACCTACCCCCAAAAGACTATTACAAGGGTGAGAGGTGACAAATGCAAAACATTTAACTCACTTCCCAGGATAGAGTAAGCATTCAATTAAAGGTGAGTATTATCACTAGTGTGAATTAATTTTATTGTGATCACCTTTAGTATCCAAAGGTAACTGTGTATACATATAAAGATATCTCTGCAGATCACCAACCCTGGTATTACACAATCGTCTGCACAAAGTATTGCAAGGGATCTTGGACAGAGGGAATACTGACAAATGTATGAGTATTCAATGGTGTGGTATCACTAGCAAACAGATGAAAACTCATAAATCAACCTTTTGACTTTTATATGAAAAGAGAAATGATAAATTATATAAGAAGTAATAGGAAAGCAGCAAATAATCTTCATGATTCTTACTGTAATAATACATCATCACATTTTATTTTCTTTTTGCTTTGTAGTATAGCTATTTTCATTTGCGCCATTGGATACAGACACACAGACAAATCTGATTATGGCTTGGGGAAGCTGAATGATGGAGTGGGATTTTAGAAACTAGAATTTCCTGCTCAATTCCTGGACTTCAAGACCTGCATGGAAGACTTGCTTTGGTGAGCATTTACTCTAATAAAACCAATGAAGAGGCTTCAAGACAACACATTTATGGTGTCAGTTGGATAACTAGGAAAATCTTCTAGTCACCTGTTGTTTCAAGGCCCATTAATGTTCTAACATTTATTGAGTGCCTATGAAGTGTCCAGACACTGTGCTAGGCACTGGGGAATGATAAAACTCAGCCAGCCCTTTTCCTTAAAGCCATACCTTAACTTACTCATTTACAAATAGGTGTGTGTTGCCTGCTCTGTGCTTTCTGCCGGATGTGTAATTGTGAACAAGATGGATAAAGGTTCAGCCCTCAAGGATGTTCCAGTCTAATGAAGAGACAGATTTAGTCCAACAAGTGTCCTCTTGAAGACAGTGGCACATATCATGAGTAACAAGTGCTTTGGTGTCCTCAGAGAATGTAAGAGGGGGTCCTTAGGTTATCTGAGACGCTTCCCCAAGGAACTTACCTTGCATTTAAGATCTTAAAGCTTAGTGCTAATTAGATAAAAGAAAGAAAGGGAATCATTCCATAAAGCAGGACAGCATGCACAAAGCCCCTGTAACAGAATGAATCCCTGCAGATCTGGGGAACTGAAGAAAAGGTCAGTATGGTTGGAATGCAGTGATCAAGAAAGAACATGCTGTTACCTTACATGGGAGAGGCACAAGCAGGGTCACGCAGGCCCTTCCAGGCCATAGGAAACAGTTTAAATTTTGCTTTCCAAGTGCAGGGAGAAGACATTCAAGAGTCTCAGGCAGCAAAGTAGCATGATCTCGTTCTTCACTTTAGAAATACATGGTTATGAATCATGGAGAGAGAATGATTTTATTGTGGGCAAAAGTGATGTTAAATAGGAAGCTATTCTTTTAGTTCCATTTAAAAATGATTATGACTTGGATTTTCATGGTAGCAATGGAGGAGGAGAGTGAGATGGATTTGTTGCATCTCTGATACATCTTTGTTTACTAAATTCTCTTGTGAATGGATTCTGCTTTGTGGATTCTATACAATAAGCATTCATTCTGACAGTTAACATGCTTAAAAAGGTAACCATGCATGTTGTGTTATAAGACTAGTAGCTGTAAACTTATTATAGATGCTCTGATCCCACTAATAATTTAATAGAAAAGTCTAGGTGCCGGCTCTATGATGTAGAGGGTTAAGCTGCCACCTCCAGTGCTGGCAATCCAGATTGGCACCAGTTGGAGTCCTGGCTGTTCTACTTCTGATACAGCTTCCTGCTAATGTTCCTGGGAAAGCAGCAGAGGATGGCCGAAGTGCTTGGGCCCCTGACCCATGGGAGAGACCTGGATGGAGTTCCAGGCTGCTGGCTTCAGCCTGGCTCAGCCCTGGCCTCCATGGCCATTTGGGAGTGAACCAGCACATGGAAGACTGACTCTCTCTCTCTTTCTCTCTTTGTAACTCTCCTTTCAAATAAATAAATCAATAAATACATATTTAAAAAAGGAAATAGAAAGGTTAAAAATCCAAAATGGTAAAATCAGAGCCGATACCCATTGATTCCAGAGGTAGTCAAGAGAAAACAATTTAATCCTATTGTTTCTGTTTTCTAGTTTTCTAGTTTTTTTTTTTTTTTAAGATGAAAAAGCTTGAGAACCAGAGACGCTAATTGACTTGCCAAAGATCACAGGACTACATAGTTGGCTGAGGCAGTTCAGTTAGCAGAGAGCCAAAATTTCATGTCTTGAATCCAATGTTTAGTCTAATACACCATGATGTATTTGAACAATCTACATTGCTCTCTTTGTGCTACTGGAAAACAAACAAAAATGAATCAATAGTGAACTGAGCCAGTGATACTCAGATTTATTTAGATTTTCGTTACCTGGGACAAAAATCATGCAAAGGAGAACAGTAAAACTTTACATCTTTAAAATGTTGCAAAAACTGACTGTACACATGAGTGAAGTAGCTTCCTTAAACTATGCTTTATAACTTCTTAACATTGTAATTTTTTTCAGTAAAATAAATGGATGGTATGCATTAACATGTTCCAATATTGTAGTTTATATTGAAACATAAAATATAGACACAAAACAAATTCTAGAGTAATTGATAAACTAAAAAGGAAAAAATAAGAGTCAGGCACATAAAATTGAACTAGGAATGAGGTTAAAGATTTATTTATTTGAAAGTCAGATTTACCAAAAAGAGGGAGAGACAGAGAGATCTTCCATCCACTGGTTACTACCCAGATGACCACAAAGACCAGGGCTAGACCAGGCTGAAGTCGAGAGCCTAGAATTCCATCTGGGTCTTCCATGTGGATGGCATTTGGGCTATTTTTGCTTTCCCAGGCGATTAGTAGGGAGCTGGATTGGAAGTGCAATAGCCAGGACTTGAACTGGCACCCATACGGGATGCTAGCATCACAGAGTTTACTTTCTACACCACAATGCCAGCCCCTAGGAATGAGGTTAATAAGAATAGTAATTCAGAGTCCTAAAACACTGGCGATGGATGGACCACAATTTAGACTCTAAGCTTTCTAAGTATTTTCTCAAATAAAGAAAACTTGATCAGCTGCATCAGTGGTTCTCAATTCTGTCTGTGCATTAGAATCACATGGTGAGACCTACAGTGTTGATTTTCCATGCCCAGATTAGGCAGAATGTATCAAAGACTTTAGGGATTGGGCTCAGTATTAGTATTTTTAAAAATCTCCCTCATGTAATGCTGCTGTGTAGTCAGTGTCACAAAGCCACTGAGGAACTGATTCACAGTGCTCCAGCACCATTCACTTGCAATAAAACAAAATAATTGAACAGAATCTAATGTTCCCTGGAGAAATATCACTGTTGCTAATAGTAAGAGAAGGGAAAAATAGCTGGTTAACCTCCTCTTAAAAAGGGCATTTTGTAATGTTAAAAAGAAAAACCAAATAAAACAAGTCTTTACCAAAAAATTCAATTTCCATAAATATCTTTTTCTTCACTGAGTTTTTGATAAATGCTGGTTGGTAGCTATTCCAAACTACCAAGTAAGCAGATCTAAATAGAAATTTGGCATTGGCATTATATTGTGAAATTTTTGCAGCCAGAAAGACATGTGCCTTTCAAGAAAGCCCATCATCAGGATTTAGCCTTAATTGTTGTGTTTTTCCCCTTGAGTGGTGATGGATTTACTCTAGGCCACCCACCTTCAGGTCCTGATATGGCTGCTGATACATGTTTTGCAAGAAAAACAGCTCATCTTGGAGAGTGTTTGTAATCTGTGAATCAAAGGAAAACTAACTATACATAATATCAAATGGTATGGGTTTTGAAGTCAGAAAAACCAAGACTCAAATCCTAACTCTTCACTTATAACTGGTTAACCTTAGGCAACTCAATTACTCTGATCCTTTTTTTCTTCCCTCTCAAATGCTGACAATAGTATTACTTACCCCATATATTGTTGTAAGAATCAAATGGGATGATATACATTATTACATTCTATTATGGTCCTGACATACAATTGCTCATTAATACCCTGTATTAATTGAATAAAAGGAAAAAACACATAATCATCTCAATAGACTCAAATGACAAAATCCAAATTCTTTCATGGCACATTCAACAAAATATGAGTTAGAAGAGAAATTACTTAATCTGGTAAAGGCAGGGTACAAAAACACCACAGGTAGCATCACACTTTAAAAGAAGATTTATTAATTTTTATCTGAAAGCCAGTTGAGACACACACACACACACACACACAGAGAAAGAGAGAGAGAGAGAGAGAGAGAGAGAGAGAGAAAGGGAAGTGGAGAGGGAGAGGGAGAGGGAGAGGGGGAGGGGGAGGAGGAGGAGGAGGAGGAGGGGGAGGTGGGAGGGAGAGGGAGGAAGTAGAGATATCTTCCACCCACTGGTTCACTCCCCAAATGGCTGCAATGGCCAGGGCCATGGCAAGTGGAAGCCAGTAACAAAGAACTCCATCTGGGTCTCCCATGAGGGTGGCAGGGCCCCAAGCACTTGGACCACCTTCTGCTGCCTTTCCAGGTGCATTAGCAGGAAGCTGAATTGGAAGCAGAGTGGCCAGGACTCAAACTGCCGCTCTGATGGGATGTTGGTGTTAGATTACATTTTCACTCTATTGATTGCTTCCTTTGATGTAACTTACTCACTTGCATTTTGAAAAAGTTTCTTGAATAGATGAGAAAGGGGTGCAGTTACAGTTAGAGAACTGGGTATTGCATGTGAGATAATATTGCTTATCTGTTGTGTACTCTAGAAGTGAGTGTGGCACCCACTGATTTAGAGTGTTCGGTCATGGCAATTACCACTGTAAGTCCACCCACGTGCTCTAACTTACTATTCTGCTTCTGATTAGAAGAACTTATAGAAAAAAAAGTTCACTGTTTCCTCTTGCTCCTTTTGGCACTAATTCATTAACTGACAATTTCTTGATCTCTGATCTTGGTTGGCAATAGTCTTTACTCCTCATCTGCTTCCTGACCCTCTTACCTCTCATTTTTGTCCAGGTTTGTTTATAGCCCATTCTTCCAGCTCTGTATCTACTTCATCACGCCATGGATTTTGATGGAAAATACAATCATTGTCTCCTTTATGTTTTCTTCAGAAACTAGCTCTCTCTCCTGAACCTGTCACTCACAAATCTCTGTTTTCTCTTTGTTAATCTTTTTTGCAATAGTAAGTTCTATATGCAGACCTCCTATTAGGTAAATAACTACTTCACTGTATTCATTGTAAAATCACCTTGTTTCAGTTACAAAAGTGTTCCCCAGATCTAGTTTTAATATGTCCAGTGACCTCAAGTCACCCTTTTCTCCCTGTTTACATTAACTTCACACTACTAGTACTGAAATTCTATTCTGTTGTTACTGATGCCACTGATATTGTGGGTTGCAAAGGATCACAAATGTAAATTCTTTCTGTGCCGCCAAAGTTGTTCTATCCAAAGAATGAATGGATCAGTGTATCTGTATCAGTATGAGTTAATCACAACACTTCTTTCTCCATTAGGACATATTTGGAAAAACATAAGGACATGAAATGCTGAAGGGGAAAAGGGCCCTAAAAATAGATGTATATCACTAAAAGACAGGGTTGCCTGCATCACAATTTTTCTAAAGGCTGGCCCAGTTGAGATAATCTAAGGTCTGTGGTAGCTCTTCAAGCCTGATGAGCACAATTTTAGGCTTATTGGCCTTGGTATTACCTTCACCTCCCAGGTTGATCACAGTATAGGAGAACTCCAGCCATTTGCATCTAACTTTTAATGTTTTCTTCTAAACTATTTTGGATCTACTTCATTCAGAGCTTGTAAGAGAATTTTACAATTTCATTGTGATGACTATATTCAGAATTCTTGCAATAATTCCCTTAGTTGAAAGCTTGGACTCCTACTTTATTTACAAGTTGATCCTAGATGCTGACTTTATCATGAAAATAAAGAGAGATCTAGTTATTCCAAATAGATAAGTAGTGTAAAGAGGGGGATGCTGGGAGAGGGAGTGGGAGATGGGAGGGTTGCAGGTGGGAGGGAGGTTATGGGGTGGGGGAAACCACTGTAATCCAAAAGCTGTACTTTGGAAATTTATATTTATTAAATAAAAGTTTAAAAAAGGAGATGCTGTGTCACCTTACTTAACAACAAATAGGCTTGAAAGATGCTATAAAGTGGCCCGTGCTGTGGGTTAAAACCCTGGCCTGTAGCACCGGCATCCCATATGGGCGCCAGTTCAAGTCCCAGCTGCTCCACTTCTCATCCAGTTCTCTGCTATGGCCTGAGAAAGCAGTGGAAGATGGCCCAAGTCCTTGGGCCCCTGCACCCGTGTGGGAGACCTGGAAGAGGTTCCTGGCTTCTGGCTTCGATCAGCTCAGCTCTGGCCATTGTGGTTGTTTGGGGAGTGAACCAGCAGATGGAAGACCTCTCTCTCTGTCTCTTAGTCTCTTTGTAACTCTGTCTTACAAATAAATAAAATAAATCTTCAAAAAAAGAAAAAATGCTGTAGTGCATGAAAAGTGGGTGTCTACTGCTTAGGACCTTAGTAATTGGTAGTCATGAAAACAGAGTACAAAGGCCGGCGCCGCGGCTCACTAGGCTAATCCTCCGCCTAGCGGCGCCGGCACACCGGGTTCTAGTCCTGGTTGGGGCGCCGGATTCTGTCCTGGTTGCCCCTCTTCCAGGCCAGCTCTCTGCTGTGGCCAGGGAGTGCAGTGGAGGATGGCCCAAGTGCTTGGGCCCTGCACCTGCATGGGAGACCAGGAGAAGCACCTGGCTCCTGCCATCTGATCAGCGCAGTGCGCCGGCCGCAGCGCGCCGGCCGCGGTGGCCATTGGAGGGTGAACCAATGGCAAAGGAAGACCTTTCTCTCTGTCTCTCTCTCTCACTGTCCACTCTGCCTGTCAAAAAAAAATAATAAAAAAAAAGAAAAAAAAAACAGAGTACAAAATTCAAGTACCCAGTAAATATGTGAAAATATGCTCTACCAAGTGCTTATCAAATTAATGAAAATTAAAACTTCAATAAGATGTTATTTGTACTTCATCAGAATTGTAAAAATTTAAAGCAATTATCTGATAATGCCAAAAGCTGGTACAGGAAATATGGTTGGGAATGTAAGTTGGTCTAGGCACTTTGGAGAGTAATTAGGTAAGTAGCAACCAATGACATTCAAATCACATATAATCTACCCTGAGCAAGCATAAGTATTTATTGTATTATATGAATATCTAAGTATACTTCTGAAAGAATTACTCACTCATGAGCTCTAAATGGCATGTATAGTAATGTTAGAATGTATAATAATTCAAACATATTTATTAAATGCCTGCTATATGCTTGACATTGTTTTAGATCCTGAGATTACATCATTGAACAATGCAGTCAAAAATCCTAATTCATATGGAATTTACATTCAAATAGAGTGAAGCACTTTTTGTAATGCTGGCACATTGAAATTACCTAAATGATCATCAGTATGAAAGAAATGTTTCTTCAAATAATATAGTATCACAAAAAAGCTAAGACATCATAGAACTAGATTTTTAGGGCTGACATTATGGTGCGGTGGATTAAGCCACATCCTGTAATGCAAGCATCTCATATTGGAGCACTAATTTGTGTCCCAGATGTTCTGCTTCTGATCCAGTTCCCTGTTAAGGCTCTTGGAGGGCCATGGAAGATGACCTAAGTGCTTGCGCCACTGCCGGTCATGTGGGAGACCTGGACAGATTTCCAGGCTATTGACTTTGGCCTGGCCCAGCCCTGGCCACTTGGTTATTTGGGCTGTGAACCAGTGGATAGAAGATGTCTCTCTCTCTCTCTCTCTCTCTCTCTCTCTCTCTCTCTCTCCCCTTGACTCCCCCTCTCTCCCTCCCTCCATCCCTCTCTCCTCTTCCCTGGTGCTCTGCCTTTCAAATCAATCAATCAATCAATCAATCAATGTTTTAAAAAGGGACTAGATTTTTGTCATTAATTTTGGTGAGAAAAGCAAGGTACAGAATGATATAAAATGTAGCATTACCAGAGGCAGATGCGTGTGTTCCCAGAGTCGTCCTGCTTGGATGAGATGATGCTAGGGCCTGCTCTTCCCTGCCGCGGAGGCCCCTTGGCTCTCTGGTTTTCTGCCACCCGTGTGAAACCTTACCTTCTGGTCGGGTAGATTTCCATTCTCTACTCCCGTGATCATTGTTTTGAAATCATTTTGGTAAAATACCGAGAGCAATTCAACATACTGATTGAATTTGCTTTTCTCCACTGTGCACTTAAAATGACATTGATTTGTTCATTTCTATTCCAAGTCTCATTTTCATGGCAAGTTGGGCTAATGACCTTTGCACTCAAGGAAGGTTTGTTTACCAGTTTGATAGCCATATATCTGGCAGATCTTAGCAAATAGAAGCTCCTCCTTTCTTCCCTTCCCTCCTCGTTCTTGCAGTGGCTCATGTATTGCAAGATTTTCTGGCTTTTCTTTAAGCTTTGATACTACTGCATCTTGGGAGAAGAACAAAGCTGATAGGCATAGTAGGCTTGCCAGTGGCGCAGTCACTACCATTTGCTTTGGTTCTAAGAGTTGGGAAAACTCTGAGAACTTAAGGGAACCAAACTCAGGAATCCCATAGTTGGTTGCGTTGTGCCATTGGTTGAGGGGCTGGATATAGGACCTGTCTGCAGCTGAGTGAGCTAGTTGTATTTGGGTTTGAATTTTTGTCACATACTGAAATGTAAGTCAGCCTAAATAATCAAAACACTTTATTTTATTTTTCTTTTTTTAATAGGAACTTTCTGAAGAAAAAGTGGTGTGTAAAACATTTGATATTTAAGACAATAAAGTTTTCATCATAAAAAAATAAAATGTAGCATTAATATTAGTGCTTCAAACAAAAACATGCTATATACTTTGTAAATACAGTGTATACATGTAAATGTATTATAATAAGAAAGGAATAGAGTTCTCCAGGTAAAAAAGAGAAAGTTAATTTACTAAAGCTAGTCAATGGCAAATAAATGCTGAATGCGTGATATGCAATTTCCTCCTTCCCTTCTTTCTTGCCTTCTTTTTTTTCTCTCGGAAGTATCAGCACAGCATAGCAGACCCATTTTTTTCATGATGACATTAATACTTGTCTGTATTCTGTATCAACTCAACTGTCTGGAGTCACTTGCAATGTCAGTGCCTGCTGTCACAAATAAAATTGCCACCAGACCTTCTAAATTCATGACCATGGATAAAAATTATATCATCCCTTTTTTCCTCTCCACTTTGCAATAACTCTTCTATTTTTCAGCCACAATTATATTTATCCAATCATGATTACCTCAGAGACAATTCTGAGTTTATACCAAGGAATCAAATGAGGAGATTTTGCATGTGAATTACTGGAAATATGAAATTCTTTATAAAATTTGTATGCTGATGTACATATATTATTTATAATTTAACAGTGCCAATGATGTTAAATGTTCTAATTACACAGATTTGTGGAATTTATCCACTTTTATATATAACGATGTTCATTATAATTCAACATGGAATGAGGGAGGAACACAGAGAGAATAAGAATAAGGGAAGCTTTTTCAATGCACCAAGCACTAACCACTTGTGTTTTTACTTAATAAGCATCAGGTATAGACAATATGTGTGTCTACATTATAGGTTTGTGAAATTGAGTTAGCATTTGTAGCTTGAGGAGGACAGTGAGTCATAGAGACTAGTTTTTGTTCTCTACTGGGGTAGTATATGGGTGGTGAGGGACATTAGTGGCACATGTTAGGTACTCATACAGAGTTCTCCCTAACAACTATTGAAGGTGATGATTGCTTGCAAATACTTTTTTGGGTGAAAGGCTTTCAAATGATAAAAGGAAAAAATCTTCATCTTCATCATTAACAAGGGCAAATTTGACTAGAAATCAAGTTGCATTCAAGATGGACTCTAAATAAACCATAAATTTTGAGGAGGGGTTTGTTTTTAAAGGCCCACATTCCATTAGAGCTACATGAGCAACAGGTAAGTCTCTTTGGTGTGAGTCCAAAAATACTTAGGAAAGAAAGGAAATTGGCATGCTGGGTCCATAAAAATCAAAGGGAATGCTCCCATAAGCCACATGAAAAAAATCTGTCTCCTCACATTGAAGTCACACTTGGGCCTTCTCAATCACTGTTGCAAAATGGAGACCCTATGAGTTAGCTTCGCTAGCTGGAGGCTCAGAATACTCACTGATGTATTCCAAGCTGAGTTTAGAATGGGGGCACTAAGACCAACAGAGGAATTGAAAGCAAGTAGGAGGTAACATGCTGTTAATAGCACAGAGTTTAACACAAGCCAGTGTAGAATGTGGCAAAATGGGCCACCTCACAATGGGAGTCTGCGTTTTAACTATTGCTAGTAATGGGATGAATTCAACTTGAAAATGTTCACATTGGTATGCACTTGCACGTGCTGTCAGTCCTTTAAATGTGAAGATGTTATGCCAGTGTGTTTGAGTTGCCCTGACAGGTGGTGATTATTCAAGCAAGAAATCCCTTTATGCCATAGAGCGATCTAATTTATAGAAAAGTGTTTCGTGTGTATGAAGACCTTTTCGGTGACTGAGATCTAGTTATCTTACCTCTAAAAGATAGACCAAGCCTATTAGGTTTCCTCTTGTCTCTTGGTGTCTGCAGGAGTCTGTGTGTTGCAGCTTGGGGTCAATTTGCTTCGGTCTTGTTCTGACCCATGTAACCAGCTAAGGTGGTGAAAAACATCTTAATGAACTTGGCAAATCTGTGTGCTGCTGGCTTGGGGATAAGAAAATCTTACCCCAAACATCTTACAAGCACTAGAATGCTACAGCTATCTTTTAAACTGTAGCCTCTGACCCCCACTGTGAGAAAGGAACAATCTTATTTATAACCAGCCGTCCTGACTGCGCTGGGAAGCGTTGCCAGCATTACTTGATACCTGCCTTTGATTGGCTGGATAAATCAAAAGCAACAGAAAAATTCTTGTCCTCTTAGAAGTAATATACCCAAACATCATACTGACATAAATGGGTCAGTGGCTATATAGTAGTCATGTATAGACAGACAAATTTTAAGTTACTCAAGTTCCATAACTGGATACATGTCTGAAAGTCAAATAATTAAACACTGTTAATTATTAATTACAAAATTTTTATTTTTATCTACTTGAAAGGCAGAGTGATAGAGAGAGAGAGAGAGAGAGAGAGAGAGAGAGAGAGTGTCCCGGCTGCTCCACGTCTGATCCAGCTCCCTGCTAATACTCCTGGGAAAGCAATGGAAGATGCCCCAAGTTCCTTGAGCCCCAACACCCACATGGGAGACCCAGAGGATTCTCCTGGCTCCTGGCTTTGGCCTGGCCCAGCCCCATTCGTTGTGGCCATTTGGGAAGTGAACCAGGAGATGGAATATCTATCTATGTCTTCCCATCTCTCTGTAAGCTCTGCCTTTCAAATAAATAAATAAACTTTTTTTAAACAGGTGCTTTTATTATCCCCATCTTAGGGAAACAGGCTCAGAGAGGTTACATAAGTTTCCCAGAGTCATTCCATGGTAGAATTGGATTCAGGTCCTGAGTCTTCAGTGTCAATGCTGTAAGGTTTAAAAACTACTGTACTCATTGTATGCTTTTCCTCTTGTATAGTCCATTAGAGGTGTAATTAAAAACAGAAATGTAGTCAGGATGGACCTTGCCTAATTGTCCTGTTTCTTCCTTCTCTTCTCACCAAAGAGAGTTCAAATGCTGGCCAAGAAGATTTCATTACTGGGAAGAGGCCTGTCCCCACTAAAGATCTATTTCCATGTTTAATTAAAGTAGAATAAGACCCTTTTTGACGCGTTTCAGAACATAGAATGGAAATTTATACTATTACTTGCTTGTAATGGAAATATGTTCTTTGCTTAATAACTTCAGAATGAAACACATTATTGATGCAATATGGACCAGAAATGTGGCCAAACACTCAGCTGGAAGGAAAAACAAAATGAAAACAGTGACCCAAACGAGCAAATTAGTCTACAATTAGTAAAAACATAATTTGGCAAATCCAAGGAACACTTCTAACCCCTTTCCCAAGCAAATTAAAATACACATATGTAGCTGATTAAAAATTTGATAGCTAAATTCTAACAAAAATATCATTATCACTTGTACAAGGGTACTTCCAAAAGTTAGTGGAAAAATGGAACTAAATGTAAGTTTATTCTGGTGCAAAAAGAATTTAAAATCTGTGCATAGTATTTTTTCTTTGTAATATGTATTTTCCATCAAGCTTTGAAGACACTTCATATATTGACAGGTACTAGAATTGTGCTACAATTTGGTAATATACGATTGAGACAATTGGTCATTCCAGAATTATGTGAATACACCTAATAGAATTCTAGTTTATAAAGTCTTTTCAAGTTTTCCTCCAAACCTTAGAATCAAAACTTTGTACAAAAGGAACAATAAAATGTATAAAATGTCACTTGCTGGATCTTTCACAAAGTGAGATTCAGAAAAATCATTTTGTTTGGTTTTCATTTGTTTTTTTTGTACTTAAAGGTCAAGGGTTGAGTTCACCATTTGCCTTAGTTATAGCATGCCATCAGCACTAGTCCCTAAAAGGCCCTGCTCTCTATCCTCTCTCCCTCCCTCCCTTCCTCCCTTCCTCTCTCTCTCTCTCTCATCTCTTATCTCTCATTTATCTATTTATTCCATTTTTTATCCGCGGTCCTTATTTATCTTCTCCCCCTATCAGAGGCAATCAAAAGCATGTACCATTTCATTTTTTCTTGCAAAATGCCTATCATTATTTTATGACCACGCATTTTCAGTTTACATAAATGGCAGTGTGTTGTGAAGACTTCATTTGACAGTCATTCTCTAATTTCTCACTGAAGATATATATACACACACACACAAATAGAAAAATATACAGATAACTTGAATGTACATATGCATATTCAAAACAAAAAATAAAAAAATTCTTCTGTACCATCTCTCTCAGTTAGCTTTACTGACTCTTCTAGTGGAATGGCCCCATTAATTAAGAATTATGGAAACTGAAGTATTGTTTGATCAAAATACTTATTTTTAAAAAATGCAGTGGGCACGGGCATTGTGGTGCAGCAGGTTAAGCTGCCACTTGAGACACCCACATTCCATATCAGAGTTCAGGTTCCAGCCTCAGATCCTCCACTTCTGATCCAACTCTCTGCTAATGCACCTGGGAGGCAGTGGATTGCTCAAGTATTGTCTCTGCCATCGATGTGGGAGACTCATATGGAGTTCGTTGTTCCTGGGTTCTGCCTGGCCAAACCCTAGCTATTGTGGCTATTTGGGGAATGAACCAGCAGATTGAAGATATCTTTCTCTCCTTTCTGTGTCACTCTGCCTTTCAAATAAATCTTCAATAAAGAAAGAAAAATGTAGTGCTACTTTTCATAATAGATCCTTTTTATATCTTGCAAACAAAAACTTTGTTGACCAAAGACATTAACACTTTGCTAGTTAATTAATCTTAATAAACCCTGGGCAAAGTATAGGTTTCTTGCATTTGTGGGTTTTAATTGTATTGTGATGTCCATGTTTGCATAGCTACCAGATTACCCAAACTTGTCTCAGCCTGTTTTGAATGAACAACACTGAAACACTTTGCAAAAGGTATATAATGGAGTATACTTTATGAGGATGAACTGGACAAATTGATATATACTTTTGACATGTTAGGAAACATGAATTCCAGTCTTAGTTCAACTTCAAACTTGCTATGTGACCCTGGCCTAAGCCCTAATATATAAAATGAAGAGAGTTGAACTAGGTAAACTCTAAGGTCCCTTGCAGCACTGTTATCCAAGAAATATGATTTGTGGTTTTGGTTCAAAGAATATTCTGTTTCGGGCCCGCGCCGTGGCTCACTTGGCTGATCCTCTGCCTGCGGCACCGGCACCCTGGGTTCTAGTCCCGGTCGGGGCGCTGGATTCTGTCCCGGTTGTTCTTCTTCCAGTCCAGTCTCTGCTGTGGCCCGGGAAGGCAGTGGAGGATGGCCCAAGTGCTTGGGCCCTGCACCTGCATGGGAGACCAGGAGGAAGCATCTGGCTCCTGGCTTTGGATCGGCGCAGTGCGCCTGCCATAGCGGCCATTTGTGGGATGAACCAACGGAAAAGGAAGACCTTTCTCTCTGTCTCTCTCTCTCACTGTCTAACTCTGCCTGTCAAAAAAAAATATTCTTTCTTCTTTTCCCTGCCCAATTATACCAGGAAAGCAGGAAAGCCTGGTAAAAATGAAAGTTTAGGATACTTTTATTTTTTCCATGAGGTTTGGAAGATGAGCAACTTGGGCTAAGGACTAAGTAGCATTGATACCTTTGAGAATGCATGCCGGAAAGCTAGTGGTGGCTATGGACAAAAATAAAACTTGCTTTAGGAAAACCTGTTGTTAATTGTTCATAGTGCTAAGAAACAAAGGTTTGTACTGTTCAAAGGATAATAAAAATGATCCTGGAAGAGAAACTGCATTTACTAGGCAGGGCTAATGGTTTTTCAAAATATTATGTTTGAACAGTTTTTTCTATGGAAAAAAACTTGAAAACGCTTTCTCTGTGTCTGTGCTTAAGTCAAATAGGTATTCAGTTGAATGAATATGCTTGGTGTCTGTTGTAGAAAATATTCAAATGGCCCAAATCCGATGCAGTGACATATTTGAAGACTGTTATTAAATGTGTAGCTGAATTTTCTGCACGGATATTGCAACATCCTCGGCCTAATTCTCAAATGTCTATTGGGACTGGAGGGGGTTGGGAGATCATTGATCCAAGTCTGAGACTGGCTCTGAGTCAGGAAATGAGCTGCAAATGCGTCATCATCCTGGCAGGAGAAGGCCTGTTGCAAGGCAGGATTTAGCATCACCCCAGTACAACCTTAGCGGGGTGCTTTTCAAGGCCAGAAACTGCCTTTTCCAATTCCATCTCCAGACGCCTGCAGCCCTCCAGTGCTTCACTCAGCTCCACCTAATCTCCTGAAGCCCTGGGTTCCTGAGAACCTCTGTTGTAGTACAGTGTCCTGCATACCGTCTTGTTGCCTGGGGCCAAAAGCTGTGCTATTGGGAATCTAAGTCTTAGACCAGGGTCAGATTTTGGCTGTAGCAATGACTGCACATGTGGCCCTGGGAAAGAAAAGATCTAAAATTATAATTTTGATGGAAGATATCACTGAGGCCCAGGGAGATTAAATAATCTACTCATGTTTGAAAAGTTAATCAGGAGCAGAGTCAGGATCAGCAAGCAAGTCCCTTCTGTGACCCCTAATTAAGTGTTCCTTGGATAGGAGTGGGGTATTCTTTTATTGGGAATGTGCAACTATAGGTCTCTGACAAACAGTTAGCAAAAGTTACCCTGGTATAATATGATGCTAAAAGCAGGGTAAGATCAGGAGGCAAGCGTTGTGTCACAGTGCCACCTTGGATGCTGGCATCCCTTATCAGAATGCCTGCTGCATTTCGTGGGGTACTCCATGCTTCCAATCCAACTTTCTGCTAATGCATCTGGGAGGCAGTTGATGATGGCCAAAGTACTAGGGTTCCTGTCCTCTATGTGAGATGCAGATGGAGTTCCTCCGGCCTTCTAGCTTTGGCACCTGTCTGGCACTGGCCATTGTGGGCATTTGGTGAGTGAACCAGCAGATGGACTCTCATTTGCTCTCTCTTACTCTTTCAAATAAAAGAATAAATATTTTAAAGAAGAAATATCAGAGTTTGAGTCCTGGGTGTATGACCTTAATGAAGTTTTTTATTCTGGAATATATTCTGCCCAATATAATATAGACACCCCATTTTTCTTTTGAATATTTTTGCATGAAATATCATTTCTAATCATCTAATCATTTTATTTTATTTGTGTTTTTAAAACTATTTATTTTCATTTATTTGAAAGACAGAGAAGCAGAGATAGTCATGGAGATCCTGTTTGTGTTTTTATTTTTTTAAAGATTTATCCATTTATTGAAAAGGGGGAGAGAGAGAGAGAGAGGAGAGAGAGAGAGAGAGAGAGAGAGAGAGAGAGAGAGATACTATTACTACATTCTGGTTCATTCCCAAAATGGCTGCAACAGCTGTGGCTGGGCCAGGGCAAAGCCAGACCCTGAAACTCCATCCGAGTCTCCCATGGAATTAACAGGATCCCAAGCACTTTGGCTGTCTTATGTTGCTTTTCCAGGTTTATTAGCAGGGAATGGATCTGAAATGGAATAGCTAGGATTCAAACTGGCACTCATATGGGATGCTGGCATCATAAGCAGTAGCATAACCTGCTGCACCATAATGTGGCCCCCCTATTTGTGTTTTTATAGTTAAAGTGTGTTTCTTGTGAGCAGCAAATTGTTGGATGTTACTTTTTAAGAAAAATTGACAATCCCTGCCTTTAAATTGGAGTGCTTAGAGTATTTACATTGAATGTGATTAATGATATGGTTAGGTTGATTCTATTTATTATCTGTTTTCTATTTATCGTATCTTTTCTTAGTTCTCTATTTATTCTCTTTATACATTTTTCTTTTCATCCATTGATTTTTGTGATTCTTTGTCATTTACTTTTTTTCATTATTAAGCCTTATTTATTTTAGTGGTTATTTTATGGTTGTTGTATGCATCCTTAGCTTATCAGAGTTGGCCTTCAAGTGATATTAAATTATTTCCTCTGTATTAATTAGAATATTATAACACTGTACCTTTATTTCTTCTCTCATGGATTTATGCTATTTTTCTCATGCATTTTTACTTTTACATATGCTTTAAATTCCTCAGTACATTGGTACCATTTTTGTTTAAGCACTCAGTTTTCTTTTTCAGATCAATCTCTATCTTTCATCTATCTGCCCATGTAGTTATTAGTTTTAGTGTTCTTCATTATTCTGTAGAGATACAGGTTTCTTTCTGGTATCATTTTCTTTTTGTCTAAATGAGGTTCTAATGAAGATTTATTTATTAGAATGGCAGAGTTACACAGAGAGAAGGAGAGACAGAAAAGTCTTCCATTCTCTGGTTCATTCCCCAAGTGGTCACAACAGCCAGGGCTTGTCCAGGACAAAGCCAGGATCCTGAAACACTATCCAGGTCTCTCACATGGGTGAGCCTAACGACTTGGGTCATCTTCCACTGCTCTCCCAAGTGCATTAGCAGGGAGCTGGATCATTATTTGGACAAGGCCATAAGCAAAGTGGAAGTTCTCTCTTCCCTTTAGAGAAAAATACATCCTTCTTTAATGGCCATTTCTTTCCACTGGGGTCTCACTCACAGAGATCCTTCATGTATAACATTTTTTGCCACAGTGTCTTGGCTTTCCATGCCTTAAATGCTCTCATGGGCTTTCCAGCCAGACCAGGAAACCTTAAGGGCTGATTCTGAGATCAGAGTGCTACTTAAAGTGATTGTCATTCTCTGAGTCTGCTGTGTGGATTGCTTCCCATGTTGGAACATTCTCTCCTTTTTAATTCTGTCTATTATTATTGCCACAATTTCTTTATTGCCTTTTTTCTACAAGAAACATGCTATCATTATTAACTTTGATTGTATATAACAAATCCTTTTTATCTGTGTGCTTTTAATATTTTCTCATTATAATTGCATTTTTAGATATTTGATCATATATATCTTGGTGTAATTTTCTTCACACTTCTTGTACTTGGAGTTCACTGAATTTCTAGTATCTGAACATTTATGTTTTTATCAAATTTGGAATTTTGGGGGACTAGTGCTGTGATACAGCAGGTTAAGCTGCTGTCTATATTGCCAGCATCCCATATGAGTATCAATTTGAGTCCTGGCTGCTCTACTTCTCATCCAGATCCTTAATAATGTTCCCAGGAGAGCAGCAGGAGATGGCCCCAGTGCTTTGGGCCCTGCCACCCACATAAGATTCCTGGATGGAGTTCCAGGCTCCTGGCTTGGGCCTGGCCCATACTTGGCCATTGCAGCCATTTGATGACTGGATGGAGAATCTCTCTCTCTCTCTTTCTCTCTCTCTCTCCCCCCTCCCCCTTTCTCTCTCCCCTTTCTCTCCCCTCCCCCCTTCCTCTCACTCTCTCTTCCCCTCCTTCCCTTCCTCTCCCCCTCCCCCTTTCCCTCTCTCTTTGTAACTCTGCCTTTCAAATAAATACATCTTTAAAAAATTGGGATTTCTGAGCCGGCGCCGTGGCTCGATAGGCTAATCCTCCACCTTGTGGCGCCGGCACACCGGGTTCTAGTCCCGGTTGGGGCGCCGGATTCTGTCCCGGTTGCCCCTCTTCCAGGCCAGCTCTCTGCTGTGGCCAGGGAGTGCAGTGGAGGATGGCCCAGGTGCTTGGGCCCTGCACCCCATGGGAGACCAGGAAAAGCACCTGGCTCCTGGCTCCTGCCATCGGATCAGCGCGGTGCGCCGGCTGCAGCGGCGGCCATTGGAGGGTGAACCAACGGCAAAGGAAGACCTTTCTCTGTCTCTCTCTCTCTCTCACTGTCCACTCTGCCTGTCAAAAATTAAAAAAAAAAATTGGGATTTCTTTAGCCAATATTTTTCATATATTTTTTTTCTGCTACTTGTCTCTCTTTCCTCTCTTTGTGAGTTTATTTTTCTTTTTATTTCCTTTTATGATACCTTTTTTTTTTTTTTACAGTCACACATGAATTTTATTGGAAATGAGAGTCAAGGCAACCGTGATACCTTTTGGATAGTTTCATTATACTTTTCACCAGTCTTTGGCAACATACAATCTGTTGATATCCCAATCTGGTGTACTTTTCATCTCATACATTTGAGGGTTTTGTCTCTAGAAGTTTGATGTGAATCTTTTTTTTTTTTTTTGACAGGCAGAGTGGACAGTGAGAGAGAGAGACAGAGAGAAAGGTCTTCCTTTGCTGTTGGTTCACCCTCCAATGGCTGCCGCGGCCAGCGCGCTGCGGCCGGCGCACCGTGCTGATCCGATGGCAGGAGCCAGGAGCCAGGTGCTTTTCCTGGTCACCCATGGGGTGCAGGGCCCAAGCACTTGGGCCATCCTCCACTGCACTCCCTGGCCACAGCAGAGGGCTGGCCTGGAAGAGGGGCAACCAGGACAGAATCCGGCACCCCAACCGGGACTAGAACCCAGTGTGCCAGCGCCGCTAGGCGGAGGATTAACCTAGTGAGCCGCGGCGCCAGCCTGATGTGAATCTTTTTATTCATATGTATTTACTTAACTTTCAAATACATTAAGTCCAGTTATAATAATCAGTGTAATGTTTCTTAGTTATATCTAACATCTGTGTTATTTCTGAGTATTTCAATTTAGTTGTTCTCCTCATTATGTATTGTATTTCCTGACTCTTTGCATGTTCATTGATATTTGATTTGATGCCAGACATTGTGATTTTACCTTGGCAACTTTTAGATATCTTTTATTTATAGAAATATTCCTGAGTTTTGTTCTATGATTCGATTTATTTAGTTGGAGCCATTTTGATCCTTTCAGGTATTGCTTTTATGATTTGTTAGGTGATTCCAAAGCAGTACTCAGTCTAGTATTTCCCGCTACCAAAGAATGATGCTTTTGTGTACTCTATTCAATGTCCCATGAATTATGAGTTTTTCCCAGTCTGGATGGTGGATATAGGTAGTATTTCCAGGGCTATATGAGCAGCAGACAGTGGTTCTTGTAAGTTTTTCAGATGGCTCTTTCTTACCCTTGGATAGTTTCTGCACTCATGTAATAATAAGGAGACTTCTAAATATATAAGGGAGGCCCTCTGCAGACCTCCAGAGTTCTCTCCTTGTGGATTTCTATCTTTATTGGTCTTCTTCCTATGACATTTAGCCTTTGCCTCAATTCCTCCTTTCTAGTTCATATAACAGCCACAAAGACAAAACAAATCAAAAAACAATTTTTAACTCATTGGACAATAATCCACAAAGGGTAATGATAGCTGAGATCTAAGAAACAAATATGCAGAGCGCTATGATTTTCTCAACTTACTATTGTATTTTAAGATGTTTTCCAAGATACAGAATAGAGAGGAGGAATTGACGCAAAGGCCAATGGACTCCCTCTATTGAACATATGCAGCTTAAAGTACAAGGAGACTAACACAGCTGCAGGTCATAGGACAGAGGACCAATAAAGAGAGATACACAAGGAGAGAATTCTGGAGGGCTCCAGGGGGCATCCCTTATGCATTTAGTAGAAACCTTATATTACGTGAGTGCAGAAGATATCCAATGGCGAGAAAGAGCCATCTGAAAAACTTATAAGAAAGTGTCTGGCACTCATATAGCCCTGGAAATAGTACCTGTGTCCTCAATGAAATTTTCTGAGCATCAGTTTGTTCATCTATAAAATGGAAGTAACAGCAATCCCTATGGCCTTAGGTATTTGTGAAGAATAAATGAGACAATACGTGCAAAACTTTCTCAAAGTAGCTGTTCAATAAATATTGAATATTTTCCTTCCCATTTCTCACACTCTAGCATACCTCTCCACATCACACCTAATAGACTTCTCCTTTAATGACCTGCAAGGCCTACAGGGGAAGTTTGAACAGTGTTTGTAACCTATGCAAATTATCAGACCTTTAATAATTGAACTCATTCCAAAAAAATTGTATGCAGGAAAAGAAAAAAATTATACCTGATTTGTTTAAGAAAACAAATTGAAATAAGTAATTTCATATTTTCCCCAGAGCTAAGAGTAAGTTAAAAAAATAACTATGATTACTTCCAAGGACAGTAAGTCTTTTTGAGTGAAAGAGAAGAGAGAAATGAGAGAGAAACAGAGGGAGGGAGAGAACATTCATCATTATAACACAGATAGGACTTTAAAGGTTATGTGTCATTTCAAATTTGGTATTTGCCGTGCTTATGGACAACTTCAGTTGTTTACTTTCATAGCTTAGTTAAGTCTATGGATCACTTATAATGTGGTTCTGTATGCCTTCTCCAGGAAACAGCATACCTTCTAGTGAGGAAGTTCCACACCCTCCTAAAAAAACTGGACAGCAAGATTGAGGGAGTCTCAGATGGAAAAAGAGGGCAGCCACCCAAAGATAGTGCAGGCCAAGGAGTGAGTCACAGCTAGCATACAGTGTCCAAATATACTACAGAGTTTAACTTGACCTTTAAAGAAGGAAAAATCTTTCCAAATATTGAGTCAACTTATACTCTGCATCTCCTCCATGCACATTTTAGAGTACTGCCTTGAGTGCTCATGCTGAACAGCAGGCCATTCATTCAATTGTTTATTCAATAAGTGAGTATTTATTCAGCACAGACTAGGTGCATAGCACAGTGCCAGGTGCTGTGATGAATAAAATATGGTATCTCTCCTTATGGAACGTTTATAATTAAACTGCTGCCAAAGGCAATGAGTGACCCTAACTGGTGTCCTTTATTCAACAGAATCTCACATTGCCAATCCAGTGTAGAAATTGGGAGGGAAATGAATCTTTTAATATTATGCTGGTTCTTTTTGGTCTTGACCTTGTGTCCTATTTGACCGAACTTAGTCTTATTTGCTCATATATCATACATACAACAAACAATAAAGTTTAGCCATAGATACTACATTTTCAGCATTCACACAGGAAATACCATGGATCTCTTAAACTTCCCTGCCAGTACATTCCTCTGCCACTACTACTGATTATGGATTTCATTTCCTATGTTTGATGCTTGTCTTCTATTTGCATTTGTCAATTGCAACAGCTGTGTTTGTCTTACTTGGTACTCTCAGGATGTTAGCTTACCTCTCAAAATCTTTTTTTTTTTTTAATTTCTAGCTTCTGATGCCAGAATTCACATTATAGATAGACTTTTCCTGGTACCTAAGAGGTAAAATCGGGGCATTTCAGTATTTGGACATTAGGTAATGTGGTGTATGCTCATGGAATTTTCCAGAAATTTATTCATTCCTTTGACAAGTATATATTAAGCAGCTACTATGTACCAGGATCTTGACTCTGATAAAGCTATTGTAAAGTTAGACAAAGCCGAATTAACTTTTTAGAAAAGCACAATGCATGTAAAATGACAATGATGATAAGGAATGCTAAATGAAATAGGCAAGTGCTACAATGGAGAGAGATTGGCTGGTGGTAGTGTAGGGTGTCTTTTTAAACAGGGTATTTAGGAATGTCCTTGCTAAAGACTTGTCACTATTGGAATAGGCAAAGAACTTTTGTATCAGACTCCAAAATCACAGGAAATAAAGGCAAAAATAGACAAATGGGACATTATCAAGTTACTAAAGTGGCTTTGCATGGCAAAGAATCAATGGAATGAATTGACAACCTATAGAACTGGAAAGAATATTTGCAAGCTATACATCTGATAAAGGGTTAATAAGCAGAATAAGGAACTCGACAAAAAACAAATAATCTAATTGAAAAATGGGCAATAGGTCTAAACAAATATTTCTCAAAGGAAGACATACAAATGGCCAACAGGTATATATATCCCTGATCCTACTGTATATATTTTCATAAGATACTCAGATGATTCATATACACATTAAAGTTTGAGCATTTCTGCAACAGGTTGTCACTAAACATATCTCTAGGGCTAGGCAGTACAAGGGAGCTTCAAAAAGTTTGTCCTTAGTGTGCTGTACATTGAGATTTAATGCTATAACTAGTACTCAAACAGTATTTTTCACTTTATGTTTCTGTGTGGGAGCAAACTGTTGAAATCTTTACTTAATGTATGCTAAACTGATCTTCTGTATATAAAGAGAAACGAAAATGAATCTTGATGTGAATGGAAGGGGAGAGGGAGTGGGAAAGGGGAGGGTTGCAGGTGGGAGGGATGTTATGGGGGGAAGCCATTGTAATCCATAAGCTGTACTTTGGAAATTTATATTCATTAAATAAAAGTTTTAAAAAAAAGAAGCTAGGAAAAAAAAGTTAACAGAAAATGAAAGTAAGATATGTTTTGCTGCAAAAATTTTTGAAATCTATACACATGGGGCATGTTTAAACAGTCTGTGGGAATGTATATTATGAAAAATTGCACAGATTTAAAAAAATTTACATCAAACCAACATATTTCAATTGGATTTTCTATGGACTCTTGATGCTCACCCATACTTTTGGAACTTTCATATAGTAGGTATTATGTGGGACCTATGATTATGGTTTTATAACAAGCCCCCAAATCAACTCCATATACCACACCTGAGGGTTCATGAGTTCATCTTCAATTTTGTGTGATTCTGTAACACAAACAGATTCCAGAAGTATAAGTGCTCACATATTTACCCACATTCTTCTCTGGGTCAACTTACATCTATTGAGTGTGTGCTAGCTAACAAATCTTCAAGACTACCTAGAAGAATTTGTATGCCCATTACAGAAACAAATTACAAGGAGCATTACACTTTTTGAACCATATTTCAATACATCATCACATATGATCTTAGGATATACTTTCTTCTGCACAGGCATTCGGAGGCTGGTCTGGGCCCTGAAGTCATAGCAATGAGAAGGTAGCTTATCTCATGTTGGATTCCAACCCAAAACACTAAGTAGCTGAAGGTTGAGTCAGTGACCAATGGCTGATTCTATTTACCTGTGTACCTTTGGAAGAAACAGTGCTCACAGATGGTCTCTTAAGAAATAAGGTATCAGAAAATCTGTGGGTTGTTGGCATTCATCCTTAATATTTAACAATTCTGCCCTTTTGTTCTATCTCACTGAAGATGGGGCAGGAAAACCTATTTGGTAACTATCTAACCCCGAAATACACCAGAAGAAATGTCCCAGCTGCTTTGGGATAGTATGATTAGTTATTAGGTGCAACTCCCCACAGCCTTTTTACTTCTTAAATACAGTTTTGTAATGAAAATGGTAATTAAGTGTAAGACCTTCTCTGGGTTGTTTGGTTGATGATTAAGTAGCAGCCAGATGGTAAAGTTGCAGACCAGGCTGATCAGAGGGAAAACATGAGCTTAGTTATTGGATTCCAATACCTCTGTAATGTATTTACTTTGTTGCTGGACTATATTCTGGACTCATGCCGAGTTAAAAAAAAACTCCATCATTTATAATATTTGTTATCAGTAATAGCATTCGAACAAACTTTGGAAATAGTTTATTCAGAATAACTACTAATGTGTGGCAAATATTCCAACTCAAGGCTAATTTCTTAACTATTCATAAGATTATGGGACTATAAATTCAGTAAACACTTAGAAGGGCAAGGCTCTTAATAAGAAGATATCATGTATCTCATTGTGATTATCGGCAAACATCTGTTGATAACTTATTGACTGAATCCTTATCAAGAAGCTAGTCATCTGCACAGCAAAGGAAACAATCAACAGAGTGAAAAAAAAACAGTGGACAGAATGGGAGAAATATTTGCAAGCCATGCAAATATTAAAGATTAATATCCAAAATATATAAGTGATTCAAAAATTCAATAACAAAAAAATCAAACAATCCAGTTTAGAAATTGGGCAAAGAATTTAAGTATGCATTGCTCAAAAGGGGAAATAAAAAGGACCAGTAAATAATGAAAAAATGCTTAGTATCACTAGCCATCAGGGAAATGTGAATCAAAAGGACAATGAGATATCCTCTCAAGTTAGAATGGCTATTATCAAAAAGATTATAAATGACAAATGTTGAATAGAATGTGAAGAACAGGGAACCTTAGTACACTGTTGGTGGGAATGTAAATTAGGAGAGTCATTTTGGGAAACATTATGAATATTCCTCAGAAAACTAAAAATAGATCTAACATATGACCCAGCTTATCCGCATTATGGGAATACATCCAAAGGAAATGAAGTCAGCATGTGAATGAGACACCTGCACTCCCGTGTTTATTGCAGCACTGTTCACAGTAGCCAAGATATGGAATCAACATAAATGTTCATTGATGGATGAATGGATAAAGAAAATGTGGTACATATACAGAACGGAATGTTAGTCATAAAAAGGATTAAATTCTGACATTTGCAGCAAAGTGGATTATCTTTATTTTAAGTGAAATAACCAAGATACAGAAAACAAATGCTGGATGTTTTTTCTCACATGAGAAAGTTAAATAAATAAATAAATATATTTGACATAAATCTAAAATAATGATTACTAGAGGCTGGGGAGGGTGGGGGTATGAAGGGAAAGTTGATGATAAGAACCAAAGCATAGCTGGGTGAAGGCAATGGATCTGGTGTCCCACAGAACAGTAGGGTAACAATTGTTCATGATACAGGAAATAGAAAGGCTAATTGCCTGGTATGATTGGTTTATTCTGTGTCTATCTGGTGAAGTATTGCACTATTTTCCCTAAAATGTACAAATATTTAATGTTATTCCAAACTTTAAAAAAAATAAAAAAGAATTTATAACAACCATAAAAGGTAGTTAGAGTTGAGGATGAGACTGTTAGTTGCTAAGGCTAATCAGAAGACTGAAATATTGTCCTAACCATTCAAATATTTATTGACCACTACATTGCATTTCAAACAAAGAACAGAAAACAAAGTTGGTGTGCTCTCTGCCTTCAAGAAGCTGACATTCTGGGCCGGCGCCGCGGCTCACTAGGCTAATCCTCCGCCTAGCGGCGCCGGCACACGGGGTTCTAGTCCCGGTCGGGGCGCCGGATTCTGTCCCGGTTGCCCCTCTTCCAGGCCAGCTCTCTGCTGTGGCCAGGGAGTGCAGTGGAGGATGGCCCAGGTGCTTGGGCCCTGCACCCCATGGGAGACCAGGAAAAGCACCTGGCTCCTGGCTCCTGCCATCGGATCAGCACGGTGCGCCGGCCGCAGCGCGCCGGCCGCGGCGGCCATTGGAGGGTGAACCAACGGCAAAAGGAAGACCTTTCTCTCTCTCACTGTCCACTCTGCCTGTCAAAAAAAAAAAAAAAAAAAAGAAGCTTACATTCTACTGGGAGAAACAGTCCAAAAAAACCAGCAAGAAAGGTAGGTGAGTCAGCTAATTATAGAAGCTGACAGAGGCTAAGAAAACTTACAAAGGTGGTTTTGATAGAGCGTTATTAAAGTCACCTGGTTTAGATACAGTCATCAGGAAGAGCCTATGAGATGACAACATCTGAGAAATGAGAATGTGAGACAGAAGAGCTTGAGGTGTAGCCCTCCAGTCAGAGGGATTATGTTGTAAGGTCTTGACATGGTGACGAATTTGGCATGCTCTTGAAATAGACAGAAGACCAGTACAATACTCAGGTTGCTCATTACTTTATCAGCCAGTGAGATGCATGGTATTGAGGGAATAGTTGAGTGGTACATATTATTTCAATGGTTATCTATGTTGAGACACTCTCTTAGGGACCATGAGGACTCCCACATGTTAGAGGCTCCTGCCCTTGACTGCGCTCCCGCCTTTTGAGGGCATGCTCTGAGAGGTTTGTGCCTCTGAGTCTCAGATGTTTCTGCACCTTGCCTCATTTCAGTAAAGCCAAAAAAAAAAAAGTGCTGTGCAATTGGTGCATTGTTGGCTACACTCAACCATCCTGGGTTGCAACAGGAACTAAGGAGACTAAATCATATGAGTCAGGAGGTGGCAGAAAGCCACTATCACCAACGTGGCTCAGAAAATTTTAAATAACCAAGAAGAGCTATATCAGCTTTATTTTGATTAGCATTGATGTATATTTATTCTATTCATTTATTTTATACATTTTTGTGTCCTTATATTAAAGATACATTATTTTTAAGCAACAGCAGAAAAATCCATATTGTCAAACTTTGCCTTTTAATTGGAGCATTAGCCCATTTATATTTTATATAATTATTGACATATTGTCATAGTATTTTCTATTTTCCTGTTTATATTCCTTTTCTATCTTTAATTTTTCTATCTTTAATTTATGTTTTCTATCTTTAATTAGGATTAAAGCAAGTATTCTCTATACCGCCATCTATTAGCTTTTGAACTATACATTTCTTTTATTATTCTTTCAGTGGTTGCTTTATTGCACCAATTCTCAAAGTATGGTCCAAGGGTACCTAAAGAGTCTTTCAGGAGTGTAAGATGAAATTATTTTAATAAACAATATTAATATATTTGGCTCTTTATTATGTGATTCTGAACTGGTGTTCTCCAAAAGCTTCATAATGTGTGCTATCACAAGGGTTTTAATGCAATTGCAGATATGAAGATACAGCTGTCTTCTATTAAGTCAAATATTTTAAGGACATGCAACAATGAAAAACAGTGCTATTCTAGTTATTTTTCATATGGAAATATTGTTTGTGTTAATATGTACCAGGTTTATTGTTATTTTTAAATGAATGAATAAATATTTTAAAATTTTTCTCAGTTTTAACTTCTAATATGATAAACATCAACAAATATTACTCATAAAACAAAAGTTCATTGGGATCTTCAGTAATTTTTAAGAGTTGGGGGGGGCAGCATTGTGGCACAGTGGGTTAAATTGCTGCCTGCAATGCCAATACCTCATATGGGTGCCAGTTCGAGTCCTCTGCTTCACTTCCAATCCAGCATCCTGGTAATGTGCCTGGGAAAGCAGTGAAAGATGGCCCAAGTTAGTTCCTGTCTCCTGGCTTCTGCCTGGCCCAGCCAGCGCCACTGCAGCCATTTGGGGAGTGAACCAGCAAATGGAAGATTTTCTGTCTATCTCCCTCTCTCTCAACTCTGCATTTCAGATAAAATAAAATAAATTTAAAAAAAGAATGTAAAGAGATTCTGAAATTACAATGAGAGCCACTGCCCTACTAGAGATTATGACATGCATCCTTGGCTTCATGTAGTTTACCATAAACTAACATTTACCCCTTCGTTGATAACATTATGACCCAATAATAATTTAATTACATTTATCTGCTTCAGTCTTTTGTGTTGTTGACATGCATCTTCTTGCTAATTATATTTTTGACGATACAAGACATAATTAGCTATTTTTATAAGGGTGAATGTGTTAACTCTTTCAGAGCTTTAAAAATTATTTATTTATTTGAAAGAGAGTGAGGGAGGGAGAGAGAGAGAGAACAGAGAGAGATAGAGAGAGAGAGAGAGATCTTCTATCTGCCAGTTCACTCCCCAAATGTACGCTACAGCCAGGGCTAGGCCTGGCAGGGCCCATGAGCCTAGAACAATCTTGGTTTACCATGTGTATGTCAGGGACACAGGAACTTGAACCATTACCTGCTATCTCCTGGGATGTGCATCAGCAGAGAGCTGGATCAGAAGTGGAGCTGGGATATGAACCATTGCACTCCAAAATGGAATGTGGATGTTCCAAGCAGTGGTTTAACCACTATGCTGAGCACCCACCCATATTAACTTTTGTACAGTCAA
Organism: Oryctolagus cuniculus; assembly: GCF_051225735.1. Taxonomy (NCBI): domain Eukaryota; kingdom Metazoa; phylum Chordata; class Mammalia; order Lagomorpha; family Leporidae; genus Oryctolagus; species Oryctolagus cuniculus. The sequence goes on along the minus strand of NC_142888.1, from coordinate 76,458,185 downwards.
TAATAGTTTATAATTTCCAAGATATTAATATTTCTATTGTTCTTCATTCCTTCATGAATTTATGCCTTCTTGGTAAAGGATGATTTCTCCACTGTGTGATTGAATGCTGGATACTGGCTTGTGAAACTGGTGGACATGAATGAAAAATAATAAGATTTATATTTGAAAAAGTGTAGTTATTCTTGATGGCGAGATTGATCTTCCTGTATAGTGGGTTCACTGTGTCCTCTGGTGGACAGACTTTTTAAGCAGATTGCCTTTTTATCCAATTAGGGACTAAGATTAAATGTCTGGGTTGCAAGATAAATTTGTGACCGTCAGTCTATATTTTGTCTCAGGAGGAGAATGTAACACTACGCATGTCATCTGAGAACTGCTGTGTTTACTAAGGGCTCTCCTGTTCTGAGAATGTAGAAATAAGAAACTGCTTGAAAACTCAACTTCACCTAACTATAGCTTTCTACTTACCTTCTCTATTAGCTTGTTCACCTGTACAGCAGTTGAATGCAACAAATCAAGATAGAAAAAAGAACAGAGTGTCAGGCTCACATTTCTTTGCCTCTCTTCTCTTTGGGATTTTGGTCATTTAAATTGTAGCTTCCTGGAAAGCCCCAAACTCCATTTTATTCCTTGTAGTCCTGCTAGTTTGCCAAAATCTCTGTTGTCTTTTCTACCTCTCAGATATAGTCTGCTGACTCGCTTGTCAGTCTCTCACCTTATACCTAGAATTGGTAAGTGGCCTAAAAGGAAAAGCCACATGTAGTGTTTTATTAATACTCTCTGTGCTTCCCGTTTGTGAACTCTTGATCCCTCAAGTTTCTGTTTTCTTGGCTACTCTCAGATGTCCTCTATTTGTCCCCAGTGGGAGCATCAATCTATAAAATGATAATCCACCATAGTAGGCCAGTGGAAGTCTGGACTTCATCTAGTCCACCTCACTGGGGTTAAGAGCCCCCACCATCTGCCCCTGCACTTCAGGCCTCAACAGAGTCCAGCAACTTAAGTGGTAGTTGCTAAAAGCATAGATGTTTAGGTCTGTCTGGTTCCATTTCTAGCTTCGTTGTTCACCAAAGTTGTATTCCTGGGAAGATTGCTTTTTGTTTTTACTTTAAAAAATTGATATAAAGGAAACAAATTTTAAGTATTTCATATATACAGTTTTAGGATCATAATAATACTTCCCACCCTACCTTCCCTCTTTCCCCCCAGTCTCCTTCTCTCTGCCTTCTTTTTTTATTTTTCTTTTAATTTTTACAATGACATACTGTTTTCTCTATAAACACAAGCTTAACTCTCCACTAAATAAAAAACTCAACAATTAGTAGGTAGAAAAATCACTGTTCCTCAAAAGTGTAGACAAACGCTATAAATAGTAATCAAATCTCAAAATATCAATTTTGCTTATATGAATTATATTTTTGTGCTCTATATTAATTTCCTCATCTGTAACATGGAGCTGAACACAGAATCTATGTAAGAGGATTGTGAGAAATGAAATTAAATGGTCCATACATATATCACAGTATTTGGCAAATAGTATGTGTTAGAAAAATATGATCTATTTGTAATAGTATCTGTAGATTTTCTGTAAGTACAGCCATAACAATGATTATTAGATATAACAAATTTAATGTATATTACTTTTATTTTTTGAATAAATATTAGATAAAAGAATACATGAAGGAGAGTTTTAGTGAATTTAAATGCAGGATATTCAAAATAATCATGGAAAACATGCATTATGAAAAAACTGTGTACGAATTTCAAATTTCTTTTGCCCCCAAAAGAAATGTATCTTTTAGTTCCGTTTTTATGAAGTTTTTGAAATTCTCTCATTTAAGTGCACTTTCATTTAATTGTTGCCCAGTTTTATCATCTATAAATGATTTGCCAATTTTTGCCTTAGCTCTGGAGCCTTGGAGTATTTAGTTAAGTTGTTTAGTTAAGCTATACATATTCATAAATTTAATCTCAAGCTGGAATTTTATGTTGAATGTGTATATATAGTTCATAATAAATGAAGAATCACATGCCTCCCTTCTCCTTCCACATATCCTTTTTTGTTGCCACTATGTGACTTTACATATGTAGCAGGAATGTTTGCTTAAGCCTACTACATTTTTTCCCCCAGAGAATTTGTGTACATCTGGGCAAATCAGCAGGCTTTGTGGAAAGTGCTCACCAAGGGCACTTGAAAACAAACTCTGAGACTGAATTGATTTTAAATAAAAAGAGTGAAGAGGCACACATACTTGGTTAAAAGAACAGTGGACCATGGTGAGAAAGGAAAGGGTTTTCTGAACATAGCGTATGTCCCATAACTCAGGCTGTCCTCTAGTACAGCCCATCTGGAATCCTGTGTTTTTTCTTAGCCTGAGGCACTGCAACAACATTGGGTAAAAGCTAACAGGGCTGTTTCATTCCAATCTCTTAAGTAGATAGGAATGTTCCACATCAGCAGTAGTGATTCCGGAGGCTACTGCAGAGACAATAGACTGTGCCAGTGGTTTCAGTAACAACAGTAGCCAACACCCTTGTTGCAGATATCAGCTCCCTTTAAAGTGGACAGTGGCACATTTGATGGACTTATGGCTACACGCTGGAACTGGAAGCATTGCCTCTGGCAGGCATTAGCATCAGTGGCCCCTTTGATGAGCATAAGCATCATAGTCATGACTTTTTGGCATTGGTGGTAATAGGATGCCTGGCCACACAGAGACTGGGCCTAGGAAGGAAGGCTGAGAGAAGGGGAGTGCTGGATGCCACAGCATAGCTACAATATTTATAGGAAATACTCGCTTTTGCATTTCCAGAGCTGTTTGCAAGATGCCTGCAGAGTGTGCTGAAGCGGAGTCATGCTTTGTAATTGTTGTTGTGTATATCATCATCTTTAGGCTAGAGTAGCTGGCAGAATAGTGGGCTCAAGAATAATGAGAGTGGTGTGACAAAATAGAAGGGATTAGTTTTCCATATACCGTTAATATATAGAAACTGCCATGGGTGCTAATGTTCATCACTCAATTAGCTCCCAGGCCCCAAATGAAGTGGTTAGTGTACTGGATGTTACATTAAATATATATATATATATATATATACACACACACATTATAGAGTAATTTATTAGAGACTTATGAATAGCAACATAGTCTTGGAAGATCTCCCCCCCCTCCCTTTTTCTCAGTAACTATGATTTTCCAATAAATAAATAAATTTTTAAAAAAGGAATCTCTGCATCATGAAGTAAAAGAAAAAGAATTTTATAGGAAAAGGTGGCTATGACTAACCAAAGTGCATGTGTACATTCTCAAGAAATATTAACATTCCAGGTGTCAGATAAGAGGCATTCCAGTGTCATTTCCCAGCATGAAATGCCCAGCAGACTGTCTTAACAACCTTGTTTATTCCATAAGGTTTGGGATAACTGCCAGGGTCACCTAAAGGGCAAGCTGGCAATTACAAGCAAGATGGCTGCACTTATGTCAAACTGAATCCTTATAGTCAGGTAAAATCCACCTGGACTCAGGTATAATAATACCTGAAGAAATTATGTCACTTATACTTCTTTCTTCAAAAAAATATAAAGGATTTGTTGAGAATCACTAAGCAAACATTTTGAAAATAAACATTAAGAAATGTGATTTTATAAAGATAATGCACAAGGAACTTGGACAGCTTCGTGGGAATGTTTAATCATGTGTGTAATTCCAATGGCAATTGTCTTTGGAGCTGGTTATAAAACATATAAGAATATCAGTCTTATTGTTCAAGAATATGGCTCAGTGTAGGACCCAAATGGTGTTAGACTGTTTGCTTACCCACCTTTTCTACACTTTGAGCTTCTGGAAGGCACCAAAGATAAATAGCAACTTTTCCTTTTGCCAAAACTCATTTCTCTCCTCAATAAAGTTAAATTGAAAACAAATATATCAAACTCTGAAAGCACTTCTCAAAAAAGGAATTTAGGGTGGTACTTTGACCAGCACAATTCTATATTATACAAGAAAGTCTTTTGTATTTAGTCCTAAAAACAAAACAAGTAAAAACTCTTAGGCAAATAGATTTCTTATAGCTAATATATTTTTTAAAAATCACATCTACTTATCACTTTATTCCCTAAGTGTCTGTCAAATGTTCATTTTTTTTTGCCATAGAGTACTCAAAATATCAGACACAGAAATTTAAAATTACAACTGGAATACATCCTGGAAATGGAGCTACATGGTACTGTGAAACTATGTCCTTGCCTAGAAGGTCAAGGAAGGATTGTTGGGATAAGTTACATTTGAACCACGAATTGAAGGATGGGCATGCGTATACGCTACGCTAACTAGGTGAGGAAAGGTGACACTGAGAGAGGCAGAGGGGATAGTGTGTGGAAATGTCCTGTGCTTGGCTGGAACTTAGCATATTTGAGGGCCTGAAACTTGGTGAGTCTAAAACCATATTCATTTCTTCATTACCTAAAGTTATTATTTTTCATACGGCAAAAACAGGTAGTGAAAATGTTGAGTATTCAGTGCTCATAGAAACTGTTGAGACCAGAACATGCTATGATTTTTTTCTCCATACCCACTCCTTTTTACCTATGAAATCAATTCAATTTCCATGTTTCCTTTAGTATTATGGTCCACAATCACTTTAATCCTCTGTATTTGTCCAATCCTTTTATCCAGATTTTATTAATTTCTTTTCTCCTCAGTTAGACTCCATAGATAACTATTTCTATAGTACTTTGATATTTTCTATACTTTTGTATCCTCTCATACTTATTCCATACTTCTTCGTTGAGCTCCTGACCTTTGGTAGCCACCATCTTCATTTGTTCTCACCAAGTCACAGGCCAGATTTGAAGAATAACAACTTTTTGCCAAGCTGTATGCTTTTGTAAGAGATAATTGATTAAACAACATGATTTTAGAATGTGTCCACCCCAGAATTCTAGTTACAGAATCACATAGTTTTAAATCTTAATTGATCAATGTAAACACAGGTAACATAATCAAGACAGTGTATGTAATTTCATTCCTTTCTTTCTCAATGCACTTCCTTCTCTTCCCCCAGAGGGTTTATTACTAAGATGTGTTTGAGTGTTGCCCTTTCTAAAAACCTGTCTATCAGATATGATTTTTGTTTCAAAATAATGAATCCCTTATTCAAAAATGACTTAATAAATATTCTGAGTTAAGTCCTCTCAGTCATCAACAAATTGAATTTACTATATACCTGACATTGTTTTAAACAGTACTCCTTATTTGCAGAAGCCAAACCCTATCTATAATTCCCATTAGGACTTGGAAGGAAGGGAGAGGCTAGTAAAGAAAGTTGGCTTGTTTATGGTAGGAGATTCTGAGAAGGGAAGATATTTATTTTTGAAGTAACTATGTGGAAAAATGATACATGTCCTTTCTTGTTTTGATAAGGAGAACATGTAGGCCAAGACTAGAAAATTCTGGTTTGGAAATTATAATATATTTTGATGTTTTTTTTCAGTAGACTAAACATTTATATTACTCTGTAATTTCTTTCCCTTGAGTTTTGGTTCACAATTTGATAGAAGAGGTATCTAGTAGGGGTGAAGAAGGAACAATGCTTATGTCCAGTGGAACCTGAGAAAGTAGGCAGCATCTGTCAATTTGATCTCAAATAACATTTATCCTTCCCCTTTGGATCTGCAAGTATAGTAGAAGGAATTCATCATTTCCATTTTTCTTTTTATCTGAGAGAGGGGGAGAGAGGGGGAAACATAAGGAGCTCCCAAGTGCCCATGATATCCATGATGGCTGGGGCTAGGTTGAGGCCGAAGCCAGGAACCAGGGATTCTATCTAGGTCTTCCACATAAGTTCAGGGAACCAAATATTTGAGCTAGCACTGCTGCCTAGTAAGGAATTCATTAGCAGGAAGCTGAAGTCAGGAGCCAGAAGTGAGTATCAAACCCTGGTATTCCAATGTGGTATAGCAGGTGTCCTAACCAAAGTCTTAACTGCTAGGCCAAATGCCTGCCCCACTCCTATCACATTCATCCTAGTATTAGTATCACTATTTATAAAATAAATAGCACTTCCCAAGATGTGCTATAAGATATATCCTTCAAAGTGGATTGTTTAGATTTGAAGAAGAAAGGCTCAACTGAGTAACACTTATTTATATAGTCATTAGGGAAAATAAGAAAAATTTCCAGAATTCTTAATGGCTGCCTTTCCCCCTTGGACACAGTCTCTTTAAATCATTCTAATCAACACTTCAGTTGGTTCTAAGGACTGAGATTTAGGATAACCTGACATCTAACACAGGTTAAGAGTGGCCCAGCATGAATGGTGTTGGCCAGGACTTGGCCTGCAGTCTTATGGAGGGCTGATAGAATATTGCTTCATCAGGTACTTGTTATAGGGATTGCCACTCACCTAGGCTTGATTCTTGAAGGAAGAGGCAGTTTGCTGAATATGCATTACAGAATGTTCCTCTGCAGTTCTTTTTTTTTTTTTAAAGTCTGGCCAAACTATCTTTGCAAATATACTGATACACACAGGTATTTCTTTTTTTCTTTTTTAATTTTAGCTCCCACATATGAAAGAGAACAAGCAGTATTTGTCTCTCTATATCTGACTTATTACACTCAAATGATATCCTCCAATTGCATTCATTTTGATGCAACTGGTAGAATTTCATTCTTTTTTCAAATAGCTGAATAACATTCCATTGCATGCACACAACTTTCTTTGTTAGGCTGCATCTTCCTGGCATAGCTGAAACTCCTGTCAGTTTTCACAGAGTAGGGTGAGAAGGCATCTGGCGACTATCTTCTAGGAGCTTTTTGAATTTAACATTTCCCTCTTTCTAAAAATTTTATCTGTTTATTTTCATTGACTTGAATGACAGAGAGGCAGAGAGAGAGAGAGAGAGAGAGAGAGACAGTGACAAACAGAGATCTTTGATCTGCTTATTCACTCCCAACCAGGACCGGGCCAGGCCAAAGCTAGGAAGGAGTCAGGCACTCCACCCACATCTTTCATAGGTGGCAGGGACCAAAGTACTTTTTTTTTTAAACTTTTATTTAATGAATATAAATTTCCAAAGTACAGCTTATGGATTACAATGGCTTCCCCCCCATAACGTCCCTCCCACCCGCAACCCTCCTCTTTCCCACTCCCTCTCCCCTTCCATTCACATCAAGATTCATTTTCGATTCTCTTTATATACAGAAGATCAGTTTAGCATACATTAAGTAAAGATTTCAACAGTTAGGGACCAAAGTACTTGATCCATCACCTGGTGTCTTCCAGAGTACACATTAGCAGGAAGCTGGAATCAGAAGAGGCGCCGGGACTTGAACCCAGGTGCTCTGATTGAGGATATAAGTGTTTTAAGTACCATCTTAACCACTGTTCCAAGTGCCCACCCCTTAACATGTTCCTCTTGGATTTTTTGCTTTTCATTAATCTTTGGTTTTGTCTTCTGGGAACCCTTCCTGGGGTGGTCCTGTTGTTTTGCAGCCTTTTTATTTATTCTGTTTTAGTTACAACTCAAACAGATTGTACTGCCTGGTGAGTGCCTCCACTTCCAGCTGCAGACTGTTGATCTTGGCTCTGAAGTTCTGTTCGAAGAACGAGTTATCTAGCTCAGCAGACTGGTGACCTCATTCAACCAGGCACAATCTTTTTTTTTTTTTTTTTTTTTTTTTTTACAGGCAGAGTGGATAGAGAGAGAGAGAGAGAGAGAGAGAGAGAGAGAGAAACGTCTTCCTTTTGCTGTTGGTTCACCCTCCAATGGCCGCCACGGCCGGCGTGCTGTGGCCAGTGCACCGCACTGATCCGATGGCAGGAGCCAGGTGCTTCTCCTGGTCTCCCGTGGGATGCAGGGCCCAAGCACTTGGGCCATCCTCCACTGCACTCCCGGGCCACAGCAGAGAGCTGGCCTGGAAGGGGGGCAACCGGGACAGAATCCGGCGCCCCGACCGGGACTAGAACCCGGTGTGCTGGCGCCGCTGGGTGGAGGATTAGCCTATTGAGCTGCGGCGCCGGCCCTGGCACAATCTTTATTCAAGTTGTGAAATGGTAGCAGCAATCTGATTAGTCTTCTTTTCCAATCCACTGTTTAGTTCACTTCTGTTTTACTTCTAAGCCTGAACTCTGCAACCTAAAGTCAATTTCATGCCTGTGAGCTCTGAGATCATCTGGTTGCTGCCACAGAGATACCCTGGCATCCTGCTTCTCACAACACACTTCTCCAGCATCTTCATAGTCAGTTCCATCTCCTAACTCATGCTGATCTAGATCTCCAATTCATTTCTACCTTCAATCATAATTGTGTCTCTCTTTTTTAAAAGATTTATTTTATTTATTTGGAAGAGTTACAGAGAGAGGTAGAGACAGAGAGAGAGGGGTCTTCCATCTGCTGGTTCACTCCTTAGATGACCGCAAAGGCCGGAGCTGTGCCGATCCGAAGCCAGGAGCCAGGAGCCAGGAGCCAGGAGCCAGGAGCCAGGAGCCAGGAGCCAGGAACTTTTTCCAGGTCTCCCATGCAGGTGCAGGGGCCCAAGGACTTGGGCCATCTTCAACTGCTGTCCCAGGTCATAGCAGAGAGCTGGCTCGGAAGAGGAGCAGCTGGGACCAGAACCAGCACCCATATGGTTAATGCCTTATTTAAAAAAATTCTCAATCACTTACACTTCCTCTAGAATGTTGCTTCTCACTGTCTTGCATGTTTAATCTCTTCACCCATAATGGTACTTTCTTTTCTATGTATAGTTCTAATCAGTTATTACCCATCTTAAAACAACAGCAACAACAAACAAAGCAAAACAAAATGTTGACTTGGCATCACCAATCCCTGAATTTACCATTCATCTTTTTATTTTAACCTCCAAATAGCAATTATAACCATCATTATTCATGATAAGAGTTCCTGACACTGCTAAGCACTTTACAAACATTGCCTCACTTCAACCTCACGACCACCTTCTGTGAACTGAATTATTATTACCCTCATTTGTCGATGAAGAAATTGAGGTTTAGTTTTAACATTTTTTTGCCTACTTCTTTATAGTCCATTCACTCCTCAATTTGTTCTTATCTTAATCCTAACCCCACCCATTCTACTGAAGCAGCTTTGTCAATGATTAACTTATTTCAATTTTGCAGGCTTATCTGATTATCAATTTCATTGCTGCATTTTATATAGTTAATCCCTTCATTAGTTTGTACATCACCACACTCTCCCAGTTATTGTTCTTTATTTGATGCTATCTATGGGGACCTTTGAAGCAGGCATTCCTGAGGGCTTGCTCTTTGCTCCTTTACTCTTCTTTCATTTTACTTTCATGGTTATTAACCATGACACTGATCTGAATGATTGTGATATCTGTGTCTCTATCCTAGACCTCTCCTTGAGCTGTAGCTCCATGTTTTTCATTACTTAGTGTACACTCCTTCCTACATATGCCACGGATCCCACAAGCATGAGTCAAAACAATGCAGAACAAACTTCTATTCAACTCTCCTTTCTTTGCCTGAAAATACCTAGGGAACTCTAACAACTATAGATGCCAATGCTAACCCAAATATTCCCTTGTAATTCATTTGCAGTGAACCCCACACATCAATATTTTATATGTGCCCCAGATGGCTCTTATATGAAGTGAGATTTGGGAATCAGGAGCTTGGAGTATAGACAATATAAAATAGACAAACTGTGAATGTCCTGTTTATTTAGTTGGCAATGTAGCTATAATGAAGGCTTTTAAACAAGAGGGTGAAAATTAGCAAAGCTGTGGATGGGGAAAGAGTTATCTCACATCTCTGTCTTCTGCTGAGTGTTCTAAGAGATTGACAACCTGGCCCATTGGTACAGGGAAGGCATAATATGAACCAGATCTCATGTGAAAGCCTTGGGAATGGAAGAGAGGGTAGATGCACTATTCTAGTCAGAGATTTATTCATAGGTGGATGAATATACTCATTTATTCAGCTAATCAAACATGTATTTATTGAGCATTAATCTGTCAGACTCCGTAGTACAAGATGCGCTCCTGCCCTCCAGAGACTTACATTCTAATGGAAGGTACTAATATTTTAAGTGCCGGTGGTATCTCCCCTATATGGAGGAGGCCTTAAAAGACATTGCAGTTCAATTTACAATAGCTAAGATATGGAATCAACCCAGATGTCCATCAACTGAAGACTGAATAAAGAAAGTATGATATGCATACATTATGGAATACTACACAATGGTAAAATCTTATCATTTGCAACAAGATGGATGCAGCTGGAAACCATTAAACTTAGTGAAATAAGCCAGTTCCAATAAGACAAGTACCATTTATTCTCTCTGATCTGTGGTAACTAATAAAGTACCTAACAGGGAATCTATAGGAGTAAAATTGACATTTTGTGATGCAATGATTTTGAGCAGCCCTTGTCTTGACTGTTGAGGAAAATGCTTTTTGTTTGATTTTGTTTTTTGACATTCATTTTTGTTCATACTATTTGTTCATCTCTACTTAGTGTAGTATTAATCTCATGAGTATACATTTAACTGAAAATAGATCCTTATAAAAAATAAGAATGGGAATGGGAGAGTAAGGAAGAACAAAGGTGAGAGTATGGGCAGGAGGGAGGTAGGGTGAAAAGAATCAAGTTCCTAAATTTGTATATATAAAATGTATGAACTTTGTATTCCTTAAAATTAAAAAAAAAAGAAAAGTCAAGAATGATTATGGATCAAACTAATTCTAATGTGTAGATAGGCTTGAGAATGTCTCTAAGCTAACTGCACTATTTTTTTCTTCCCTAAATTTGACTCATTCATCTTGCTTTCTGTCTTTGCTTATGTTTTCTCTTTGATAGGTACCCTCTGTGGTCATACTCAACTTTTATTGAGGTGTCATTGACACAAAGTGAAATGAAGAAATTATAAGTGTTCAGTTTGACACATTTGAAAATTATATACATCCATATAAACACCACCCAAAATAAGAATGTTTTCATCACTCCAGAAAGTTCATTATACCCCTTTCCAATTAATTTCCCTCCTTTCCAGAAATTGCTTTTGGACCTATAACAATATAAATTAGTTTTACCTGTTCTTGAACATAAGACTGCAACCACATAGTATGTTCTGTTTTGATACATTCATCCTTAGAAGTCCTAACCATCCTTCAAGGCCCAGTTTAAATTCTTTACACAAACTTTTTCCTTATTCCCCAGTTTTTAATGCTGTCTTCTCTGAACTTTCATAGTGGTTTCTGTTTGTTTGAGATGATGCGGAATATATGAGTCATTTAGAGCTTTATTTAAAACATATCTTTATCACAAACAAGTTGATCTTGAGTAATTGATTGCATTTGTTTTCTATTACTACAGTAACATGTTGCTACTAATTTAGTGACAAAACAACATATATTTATAACCTTCTGGTTCTGGAGGTCTGAAGTTTGACATGAGTCTCTCTGGGCTAAAATCAAGATGGAACAAGGTTGTATTCCTTTGGTGTTTTTTGTTCCTTTATTTTGATTTTGGTTTTGTCTTGTTTTGTTTTTGGTAGATACCGGGAGGAATCCATTCCCTTGTGTTTTTTGGCTTCTATAGACTGCCAGTATTTCCTGGTTTGTGGCCCCTTCCCTCCATTATGAAGTCCAGCAGTGGAGGGTTTAGTCCTTCTCACATTGTTTCACTCCAGTCTCTTCTTCTGCCTACCTGTTCTACTTTTTATGCTTATTTTGTGCTGCATATATTTTGGGGAACTCAACATGATTTTTTCATATCTTTATATATTACATATATTGATGTATGATTATATCATACTGGTTGACATGTCAATCATCTCATATACATATACTTTCTTTGTGAAAGTATTTAAAATCTATTCTCTTAGTAATTTTCAGGTATGTAGACAGTATTATTGACTATCCTCACCATGGTGATGGTGTACAATAGATATCCAGAACTTATTTCTATCTTATTTAAACTTTGTGCCCTTTCACTAATATCTCCTCATCCTCACCTCCTGATCCTTGGTAACTATCATTCTGTTCTCTGGTTCGATGTGTTTGACTTTTTAAGATTTCACATATAAAGTGGATCATGCTATATTTATCTTTCTGTGTTGTCTTATTTTACCCAGCAAATCTTCCAAGTACCTCCAGGTTGTCAAAAATGACAGGATTTATTTCTTCTTCAGAGTAACTAACATTTCACTACATGTATATGGCATACTGTATGCATTCATCTGTTGTTGGACACAGGTTGTAATTCAACTGAGCCCACCCAGATAATTCAGGCTCAAGCCTCTTGTCCCATTTTAAGGTTAGGTGACAAGAACCTCAATTCTATCTGCTACCTTAATACCCCTCTGCCATGTAACCTCACATATTCCCAGATACCAGATATTAGGATATGAACATCTTTAGGAGGCCATCCTTATTCTGCCTACCACACTCAGTTCACTTCTGCATTTCAGGTTTCTCATCTAGAACATAAGATGATTGCTATCGACTTCTACCAACTTAATAGGATTGTAGTGAGAATAAAGTAAGTTAAGATATGTAAATTACATAGCTCAGTCCCTGAAAAAACCTAAACAGTGTCATTGATTCAACAAATATTTATTGAGACCCTACTTTGTGCTAGGCACCAGTGTTAGTGCACGATAGAGTAAATATGATGGACCCAGTATCTACTTCATGTAGTTTATATTTTAGTTGGAGGGGTGGGTAGTAACCAATTGAGAAAATGTATAGAATTCCAGGAAGTGATCAGAGACAGTAACAGAATGTGATACATGTTATTTTATACCAAGTGGTTATAGGTAGACTCTGTTAAGGTGATATTTGAGCAAGATCTTGAAGGAGGTAAGGGAGTGAGCTACAGAGAGATCTGAAGAATGAACATTACAGGTAGAAAGAATAGCAAATACAAAGATCCAGAAGTGGGGCAGGCCATCCCAGACAGCTGGAGTAGTTTCTCAACCAGGAGAAATGTAGATGAGGTCAAAGAGATAGTGGAAACTATTATGATTATTCAGTTGTCTGCTGCTTTGCAACTCTGTGAAATAGACTTGAGGGCATTCACTGTGTGTTATTTAGTGTGTGTGCCTTTCAGCTTAGCACAATGCCACACAGATGGTACCTGTTTTAGGTACCATTTGTTATATGAACTTATCGTTATTATACCCCCATCTATATTCCATTTACATTAGTCACTTGGTGCCCATATCTATTTATTAACCTAAATTAGATTTAGTCATCTAACATAGAATGCAAATGTCCTCCCACCCAACTCTACAACCTCTACCTTACATTTTAGTGAATGTCTTTGCATAAGAAAACCAGACCTTTTATTTCCAGGTGCCTGGAGGTTGTCTGAGGCTGACTGAGTAGCTTCCAACTTCTTGCCAAAGAGTAGACTTGGGCCATATTAATTGTTTTATTATCATTATTTTCTTATTTAAAGGAGTAAAAATGAAGAGAGGATATTAATCATTTTTTCTGTGCCTATGGAGACAAATGCTCCAGCTTTTTGCATCATATCAATAGTTATCCTGTTCTCTGAGGTAGCTTAAGAAGCCCAGAGAATTTCAGAAGTTTCTAGGCCTACTTGGAAGTACTGGAAAATTAAATTCATATCAGCATTGTCTTTAGCTAGACTTGCCAGATAAAATACAGATGCCCAGTTAAACTTGAATTTCATGTAAACAAAAAATAATTTCTAGTATAATTATGTCCCATATATTGCATCCAATATATTTATATTAAAATATATCAGATTCAATATATTTCCAATTTTATGTAAAATTTATCTGAAACTAGTTATTTATCTGAAATGTCAGTTTAACTGGGTGTTCTGCCTTTTTATTTGCTATGTCTGATAACCTTGTATGTAACCCAAAGTCCTGAGAATTCACCTTATTACATCTGTCATTTCAGTTCCAGTCCTAGAAAGAGTTGCCCATGTTAAGTTGCAATTTATTATAATTAAATTCTCATATAAACTGACTTTAGTATATTTTGCTACTATCACGAACTGAATTTATTTATGCCAGTATTCCCAATGAGTCGGACAGTGCTAAATCCATTGACCAGTTCTCAGCCCTCAACAGCAGCATTTGCTCAGTTGACCACTCCCTCTTCCTTGGAATACTATATTCCTTTAGTATCCAGAATATCACTCTCTCCTGCTTTTACAAAGGTCTTCAAAATGTTTGTGAAAGGGTCAGGCATTATGGTGTAGTGGACTAAACTGCTGCCTGCAATGACAGCATCTCATACTGGAGCACCAATTTGAGTCCCAGCTGCTCTGCTTCTGATCTAGCTGCTTGCTAATGCACCTGGGAAAGCAGTGGAAAATGGATCAAGTACTTGGGCCTCCTTCACCCCATGGGAAACCTGGATGGAGCTCCAGTCTCCTGGCTTCAGCCTGGCCCAGTTCCAGCCTTTGTGGCCATTTGGCAAGTGAACCTGTGGTTGGAAGATCACTTTGTCTCTCTGTCACTCCTTCTCTCTTTGTTGCCTTTCAAATAAATAAAATAATTTTTTAAAAAAGCTGGCAAGTGAATGTACAAATGTATTAAAATGTGAGAAATGGAGTTAAAGGATAGATTTATCTTGGTGCAAAAATTTTTGAAATCTGTGCTTAGTTTTTCCTAATGCATATTTTTCATGAATTGTTGAATAACCCCTCATATTTCTACATGACAGGTTTTTGCACTTTCATTTCCTGTGCTGTTTCCTTTTCATCTATCTTACCTGTTAGCATTGAAGTGATACCATATCTCTCAACAGCTCATCATATCTTTTCTTTCCACACTCTCCTGGTGATCTATTCCCATATCATAGCTTTAAATCTCATTTACATGTTGGCAAGTCTTAAATTTACATCTTTATTCCAGATCGCTCCACAGAGCTTCAAAATCAAATGCCCAAAGGCTTACTTAAGGCCTCCATTTGGATGTATAATAGGCATCTCAAAGTGAACACATCAAAAGCTGACTTCCTGATTTTTCTACCTCATCTCCCCTAGCCCCACTTTTCTCACAATTTTCCCCATCTCAATTAAAGACAGCTCCATCTTTCTAGTCATTAAGTTTTGACCCATTTATTTCACTCACATTTCACATCAGTTTTTTTCTTTTTTAATAGTGAATTGAGATTGTTTTAATTAGGTCCCAATATGAATTAGTGGGATAAATGGGTTATTTACAATGTAAATGTTAGAAATTTGACCAATATTTTGTGTCCCTAGATATTTGCTTGTTGTTTATACAGTCATAATGCCTGAATATATCATTTTTATAATTTAAAAAAAATTTTTAAGATGTAGCAATTTTTAACATTTTGCCACATGTACTTCATATATAGATGCCTATACATATATACTATTTTACCTGTTGAAAATGGAGATATTAATATCATAGAGTAAGGGATGCAGGATAATGATCATACGTGGGAAAAGAAGAGTATATTGTCATTTACATGGTATAGTTCCATGTGGGAAGCCAGGACATTGGGCAAGCAGCTGTTGTGACAGAAGTCTGCCCCTGCAGAAGCCATGCCTGCTGTTCTGAAAACTGGGTCACTAGAAATGGAACTTCCCTGAGTGTCAAAAGACTGCTGGGTCAGAAGCAAAGTTCCTGTTGATCCAAAGCTAAGGAAGCCCTTACTCTTCCCAGCTCCAAAGTTGATCATTATAATTAAGTGGACAAAGCCTAGGGTCACTGGGGTCATTGTTGATGTAGCAGGTAGGGCTGTGAATTTTCTTTCAGGTATGGTAGCCTCTACTCTTCCCACCTTCTATTCAGGCCCATTGTCTTCCCAGTCCATCCAAGTAATAGTAAGTCACTGGGCTGCCTTCCTTAAGGAGATTGACACTTCGCTTGTAATGTCTCTTCTAGTACCCCATGCAAAGAGACAAGATCTACAAGTTGATCCACAGATCTGGGCCTCATACATATCTGGTCAGGCCTCAAGTCTGTCTGATTATTATTCAGCCTAAAACCCCACTCTGGTAAATTTCTATTTTCCTTTGAATGGGTTAGCAAACGGAGCATCAAGTAATACCTGGACCGTGTTACCACAAGGAATTAGAGCTAACTCCTACCTATTTGAATAGGCCCTTCTGGAGGACCTAAAGGACCAATCTCTTGATGGGGGTGGAAGATAATCTGAAATGTAGGTGATTTGCTAGTCTGTTATTCCACCTGAGACTCCAATTTTGGGCATTTGACTAGTACCCCTAACTTTCTGACAGAATGTGTCTGCTGTGTGTACAAGGAAAAGCATAACTGGTCTGTCAGGAAGCAAACTTTTTAGGGCTCATCTTCACTCCTTGGGAATAGAGACTGGCCCCAGATAGGATACAGGCTATGCAGCAAATTCCTACTCCTACAACCTTAAGACAGCCCTGGCAATTCTCTAACAGGTTGTGGATCCCTAGGTATGAGGAAATAGTGAAGTCTCTACATCAGGCTCTCAGGAGAAAGCCAGAACAAGGACCCTCTCCTTTGGGAAGTGCACAAAACACAGCCTTCATATGTATGAAAGGCTGCCATGACTAGGGCTCTCATGGTAGAATTGTTAAACCCAATCCTTCAAAACATGCAAGCTTTAGACATGCTAACTGCTGCCCAAATGGGTATCTGTGCCATGGCACATGAAGAATGTTATTTCTGAGTCAAACTGGACAGGGACAAAACCATTTTCACCATTTCTTAGATAAGGCTAACCAACTCCAGGACCAGGTCAAACAGGTTCGGAATTTCTGGCCCAACACTGGGTCATGGAAATGCTGGCTGTTGCCTCTCCTAGCTTCCACACTCTTACTGCTTATTTTTGGACCATGTGTCTTTAATGCACTCACTTATTTTGATTCTAACAGAATATATGCCATCTAGCTCCAGATGGTCATGAGGAAGGGCTTCTAGCCTACTCCACTGGGTGATGTGATCAGCCTTTTGGAACCTGCAAGACAGTCTTTTCTCAGGCCTTCTTTGAACACTAAAGGTCAGATGCAAGAAAAGACTATCCATAACCAATTATATGCCCATATGCTAGCTTGAAGAAGAATGGACCTTCACCCATTCTACCCCTATAATATTATGGGTTACTTCTCATGAGGGAGGAATGGTAGGCAGCAAGATAGTTATTAGCCTATGTGTGTGAGAGAAGCTGAAGAAAATGGGAATTGTGTATAGTTGAATGAGGAAAAAATGTAGAAGCCAGCCTTTAAATCAAACCTGTATTTGTGTATTGAAAGTCTTGCCCTAGTTAGATGGGTCCCAGCCATCTCCCAGGGGCAGCTTAGGGGACTTTTCCCTGTCCTGTACTAAGGGGGCTATTAAATCCAATAACACTGTGCTGATGATGTTTTTGGACAAACTTCAAGAATCCCATGCCTAGAAAACCTTCAACACAGCAGTATCTCAGAAAGGGGGAAGGAGAACAGAGAACCCATAACCATAACTTCAAAAACTCCAGTCTGAATATATACTGGACTCTTGGTTCTTTCCTAAGATTCCTACCTGGTTTGTCATGTGTATTCTGTTCATTAAACTTTGCTACCTTGTTTACCACTAAATAAATAAATAAATATCCATATTGTATATATACTTTATTTTTTTTACAAGATCATCAATTGATGGACATCTAGGTGGATTCAATATCTTTGCTATTGTGAATTGAGCCTCAAAAACTTAGCAGTGCAGTTGTCCCTTTAATATGTGGATTTCACTTCCTTTGGATATAGTCCCAGGTGTGGGATAGCCGGTCATATGGTAAATCCATTTTTTTACTTTTCTGAGGAAGGTCCATACTCTTTTCCCTAATGGTCATACTAGTTTGCATTAAAACCAACAGTGTATTAGGTTACGTTTTCCTCTACAACCATGGCAGCGTTTGTTATTTTTTGATTTTTGAATAATGGGCATTCTAACTAGAGTGAGATGATACCTCACTGTGTTTTCTGTGTGCATTTCCCTGATGGTTCATGATCCTGAACATTTTCTTTTTTATGTTTCTGTTGGGCATTTGTATTTCTTCCTTTGAGAAATGTCTATTCATAATCCTTTGCCCATTTCTTAACTGGATTGTTTGTTTAATTGCTGAGTTTCTTGAGATCTTTATATATTCTGGATATTAATCCTTTATCAGGTGCATAATTTGCCAATATTTTCTCTCATCCTGTTCATTGTCTTTTCCTTTTGTTAACTGCTTCCTTTGATGTGTAGGAACCTTTTAGCCTGATATAATCCCATTTGTCTATCTTTGCTTTTAGTGCTTGTGCTTTTATGTGTCTTACTCGAAAGGTTTTACCTTTGCCTGTGCCTATGTTGAGCAGCGTCTTCTCTGTTTTACTCAAGTAGCTTAATGGTTTCAAGTCTTAAGTTTAGATCCTTGATCCACAGTGAGTTGATTTTTGCATAGGGTATAAGGTAGGGGTCTTGTTTTAAATTTCTGCATGTGGAAACCCAATTTTCCAAATACCCTTTATTGAAGAGACTGTCCTTTCTCCAGGGAATGGTTTTAGCTAGTTTGTGAAAGATTAGTTGATTTTAGATGTGTAGACTTATTTCTGGGGTTTCTATTCTATTATACATGTCTATTTTTATGCCCATACCAAGCTGTTTTGATTAGAGTAGCCCTGTAGTGTGTCTTAAAATCTGGTATTGTGATGCCTCTGTTTTGCTTAAGATTGCTTCTGTTATTTGTTTTTTATTTTTAATTTCTTCTTCTAATTCTGTGAAGAATGTCCTTGGATTTTTGATGGGGATTGCATTGAATCTATAAATTGCTTTGGATAGTATGGAAATTTTGATAATATTAATTCTTCCAATCCATGAAAAGGGAATATTTTTCCATTTTTTGCTGTGTTCTTCTATTTCTTTCATTAATGTTTTGTTATTTTTATTGTAGAATTCTTTCTCATCCTTCATTAAATTTATCCTAAGGTATTTAATATTTTTGTAGGTATTGTGAATGGGACTGATCTTGTAAGTTCTTTTCTCAGCCAGATCATGGTTGGTATATAAGAATGCTGTTGATTTTTATATGCTGATTTTATATTCTGCAATTTTGTTGGATTCTGTCCTCAGTTCTGATAATCTCTGGGTGGACTGCTTTGGTTCATGTATATATATTTTATATCTAATCAATTAGAAATTACATTGATTTTTCCCTTAAAATATATGCTAAGTCTATTATTTGCTGTTTCTACTTCCCTGGTCCACAATCTCTTGGCAGAATCATTATGATGGCTTCTATACTCTGTTCTCCACATAGCTTACAGAGTAATCCTGTATAGACACTAAATCAGATCATGTTATTCTTCACAATTCTCCAGTAGTTTCCGCCTTCACTTAAAGTAAGTCAGAGTCATTCTGATGGTTTGCATTGTCTCACACACTTCTCCCTAGTTCCAACTTTATTACTTCTTTGACTGCATTTCCTTCTACTTCATTCTTCCTGACTTTACCCTACCATAATGAGTTCTGTTTTGTTCTTTGAATATCCTAGGGACAGTTTTGCTTCAGGATCTTTATATTTGCTGTTTTCTCTGATTGTCTCACTTTGATACTCCTAATTATTCTTTCTGTTGAAATTCCATGCCCCTGTGACTTTCCTTTTCTCTCTACCATGCACTATTTACCTCCTCAGCACTTACTGCACTCCAACAGCTGACATAGTTTACTAATTTTGTTTTATGCTAAGCTCTGCCAACCTAGCATATAGGCTCTATGAGGGCAAGGAATTATGTCTAACTTATTTACTGTGCTGTGTCTTCAGTGTCTAGAATAGTGTCCCACATGTAGAGAACTGAACAAATATCTTGACTTTTTGGGGAACAAAATTACTTAGTACTAGGATAAGATGAATGGATGTGTGTTTCCCCAGGATAGAACTGTAGATAAAACGCTACAGGGAGGGGGTAGCTTTTTGGTCTCACAATGAAGACATCTGTGTCTCATATTAGAGTACCTGAATTTGAGTCTGAGTTCCAGCTCCTGATTTCAGCATACTGGTAATGCACACCCTAGGAAACGGCAGGTACTTGGGTCTCTGCCACCAATATGGGGCACCTGAATGGATTCCCTGGCTCCCAACTTCAACCTCAGCAGGATGCCATTGAAGGCATTTGGGGGAGTAAACCAGTATGTGGGAGTTTTCCCTCTTTCTGTGCGCTTGAGTCTCTATGACTCTCAAATAAATAGATAAATAATTATAAAAAAAACTATACCAAAACTTATGGGATTCAGCAAAAGCAGTGTTAAGAGGAAAGTTTATAGCAATAGGTGCCTACATCAAGAAATTGGAAAGGCACCAAATAAATGAGATTCCAATTCATTTCAAAGATCTAGAAAAACTGCAGCAAACCATACCCAAATCTATTAGGAGAAGAGAAATAATTAAAATCAGAGAGGAAATCAATAGGATTGAATCCAAAAAAAACATTGCAAAAGATCAGCAAAACGAGGAGCTGGTTTTTTGAAGAAATAAACAAAATTGATACCCCACTGGCCCAACTAACTAAAAAAAGAAGAGAAAAGACCCAAATCAATAAAATCAGAGAAGAAAAAGGAAACGTAACAACAGACACCACAGAAATAAAAAGAATCATCAGAAATTACTACAAGGACTTGTATGCCAGCAAACAGGGAAATCTATCGGTAATGGATAGATTCCTGGACACATGCAACCTACCTAAATTGAACCAGGAAGACATCGAAAACCTAAACAGACCCATAACTGAGTCAGAAATTGAAACAGTAATAAAGGCCCTCCCAACAAAGAAAAGCCCAGGACCAGATGGATTCACTGCTGAATTCTACCAGACATTTAAAGAAGAACTAACTCCAATTCTCCTCAAACTATTCAGAACAATCGAAAAAGATGGATTCCTCCCAAATTCTTTCTATGAAGCCACCATCACCTTGATCCCTAAGCCAGAGAAAGATGCAGCATTGAAAGAAAATTAGAGACCGATATCCCTGATGAACATAGACGCAAAAATCCTCAATAAAATTCTGGCCAATAGAATACAACAACACATCAGAAAAATCATCCACCCAGACCAGGTGGGATTTATCCCTGGTATGCAGGGATGGTTCAATGTTCTCAAATCAATCAATGTGATACCACATTAACAGACTGCAGAAGAAAAACCATATGATTATCTCAATTGATGCAGAGAAAGCATTCAATAAAATTCAACACCCTTTCATGATGAAAACTCTAAGCAAATTGGGTATGGAAGGAACATTCCTAAATACAATTAAAGCAGTCTATGAAAAAACCCATGGCCAGCATCCTATTGAATGGGAAAAAGTTGGAAGCATTTCCACTGAGATCTGGTACCAGACAGGGATGCCCACTCTCACCACTGCTATTCAGTATTGTTCTGGAAGTCTTAGCCAGAGCCTTCAGGCAAGAAAAAGAAATTAAAGGGATACAAATTGGGAAGGAAGGAGTCAAACTATCCCTCTTTGCAGATGATATGATTCTTTATTTAGGGGATCCAAAGAACTCTACTAAGAAATTATTGGAACTCACAGCAGAGTTTGGCAAAGTAGCAGGATATAAAATCAATGCACAAAAATCAACAGCCTTTGTATACTCAGGCAATGCCACAGCTGAGAAAGAACTGCTAAGATCAATCCTATTAACAATAGCTACAAAAACAATCAAATACCTTGGAATAAACTTAACTAAGGAGGTTAAATTTCTCTATAATGAGAATTATAAAACCTTAAAGAAAGAAATAGAAGAGGATACCAAAAAATGAAAAAATCTTCCATGCTCATGGATTGCAAGAATCAATATCATCAAAATGTATATTCTCCTAAAAGCAATTTATAGCTTCAATGTGATACCAATCAAGATACCAAAGACATTCTTCTCAGATCTGGAAAAAATAATGCTGAAATTAATATGGAGAAGCAAGAGACCTCGAATAGCTAAAGCAATCTAGTACAACAAAAACAAAGCTGGAGGCATCACAATACCAGATTTCAGGACACACTACAGGGCAGTTATAATCAAAACAGCATGGTACTGGTACAGAAACAGATGGATAGACCAATGGAACAGAATTGAAACACCAGAAATCAACCCAAACATCTACAGCCAACTTATATTTGATCAGGGATCTAAAACCAATTCCTGGAGCAAGGACAGTCTATTCAATAAATGATGTTGGGAAAACTGGATTTCCACGTGCAGAAGCATGAAGCAAGACCCCTACCTTACACCTTACACAAAAATCCACTCAATATGGATTAAGGACTTAAATCTATGACCCAACACCATCAAATTATTAGAGAACATTGGAGAAACACTGCAAGATATCGGCACTGGCAAAGACTTTTTGGAAAAGACCTCAGAGGCACAGGCAGTCAAAGCCAAAATTAACTATTGGGATTGCATCAAATTGAGAAGTATCTGTACTGCAAAAGAAACAGTCAAGAAAGTGAAGAGGCAACCGACAGAATGGGAAAAAATATTTGCAAACTATGCAACAGATAAAGGATTAATAACCAGAATCTACAAAGAGATCAAGAAACTCCACAACAACAAAACAAACAACCCACTTAAGAGATGGGCCAAGGACCTCAGTAGACATTTTTCAAAAGAGGAAATCCAAATGGCCAACAGACACATGAAAAAATGTTCAGGATCACTAGCAATCAGGGAAATGCAAATCAAAACCACAATGAGGTTTCACCTCACCCCAGTTAGAATGGCTCACATACAGAAATCTACCACCAACAGATGCGTGCTAGGATGTAGGGAAAAAGGGACACTAACCCACTGTTGGTGGGAATGCAAACTGGTTAAGCCACTATGGAAGTCAGTCTGGAGATTCCTCAGAAACCTGAATATAAACCTACCATACAACCCAGCCATCCCACTCCTTGGAATTTACCCAAAGGAAATTAAATTGGCAAACAAACAAGCTGTCTGCACCTTAATGTTTATTGCAGCTCAATTCACAATAGCTAAGACCTGGAACCAACCCAAATGCCCATCAACAGTAGACTGGATAAAGAAATTATGGGACATGTACTCTATAGAATACTATACAGCAGTCAAAAAATGAAATCCTGTCATTTGCAACAAAATGGAGGAATCTGGAAAACAGCATGCTGAGTGAATTAAGCCAGTCCCAAAGGGACAAATATCATATGTTCTCCCTGATTGGCGACAACTAACCAAGTACCAAAAAGGAAACCTGTTGAAGTGAAAGGGACACTTTGAGAAACCGTGACTTGATCAGCCCTTGTCCTGACTGTTGATGTACAATTTAATACTTTATCCCTTTTAGTATTTTTTTGTTCTAGTTAATACTATTGTTTGAACTCTGTAATTAACACACAATTATTCTTAGGTGTTGAAATTTAACTGAAAAGTGATCCCTGTTAAATATAAGAGTGGGAATAAGAGAGGGAGGAGATGTACAATTTGGGACATGCTCAAGCTGACTTGCCCCAAATGGTGGAGTTAGAAATGTGCCAGGGATTCCAATACAATCCTATCAAGATTGCATGTACCAATGCCATCTCACTAGCCAAAGTGATCAGTTTCAATTCACAATTGATCACACTGATAGGTCTAAGAGTCAAAGGGATCACACAAACAAGACTAGTGTCTGTGAATACTAACTGATAGAATAAAAAAGGGAGAGAAAAATCCAACATGGGAAGCGGGATACACAGCAGACTCATAGAATGGCAGATGTCCTAAACAGCACTCTGGCCTCAGAATCAGCCCTTAAGGCATTCAGATCTGGCTGAAGAGCCCATGAGAGTATTTTAGGCATGGAAAGCCAAGACACTCTGGCAAAAAAAAAAAGACCTAAATGAAAGATCTCTGTGAATGAGATCCCAGTAGAAAGAACGCGCCATCAAATAAGGGGGTACCTTTCTCTGAAGGGAGGAGAGAACTTCCACTTTGACTATGACCTTGTCTAATTAAGATCGAAGTCAGCAAACTCAAGAGGCTTCCATAGCCTTGGAAACTCATGACTAGAGCCTAGGGAGATTTCTGACGCCATAAACTAGAGTGTCAAATTGTTAAGTCAACAAAAGGAGTCACTGTGTACTTGCTCCTGATGTGGGATCTCTGTCCTTAAATTGTTGTCCAATGTGAATTAATGCTATAACTAGTACCCAAGCAGTATTTTACCCTTTATGTTCTGTGTGGGTGCAAACTGATGAAATCTTTACTTAATATATACTAAATCGATCTTCTGTATATAAAGATAATTGAAAATGATTTTTGATGTGAATGGAATGGGAGAGGGAGCGGGAGATGGGAGGGGTGCAGGTCGGAGGGAAGTTATGGGGGGGGAGCCATAGTAATCCATACACTGTACTTTGGAAAATTATATTTACTAAATAAAAGTTTAAAAAACTGCAGGAAATATGTTATCCCATTCATTTAATAATATCCCATTCATTTATTTTGTACTATCCATGTGCTAGGTGCTAGGGATAGAATACTGTCTGTCTGTATGTATCTATCATCTATCCATCTATCATTTTTATTTCTGAGAAATTTGTAGTTTATTGGAGGCATATAAATGAATAATTACATTAGGCCATGTTAAGTACTGAGAAAAAAGAAATGATAGTACAGTATGGGAACATATTAAAAGTCACCCCACTGAAACATGGGTTATAATGGAATACTTCTGAAAAAGTTGAAATATAAGCACGCACCTAAAGGTAGGATTAGGTCAAAGGGATATCTTTGGGGATGGAACAGGGGGCAGAAATCATAATATGAGGCAAAGTTCAGAGGTGTAAGAGCACCGTGTGTAGCTGGACCCCAGAGCTGAAATGAGAAAAGTATGAAAGAATAATCTGAATAGAAGGGACTAAATTATGAAGGACTTGTATGCCATATAAAATAATTTAATCTCTTTTTTTGGTGGACAATAGAAAGTTATTTATGCTCTTTATTAATATAGAAAAGTGAGTTTGGGTTAGGAGCTTGTCAATTACAAGATTTTGAGTGTGCCAGAAGTGATTTTTGGAGGTATCTGTCCTGGGAGCTAGACTTCATGAACTCTAATACCTAAATCAGAAATCCCGTAATCATATAACAAAGGCTTTTTACAGTGATGTGTTTCTAACAATAAGAAGGATGTATTAACTTTAAACTAAAGGATAGTGTAGAGAATCCCTAACACCACTCTGTGCACATGTGTGTTTATATGCATGTCATTGTTGTGTTATTTGTCATGGCAAAATAGCAATCTCAGATCCTTAATATCCAAAAGAGAGGCTGGCATTGTGGTGTAGTGTGTTAAGCTGCTTCCTGCAACACTTGCATCCCATATGAATTCTGGCTTGAGTCCTGGTTGCTCCACTTCCCATCCAGTTCCCTGCTAATCCACCTGGGAAGGCAGCAGAAGATAGCACAAGTACTTGGAGCCCTGCCGTCTATATCAGAGACCCAGATGGATCTTCATCCTCCTGGCTTCTGTCTCGGTCAGCCCTGACTGCTGCAGCCATTTTAGGGAGTGAACCAGCAGATGGAAAATTCTCATTCTCTCTCTCTCTCTCTCTCTCTCCCTCTCTCCCTCTCTCCCTCTCTCCCTCTCTCCCTCTCCCTCTGTCTCTTGCTCTACAGCTCTGCCTTTCAAATAAATAAATATTTAACATAAAAATAGAAAGGGCACAAATTGTACTTTCCTTAGCCTCCATTAACTTTGAGTTGGTACTTCATTATTCTCCCTGTGACTTTGTAGTAGAGATACTACACAGTTCCTGGAGAAGCTGGACCAGCTTTATGAAATACTGTGGATCGTTTTCACAAAAGACCATTTTAACAAGTAGTGTTCAAAAATGACCCTTTCTGAAAGTGGAACATAACCACAACTTACTTTGAAGAGTTTTGGCAGAACATTCACACTGTTGTATTATATTAAAATGGAAGCTTGTTACAAGCTGCAAAAATGGTTTCTCTCACTTTTTATAGAATTTCTATTTATATAAAGTGAACGTTTATTTTCTGCTAAACACAATCTACTTGAGGTAAAGGTGAGCAAATAGGGATGTCTGGTGATTTCCAAGAAAGGGCTTCTCAGAGGCCATTTCTGTGGTTATCTTCCTGAACTATACAACATAGTGGCCAGCATTGTGGTACAGTGGGTTAAGATGCCACTTACAATGCCAAGATCCCATATCAGAGCACTGGTTAGAGTCCCAACTGCCCCATTTCTTGTCTAGCTCCCTTTTAACTCATCTGGAAAGGCAGTGAAAGATGACCAAGTATTTGGGCCCTTGCCAACCAAGGAGGCAGATCCAAGTGGTGTTCCATGTTTCTGACCTCAGTCTGGTGCAGACCTGGCTGCTGCAACCGTTTGTGTTTGTGGAGTAAACCAGCAAATGAAAGATCTCTTTCTCTCTCTCTCTTGCTCTCTCGCTCTCTCACTCTCTCGCTCTCTCCCTTTCAAATAAATAAAATACATTTTTTAAAAGAACACAAAAAACCTTAATACAATTTAAATTGTTGTGTGGAAAAGATGCAGACAGATTTATGTCAAGAAATGAAACACAAAATCAGCCTGTATTCCAAATGAAACTTAACAAAGGGACTTTTTATAAAAGTTTGAGAAGCCCTAAGGGAACCCAGAAGGGGCAGTAATGTACCTATGGACTCGCAACAGTGATAAGCTCTCCTACTTAGGCCAGGGAGAGCTGGATAAATGGAAGCAGATGTGGGCAACAGGCAGGTGCTGTGGGCACAAAGGAACGTGCTAGTGCAACCCCATGTGGCAGGGAAGGGTGTTTAACAGATGGTACAGAAAAAAGAGAGCAAATATTTTTTGCAGATTGATTCCTTGGGGGACAATGTTCTTTTTTAACTTTTATTTAATATATATAAATTTCCAAAGTACAGCTTTTGGATTACAGTGGCTTTTTCACCCCATAACTTCCCTCCCACCCGCAACCCTCCCATCTCCCGCTCCCTCTCCCATTCCATTCACATCAAGATTCATTTTCAATTATCTTTATATACAGAAGATAAATTTAGTATATATTAAGTAAAGATTTCAACAGTTTGCACCCACACAGAAACACAAAGTGTAAAGTACTGTTTGAGTAGTAGTTATAGCATTAATTCACATTGAACAACACACTAAGGACAGAGATCCTACAAGAGGAGTAAGTGCACAGTGACTCCTGTTGTTGACTTAACAATTGAGACTCTTGTTTATGGCATCAGGAATCTCCCTAGGCTCTTGTCATGAGTTTCCAAGGCTATGGAAGCCTTTTGAGTTCACCGACTCCGATCTTAATTAGACAAGGTCAGAGTCAAAGTGTAAGTTTTCTCCTCCCTTCAGAGAAAGGTACCTCCTTCTTTGATGGCCCATTCTTTCCACTGGGATCTCACTCACAGAGATCTTTCATTTCTGTCATTTTTTTTTTCGAGAGTGTCTTGGCTTTCCATACCTAAAATACTCTCATGGGCACTTCAGCCAGTTCCGAATGCCTTATGGGCTGATTCTGAGGCCAAAGTGCTGTTTAGGACATCTGCCATTCTATGAGTCTGCTGTGTATCCCACTTCCCATGTTGGATCTTTCTCTCCTTCTTAATTCTATCAGTTAGTATTAGCAGATACTAGTCTTGTTTATGTGATCCCTTTGACTCTTAATCCTATCATTACAATCAATTGTGAACTGAAACTGATCACTTTGGCTAGTGAGATGGCATTGATATTGGTACATGCCACCTTGATGGGATTGAATTGGAATCCCCTGGTACATATCTAACTCCACCATTTGGGGCAAGTCAGCTTGAGCATGTCCCAAATTGTACATCTCCTCCCTCTCTTATTCCCACTCTTATATTTAACAGGGATCACTTTTCAGTTAAATTTAAAAACCTCAGAAAAATTGTGTGTACATGCCCCATAATTTCTGTAACCAGTCTACTGTTGATGGGCATTTGGGTTGATTCCAGGTCTTAGCTATTGTGAATTGAACTGCAATAAACATTAAGGTGCAGACAGCTTGTTTGTTTGCCAATTTAATTTCCTTTGGGTAAATTCCAAGGAGTGGGATGGCTGGGTCGAACGGTAGGGTTATCTTCAGGTTTCTGAGGAATCTCCAGACTGACTTCCATAGTGGCTTAACCAGTTTGCATTCCCACCAACAGTGGGTTAGTGTCCCTTTTTCCCTACATCCTAGCACGCATCTGTTGGTGGTAGATTTCTGTATGTGAGCCATTCTAACTGGGGTGAGGTGAAACCTCATTGTGGTTTTGATTTGCATTTCCCTGATTGCTAGTGATCCTGAACATTTTTTCATGTGTCTGTTGGCCATTTGGATTTCCTCTTTTGAAAAATGTCTACTGAGGTCCTTGGCCCATCTCTTAAGTGGGTTGTTTGTTTTGTTGTTGTGGAGTTTCTTGATCTCTTTGTAGATTCTGGTTATTAATCCTTTATCTGTTGCATAGTTTGCAAATATTTTTTGACATCCCAGGCATCCTTGTAAGAGGAAGTAGATGTGAGTTAATATTGTAGGAAGTCTAATTGGTGATTTGGTAATTCACAGTCTTTCCTTCCCTGCAGTTCCTTAGGCAGAATTTCTTGAAGTCTAAGCCGCTTTGCTGCTGAAAGTGGTAGAGGGATTCACGGTTGGGTCTCCTAGGAAGCATGTCTACTGTATACTTGCCACCAAAATCAGACCAAGCCAAAAGAAGCTATTGTGTTCCTCACCTGAAATACAAAACCTTTAGATTTTTATGAACCTCACAACAGCTCTCTTTTCCCTTCTACATAAGTAGTGAAAATGTAGAAATGACACTAAATTGGGATTGGGACATCAGGCTCATGTTTGACTAGCTTTAATATTTAAAACAAGTCATTTTTTGTGGGTAGGTTTTCTCATCTTAATTTAAGAAATGTTTGTTTATTTTACCTGAGCAGAGCTATGTGTGGGGCAGAATGGGGGTGAGGGGAAGATCCTTCTTCTGCTGGTTCACTTCCCAAATTCTTGTAACAGCCAGGGTTGAGCGAGGCTGAAACCAGGAGCCGGGAACTCCATTTAGGTCTCTTACATGGGGGGCAGGGGCCCAAGCCCTTGATCCATTATCTGCTGCCTCTAAGGATTCATTAGCAGGAAGCTGGGTCAGAAACAGTGTAGTTGGGACATGAACCACCACTCTGATAAGGGATTTTGTCATCCCAAACTGTGACAACCTGCTGTGCCACAATTCTTAGCTTTCCTCATCATTTCAATTTGTGATTTTAAAGACCTCTTAGAGCCCTAATATTTTTGGCTGCCAGAAGAGGATGATCATCCATGAGAATGTGTTGGGATTAGTTCCAGAAACTGCTGTGGATATAAAAATTTGTAGATGCTCAAGTATCTTACATAAAATGACATAGTTCTTTGCATATAATGCATGCATATCATCCCATACACTTTATATAATCTCTGGATGTTTTACTACCTAATACAATGTAAATCTACGTGGGTACTTGTTACAGTGTATTGTGAGAATAGTGGCAAGAAAAAAATCTGTACATGTTCTGTACAAATGCTATATTTTTAATCTGTTTTTGATTGAATCTGTGGCTACAGAACTGACAAATACGGAGTTTCCCAATATCAGCAATACTTAAGCAGTTTCCCTGTAGCCCAGAATTATTTTTTGCTCTCTAATGCATTCTTTCTTTCTTTTTTTTTTTTTTTTAAAAAAAAAGCCTATTTATTTAAAATGCAGAATAAGAGAATGAGAATTTTCCATCTGCTGATTTATTCCCAGAAATGGCTGCAACAACTAGGGCTGACACACAGGCTAACACCAGGATCCAGGAACTCCATCTTGGTCTCCCACTTGGGTGGCAAGTAGTTAACTACTTGAATCATCGTCCACTCCTTCTCAGGTGCATTAGCAGGGAGCTGGATGCCAAGAGGAGTAGCCAGGATTGGAATAAGCACTCTGATATGGGATGCAAATATTTCAAACAGTGGCTTAACCCAGTGTACCACAGCACTTGCCCTGCTAACATTTTTTTTTATTTAAACACAGAGCATTTGTAACTTTTTTGTACCTTCCCTAAATTATCAGTTCAACATTTTATAAGTCAATATTTATAAAGAAATTCAGAATTTACAGGTATTCAAATGGTGATGATATTTAAAATGGCATTAGTAAATGGTCAACTTGGTCATGTTTATACTGACCACTTGTTTTACTGGAATACTGATTTGGATTATTGATCAACACACGAATGGTCTCATCCCATAGAAGCAGACATCATGAGTTGTTTCTTGCAAATGCTTCTACCTGAGCTTTTATTTTTTTTTAAGTTTTTGAATTTATGCATGAGTACTTAAAAAGTTTGTGGAAAATAGATTAAAATCATAAGTTTACTCGGTGCCCCAATTTTGAAATCCACGTCTAATTTTTATACAGATTTCCAGGAAATTTTTTTAAAAAAGGATTTATTTCTTTATTTGAAGGCAGAGTTAAAGAGAGAGAGAGAGCTTTAATCTGCTGGTTCACTCTGCAAATGGCTGCAACAACCAGAGCTGAGCCAATCTGAAGCCAGGAACCAGGAGCTTCCCACATGGGTGCAGGGGCTCAAACACTTGGGCCATCTTCTGCTGCTTTCCCAGGCCATTAGCAGGGAGTTGGGTTAGAAGTGGAGCAGCCAGAACTTGAACCCATAAGGGGTGCTGGTGCCAGAAGTGGCAGCTTAACTGCAGTACCTGCCCCTACATGAACTTTTAGAAGTCTCTTCATATGCAGAGGTTTCAGAAACCTTTTGTATCAAAATAAACTAATCTTTCCATTTTCTACAAACTCTTTTATTTACTCTTGAATAATATCCTGTTTTTAAAGATTTATTTTATTTATTTAAAAGAATTACAGAGAGAGGTAGAGACAGAGAGAAAGGTCTTTTTTTTTTAACTTTTATTTAATGAATATAAATTCCCAAAGTACAGCTTATGGATTACAATGGTTCCCCCCCCGCCATGACTTCCCTCCAACCCGCAACCCTCCCCTTTCCCGCTCCCTCTCCCCTTCCATTCACATCAAGATTCATTTTCAATTCTCTTTATATACAGAAGATCAGTTTAGCATATATTAAGTAAAGATGTCAACAGTTTGCACCCACATAGAAACACAAAGTGAAAAATACTGTTTGAGTACTAGTTATAGCATTAAATCACAATGTACAGCACATTAAGGACAGAGATCCTACATGAGGAGTAAGTGCACAGTGACTCCTGTTGTTGACTTAACAAATTGACACTCTTGTTTATGGCATCAGTAATCACCCTAGGCTCTTGTCATGAGCTGCCAAGGCTATGGAAGACTTCTGAGTTCACTGACTCTGATCATATTTAGGCAAGGTCATAGTCAGAGTGGAAGTTCTCTCCTCCCTTCAGAGAAAGGTACCTCCTTCTCTGATGACCTGTTCTTTCCACTGGGATCTCACTCCCGGAGATCTGAGAAAGGTCTTCTATCCACTGGTTCACGCCCCAGATGGATGCAATGGCCAGAGCTGTGCTGATCTGAAGCCAGGAGCCAGGAGCTTCTTCCTGGTCACCCATGTGGGTGCAGGGGCCCAAGGACTTGGGCCATCTTCCACTGCTTTACCAGGCCATAGCAGAGAGCTGTATCGGAAGAGGAGCAGCCGGGACTAGAACCGGCGCCCATATAGGATGCTGGCGCTTCAGGCCAGGGCGTTAACCCGCTGTGCCATAGCGCCGTCCCCAATAATATCCTTTTTTACAAAGTTCACTGAGAAATGAGCAGTGGCTTTATTTTATTTTTAAAGACTTATTTATTTATTTGGAAAGCAGAGTTAGAGAGAGGAAGAGGCAGAGAAAGAACTAGAAGAGAAGAGAGAGAGAAAAGAGAGGTCTTCCATCTGCTGGTTCACTCCTCAAATGGTTGCAAAAGCCAGAACTGAGCTGGTCCAAAGCCAGGAGCCAGGAACTTCCTCCAAGTCTCCCATATGGTGCAGGGGCCCAAGCACTTGGGCTATCTTCCACTGCTTTCCCAGGCCATAGCAGAGAGCTGGACCGGAAGTGGAGCAGCCAGGACTCGAACTGGCGCCCATATGGGATGCCAGCACTGTAGGTGGCAGCCCTACCCACTATGCCACAGTGCA
Source organism: Oryctolagus cuniculus (assembly GCF_051225735.1). Lineage (NCBI taxonomy): Eukaryota > Metazoa > Chordata > Mammalia > Lagomorpha > Leporidae > Oryctolagus > Oryctolagus cuniculus. The sequence goes on along the minus strand of NC_142888.1, from coordinate 76,426,061 downwards.
GTGGCTTTAAATAGCTGAATAGTTATTTAAATAGCCCTGAGCAGTGGCTTTAAATAGGTGAAGGGCTATCACATAAATTCCCACTAACGGGAGTAAGAGAGGGAAGAGATGTGCAATTCGGGACATGCTCAAGCTGACTTACCTCAAACGGTAGAGTTAGAAACATACCAGGGGATTCCAATTCAATCCCATCAAGGTGGCATGTACCAATGCCATCTCACTAGTCCCAGTGATCAATTTCTGTTCACAATTGATCATAATGATAGGACTAAGAACCAAAGGGATCACATAAACAAGAATAGTGTCTGCAAATACTAGCTGATAGAATGAAAAAGGGAGAGAATGATCCAACATGGGAAGTGAGATACACAGCAGACCCATAGAATGGCACATGTCCTAAATAGCACTCTGGCCTCAGAATCAGCCCTTAAGTCATGCGGATCTGGCTGAAAAGCCCATGAGAGTATTTCAGGCATGGAAAGCCAAAACACTCTGGGAAAAAAAAAAACCTAAATGAAAGATCTCTGTGAGTGAGATCCCAGTGGAAACAATGGGTCATCAAAGAAGGAGGTACCTTTCTCTGAAGGGAGGAGAGAACTTCCACTTTGACCATGGCCTTGTCTAAATATGATCAGAATCAATGAACTCAGGGGGCTTCCATAGCCTTGGCAGCTCATGACAAGAGCCTAGGGTGATTACTGATGCCATAAACAAGAGTGTCAATTTGTTAAGTCAACAACAGGAGTCACTGTGCACTTACTCCTCATGTAGGATCTTTGTCCTTAGTGTGCTGTACATTGAGATTTAATGCTATAACTAGTACTCAAACAGTATTTTTCACTTTATGTTTCTGTGTGGGAGCAAACTGTTGACATCTTTACTTAATGTATGCTAAACTGATCTTCTGTATATAAAGAGAATTGAAAATGAATCTTGATGTGAATGGAAGGGGAGAGGGAGTGGGAAAGGGGAGGGTTGCGGGTGGGAGGGACGTTATGGGGGGGAAGCCATTGTAATCCATAAGCTGTACTTTGGAAATTTATATTCATTAAATAAAAGTTTGAAAAAAAAAAGAAAAGGGAATGAAATAAGGCAACAAACAAACAAAAAAAATAAATAAATTCCCACTAACTCTTATAGTTCCAGGTGCTAGAACTAGGACCAGAAGTGGAAGCTCAAACAGATGAACACACTAAATATTGCCCTAGAAACTTACGTTTGCCATTAAGGATAAGGTAGCTCTGACATAAGCACCAGGAAGTTTGCATAATTACCAGTGCATCATATCCCAAGTGCTTTCTGCTCATATTATGTCACCACCATCATGAGGATCAAAAGGTGTCGACTGAGAGTGTGACTCAAGTTTTTCATAGCTAAGAAATATCTAATTGGATCCTAATTTGTCATCTCTAAACTGGGCCTTCACCCTAGATTTTTAGACTTGCCTGACAAGTTAAAAAGTCACTCAGAGAAGATATTTGCATAGACACTTTGTTCAACTTCCAATGTAATTGATCTCTTTAATACAAATCCTTTCATTTCACAGCTGCTTTTTAAGGGAAAGATCTGATATCAGGGAAGGATAGGAAAAGAAGAATTATTTTATCAACATCGTCTGTTGAAAACTAGCAACTCATTTTAGACTCAGTTTTCTTCCTTTTGAAAACAGCGTTTCAATGAAGAGATACTAAAGGAACTGTCATTTACTAAATGTCAACTCTGTAAAAAAATGCAATAGTAGGAGTTGCTAAGTTTTTCTTTTTAATCCGCTATTTTTTTTTTTTTTTGACAGGCAGAGTGGACAGTGAGAGAGAGAGAGACAGAGAGAAAGGTCTTCTTTTTTTCCGTTGGTTCACCCTCCAATGGCCGCTGCGGCCGGCGCGCTGCGGCCAGCACATCGCGCTGATCCGAAGGCAGGAGCCAGGTGCTTCTCCTGGTCTCCCATGGGGTGCAGGGCCCAAGCACTTGGGCCATCCTCCTCTGTACTCCCGGGCCACAGCAGAGAGCTGGACTGGAAGAGGGGCAACCGGGACAGAATATGGTGCTCAGACTGGGACTAGAACCCCGGGGTGCCGGTGCAGCAGGCGGAGGATTAGCCTATTGAGATGCGGCGCTGGCCTTAATCCGCTAATATTAGTATTAATATGTAAGGGCTACTGCAATATTTAATTTACCTAAGATTACTCAGTTGATATTTGGTGTGTTAACGCAGTGTTATGTCTTCAATCACCTTGTTCTTAATCATTATCTGTGTTTTCCTGAGAACACATTCCATTGTTTCATGATGTATTTTTCTAGGACATTTTTCATTTTTTCACTAAATGTGTTTAGCATTTTCACTTCTCAGAATCTAATGTCTTTTGAATACATATCAGTCTTCAGCCAGAACCAATAGCAGCAATGTCATGACAATACATTAGGGAACTTCTGCTACTCAAGAAATCTATAAAAAGCAACCAGGATATCTGAGTTTCTAATTCTGAACAATGGGTCCTTATTAAGCTACTGCTGACTTCAGGTGACATCAAGAACATAGTGCTGATTAATATCCTGGAAAATAGGTACAAATTAAATGTTTATGCACAAGGGTGGTCATCATAATGTTGTATACAATGGCAAAATTTGGAAACAACTTAAATAACTTAAATATTCAACAGTGACTCTAAATTGTGTTATGTCCTTATGGGAAGGTATATTGAAGTTTATAATTAAAATATAATGCCATATTTAAAAGGATAATGCATCTCAAAATGGTTAGATTTATTTCACAATTGCAGTGATGGTTTAACATTTTAAAATGAACATGGGACTGGTGTCCTGGCATTGCAGGTAAAGCCTCTGCCTGAGATGCTGACATCCCATATAGTGCTGGTTTGTGTCCTGGATCCTCCACTTCTGATCCAGTTCCATGATAATGTACATGGGAAGGCAGCAACAGATGACCCCAGTGATTAGGCCCCTGTCAGTCAGGTGGGATACCCAGAAGCAGCTCCTGGCTCCTTGCTTTGGCCTGGCCCAGCCCTGAATTTTGCAGCCATTTGGGGAGCGGAACTAGTGGATGGAAGACTCTCTCTCTCTCTCTCTCTGTATCTGTGTGTGCAACTCTGCCTTTAAAATAAATAAATCTTTAAAAAATCAATAAACATAATTCACATTAACAGAAAGAATCAAAGAGGTACCTGTATTTCACCTCATTAGATGCAGAAAAATGTTTAATAAAATTCAATACCTAAAAACCAATACGTATTTAACATGAAAACAAACTAGGAAGAGAGGAGAAATTATTTAATATGATAACCTAGTTGTTTAATAGCCTACAAGAAGTATTGTCTAGTGGTGAAATGTTGAAAGACTCTCCCATATGCATCATAATTAAGAATGAGACAAGGGTGCCCAGAATCAATCCTTCCATTTATCATCATAGAGGTCTTACGCAGTGTGACAAGGCATGAGAAAATGGAGCAAGGATTGGAAATAAGGGAATAAAACTGTTAGTACCCACAGATGGAGATTGTGTATGTAGAAAATCCAAACAATCTATAAGTAAGCTGCTGAAATTAATAAAGTGAATTATTAAGGCCACTGAATATAAGATCATATATACAATTGTGCTTTTATATGTCAGAAACAATAATAGAAAATGAAAATTTAAACGATAACATCTGTAACACCATGAAAATATCAACTACCTAGAAAAAATAAAATGAAATAACAGGTCAATACACACTATTAGACTAGCAGAGCAGTGGGGAAGAATAGAGTTTAGAAATGTATTTACCTATATATGAGTACTGGATTTATAATAAAAGTGGCACGGCAGTGCAGTAAGAAAGATAACCTTTTCAATAAATGGTGCTGCATTTCTAGTCTATTGAGTTACAAATAGAGAAAAAGGAAGTCTCAGCTGTGTGTTACACCACATATGAATTACAGGTGGACTGTAATTCTTACTGTGAAAGGTAAACCAGTAAAACTCCTAGAAATAAATATAGGAGAATATCTTGTTGATTTGTGAGCAAAGATTGTTTTTTTATGATTTATTTATTGACTTGAATGGCAGAGTTACAGAAAGAGAGGAAGAAACACAGAGAGATTTTCTATCCACTGATTCACTCCCCTAATGGCCACAATGGCTGGGGCTGCGCCAGGGAGAAGTCAGAAAGAAGCCTAGAGATCTATCTAGATTTCTCAAATGAGTAACAGGGGCCCAAACACTTGAGTCATGTTCTGATGCCTTCCTAGGTGCATTAACAGGGAGCTGGATCTGAAGAAGAGCAGCCAGGACTTGAACTGGTGCTCATATATGTTGTAGGCTTAGCAGGCAGAAGCTTAACCCACTGCACCACAATGACTGCCCAGAGCAAAGATTTCTTAAACACATCATTAATAAAATAATGCTACAAACTGAACTCTCACAGCTTTCAAGTATCATTGAAAGAATGAAAAACAAGTTGCATAATGGGAGATGTTTGAAAAAATATAACCAACAAAATCAGTGTATCCAGAATATCTAAGGAACGCCTAAAAATAGACACACACAACCCAATAGACAAATGGGTCAAGAACTTGACCAGATACCTCACAAGACAGGATATCCAAATAGCCAATGAACATATGAAAAGTTTTTCAGCATCAGGGAATCCAAATTAAAAACACGTTGAAGGCCGGCGCCGTGGATCAATAGGCTAATTCTCCGCCTAGCGGCGCCGGCACACTGGGGTTCTATTCCCAGTCAGGGTGCCAGATTCTGTCCCGGTTTCCCCTCTTCCAGGCCAGCTCTCTGCTGTGGCCAGGGAAGGCAGTGGAGGATGGCCCAAGTGCTTGGGTCCTGCACCCCATGGGAGACCAGGATAAGTACCTGGCTCCTGCCTTTGGATCAGCGTGGTGCGCCCGCCGCAGCGCGCCAGCTGCAGCGGCCATTGGAGGGTGAACCAATGGCAAAAAGGAAGACCTTTCTCTCTGTCTCTCTCTCTTTCTCATTGTCCACTCTGCCTGTAAAAAAAAAAACACATTGAAAAGTAAACACATATCTGCCTCAATGGCTAAAATCTAAGAGACAGGATAGCAACAGTTATTGGTGAGATTGTGAAGCAACTGGGACTCCCATGAACATCTGGTGGGAGTATAAATTTATATAGTCACACTGAAAAGATGTTTGACATTCTAGGCTCAACCCAGCATAGCCTATGATATAGCAATTACTCTCTTAATTATATACAAGAGAAATATGAACATAAATGTGCCAATGGTATGTAAAAGAATGCTCTTAATAGTGTTATTCATAATAGCTGAGAACTGGAAACAACCCAAATGCTCATCAAATATAGAATGAATGAATAACTTGTTGTATAGTCACACAATGGACTTCTTGTATGAATTTTATAAAAGTATAATGAGACATGAAGTTAGGTAGATATAAAAACAAGTGCATACTCTATAATTCTGTTTGCATGAGTTGAGAAACAACAGTAGTTGACAGTGAAAGAAGTCAGGATAGTGTTCTGCTTCATGTGTGGGTGGTTGTTTGGGTCATGCAGAAAGTACTGAGGCACCTGTGCCATTTTATTTTTTGTCCTGGGTGTTGAATACATGGGTCATGTTCACTTTGTGAAATTTCACCAAACTGTGTACTTACAATTTGTGCATTTCTCTGTAAATATGTTGAATTATATAAAAATGTAAGGAAAACATTTGCTAAAAGAATATTCCAAATGATTATTTTGGTTCAAAATGCACATCTCCATAGAAGATTCTTAAATTAGTTACCAATAGGTTACATTTTGATGGGTGGGATTATTGATGATTTTGATTTGCTTCTTGGTGCTTTTACTTCTTGTGACTGGGGGTGGTATTGAAAGAAACACATGAACATCATGAAAGTTTAGTTCAAACTTTGAATATACCATAGAAATCATGTTGGCAAGAAAAGCCAATGCCAGAGAAATGTGTTAAGTTCTCCTTAATTGTGGTCATTATATTAACCAGCCGAAGACTCTGGATTGCAGGGGCTATGCAGGAGCCTATTACCAAAGGTTCAGTATAGGTCTCTCTCTGCCAGTACAACATGTCTCTTTCTTGAAGTACTAAAGAACTCGGTTGAGTTAGTATTGACACTGCATATTGAGGGTGATTTAGGGAAACTGAGACAGGAACAGAACATTTTCACATTATTCTCCTGGTCCTGAAAGGATCTCAGACCTGTGCCTTTACAAAAGTGAAAGAAAAGGGAGAGGCTGAATACTACTGGAGGCATTTGTAAGGAAACTTTTGACTGCTAAATGTCTAGGTACCTTGAAACCATTTTCCTTATTTTCCTTTGGATGTGTAACTTCCTGCTTTGTGGTTGGACTTTACAAACTGACTTTGTGGACTTCGATGCTTTGTATTCAACTGGTGGATTTTTCCTAAGTGATCCAGAAAAGTCAACATTTTGGTCTCATAATTGTATGTTTTGTTGCAAGCCAATTCAATCACACATGAACCAAACAGGTCTAACATGATTTTACTGGACCAAAGCCAGCCAGCCTCTGCTGCACTGTCTTACTTCACAAGCTTTTGAATAATCCTTGTAGTGGTTCCAGAGTGGCTGGCACTCTGTAGTTCCGGGTGCATGGTTGCATATGAAGTACAGTTTCTTTGGGCAGCTTCAGTGAGTTCCACCATTGTCCAAGCCTGTTCTCTTATAATTATGCATGGATTAAAAATTCAGGAAACCATTTCCATGGCACAGATAAGAAAGTGAAATTCCACTTAGGCAAGAAGTTTATTAGCAAGGCTGTTCTGGAAAGTTACTGATACTTTGGCTTAGCTTATAAAAAATATTTAGTAACACTTCTTTTTTTGTATTTCCCAAATAAAAACAGGGCAAAAAACAAACTAGTCAAACAGCTTTCCCAGGGTTTTTCTTTGTTATTTATATGATGAGAGGTACTGTTTGGGGTACATTTTTGGGGTGGAAAGGGGTCCAGACAGGCACTTTATTTATATTCCATTATTGAATCTCACAATGAGGAAACTGAAACACAGAGTACTTCCACAAAGTTACTTAGATTGTAATAGTAGAGCTGGAAGTCACATGGAAATCCATATTATTGCAGAGACTAAACTGTTAACCATTCCAATATGAAAGGTTTTCTGAAAGTTTATGGGAGGGGCTGGTGTTGTGTGGCATGTTAAGCCTCCATCCCATGTTGGAATGCCTGTTGAGTCCCAGCTGCTCCGCTTCCAATCCAGCTCCCTATTAATGCACCTGGAAAGACTCAAATGCTTGGGCTCCTGCCACCATGTGGGAACACTGATGGAGTTCCTAATTCCTTTGCGGCCATGTGTGGAGTGAATCAGCAGATGGAAGACCTGTCTGTCTGCCTCTGTCACTCTGCCTTTCAAATAGATAAATACATAAATCTTTGATAAGTTCATGAGAAATGGACACTGTAAATAAATAATATATGGATTTCAAAGTTTTTGCAAGAAAATAAACTTAGGTTTTGATTCTGTTCTTCTATGAAATTTTTAAAGTGCCCTCATATATGCTATCCCATAATGCAGGTATACTTTTCCTTATTTTTTTAAACAATATTAGAGGAGAGATTAATTTTGTATCCATTTTGGAAGAAGAAATTGAGGAATAGAATAGTTTGTTAATTTGCCCAAATACATGCAAAGTTACACTGGAAAAAGAAACAGTATATAATATGTTGGATGATATTGCATGAAAGGACTTCAGCTGGTCTGTCTTAAAGTCTGGTCAGCCATTTTAGCCAACTTGTAGTTAAATGTTTTTTATAGTTTTCAGGCAACAATCCTTCTACACCCTACTCTCCTAAAACTACTTTTGCCCACCCCAAGAATTTTTTTTTGAGATTTATTCATTTATTTGAAAGGCAGATTACACACACACACACACACACACAGATCTTTCATCTGGTGACTCACTCCCCAAATGGCCACCATGGCTGGGGCTGGGCCGGGCTGAAGCCAGGAGCCAAGACCTTCCTCCAGGCCTCCTACATGGGGGCAGGGATCTAACGATGTGACCCATCCTCTGCTGCTTTCCCAGGCAGATCAGCAGGGAGCTGGATTGGAAGTGCAGCAGCCAGGACCCTAACCGGTGCCCATATGGGATGCCAGCACCACAGTCCACAACTTTATCTTGCTGCACCACAGCGCTAGCCCCAAGGATTTTCTTTTCTATGGCCATTTGTCCTTTCTTTATTCCCAATCTCAAGCTTTGAGTGGAAATCAGAAGCAGTGTCTCACTACAAGAGTTGTGAACCCTTTACTTTCAGCACTCATTCTCCATCCCGGTGATTTTGTCCACCATCCCTTATGCCCAGCTTTGCTAATATTTGGAGGCACCGTTGATGGTCACAATTTGGTGTGAGGGTACTATTGGCATCTTCTGGGCAGAAGCCAGTGCTGCTGCTGAGCATCCTACAATGCACAGGAATCCTCTGCAAAGAATGGTGGTTGCCAGGGGCTGGAGTTGGGGGAAACAGAGAGATGTTGGTCAGATGGTATAAAGTTTTAGTTGTAAGACAAAGAAGTGCTGAGTATATAATGTACAACATGGTTTCTACACCTAAAAATATTGTGTTGTATACTTACCGATGGTTGAGAGTAAATGTGAAGTGTTCTTACCAAAAAAGGTAGCTAAATATTTGAGTCCATTGTGTTGCTATAAAAGAATACCATAGACTAGGTAATTAATAATAAGAAGTAATTTATTGGCTCAAGGTGACATTTCATGATGGCCTTTCTTCCTGTATCATAACATGGTGCCAGGCATCATACCAGCAAGGAAGAGAGAGGGGGAAAGGAGCCAAACTCATTGTTTTCTCAGGGACTTACTTCCACTATAATGATGATAATCCATTCATGAGGGCAAAACCGTTATAATTTAATCACCTCTTAAAGGGTCCATCTCTCCACATTGCTGCATTGGGATAAAGTATCTGACACATAACTTTGGGGGACATACTAAAACCATAGCATTCCACCTCTAGCGCTTAAAATTCTTGCTATTCTCATATATAAAATATATTAATCCCATACCAGTAGCCCTCAAAATCTTAACTTTTTCCAGCATAAACTAAAAAATCCAAAGTCCAGAGTCTAATATGAATCAGATATGGATGATATTCAAGGCAATATTCATTCTGAGGCAAATTTTCCTCTAACTTGAAGCTTCTGAAGTTAAATTGCATGCTACCAAAATACAATTTTGCGGGTCGGCGCCATGGCTCACTTGGCTAATCCTCCACCTGCGGCGCTGGTACCCTGGATTCTAGTCCCAGTTGGGGTGCCGGATTCTGTCCGGTTGCTCCTCTTCCAGTCCAGCTCTCTGCTGTGGCCCGGGAGTGCAGTGGAGGATGGCTCAAGTACTTGGGTCCTGCACCCCTTGGGAGACCAGGAGGAAGCACCTGGCTCCTGGCTTCGGATCAGTGCAGTGCGCCAGCAGTAGCAGCCATTTGGGTGAACCAATGGAAAGAAGACCTTTCTCTCTGTCTCTCTCTCTCTCTCACTGTCTAACTCTGCCTGTCCAAAAAAAAAAAATTTTGGGACAGGTATAGGATAGACATTTCCATCCTGAAAAGGAGGAATAGAAAAGAAGAAAGAATAGGTCCCAAGTAAGTCCAAAACCTCAACAATTAAACCTTCAAGCTCCAAAGTAATCTTTCCATGTGCTACCTCCAGGACACACTGGGTTGTGAGGTGGGCCTCCAAAGTCTCAGAAATCCCCATGCCTCTGGCTTTGCTGGAATCATTCCATGAACTGGGTCCCATGGGTTGGAGCTTTGTGCCTGCAACTATCCCATGCTGGGGTTGTACACTGACAGCCCTAACAGTTCTGGAGTCTCAGGTTTGGCCCCACTTCTTTAGCTCCATTTGGTATTTCGCTAGCGGGGACTGTCTTTGGCAGCTCAGCACCCTATGGCAGGTTTCTCCCTGGGTCCCCAGGCTGTTTGAAACATCCTTGGAAACGTAGGTGGAGGAAGCCATGTTGCCACCACTTTTGCATTCTGCACACATGCTTAATTAGCAACACATACATGGGTGCCAACAAGGCTCATTGCTTGTGCCCTCTAGAGCAGTGGCTTGATCAACACCTGGGTTGGCTTAAACCATTGCTGAGGCCGATTGGAGTACTGTGCTGGAATGCCAGGAGCATTCCGGAGACCTGAAGGCAACGCTGGTCAGTGAAGGCTGAGGTCATGTGTGTGCCTCTCTGGAAACCTTGCTCTTAAGGACATACCTTGACTCAAACGTCTCTGAAATGCCTTTGGGTTCATCCTCTCATGGTCTTGATGAATAGCTCCTGGCCCTCTTCTATGCTAACCCATTTATCAAAGTGCTGCTTGGCTACAGTCTAACACACATTTTTATTGTTTACAGAGCCAGGCTACACATTTTCCAAATTTTTCCACTCCACTTCACTTTTAATTATAACTTTTATCTTTAAATCATGTCTCCACTATGGCATGTTAAAAGGTTAAAAGTAGCCACACAACCTCTTCAATATTTTGCTTAGAAATTTCTTCCACCACATATTCTAGTTCATTGCTCTTAACTTCAGCCTTCCATAAAGCCCTAAGGTATGAATACAATTCAACCGGGTTTTTTTTTTTTTTTTTTTTTTTTTTTTTACCAATTTATAACAAGGATAACTCTTACTACAGTTAACAATGAAATAGTCCTCCTTTTCATCTGAAAAGTATCTGGTGAGGGCCTTCTTGCTGCTCATAATAGGGTGGAAGGCACCATTTGGGCAAGAGAGAAGTGAAGGGGTCCAAAGAAATCCTTTATAAAGAACCTAATCTCTTTTTATGAAGGCTTAGCCCTCATGATCCAATCATCTCCTAAAAGTCCCATCTCTCAACACTGTTGCATTGGAAATGAAGTTTCCTACACAGGCACTTGGGGGAACACATTCAACTCAGAGAACTATTTGAGATGATAGATGTATTTAATTAATTAATTATTTAAATTAATTAATTATTTAAATATATGCTGGAATGCAGCACATATTTCACAATGAATATACAAGGAGTCTTCAAAGATTTGTGGAAACTGTGTCTTAAAAATTATGCATGGATTTATAAATTTCTTGTACCAAAATAAACTTATCTTTTAATTCTATTTCCATGAACTTTTGAAATTACCCTTGTAATATATATGAAACCATCATGCTGTACACTTCAGATATATACAATTTGGTTGATTACACCTCAATAAAGCTGAAAAATATTTTTAAACTCTTTTGAAAAAAAAATATGACCCCAAATTCTAGTAGTGTCAAAAGTTGAGAAACTCTGACTTGAAGGGATGATTCTAATCACCTTACAAGGTTTGTTGCATGAGCTTATCTAAAACAATGAGTTCTATAACTAGGCTGCTATCTTGTAAATTCCAAGAACTTTAATACACTCAAGATGGCACCTCTGAACAAAAAGAATTGTCTCAAAGCTTGTCTCCCAAACGTTTATAGGATTCTCATGTGAGTGGTTAATAATTTATTCAAGCAACAAGAAACAATTGAAAAGCAAGCTACTCCTTAAAAGGAAAGAAGAGGGAGACAGGTGCTCTGAAAGAAGTTGATTCACACTTTAGATTAGTTCTGACCTCATAAGTAGTAGCTAGTATCTTGACATATGGCTAGTCAGATTATTTCCTCAGATATTTCTGTGGAAGTCTTAGTCATTAGCAAGTGTTACAACAGAGGTCTTTGAGGATAAATATTTTCTCTCAATATTGTAAAATAAGTAAGTGCACATCTAAAGATGGACTAAAGGGAACACTGAAATTGGAGCCACCTGGTCTAAGTCCGCCTGCCTCACAATAGCAGCTTTAATATCACATAGTTTATAGAAGTGTGTTGTGTCATTAGGTGGCTGTGTTTAGATTCTCAGCAAACTCTGCAGTCACTTATTGGCTCATTTTCAGAATATTCCTGGGGTATTAATTGTTCATGGCAGAAGGTTTTTGGCTGAAAATATAATCAAATGTAGTATGAGATGTTAAGAGAAGGATTGTAAATTGTTGATCCTAAGAAGTGATATCTCTGTTTCAATTTAACCTTTCAGAATTTCAAGTGGTAAAGTGGAAAGAGCTCTAGACCTGGGTCTTACCTGTGGCTCTGTAAATGTACAATCTTTGGAGGAGAATTGCTTAACCTCTCTAAGCCTCAGATTCCTCATTAATAAAAGAGCATAGTGAGAATTTACACCTAAGAGCCTTGTGAGGATTAAGTAGGATTATTCATGTAAATTGAGAAGCACACACTTTCTTGCACATATTACCATGTAGGAACTGTTGTTAGTCTTTACCCATATACCTTTCATGGAAATTGATTGAAGTTATGAAACTCAAAACACAAAACATTACAGAATTATAGTTCACAATTATTTGATAGCCTGTCTGGCCATCTAAAAATCACAATAGTACTTTGTAAAGATATTCACATGGGTATTTGCTATGTAATTTTTATTACATTCTAGTGAGATTCAGGATACAGTTGGAGCACTAACAGGCATTGGATAACAATAAACTCATTTTACTTCATGGCCATATCAAAAAGTAATTTTCGATAAATATCTTTGGAGATCCATAGAGAATCTCTCTGATTATGGTTATTAAATGGCAGGAAATATGGTATGCAAATAAGTAAATAAGATCCTTGCATATTTGGGACAGGGTCAGCGTTCCCAAACCATACTGAAAATATTGCCCCATAATTGTTACATATCAAGAATTGCCAAGGAATTCTGATATGCTTCTGGTTGTAGTGTGAATTCTAGAGGCACAATTATGGATGGTAATTTATTATTGGTAAGTAATGTGCCTTGAACCTTAAAATGAGCATTTCTTTTCATCTTTAACCACATTTCTAGGAATCTATACTGAGGAAATAATCAATAGCAAATTTATAGACAAAGATGTTAACCTAAACATAATTTACAACAATTAGAACTTGAAAAAAAATCTTAATCATCAAATAAATTATGTTATACTCATGTGATAGGATGCTATGAAGCCATTTTAAAAGATATTGACATAAAAATGTTCAAAATATAATAGTGAGTTTAGAGAAAAGGTATTCAAAACTTTTTTTAAAAATGTATTTATTTATTTGGAAATAGAGTTACAGAGAGAGAGAGACAGATCTTCCATTTGGTGGTTCACTGCTCAAATGGCCACAATGGCTAGGGCTGGGCCAGGCCCAAGCCAGGTGTTTAGAATTCCATCCAGGTCTCCCTCGTGAGTGGCAGGGGCCCAAACATTTGGGTCATCTTCTGTTGCATTTCCAGGTGCATTAACAGGGAGCTGGATTGGAAATGGAGCAACCAGGACTTGAACCACTGCTCATATGAGATGCCAGCGTCACAGGCAGTGGCTTAACTCCCTTCACCATAACAAAAATCCAATTTTGTTGTAGGATTTTTGTGAATACGTACATATGTAGTGTATGCCCAAGCAATACTGTATCTGAGTAGAGACTAGGGAGGGTTTTTGTTTTCACTTTATTCTTTTTAAAAAAATTCATTTAGTTAGTTGAAATAGTTATAGAGAGGGAGAGACAGAGAATCTTCCATCTGCTGGTTCATCCCCCACATGGCTGCAATGGCCAGGACTGGGCAAGGCTGAAGCCAGGAGCCAGGAGGTTCAGCCGAGTCTCCCAAGTGGGTAGCAGGGGCCCAAGCACTTGGGCCATCTTCTCCTGTTTTTCCCAGACTAGTAATAGAGAGCTGCATTGGAAGTGGAGCAGCCAGGACTCAAACAGGCACCCATATGGGATGCCAGCATCACAGGCTTCAGCTTTATCCTCTTGGCCACAGCACCAGCCCCTCACTTTATACTTTTATGAAAAATTTAAACAAAATATCTCTTTTATTATTAGTAGGAAAAATAGATACTCTGTGCTATATGGTTTTGGAGTATTTAAAGAAGGTTAAGTTTTACCTTAGCCCCAAGGGAGGGGCCTGTTGATCAGTCGGGAAAGAGAAGGGCCAAATGTGTGAGCTCTTCATCCTCAGATAAAAAATCTAGAACACCAGCCTCTTTGAGGGCCTAATTAACAAGTAGGCTGTGTCTAGCTAATTTAAATAATAAGCCTATGTACCTGCAATTTACCTAAACTCTGCATAGTTTATACCCTGAAATGGTCACACTGTAACAATTTTATGCTACAAGAGGCTGACAGAGCATATGTAAGCAGTAGACACTGCAGAGGAGGGGAGTAAGGGAGACAAAATGAAGAAAGGCTATGGTCTATAGGGTATGGAATTCAGAAAGGAACCACCCTCCCCTCAGCTTCCTGGCCATTACATTGGATGATGTCAGCAGAAAGTTAGCTAGCAAGGAAGTGCCTACTTGATGTTGGTAGTCCTAGTTCCTAATACTTCCACTTACTGACACTTTGGGAGGAAGTGCAGTTAATGCTCCAAGTTTCAAGATCCCATTTCCTTCATTTAAATTTTGGAACAACTTTGGAGGCTTAGAGCTATACTCATCCCTCTAATCCTTGGAGCATCAGGAAGTGGAGACTTACACGATTTAAACTTTTTTCTCGCCTTTGACTTTTATTTTGTGTTTCTTATTGCAATGGACAGCTCTATTGCGGTAAGAACATTAGCATCAAGCAGGAATTTGCAGGCTTATTCCAGGAATGCACTCAGAGTGCCTTAGTGCAGGTGTGTGGTATGTTCCTCCGATTGCGCCAACTTCACTGTCACTTCCATTTCTCTGACTGCTTTCATTTTTTGCCTCAGCAGAAGGGATGAAAAGATATGATCAAATCTAGATAAGTAAACAAATTTGTACGGTGTAGTTTTTCACAAGTTATGAAAATATATATGATAATTGGAAATATAAATTATCAGTAACTTCAGCACCTGGAGAAAACCCCCTTCATATTTTGGCATAATTCCTTCAAGGCTTTTCACAATGTATTTATGTATATTGCATTTTCCCATGTCATTATATATTCAACAAAAGACATCTTCTCAGTTGAAAAATATAAAGTTTACCAAAACATTCACAAAATGTTTATACATTCAGTGTCTTACTAGGTTTTTTTTTTTTTTTTGGCCTTCTGAATACCACTATAATGAATAGCCTTCTTGTTACATTTTTGTCCAAATCTCTGTTTCCCTAGGATAGATACTTAGAATTAAGAAGTACCAGGTCAAAGAGTATGAACATTCTTCAGATTTTTGATAACATGTTGCCAAATTGTCCTCTAGAAATTTATTCCCATTTATAGTGCTGGCAACTATGCAAATGAATGTAAACCTGGATGCTCAAACCACAAGGAATAGCACAAGTACTATAATAAATTTTGCCTCTGATGACAGCCAAAGAAATAGAAAAGAGTGCTCCTTCTGTCATTCCTCAGCTTCATTTCATGAGCTGGGACTGCAGTTTTGCCCTTAGCTATTTTTTTTTTTTGAGTTATGCTCGGATATAATAAAGATGTAGGGTGAAAAGACTGGAAAAGACTGGATTAAAAAAATCAGTATAATGCTAAAGGCACGGATATAGTTTGAATGTCCCTTCCAAAACTTGTGTTAAAATTTAATTGCCATTGTTATTGTATTCAGAGGTAGGGCCCTTTTCAGAGGTGATTAGGTCCTGTGGGTTCTGCCCTCTTGAATAGATTTATGTCATTATGGAGGGAGTGGCTTTCTGATTAAAAGCATGAGTTCACCCTGACTTCCTCTCTCTGTCTTGCTCGTGCACACTTGCCTTCCATTATGTTATGATGCAGCATGAAGGCCCTTGCTCTTGGACTTCACAGTTTCCATAGTTTTAAGTCAAATAAATTTTTATTGTTTATAATTTACCCAATCTTTAGTATTATGTCACCTTGGGAAGCTGTCAAATGATTCTGTTCTTATTGCTAACCCTGAAGATTCCTTTTTGTCTACAAAGTGAAATCCAGATTCAAGTATCTATTCTCCAGCTCAGCAAAGAACAGATCTGTATTGAGACTGTTGTGTTCCAGGCTTCCTCCAAAGCACTGGGGATAAAGTGGTGAACAAGACAAGGTCCCTCTTGAAGCTTGCAGTCTGGTGTTTCTTTTTCAGTGAGCCGACCATTTCTTCTACCCCACCCCCACCATAAAATCGTTTCCTCTAATCAGACCTATGTGGTACTGTTCTGTATTCATTCTGGTCTGACTATAGTCAACTTGGCCCATGAGCCCAGCCTTTTCAGTAAAGGCTAACGCTAAGTTCCTTATGAAGCTCCCTGCAGCTGTCCCAACATCTGAACACTTAAAACTGTACTTACATTTTAGCACTTGATTATCCGTTGTCCTGTTGCACACTCTACTGAGAAAACGTGCACGCTCCTTTTGAGCAGCTTCCCAACAAATCTCTGGTTTAGTGTATGCATCATAGTCCTTTCTTCCCCAGAACCTTGCTGTAACAAAGGAGGATGAGATTCTGAAGTAGGATTCTTTAGCTTGGATGAACCCTACCCGAGGATGTTTAATCATGGTCCCAATGGTCTTCATGATGCTCTAGTTGCAAGACAGATTTCCTGAAGGCAATGTTAGAGTGGGGCTTCAGCAAAGAGCATGGGCCTGGCATTCAGGGAACCAGAGTTTATTCCTGGCTCTGTTATTCACACAGGGAACCTTTAGAAACACGGTACTTTGGAGAATCTTGTTCTCTTTGTGATTCTGGTTCTTCTTTTGTAAACCAGGAGCTGTGACACCTTTGCCACCTATTTGATAGTATTAGGAAGATCATAGGAGAAGTGATCTAAGAAAAGCTGTATGAATGAAATGCTGTGCTTTTTCTCTCTCTTCTTAAAGGGAAAGAAGAGCAGGGCTCCAAATCCGAGTAAGGTTGCAGAGGATTATGAGATAGCTGCTTGCCAGAATTTGCAGAGCCTGGCAGAAAGGAGACACTAGAGTGTTGGCTTTTTGTTTTAACTTCTGCTTATCTATTGGGCCATCTTATCTGTCCTTTATGACTGCTTGAGCAACAGGAGAAAATAATAGAGGAGAGATAGCAGATCAAGGAGGGACATGCCAGTGGAGCAGCCTCAGCTCTCAATTTGGCACAGAAAGTATGTAAGTGAAGGCTTCAAAAATTTCATGGAAAGTGTAATATAAAAATAAGTCTACATTGGTGCAACAATATTTGAATCATGCATAGTTGTTTTTAAAATATGCACTCTCCATGGACTTTTTGAAAACCCCTCCTATGTATCTCTTTTAAACTTAATATTTTATGTATTATTGTTGAGATAACATTTTTAACTTACATTATAGTCAAAGGCTTAATGGCTCTACTAAACAAAGAGTTCATCAAATAAGAAGTAAAAAGATCATAGTCCAGCAGGAAAATAGGCAAGTGCTATAAACAGTTATTCTATTTTTCCACAAATTTTTTGAGATACCCTCATATGGATGTCTCATTGGTCAAATTGATGCCACCAAAAGTAACCGGATTCCAGTATTCTTGGTAGTGTGCTACCCAAGAGGGCTGCCAATTGATGAAGGTGTTCCCAGCAGCCAGAAGCTCTCAGGTATGTTACTAGAAAAGGGAGCTGAGGGAAGCTTGACACCATAGAGCAGTACAGAGGAGCCACTTGTTTGTAAAGCTATCCATGATTGTGATACCTGTCATGTAGAGGGCACTGATGAACAGCTGTTCATGGGCAGAGAATTAGTGACAGCTGAGTGCCGTAACTCTTCCCATCTCCAACTCTGCAGGGGAGAACAAGACTTTGAGAAGAGAAAGGAGGAATGAAAGAGCATGCCATGTCTCCTAACCACTCTATGTCCCTTGAACTTAGGTCTGGCTATTCCTGGGATAAAAGAACAAAATGAACAGTAATTTGGCAATGAATTGATGCTTTAAGATGGGTAGATTATGTTGGATATTTTTAATACCTGAAAGTGACAAAAAAGCAAGGGAATATGCCTGGAGTGTTTTCAGAATATAGAGATTTAACAAACCAGGGTTATAGACAGTAAGCAGGAAAAGGAACATACATGTTCATACCTATCATTATCAATATGCAGTTCATTGAACATGTATGTTCTATTATTTCCTAAATGATATCTTAGAATAGGTAATAGATTTAATATTCTGGATCCATAGTTTTCTTTTGATCAAGAAGTCATATAAGCACAATGTGAGTACTTTTTTAACTTTTTGAAAAATAGGACTAATATACAGCACACCTCTTTCACTTGCCATACCTCATTGGCTTGAGTTAAGTTGGTCAAAGGATTTAATGGAAAGGTATTATATAAGGGGCTGTGTCTTAATTTTCTGTGCATTTAAAATAATATTTTCCAGTAATTCTTGGTCACGTAGTTTCCTTCACTTCTAGACACAAAAGATATAAATAAATGAGTCAGGCTGGAACCCACACTGAGGCATTAGCTGGTGTTTTGTAATTATAAGACAGGTGTATCCTCACTCCTTATCTTGAAAACAACACAATCCCAATAACACAGGGTGATGGGTAGCCTGAAATCCTGCCCACCAGAACCTGATTGCTGTACTTCACTAGTGTTTTTAACTGTAGAATACCGATTATAGAGCTGAACTCTGCTTTATTTATAAGTCCTCCCTCCTGTGGATAGTGACAGAAGTCCTGGTACCGGTTTCATAAACTGGTTGTAGGTAGGATAGTCCATGAAACTGATTCCATTGGCTTCCATGCATAAACACCATTCCTCTCTTCAGCAGTGTTCTGAAAAGGATCCCCAGGTCAGAGCAGTGAGCTATGTGGCAGGTGTTAAGGTGTCATCTCTTCAGGTTAGTGATAAATACTAATTACCCTTTGCTTGTGTTTTCAGGAGAGACTGACTGAGAGGGGAGGGGTAGCAGGAGGAGGGTCTGCCAAGAAAAGGAAAACAGTTTAAAAGAACTCGGTGAGGGTGAGGCAAGGCATGGGGTAGAAGAAGTAGAAACAGAAGTAAAGAAGAAGGGGGAACGCTTAAAGGAGTGAAAGAAGTTAACAGGGAGCAAAATATCATAATTGAGTTTATGAACTAAATGAAATCTGTTCTCTTTATATTAATAAGAAAAGAAGAAAGTTGAGGTGGCAAGGAGAAGCCCCATAGCATGATCACTGGAGGAAAGCTCAGGTTTTGTGAATAGACCCAATTTGAATACTAGTCCCTAAACTTTCCAGCCTTATGACATTGGACAAGTTTTTTTTTCACGAGTCTGTGACTGTTTATTAATCTGCAAAAAATGCGAATAATAACAGTACTTGTTGGCTGGAGTTGTGAGGATGAAAAGTAACACACATAAAGTGCACGGTATATGATGGCTACTGAAAAATGAGTAGATCATATTAGTGTTGTGGTAGTTCTTGTTAGAGACACTCATATTATTGCTAGGGGTAGTATTGTTTGACTGTAATAAAGCACGAACAAAGCAGTTGTTATGACATTCAGCAATAAAAGAGAAAGATGCCCTAGTTATCCCTCTCGATGTTAGTTTTCACAAAAGAAACCAGTGCATTATTGTGTGTGGCCAGGGGGGGAAGAATCACATTATATTATTCACATGCTAGACATTCAACTGCATGTCACTTTTACATGAAAGGACTTCAGTCAAGCAAGAAAAAAATAAATGCTATACTTTACACACATGATTGGCTTTGTAGTACTTCCTTTTCCAGCTCTATAGAATATGTAGTAATGCAATTTAGGCTTGATTAACTAGGAAAAGATATTGAAATCGCCCGCACATGAGCAGAGATAGTATTAACATAGCTATTGTTTTAATTTATTTCATCTTTTCAAAAAACTTTAGTAAGTGGATTATAGTTAGGTCCCATAGTTGTGTGGTTCCTTTGTGCTTATTTTTTATTCAAGAAGCTAACAAGAGTAAATATTCTGTGGTTCATACAAAGTGAACATTTTCCTTAGGTGAGAAAGCAAAATATTAGGTGCTTTGTTCTCTAAAAAGCCTGATGTTTAAGAGCAAAAGCACAGGGTTCTGATAAAGTTTATTTTTGTAAATGCAAACCAGCAGGAAGCACACCTTACAGCGATGCATTTAAAAGGAGAAATACCAGTGTACCAAGGTGTACCAAGGGTGAAGTCTAAATGTCTCCCTCCCTTAATGCCTCATTAGAATAGTATCAGATAACTAGGTCAAGTTAAAATGTTTGTTCATTGCTACTGACAATTTAAAGAGAACCTCTAGTTGCAACCTATTCAGAGTTTCAGCCTGATATAAAAAAATGAGAATCAATGTGCTGAAAAAAGACCCCCTTTGTCCTCAGAAAATTTTCTACTTGTTTAAAAATTAGCCAAAAATCCCACATTAACCTCTGTCCAGTTGATTTGGGTGTATCTTATATAAGTGATTTCGTTTGGTTAGACGTTAAAAAAGAAGGTACATTGCATGGATAGTTAGTGAAGCACCTAAGTGTTCTCTAGGCTCCAAACCTTTTATTTGTTATACCTTGGAGAACAATATGTGTCTAACTTTGCTTCTAAGCTGTAGCAGATTCAGCTGGGAAACACGCAAAATGTTGTCTGAGCTGTGACCTTTTCTTCAAGGAGGGAATACAGATAGGCTGATTGATTCATACTGAAGAGATAAAACAGAGTTCTATCCACGTTTAATGTTCTATTAGTATTGAGGGTCTAATGATACCTAATTATTCCATGTTGTCATTGATGCTGATGGCTCACCAAGTCCCAAACATCAGGAATGCCACAGACAAAACATTTCTAACAGGTCCTTATTTTCTTCTAGCATTTTGGGAGCATAGGCTTTAGAGTAACATAATTTGTGTTCAAATACCAGATCTGTCACTTAACTAGTTGTTTGAGCAACTCAATTTCTCTGATTATCTGTTTCTTCGTTAATAAAATGGAAATCGAATAGTCAAGTAATTTAATTAATTTAATTAAATTAAATGCAATGGACATTAAAATAGTCCACAGAACCCTATCTCAAAAGGGTTCTGTGAGAAAAAAATGAGGTTATTAATATAGGTTGGGGTAAATGTTTCGCCTAGTGATCAAGATGTCGGTTAAGATGCCTTCATCCCACATCAGAGAAACTGGTTGAAGTCCAAGTTCTGCTCCTTATTCCAGCTTCTTGCTAATGTGCACCCTGGGAGGCAGTGGTGTTGGCATCAGTAGTTGGGTTCTGGCCATCCATGTGGGAGACCAAGGTTGAGTTCCCAGGTCCCAGCCTTTGCCTGACCCAGCCTTCAACCACTGTGAGTACTTGGAGAGTGAATCAACAGATGGGAGATCTGCTTTCTCTCTCTCTCTCTCTCTCTCTCTCTCTCTCTCCCTCCCTCCCTCCCTCTCAAATAAATAAAATAAATGAATAAAATTTAAATGTAAATCACTTAACACATTGCCTGGCTTAGTAAATAATTGTTTTTTCTCTTCTTATCAAGTGCCCCTTTTTTTCTCACAGTCACAAACCTTCCTAGTGTACAGTAGTCCTATTGTTATTCCTAAATACTTACAGAAGATTTTTTTTAAAAATATTTATTTATTTGAAAGTCAGAGTTACACATAGAGAGAAGGAGAAGCAGAGAGAGAGAGAGAGAGAGAGAGAGAGAGAGAGAGAGAGAGAGGTCTTCCATCTGCTGGTTCACGCCCCAATTGGCTGCAATGGCCAGAGCTGTGCCGATCTGAAGTCAGGAGCCTTGAGCTTCTTCTGGGTCTCCTATGCAGGTGCAGGAGCCCAAGGACTTGGGCCATCTTCTACTGCTTTCCCAGGCCACAGCAGAGAGCCGGATCGGAAGTGGAGCAGCCGGGACTAGAACCGGTGCCCATATGGGATGCTAGCACTGCAGGTGGAGACTTATCCCACTATGCCACAGCACTGGCCCCATACAGAAGATGTTTTACAAGAAAGTTTATATCAGGACTATTCAAAATAGCCCCAACTTGGGAAAGAGCTCCAACGTCCATTAGAAAAATGGGTAACTCAATGGTATAATTTGATTCTATACAGGAAGGTATAATTTTGTATGGGTGTACATTGTAATACTAGTAAGAATGATAACAGATGAATTATAGGATATGCAACAGTATGGTAGATTCTCCAAACCCTGTTGAATCAAAAGAATTTGGACACAAAAATGCATATACCATAATATTCCATTTGTTTAAAGTTTAACAATAGACAAAAAATAATTTATGGTGTTAAAACACAACAGGTGGTTAACCTTGGTGGGGTGGTGATGAGGGTCTTCCTGAGATTCTAGTAATGTTTCTTAAACTTTTTACTAATTGCATAAGCATATTAATTTTGTGAAAAATTCATCAAGCTGTACACCTGTGTTTTGTGCATATTTGGTATACATGTCACACTCCAGTATGAAGTTTATTCTTAAAAAAGCTGTTTCTTTAGCTATAGCCAATGGGGAAAATCCTGAAATTTAACAGAAAGCACCAGTTTGGGCTGGTGCCGCGGCTCACTAGGCTAATCCTCTGCCTGCGGCGCCGGCACTCTGGGTTCTAGTCCCAGTCTGGGCGCTGGATTCTGTCCCGGTTGACCCTCTTCCAGTCTAGCTCTCTGCTGTGGCATGGGAGTGCAGTGGAGGAAGGCCCAAGTCTTTGGGCCCTGCACCCGCATGGGAGACCAGGAGAAGCACCTGGCTCCTGGCTTCAGATCAGCACAGTGCTCTGGCCGCAGCGGCCATTGGAGGGTGAATCAACGGTAAGACCTTTCTCTCTGTCTCCCTCTCTCTCACTGTCCACTCTGCCTGTCAAAAACAAAACAAAACAAAACAAAACAAAAAAGAGCACCAGTATGAAATAATGCATCAGGAACTACTGCTTTCTTTCAAGGTTCTTTGGTATGTATTATCCTTTATATTCTGTAGGAAAGAGGTATGTGTTTTCTGTCTATTCACTAATTGATGTAGTTAGAGAATCATTACCTCCCGGGCTGATAGCAGGAATAGCTATAGATAGTCTTTCTTAATAAGCCTTTCTTTGCAGCTGTTGTTTTGGCCACACCTGAGACACCAGCATCCCATATGAGTGCTGATTGGAGTCCTGGATGCTCCACTTCTGATCCTACTCCATGCTAATGTACCAGGAAAGCAGTGGAAAATGGCCTACGTGTTTGGGCAGCTGCCATCATTTGGAAGACCCAGATGAAACTACTGGCTTTGGCCTGGCCCAGCCCCAGCTATTATTATTTATTTGAAAGGCAGTTACAAAAAGAGAGAGAGAGAGAGAGAGAGAGAGAGAATGAATCTTCCATTCACTGGTTCACTTCTCAAATGTCTGCAATAGCCAGGGCTCTCTTGGGCCAAAGCCAGAAGCCAGGAACTTCTTCCGGGTCTCCCACATGGGTGCATGGGCTCAAGCACTTGAGCCATCCTCCACTTCTCTCTCAGGTGCATTAGCAGTGAGCTGATAGGAAGTGGAGCAGCTGAGACATGAACAGGCACCCATAAGGGATGCCAGCGTCACAGGTGGCAGCTTAATCCCCTACATCACAATGCCATCCCCTGAAACTATAAACTTTAAATGCATGATCCATGTATCCACATCTACTGTGATAGGAATGTTATAACTTATAGTATTTATATTCATTTTTACTGTCAACTGACTTGGAGGATTCGTTCTCTCAGATTTTCAGCTGATCACGTTTAGAAAAAATTCTTCCAGGAGAGGGCTAGAAAACAATGTGGTTGCTCAATAAGGAATTGGATTTCATTAGAGTATTTGAACGCCTTCTCTTTTATGTAAATTCCCCTTATACAAATAGCTAGAAGAAAGCTTTACGTAATGAATCCCCTTTATTTTTCATCACTTAAAATAAAACTGCAGAAACTTCTATGGTTAATAACATAATCTCAGTAAGAAGGAAAAGGAATATGTGATATAACTATTGTACCACTGTTTAACTTTTTTTTTCTGAAGTCAATCACATTTATGAGCTGATGTTTTAGTTGGTCATGACTTATTCCTAAACAAATCATTCAATTGCAGACAATGCTTTCATAATAAGCTAGTTAGATTCACGGAAGTGGTGTGTATCCTGAAAGAGATGGCCCATAGCTAAAAGTCCAGCATTGCACAACTCAGTGCATGGAGGTCTTCAATTACAATTTTGGGAGGTTTTTGCACAACTAAAGCAGAGCTTGTCATGTGTCATTCCTAAGTTAACAATCACTTTACTATTATTGCCTTTGAGGACATAAAGTAGGCCTGGATTGTAAGGCCCATGTGTGACCACGCTTTCTGTCTCCAGCCTCACTTCTTATTATTGAAAACATCTACAGCCTTCTCACATTTACCCACTCTGCTCATTCATACCCCTGAGACTGTATTTATATATTTCACTCTCTTTTTTGCCTACTGGGCTTCTATAATTTGTTCAAGTTTCCAATAAACAAATAATTCACAGACATAATTTGTTCATCAGTTAATAAGTCAGACTCTGAAGAAAACAAAATATGTTCCTTATATTTCATGATCTTTTGGTGTGAGTTCTAGACTCACTGTCCTTTCCTTCTTTTTTGTTTTTAAGATTTATTTTATTTATTTGAAAGGTAGAGTTACAGAAAGAGAGTGCGTGTGTGTGAGAGAGATCTTCCATCTGCTGGTTTATTCTGTAAATGGCTGCAATAGCCATGGTTGGGCTAGGCTAATGCCAGGAGCCTCTTCCAGGTCTCTCACATGGGTGCAGGGGCCCAAGCACTTGAGCCATCTTCTACTGCTTTCCCAGGCACATTAGCAGGGTGCTAGATTGGAAGTGGAGCAGCTGGGGCTTAAACCGGCATCCATATGGGATGCTGTTGTTGGAGGTGGCTGCTTAATCTGCTGCACCACAGCGCTGTCCCCTCTTTTCTTCTTTTGAAAGAAAAGTCATTCAATAGTTCTGATCTGATTTCATCATCATTTAAAAATCATCTATTATTTTTCACTTTATGTTTCTGTGTGGGAGCAAACTGTTGAAATCTTTACTTAATGTATGCTAAACTGATCTTCTGTAGATAAAGAGAATCGAAAATGAATCTTGATGTGAATGGAAGAGGAGAGGGAGTGGGAGAGGGGAGGGTTGCGGGTGGGAGGGACGTTATGGGGGGGAAGCCATTGTAATCCATAAGCTGTACTTTGGAAATTTATATTCATTAAATAAAAGTTTAAAAAAAAGAAAGAAAAGTCAGTAAAAGACCTGAGTCAAATGTTCTAGGAGACATTGGCTGAGTACCTGTTCAGCCTCAGATTTCTGTGCTACGTACTTGGAAGATAGGAAGGATTACACAGTCTCTTGGCTCTCAAAGGGCTCACAGTCTAGAGAACTATAAGAAAATAATTCTACAGAATATAAAAATAATATAGGGCAGTATAGGTGTACAAAGGAGAGGCATCTTAACTTAGTCTGTGGTAACAGAGGAGGAACTGTTGTGGAAAGACCTGGAGGAGGTGACTCCTAGCAGAGTCTTAAAGGATGAGTAGTAGCCAAATAAAGAGGAAGATGGGAATTTCCAGAAGCAGAAATGAGCAAGACATGAGGTGAGAAGCTGGTGAGCAAGACCCAGAGGTGAGAAGCAGCAAGCGTGTGCGTGTACAGTAATGGACACACAAGCTTAAAAAGTTTGAGGCAATTGGGAAGACACGAGCTTAGGAGTTAACACGTAGGCAGGAACTGAGTCATGAAAAGTCATACATGTTAGTGGGAAAATATCTCACAAACAACTAACCAACCAACAAAAATACATTCTGCAAAATACTGTCTACTTTAGATTTTATGCCTCAGGTACTCTAAGTCTCAAAGGTGTTGGACACTTCTCTGCTGTATAACAGGCAAATTGTCACTTTGTTCCCTCTACATGTCACTGACCACTGCCTCGCAATCCCCATGATCTCTCTCTCTCTCTCTCTCTCTCTCTCAGCTTCTTGTTCACTTTTTATTCCCTCAGTTACATTGTTTGCAGTGGTCCTTGGTGGGTCTCTTTCATTTTATGGCATATGGATAGTTTGGAAAACACTCTTAGATTTCATTTTCAGCTAATCTTTTTATAAAGGGGACTCGAAGCCTTTCTTGTTCCCCTGCCTTTTTAAGACATTGTAATCATTCCTTCATCTTAGCCTTTAGTGTGTACCAGTAGGATGAGGGCACTTCAAAACCTTTGTGGAAAGTGGAATGAAAGGACATGTTGATTTCGGTGGGAAGAATTTTTAAAATCTAAGCATAGACGGGGTCTTCAAAAAGTTCTATTATGAAAAAAAATGCATGAATTTCATATTTTTTCCTGTCAAAATTACTTTTAATTCTGTTTCCACAAACTTTTGTTTGAAGATCTATTTTATTTATTTAAAAGGCAGAGTTACAAAGAGAGAGAGGGAGGGAGGGAAGGAGGGAAGGAGAGAGATCACTCCCCAAGTGGCTGCACTGGCCAGTACTGGGCCAAGCTGGAGCCAAGAGCCAGGAGTTTCATTCTCCAATGTGGTCTCCCACGTTGGTATAGGGGCCCAAGAACTTGAGCCACCTTTCACTGCTTTTCCATGTGCATTAGCAGGGGGCTGAATCAGAAGCAGAGCAGTTAGGACTCAAACTATTGCCCATATGGGATGCTGGCATTGCAAATGGGGGCTTAACCCATCACACGCCACAATGCTTATACCCTCAACAAACTTTTTGAAGTACCCTTGTATATTGGTCCAATAGTAATGCAGACTCCCATATGAGTGCCAGTTCTAGTCCCAGCTGCTCTGCTTCCAATCCAGCTCCCTGCTAATGTATTTGGGAAAACAGCAGAAGATGGCCCAAGTGCTTATGCCCCTGCACTCACATGGGAGACCTGGAGGAAGCTCCTGGCTCCTGGCTTCAGATAGGCCCAGCTCCGGCCGTTTCATTTTGGCCATTTGGGGAGTGGACCAGCAGGTAGAAGCTCGCTCACTCACTCACTCTCTCTCTCAACATTGCCTTTCAAATAAATAAATAAATAAATAAATCTCTTTAAAAAATTCTGTGCTCATTTAAAAGAGATGTTTTTCTTTCAATTTAAAGGTGTTAGAGTATTGTTTCAGGATGTGAGTTGAAGGATCCAGAAAATGTGGAAGAAACTATAAGCATGGGAGTGTATTTTTCGTGATGATGGTGAAGGTTAAGAAAAATTTGTTTTTGGATAGAAAGATGAACTGAGAGAATAATTTTGTTATAGATTTGTGGAAATTGAATGCTGTATGAGATTAGGGTGGATGAGATTACAGGAATCATTTTAAAGTTAGCGCTTCTAAGAAGTCCAGAATTACCTGATTCTTTATGTATTGAACTGTCCTAAGTGATGGGATGTTGATTGCATGTGCTAATGCTTTTAATCAAGGGTTTTCTGTGTTTTTGTGATGGACCTAGGTGAGGAGAATTTTAAGCACCTCAGGGGAATGTCTCTCATGTTTTCTGTTGTCTTTATTGAGTCTTGATTGCTTGGGAGAATTGAATCTTAAAGGAGTTAACATTATTTGCCTATTTAAAAATGTGTATGTGATTATCTTAACTATGATTAGATCTGGTCCACAAGGTTTGGTTAAAGCACTCAGATTGAATGGGTTATTACTTTCACAATTACTTAAGATTTTATTTTGACCAAATTGTTTGAACCTCTGACAATCCTTTAAAGTTCTAAACCGAGTCTTTTGCTTCTGAGACATCCAGCTGAATCCCTGGAAATCTCAAAGGGTGAGGCCCTCAACTGGGAGAGACAATAGCTGTTTGAGTTCATTTAGATTGTGTGAAATGCATTGTCAGTTTATAAAATGAGGCCATACTTGTGCTGTGTCTATATAAAGCTCTGATGTTTTACATGTCAGGATTGCTCTCTGCTGGTGAGACAGGTTCCAGAGAGAACCCCTCCCCCATACCTTTATACCAGACATGGCTTGTCCTGCCTGTTGTCTTGGTTGAAAGGTGGGAGTGGGGTGGGGTGGGGTAGCAAGAGTGTGTGCTCTCTCCCTTGTCTGTAGCATCTCACAGTTCTGGGTCAAACACCATTTTAGGAACCAGGTTCCAAAGCTGACCTTTATCTCCTGCCATGTGAAGGGAAGGCTCATGGGAAGAGACTAAGAGCTGAATGTATTTGGGTTACACGGTGGGTACTGGTTAAATCCAAAATCCCAGGAAGTGGGTTATGTGATGAAAACTGGTTAAGTTCTAAATCCCAGAGGAAAAGCCACTGGCTCTTCTCCAAGGAGGGAAATGATCAGAGAGCCCTGACTTGTTGCCTCATTTCTCTTGTATTCTCTTCCAGATGGGAAATTTATTCTATACCACACAATTCTCCACTAGGATGCAGTTTGACCCTCACACTTTAACCTTTCTCTGTAACACTGCCTGTCCACCGTAAAATTAGAGAATGAAGAATCATGGCAAAAAAAAAAAACTTAAATTATTATTTTACAGCTAGATATTTCCTGCCATGGGTACATTAAATGTACAGAAGTCTCCTTTTTGAAACAAATAAAGGAAGAGATGAGAAGCTTTACTAAAGACCCTAATAAATGGATAGATAGATATAGTATAAGGTGACTGACATGTTTGATCTTATGTGAATTGACATAGTTCTCCTCATGGGCATCAATGTAACTCACAGGAAAAGAGAGTGTCAGAACATGCCCATGACTACAGATTTCTAGCTCAGACTTCCCCTGATTGGAAGAGAGCTTCAAAAATTTGGGATGGGACCAACCACCCCCTTGGTGACATCCTAAAAGCTGCCTCAGTGGTTTATTTTAAAAGAGACTAGCAACGAGAGGAGTTAGCTGGGCGAAGGAAGCAGCATAAATATAGCCAGCAGGCTCAATTAATACCTGCTTTACTTGGTAATCTGCTGTCAAAAGAGACCCAACAAGGCCATTCTGAACAGCAGCTGTTTTCAATGGGAGAAAGAAGGGCATTGGGCAAGCAGCGGTTGCAACAGAAGCCAGCCCTTGAAAGAGTCCTGTCTACTCTGCCAACAGCCAGGCCACTGGGAATGGAGCTGCCTCAAGGACTGAAGGACTCCCAAGTCAGAACTATAGACTCAGTCTGTCTAAGCTGAGGAAGCCCTTTGCCCTGCCTGGCTCCAAAATCAACCATTTTTATTGAGGGGATGGAACCTAGGGTCATGAATTTTGTTTTAGATATATTAGGTATCTATTCTGGTAATCTCCTATTTAAGACAACTCTCCTCCCAGTCCAGCCAGGCACTAGGAATCAAGGGGGTGCCTTCCTTAAGGAGATTCAGGCTTCCTTTGTACTGTCTGTTCCAGTACCGTGCATGAAGAGAGAGATCTATCTGTTATCCCACAGGTTTGGGCCTCACACATACCTGGCCAGGTATTAAAACCTGCTTGATTATTATTAAACCTAAAACCCCCTATTGTCACTTCCTATTTGCCTTTAAATCATTTAGCAAACAAGGCATAAAGTAACAGCTAACTTGGACTATTGCCACAAGGATTTAGAGAAAACTGGCACCTATTTGGATGGGCCCTTGTGGAGGACCCAAAGGACCCAGCTCTAGATGGGGGTGGAGAGACGATCTGAAACGTAGATGATTTGCCAGTCTGTTCTTCTATCTGAGACACCAGTGGTGGGCATTTGCGAAGCACCCTTAACTTCCTGACAGAATGTGTCTACTGCATGTCCAAAGAAAAAGCACAACTGATCTGTCAGGAAGTATACTAGCTAGGGCTCATACCCCAATGGAACAGAGACTGGCCCCAGAGAGGATACAGGTTATGCATCAAATCCCTACAACCTTAAATCAGCGCTGACATTTCTATAACAGGTTATAGATCCCTAGGTACGGGGAAACAGCAAAGCCTCCATATTAGGCTCTCAAGAGCAAGCTACCATGCCTAGAGCCCTCATGGTAGGATTGTGAAACCCAGACCTTCAAAACACATGAGCCTTAGACATGCTAACTGCTGCCCAAGGGAGTGTCTGTGCCATGCCCTATGAAGAGTGTTGTTTTAGGGTCAGACTGGACATGTACAAAGCCATATTCACCATCACTTGGATAAGGTGAGACAACTCCAGGACCAAGCCGAACAGGCTTATAATTTCTGGCCCAGCATTGAGTCACGGAAATCCTGGTTGTTGTCTCCCCTAGATCTTATAGCTCCCATATTCTTACTGCTTCTGTTTTTTTTTTTTTCTTTTTAAAGGATTTATTTATTTATTTATTTGAAAGGCAGATTTACAGAGAAAGAAAAGGAAGGAGAGAGGTCTTCCATCCACTAGTTCACTCCCCAAATGACTACAATAGCCAGGACAGGGCTAGGCCAAAACCAGGAGCCAGTAGCTTCATCTGGGTCTCCAATGTGAGTGGCGGGAGCTCAAGCACTGGAGTCATCTTCTGCTCCTATTCCCAGGTGCATTAGCAGGGAGCTGGATTGGAAGTGGAGCAGCCGAGACTGGAACCAGTGCCTATATGGGATTCTGGCATTGCAGGCAGTGGCTTAACCTGCTGCACCACATGCCAGACTCTGCTGCTTCTCTTTGGAGCACGTTCCTTTAATACATTCCTTTGTTTTACCTCTAATACAATACAGGGTATCCAGCTCAGGATGGTTGTGAGGTCAGGGCTGACAGCATATCCCATTGGGCCATGTGACCAATCCTCTGGACCACAAATTGCAATTTTTTTCTATGCCACCTCCGAATACCATAGGATAAGACAGCAAGAAAAAAAAATCCATAACCAGCTCTATGCCCATATGCCAGTTCTAAGACACTACAAAAGACATACCGTCACCCATTCTACTCCCGTAAGATTATGGGTTACTTTCTTGAGGGGTCAATGTATCTGAGAGTGTCCAAAAAAATAGGAATTTGTATGTGGTTGAATAAGGAAAGAAATGTAAAAGCAAGTTAAGGAAGTTGACCAGCATTTACATATCAAAAGTCTTGTCTTTGTTCTATAACCTTGTTAAGGTGGGTTCCAGCCCTCTCCTGGGGGTATCTTAGAGAAAGGTTCCAGTACCCTACACCAAGGGGGTATTAGGTCCAGTAACACTGGAAGGGATTTCAGGAATCCCATGCCCAGGAAGCCATCTACTCATCAATATCCTGGAAAGGGAGAAGAGAGGAGAAAGGGAGGTCCCCTGCTCATATCCATAATATCTCTAGTCCAAAGAGGACTGCGTGCTCTATTCTTTCCTGAGAAGCCTGCCTGGCCTATCAGGTATATTCCCTTCATTACATTTTGCTATCTTGCTTATCACTTTAAAAATATATCAAATTATATAAAATTTATTGATACTTTCTCCCTAAACCTTCCTGTTTCCCTTGTGGACATTCCTCTGTCTCACCTGCCCAGATTCCCAAGGGTGTATTTTTATTGCAAATGGAAAATTCTTGTTGGTCAGTGGAGAACAAAGGGGCTATACATAGGATACAGAATTTGGCTCTCTTCTGTTTATTCTTTGTACGTGGATTTGTGCTGCGCTTCATAGAACTGTCACCGTCTCCTCCCTGGACATACTGAGTTTAAATCCTTTGACTTTTCTGATGAAAATGTGCTGCACTGGTAAACGTAGCAGTAAAGTAATTATTTCTTTCCTGGTCAAGCTAGAATATTTCCTTATAGTTTATTTCTAGACCTCACCTTACTTTGCAGAGTGGAGTCCTTTGATAAGGCTAGAATTTCCCATAAACCTGCTCAATAATTTGTTTGTGTTTGGCTTCTTTGAAATTCTACACAATGCAATCCCTGTAAAAGGCAAAGCTGTCCTGAAGGCTGAGAAAGGAGCCTAAGACATGGACTCAAAGTCACTCTTTTCAGGCAGAGCCAGCTGGGTAATCTTATCTGAGCTGGCTGCCTGTCAAGGTGCCCAATTCAGGAGCTTTCCCTCTGGAAGCAGCGTTTGCCCCAACAGGATCAATTACTGTTTAACAAGGGGCAAAATTTTGGGAAATCCGTGGGCTCAGGGCAGTATAGTCTGTTTAGGTGAACCTTGGGGGATAGAGTGGACCTCAGAGACTGCATCCCTCCTAGCTTCTACACCAGTGGAGATCAGCACTTGGCCCCAGGACAGAGACCGGACAGAAAGGCGAAGTTAGGAGGAAGCAGGGAACCTAGGAAAGGAGGCGAGATTGTGAAGGCACCTGCGCAGCTCTGAGTCAAAGGCTGTCAGTCATTTCGGTTCAGGCTCTCACAGCCCAGCCCTTTCCTGGGGCTGGGGCAGGGAATTGCTACATGCTGGCTTACCCGGGGAAAAACCAGAGCCTCACTTTAGTCCCTTCAGGTAATTGACACGACTGAGCACCCAGGAGGGGGAGGGAGAACTTCCCTCCATAAATGGTCCCACCCCTGGGCAAGGTGGCTCACTCTGGCAGGTAGGAACGGAGGAGTGTGCACCTGCTCCAGTCAAGCCCAGCCAGACTGTGAGAGGAGACGAGGCGGAGCAAGCCGAGGGAGTGAGTGAACCATGGACAATTTGAAGTGCCCAAGCTTCTTCAAGTGCAGAAGGAAGGAGGTAGGGGTCTGAGAGCTGTGGGGAAGTGGAGGGCCCGGGAAGGGAAAAGTTAAGAGGAGAGGTCTGGTGTCAGATTTTGTTTTCTGTGGCTGCTTCTTGTTCCCCACAGTTCTGTTCAACTATCTTCAGGTGTGCCTGAGATGTCCTCAGAGAATTGAGGAACTAGAGAACAGTATTATTGTGGTAGCCAGGGTGCGTGCACCGAATCCTTTTCTCTGTCCCTCCCGAGATTGTGTCCATATGGTAGAAGAAAACGGAAAAATGCACTGCCCTTATCTGTCCTGAGGAACCCTCCGTAGCTCAGGGCAGCTGGCGAGTGGGGAGAAAAGCCCTGCTCCTCCGTACACACCCTAACCCCAAGTGGCCAGAGAGTTGCTCCACCTTGTGGGACAGGAGAATTTGTCTCTGCATTTTATTCTGTAGCTTGTAGCAAAGCCCTGACTTTTCCCTCCAAGACACAGAGAGAAGTTGAATTTCCCTTAATTTCTAACATCTAAAACTACCTGCCCCTAAGAAAAGGCATCCATGATTTCTTTTTTTTTCCAGTAAAAGCTACATTTGATTCTTCTTAAAGATCTGCTACAATCTCAAGAATATTGACTTTACCTACTTCATCTTAGACTTTCTTATTTGAAACCTGCTTTGTCTACTTTTTTTTGACAATTCATGCTGGAATAACATTAAACCTTTCACAAAAATTTGGCTAATCTCAAGCTGAAGGAGTAGTAAAACTATTTACCTGCAAAACATTTTTTTTTCATTTCAAGGGGGCACATTTTGTAAATAAGTATTAGTTTATTTGGGAGAATCCACAAGGGTTCTCCCAAACTTTGGGAAGAATTCTCCTTGGCTATGGTTTTTCAGGACTTATTCTTTCTCCTTACCTTTTCTGTAACTATAGATTTGTGAAATTATGCTTCTGATTTTAACAGCAGAAGGACAAACTTGATATTTTCATTTCCTTAGAAAGTGACAGCTTCGTCTGAGAATTTCCATGTTGATGAAAATGATGAGAATCAGGAACGTGGTAACTGGTCCAAAAAATCAGACTATCTTCTGTCTCTGGTTGGATATGCAGTGGGACTGGGAAATGTGTGGAGATTCCCATATCTGACATACAACAACGGTGGAGGTATATCCCCTTCTTTTCCCTCTCATTTTAAGTGGGATATTGTATGCATCTGATGATATTTTAATAGTTGAATAAAGGTATAAGATAACTTGGGTTAATGGGAAAATGGGAAACAAGCTTACTGTATTTATTCTTAGAGTATGAGCTACTACCTCAAGTTAGGAAGCTGACTTCACAAAATCCCCAGTTACAAACTTCATGCAAGTTTTATATTTAGCACTTCAGAGCTACTGATTTGAGATCCCATATAATTTTCAACTAGGGTTTACTCTTTATAATTTATACATATGCCTATGATGATCTGCTTAGATCCAAGTTGTGCTTTGTTAATTTTTTAAAATATTTATTTTGTTCATTTGAAAGGCAGAATTACAGAGAGAGGGAGAGACAAAGAGAGAAAGAGAGAGATCTTCCACCTGCTGATTCAGCCCCCAAATGGCTTCAATGGCCTGACTCTTGGGCCAGGCTGAAGTCAGGATCTGGAAGTTCCATCTGGGTCTCACACAGGAGTGGCATGGGCCCAAGCACTTAGGCTATCTTCTGCTGCCCTCCGAGGCACATTAGCAGGGAGCTGGATTCAAATTGGAGTAGCCAGGACTGGAACCAGTGTTCAGATGGGATGCTGGTGTTGCAGATGGCAGTTTAACCCACTATGCGACAATAGCAGCCCACTTTAATTTATAGTTGAAACTAAAAAGAAAAAAATGCAGGGAAATCTAGTTCTCTTAGAAGTTCAAATAAATTGCTTAACTGGAATAAGACATTGTATTTTGGTAATTTAATTATGGAATGAGATTAATGAAAAGTAATTAAAGTGTTGGTGTTTTAAGCTGCACTATTCAACTACATGTATTCCAAATTGGGCATGTAGAAGATCCTTTTAAAATGCAATAGTGTTCAGGTCAAGGCTAGGTGTTTTATTCCTGCAAAATAATACTGTTTACACCTTGTATATCATTCAGGTAGACTCAATTAGAGCAAGGAGAAAAAATAACTCTGAGGTGACACACAAAGGGAAACAGAATGAATTGCACAATTCTGTAGTAATGGCAAAACAACTTTTCACTTACACCATGTTGTGTTTACTTGTAATTATAGGCTCTCCTTGAAGTATAGAGGTGATATGCTCTTATATTTCATCGCTGGATACCAGTAAAACTGTGCTATTATAATTATTTTTTCTTGGTGCAACAGTATTTTGTGTGGTGATATTTGAATCTTATATTTCTTGTTAATTGGTTATACTGAAATGTTCACATTGGCCTTCAGAGATTTAAGAAAGCAGATCCATTTATTAAACATTTTGAGCACTGGTAGAATAAATTCCTCTATCCCAAACCTAGGTCATTCAGTCCGGGGCTTTGCATAAGTGTTAGTGGGAAATGAGTCAGAAATCACAATATTTTTAGTGTTTGTGGTCTAAGGACCCACCCATGTAATGAAGAGAAGCATTTAGTTTCTTTCGAGCCTCTTGTTTCGTGTTCAGAATAAGAAATTCCTCATCATTTGATGTTATGCATGTGTTTGCCTAGTAATTATCATAGATTTCTAGGAACTATATTAAACTATCTTATTTTTAATGTTTTAAAAAGATTTAATTATTTGAAAGTCAAAGTTACAGAGAGGGAGACACACACACACACACACACAGATATTCAATCCACTGGGTCACTCCCCAAATGGCTTTAGTGGCTGTGACTGGGCCAAGCCAAAGCCAGGGGCCAGGAGCTTCTTCTGGGTCTCCCATATGGGTGCAGAGGCTCAAGGACTTGGGCCATCTTCTGCTGCTTTCTCAGGTATATTAGCAGGGAGCTGAATCAGAAGTGGAGCAGCCGGGACTTGAACCAGCACCCATATGGGATACAGGCATTGCAGGTTGTGTGCCAGCTCCCAAACTATTTTAATAATTTTCTAAAAAAAGATTTATGTATTTATTTGAAAGGCAGAATTATGTACACACACACACACACACACACAGTGAGAGAGAGAGAGAGAGAGAGAGAAAGAGAGATCTTCCATCTGCTGTCTCACTCTTTAGATGGCAAAATGGTTGGGGCTGCCCAGGCCGAAGCTGGGAACCAGGAGCTTCAACCAGGTCTCCCACATCGGTGGTAGGGGCCCAAACACTTGAGCCATCCTCCACTCCTTTCTCAGGTGCAATAGGAGGGAGCCGGACTGGAAGTGGATCAGCTGGGACATGAACTAGCATTCATATGGGGAACCAGCATTCATATGGGATGCCAGCACTGCAGGTGGTGGCTTAACCCACTATGCCACAGCACCAACCCCTACATACAGAATTTTAAAATATAACCAAAACAAAGTGGAATTATTTATGATATGCTATTATCTTTTCCACCATTTCTTCCAAAAGTTAATATTTGCTTTTCAATTTTTAAAGATCCCATCATCTGAATAATTTATGACCTAGGCTCTTTTAATTGCCATACCTTTTTTTTGTCCAAGGGTAGAAGAGAAATATTGAACTCACACCAGTCAAATGTTAATAGATCAGGTTTAAAAATACTGCTAAATCAGGTTTAAATGTATTGCATAAATCTGGCAATTTTTTTCCCTGTAGATTCATTTTAACAGTTTATGAAAAGGAAGTGTCATATTACCTTAGAGCCTAGTTCAGCAGTATTATTTTTTGAAGATTCTCTAGATTTCTTTTTTTTTTCCTTTTTTAAAGATCTATTTATTTAGAATGCAGTTACAGAGAGGCAGAGACAGAGGCAAGGCAGAGAGAGAAATGTATTCCATCTACTGATTCACTCCCCAAATTGCCACAATAGCCAGAGCTGGGTTGATCCGAAACCAGGAGTCAGGAGCTTTCTCTGGGTCTCCCATGTGGGTGCAAGGGGTCTAAGGACTTGGGCCATCTTTCACTGCTTTCCCAGGCCATAGCAGAGAGCTCAATCGGATGTGGAGCAGCCGGGACTCATACTGGAGCCCATATGGGATGCCGGCACTGCAGGAGGCTGCTTTACCCGCTACGCCACAGTGCTGGCCCCCAGCAGTATTAGTAATTTGTGACCACTATATTAACCATTTGTCAATTACAATTAGTGTTAGTAATGAAATAGCATAATGCGTGAAAAATCATATATAACACTGAAGAAAATAATTTTTCCCACTGTCTATTAACACTGGGCTGATCAAAAGTTTTTATTGCTGTAGTTGAGCAGGGTTATTTTCTATTATTTTTCTTCATGCTTATCATTGGTAGAACTTATGCTTCTATTAGTCATAGTGATGATGGTATGTATATTGCAACATTTATACAAACATATTTGTCTCTACAATGTAGTGACTTTCAGCATTAGCATTAAAATAAATCCACTTGACTATAAGTATGTAACAATACTTTATTGTCTTATTTTTATGGAATATATATATCTAGTCTCTTTCATTTAATGATTTTATTAACATGCAATATTTGTATATATTTAAGGGGCAGTGCAATATTTCCACACATACCTACAGTGTAAACTGATCAAATTTTTTATGATTTATTTTATTTATTTGAAATGCAGAGTTACAGAGAGAGAGAGAGAGAGAGAGAGAGAGGGAAAGACAGAGAGAGAGGTCTTCCATCTGCTGGTTCACTCCCCAAATGGCTACAATGGCTAGGGCTGTGTAGGCCCAAGCCAGAAGCCAGGAGCTTCTTCTGGGTCTCCCACATGGGTACAGTGCCCAAGCACTTGTGCCATCCTCTGCTGCTTTCCCAGGCACATTAGTAGGCAGCTGGATCAGAAGTGGAGCAGCTGAGACTCGAACCAGCGTCCATATGGGATGCCAGTGCTGCGTGCAGTGGCTTAACCTACTATGCCACAGCGCCAGCCCCAACATAATTTTTAAACCGATTTATTTTATTATTTATTTGAAAAGCAGACTTCTGGGGGGAGAAGGGAGGCAGAGTGAGAGAGAGTGAGAGAGAGGGAGAGTGAGAGTGAGTTATCTTTCACCTACTAGCCTACTAGTTCACAGCACTTGGGCCATCTTCCACTGCTTTCCCAGGCCATAACAGAGCACTGGATCAGAAGAGGAGCAGCTGGGACCAGAACTGGTGCCCATATAGGATGCCAGCACCACAGGTGAAGGAACAGCCCACTACGCACAGCGTCAGCCCGTGCACCCTATGTCTTAAAAAATAAATTTTATTTTTTACAGGAGGAAGGAGGAAAACTATCATCAAACACATATGTCAGCCATTTAACCAATGTTTTCACATAGGCCCTGCATTTGAACCCTTACCACAAACTGATGAGTTTTATTGTTCTTTCTTTATATGAGGAACCAAAGGTTAAGAGGTTAGGTAAATTGCCCTAGGTCACATAGCTGGTAAATGATGGAGCTGGATTTTTTACTTAGCCGTCTGGCTGCAAAATCTTTGATCCTTTAACTCTTCTGGTTTGTAATAAGCTATTATTTTTAATTATTACAACAACCTCATTAGGTAATACTAGCATCCCTGTTTCATAGGTTTAGAGAATTAACTACTTTTTCACAGAGTACAGTAAATTTGGGTCCCAAATCCAGCATCCTCTGTCTCCACTCTATCAGGATACTTTAAAATGTTGTGCTGATAGTGCCATCAAGATCTTGAGGTGTAACTGTGTTTTTCTGCCTTTTGTAGGTGCCTTCTTGATACCTTACGCAGTTATGCTAGCATTGGCCGGTTTACCTCTGTTCTTCCTGGAGTGTTCATTGGGGCAGTTTGCTAGCTTAGGTCCAATTTCAGTTTGGAGGATTCTTCCATTGTTTCAAGGTTTGTATGATTTTTCTTCATGATTTTTGTTCTATTAGTGGATTTAGCTGTCTGCACTATGTGGAAGAATAGTGTTGACAACTCTGACTTGTTTGATCTCCTAGAAAGTAGAGAATGAAATGGTAGCTACCAGAGGCTGGAATGGTTGGAGGTAGGGGGAAAGGGAGTTGTCAGTCAAAGGAGATATTGTTTTAGCTAGATAGGAGAAATAAGTTCAAGGGATCAATTATAGAGCATGGTAACTATAGCTAGTATATAAACTGACAGTATATTGTATTTTTGAAAGATGCAAAAACAATGGAAGCATTCTCACCACAAAAATAAGTGTGTGAGGTCATACACTTGTCAGTTAGCTTGATTTCTCCATTCCACAATGCATGTATACTTCAAAATATCATGTTGTTCACAATAAATAAATCCAATTTTATCTGTCAATTTAAAGCATGGAATCTGACTGGATAAGGCAAAGAGGCGTGCATTAATTGTCTTTCTGTGTAGTTTGCCACTGCTGAATCTAAAAATCAAATGTTAACTTTTATCTCTGTTTGTCTTGGCCTGTTGATATGTGAGGGGGGTTATGAAGGATACTAGAGAGTATTGTAAGTGTGGTATCATTTTCCTATGTTCACCTTTTTAATTCTTTCAGCACACGATCTTGTTGTGCATTAACTTCGTGGCCCCAGCTTTTTTTTCTGCTTCATATGCAGTCTTTGTCTTACTGCCTTACATATCTTTTACAATACCTCATTCAGAGAAGTTGAAGGGCAGGTCACTAATTTTTTTCCTGGATGTTCCTCATAGAATAATATGCTGGTAAAGCATAAAGAAAATCCTTGACTGTTACTAAACATCAAACTATGTTTCTGTCCGAGTATTAAACATCATTTTGATATGTGCAAACTGCTGAAAACTGTTCGTAGTGAGGCAAATAGAATATTCTGCTGGATGATTGGAGAATCTGTTTCAAAAGCCAGTCTTAGGCATAGGCATTCTACTCAGTAAACCGTGGAGGTTTAAATTCAGAATATTACTGAATTATTGAATTTTTCTTTCTATGTATTTAGAGAAATACTGTCCCCATATCCTCTCAAGACATTAATTCAGAGACTTCATTTTTTACTTGTCAAAATGTTGGTTTGTAGTTGAAGGTGTAAGTATTAGGGAGTCAATAGGATATGAATTCTAAACTTTTAAAAAGAATGCCAATTCTGCCCACTCTTAACAGAATTTGCAGACCCAATAAGAAAGAGTAACAGGCGTGTTTGTTTTGGCCAATATGCATTTTTTAAAAGATTTTATTTATTTGAAAGGTAGAGTTACAGAGAGAGAGAGAGAGATCTTCCATCCACTGGTTCACTCCCCAAATGCCCACAACAGCCACAGCTGAGCCCATCCGAAGCCAGGAGACAGGAGCCTCTTCTGGGTCTCCCACGTGGGTGCAGAGGCCCAGGCACTTAGGTCGTCTTCTACTGCTTTCTTAGGGATTCATTTTATTTATTTGAAAAGCAGAGTTCAGAGAAAACAAGGTGGGAGGAGAAAGAGAGGAGAGAGAGAATATGAATGAATGAATGAATGAGTCTTCCATCTGCTCATACACTCCTCAGATGTTTGCCAGGGTCAGGGCTGGGTCTAGCTGAAGCTAGGAGCCTGGAGCTCCATCTGGGTTTCCCACGTGGGTGCTAGAAGCCCAGGCACTTGGGCCATCCTCTGCTGCTTTCCCAGGCACATTAGCAGGGAGATGATCAGAAGTGGCGCTGCCTGGTCTTGAACTGGCACTCATGGTACGGTGGTGTCTCAGGCAGTGGCTTAACCTGCTGTGCCACCATCTATCCCCCTTCCCTTTATCTTAATGCATTTTTCTAAGCAACTGAAAAACTGTTTCAGACAGAGCCAAACATAAAAACAATTAAATTTGGGAAGAACGTATTCAGACAGTATTACTCCCATCTCCACAACAAATTAAAATTTATTTGAAGCAGGTTTTTCATTTAAATGTTTGTTTTATAGAAATTGAGAACTTTTTTATAAATTAGGAAAAGAAATTTCACTTAAGTTTGTTTTTTATTAATTGTTCTCTTTTCCAGGTGTGGGAGTTACAATGGTCCTGATATCCGTTTTTGTGACAATCTATTACAATGTCATAATTGCCTATAGTCTTTACTACTTGTTTGCTTCTTTTCAAAGTGAACTGCCATGGAAGTATTGTTCTTCTTGGTCAGATGAAAACTGTAGCAGGTCACCTATTGGTAAATTTCATTTGTTTATTTTTAACAATACTGTCAAATCCATATAATTCTTCTGTATTTTTTAAATAATTGTAAAGGGTTAAATTGTTTTCTAATGAAATTAGGTACAATTATAATGGGTACATAGGACATTGGTGAAAACAGAATCTAGCATTTCCATTATCAAAATTGATTAATACAACATGTTAATCATTGGGGAGGGGGCAGTCAAGAAGGCTAACCCATGCCCAGGAATACTTTTTGCAGACATACTTTCTGGACAGGAGAGAAGGAAGAAAATGGGAAAGTATCAAAGAAAGAAAAAACTTTTCCATGATAGTAGTGTACGTGTCTCAGGACACAGTGGGCGTTGTCCATGCCATGTGTTACTCATCTTTGGGATAATGTAGCATCAATATTGTAGACTATTATCACTGCAATTACCTATGCTCATCACTATTTCCCATGTACATCCGAGGATAAAGTAATAAAGATTTCATGTTTTTGAGTAATTTAATGGCATCAATTTATCTATACAGGCTAGAATAGTAAGACATACTTGAAGTTCCTTAGAACACTAAGTTCCAACTGGAACAATTGTTACTCTGTAACTGTTATGGTTACTCTATTACTATAAAGACAGTCACAGTTTCAAAGGTCAGATAGTTTTACACCCAATCCCAGATTAATAGTGGAGAAGATTCAAGATGCTGAATACACATGTCTTATTTCATTGGAAGATTTCTATTCCACTGTCATCAAGTAAAAATTTAGAGAGGAATTTAAACATCTTACCATTAAAAACTTTTTTCCCAAGAAAGTATTCTTTTAAAACTAAGTACATGTCTGTGTCTCTATTTTTTTCTTGTCATTTTTAGTAACTCACTGTAATGTGAGTATTGTATCAGGGGAGATCATCCAAGTGAATAAAAGCTGGTTAAACCTCAACAATTTGACCTGTATCAATGGGAGTGAAATTTATCAGCCAGGGCAGCTTCCCAGTGAACAATATTGGGAGTAAGTATCTACTTCTTTTTTTAAAGATTTATTTATTATTTATTTGAAAGGCAGAGTTACAGGAAGAGAGACAGAGAGAGAAAAAGAAAGAGAGAGCAAGCAAGCTTCCATCTGCTGGTTCACTCCCCAAATGGCAACAATGGCCTGGGCTGTGCTATGCTGAAGCCGGGAGCCCAGAGCTTGGGTCCCTTTTTGGGTCATCTTCTTCTGCTTTCCCAGGCACATTGGTAGGGACCTGGATTACAAGTGGAGCATCTGGGTCTTGAACTGGTGCCCATAATGGATGCTGGCATCACAGGTGGTGGCTTTATCCGGTATACCAAAATACTGGCCCCAGTATTTACTTCTTAAGCTGATGTTATTAAATGGCTTTTAGGGAGCAGCTGTTGAGCCTAGCGGTTAAGATGACTGAATCCCATATTGGAATACCTGAGTTCAATTTCTGACTCTGGTTACTGACTGCATCACTGATGTCTTAAGTAGTTGGGTTTCTGCCACTCGTTTGGGAGATCTGGATTGAGTTCCTGCACTCCTCCTATCCTGGTCCAGCCTTAGCCATTGTGGGCATTTGAGGAGTAAATCAGTAGATGAGAGCGCTCTCTCTCTTTCTCTCTCTCTCTCCCCCCACCCCCACCTTCTGTCTCTGCCTCTCAAATAAAACATTTTTAAAGCTTTTATGAACAACACAATAATGTTCATCCTCTCCCTTAATTTATATTAATAGAAAAAAAATGGGAATCATAGCAGATTATACTTCATTTGACTCAAACGTTTACCTATCCTAGGTGAGTTGAAAGAAGCTCATATAAAGCAATTTGCCTTTTATAATTTCGTTGCCAAATACGTCCAACCCTGTCAGTTATGATTGATTTAGTGCCAACTAGCTATAAGTTAGGGTGTTGCTTTGAAGAAAATAAATCCACATTTTAGGGTATAATGAGAAGTTCAAATGATAAACATTTGAATGATAGGTTTTATTGGGGGAAAACTTTTATAGTTGTAATTCATTTTGTGCTTTTCTTACAATTATCATTGTAGGGTAAGAATAGATATTTTGAGTAATATTTGCTTTTGCTTATTTTAAATGATCTCTTTACACTCTCCTTACTATATGTCTACACATTACGCTTACCTAATGCTCTTGCCTGTACTACTGAATAAACCACTTTCTCATTCATATGTGACTTTTCTAAAAACTTAAAAAATTTAATTCACACATAAAAATTGTACATATTTCTTGATACATGTATACATTATGTCATGTCCAATCAGGCAAACTCATTTCCTCAATCATTTCTTTATGATAAAGACATTTAAAATCTTTTTTTAAAAAAATATTTACTTACTTGAAAGGTAGAATTCAGGAAGAGGGAGAGGGAGAGAGGGGTAGGGAGAGAGGGAGAGGGAGAAGGAGAAGAAGAGGGAGAGAGGGAGGGAGGGAGAGAGGGAGAGAGAGAGGGAGAGAGGGAGGAACAGAGAGAGAGGGAGGGAGAGAGAGAGAGAGGATATCTTCCATCTGGGTTGTTCACTTCCCGAAATGACTGTGACAATTGGGCCTGGGACAGGCTGAAGCCAGTAGTCAAGGACTCCATTCAGGTCTCCCACTGTGGATGGCAGGAGCCAAAGCACTTGGGACATTTTCTGCTGCTTCCCTAGGCCATTAGCTGGGCGTTGGATGGGAAGTGGAGCATCTGGGACCCCAAGAGGTCCTTGTCTGGGATTCCAGCTGTGCAGTTGGTGCATAGTGATGCACCACTATGCCACCCTCAAAAAATCATTTCTTCTAACTTGTTTCTTTTCTAGAAAGGGTTTATGTATTTATTTGAAAAGCAGTTACAGAGAGAGAGATTGCATTTCCATCTGCTGGTTTGGTCCCTAAATGGCTGCAATGGTTGGGGCTAGGCCAGGCTGAAGCCAGGAGCCTGGAACTCTATCGGGGTCTCCCATGTGGATGGCAGAGGTGCAAGAACTTGGGTCATCTTCCGCTGCTTTCCAGCACACCATCAGGAAGCTGGATAAGAAGCTGAGCAGCTGGGGATTGAACTTGTGCTCCAATATGGGATACGGTCAGAGCAGGCTGCAGTTTAATCAGCTGTGTCACACACAACCGGTGACTTCTTTTTCTTCTTGGAAAAATATTTAGTATATTATTGTTATCTGTATTCACCCTACTGTGGAATAGAACACCACAACTTATTTCTCCTTTATAACTATAGCTTACAACTATTGAGTAATATTTCTCTATCCCTGTCACCCCTCCCCTACTCCCTGCAGCGTCTGATAACTACCATTCTACCCACAGCTGCTATGAAATCAACATTTTCAGATATCACGTGCAGTGAGTTCATGCCACGCTTGTCTTTCTGTGCGTGGCTTACTTCATTTAACTTAATGGCTCCCAGTTCCAAATGTGTTGTTTCAAATGACAAAGATTTCATCTGTTCTTTATATGGCTGAATAGTGTTCCACTGTGTATATACATCACGTTTTCTCATCTGACTCTTTTAAACTTTTAGATCTTGAAATGTTTTCAAACATCAAACTAAGAATGAATATATATAAACATATATACATGTGTATATATAATATAATATAAGATGTGAATGATCCCACCATTTGGATTGGTTTATATGTACAAATATGGACTAAGGAAATAATTACTTTTGTTTTAAATGTATTTTTAATTACTTTAACTTGAGAAAAACATTATAAAAAGTAAAATAAAACTATGATATAAAGGAGCTTGAAATATTAAGAGGAAATTATAGATAAAAGAATCACAGATGTTTCACTTTTTATTTTTATTTTTTTGTGAGGAAAAGAGAGGCAGAGAGGCAGAGTTCCTAACTGCTGGTTCACTCTCTAAATGCTTGAAGCTAGGAGCCAGGAATTC
Organism: Oryctolagus cuniculus; assembly: GCF_051225735.1. Lineage (NCBI taxonomy): Eukaryota > Metazoa > Chordata > Mammalia > Lagomorpha > Leporidae > Oryctolagus > Oryctolagus cuniculus. The sequence goes on along the minus strand of NC_142888.1, from coordinate 76,381,583 downwards.
AATCTGAGTCTCCCACATGGGTGGCAAGAAGCAAAATACTTGAGCTATCACCTGTTACTATCCAGAGTCCACATTAGCAAGAAGCTGGAATCAGGAGCCAGATGTGGGCCTTGGACATAGGTACTCCAATGTGGAATGCGAACATCTTAACAGCTAGGCCAAACACTTAATCAGGTAGATCTTTTATTCTAGGGTGTAGAAGCCTGGATTGGGTGCAATTAACCCAGAAATAAAGAGCCTGGCTTTTTAACGAACTATTCCCCCAGCCTTGCTACCCCTTCATAAAATAGTTTCTGACAGTACAAGGCTCGAAGAACACTAGTATATTAATATTATCTAATACTCATGGAGGTTCCCCCTGGATGAAAGATATTACAAAACTCCATGTAGGTTTTAAGACAAGTGATTGCATGTTCATAAAAGGTCTTATGTGTTTTCAGTAAAGTGGCACTCCAACGATCAAGCGGAATGGATGAGACTGGAGTAATTGTGTGGTATTTAGCACTTTGTCTTCTTCTGGCTTGGCTCATAGTTGGAGCAGCACTGTTTAAAGGAATCAAGTCTTCTGGCAAGGTAATTTGGAAAACACATTAGACAGTAATTGTAGCTGCTTTCCTATTTCATTGTAGTTCAATGTCAGGCATTATCGAACATGTGTTTTTTCTATAATGGGGACATTCAAATGTGTGAAAAGTTTTCTACGTAGGCATTCTAGCTCTAAGTAAATACACAAGATCACAGCTGTTTTTCAAAGTAAAACAAACAGGGGTCGGCTTTGTGCCATAGCCAGTAAAGCCACCACCTGCGACACTAGCATCCCATATTGGTGCCGGTTCATGTCCCTACTGCTCCACTTTCGATCCAACTCCATGCTAATGGCCTGGGAAAGCAGTGGAAGATGGCCCAACTCCTTGGGCCCCTTCCCCGTGTGGGAGACCCAGAAGAAGCTCCTGACCCTTATCTCCAGCCTGGTCCAGCCTTGGTCGTTGTGGCCATCTGGGGAGAGAACCAGCGTATACAAGATCTTTCTCTGTGTGCCTCTCCCTCTCTTTTTGTGTAACTCTATTTTTTTAAATAAATAAACAAAATCTTCACTCTTTAAAAAAAAAACACAAAAACTAGTACTAGAGTTGTACAATTACTCAAAACTTGGAGCCTTCTTGCTGAGGCCTGAGAGTATATTTCTTTTTTTTTTCTTTTATTTTTTGACAGGCAGAGTGGACAGTGAGAGAGAGAGAGAGAGAGAGAGAGAGAGAGAAAGGTCTTCCTTTTGCCGTTGGTTCACCCTCCAATGGCCGCCGCGGCCTGCGCATTGCGCTGATCCGAAGCCAGGAGCCAGTTGTTTTTCCTGGTGTCCCATGCGGGTGCAGGGCCCAAGGACTTGGGCCATCCTCCACTGCACTCCCTGGCCACAGCAGAGAGCTGGCCTGGAAGGGGGGCAACCGGGACAGAATCCGGCGCCCCGACAGGGACTAGAACCTGGTGTGCCGGCGCTGCAAGGCGGAGAATTAGCCTAGTGAGCCGCGGCGCCGGCCTAAGAGTATATTTCACAAATTTCTGTTCCACTCTAGAAATAAGCACTTAATAGAATTATATATTGCAATGTTGGGTTTGGAAATTCTAGTCCTTGTTTTATAGGATAACAGTATAAGTACTTCCTGAGTTGGAGAGAGAGAAAAAAATAGATTCTATGTAATCATTCTCTTAAATTAAGGTCTGCCTGAAGCTGGTGCTGTGGTGCGGCAGGTTAAAGCCATAGCATGCAGCACTGTCATCTCAAATGGGTGCAGGTTCTAGTCCTGGTTGTTCTACTTCCAATCCAGCTCCTTGCTGGTGTGTACCTGAGAAAGCAGTGCAGGATGGCCCAAGTACTTGTGTCCTTGCAACCTCCTTGGGAGACCTGGAAGAGGCTCCCAGCTTTGGCCCAGCCTAGCGCTGGCCATTGTGGCCATTTGGGGAGTGAACCTGTGTATGAAGATCTCTCTCTCTCTCTCTCTCTCTCTCTCTCTGTAACTCTGCCTTTCAAATACATAAATCTTTAAAAAAAGAAAAAGAAGGCTGCCCAATTTGACTCAGAACCTTCTCTGTCAGTGAAGAGACCCCTTAGAAAACACATTGTTATATTTTCCCATTTCATCGTTTTGTGATTTAAACTTCCAAATAGCATAATGGAAATTTTAGAGAACAACATAAAATTTTCTCTGTGAGCAGTTATATATTACTCAGAAAAATAAATATATGTTTGTAACTACTAGACTGAAAATTTTCTTACAAGTGGAAAACAGAACTAACTGCATGCTATCTTTGTTTTCCTAGTAAAATATCCAGCATATTTGCTTTATGTTAAATAGTATTGAGACATGTTTTACATGATGAAAAGACTATGACAATCACAAATCCAGTGGAAATTTCTCAAAATCTTTCACTGGAACATTTTTTGTATCCCTTGGTTCCTTTTCTTTTTTCTTTTTTCTTTTTTTGGTGTGGATATTGAGAGTTCATTAAAGGCCACTTACCGAGGCAATTCATTTTTATTGGTCTCTGGATGACTTGTTTAAATTGTCTCCTAGAGAATATTATCAAACATAGGACATCTGTGGATCAAAGGAATCATCTACATTAATGAAAAGTCCGCCTCAAAGGCAATCTGCTCATCTGGAACCACACATTATCTAGGACAGAAGAAGTACAATTGTGTGTGTGTGCTGTCAACTTCTCTTAATGGTAGCTTTAGCAATATTCACTTAAGCTTTCGTGGGATTTGGACATCTACTAAGCGATGCTTTCATTTGAAAGTCACTTTCTTTCTTACTTCAGTACAGTAGTTTACTGAGAGGACACATGGAGTTCCCTCAGACATGTATAAGTATACATTCATGAAAGAACTCTATCTAGATTCCAAGTCATCACTGCTGATATATTGTTTTTTATTTATTTATTTATTTATTTATTTTATTTTTGACAGGCAGAGTGGACAGTGAGAGAGAGAGACAGAGAGAAAGGTCTTCCTTTGCTGTTGGTTCACCCTCCAATGGCCACCGCGGCCGGCGCGCTGCGGCCGGCGCACCGCACCGATCCGATGGCAGGAGCCAGGAGCCAGGTGCTTTTCCTGGTCTCCCATGGGGTGCAGGGCCCAAGCACCTGGGCCATCCTCCACTGCACTCCCTGGCCACAGCAGAGGGCTGGCTTGGAAGAGGGGCAACCGGGACAGAATCCGGCGCCCCGACCGGGACTAGAACCCCATGTGCCGGCGCCGCTAGGCGGTGGATTAGCCTAGTGAGCCGCGGCGCTGGCGGTATATTGTTTATTTACACTATGAACCTGGGCAAATGCTTCTTCATACACCAAAGTGATTTTGAAAATGGGTCTTTTCAAAGTGTAAGTAGGAATAGGAAATTATTCTACCTTTGGCATTGGTATTATCAGGCTTATTAATGAATTTACAGAATCCCTAGCACTTTATTTTACCGATATCAACTGGCTAATTTACTCATACACAATCATATGCCATTATTTTTTTAAAAAAGAGTAACTTTTGGTTGTTTTTCTTGTAGGTGGTTTATTTTACAGCTCTTTTCCCCTATGTGGTTCTACTCATCCTTTTAATACGTGGAGCAACTCTGGAGGGTGCATCAAAAGGAATTTCATACTATATTGGATCACAGTCAAATTTTACAAAATTGAAGGAAGCTGAGGTAAGCATTTGGATTCAGATTATCTGAGGAAGCTAGCCTTAAAATCACATGCCAAAACTCTGGTTCCATATGAGTGTCATAATGTAATAGATTGCCAAAGAATATACAGTTCAATTTATTAGAGTTCCTGTCCACAAGGACATCTGACTTAGCTATTTAACATGAGACTAATGGTCATTAGAAATGAGATAATAGCTTTTAGCAATAGGATTTTAAATGTCATTTCATTCATGTAAGTAATCCTATTTACCCAAAATGATTTGAGGTTTACTAATGTGAAAAATAGTATTCCACACATATATACGTGCAAATTGGTGACTGAGACTTCGCGATTTTTTTTTGGATAAACTTAGAGTAACTTTAAAGATTAATGTTGACAGTTTAATGTCCTAATGTACATTTTACCTATCTTTAAAAGTGAATATCCCAAGAGTAAGATCAAATTTTGCCTAATGCATTATGAGGTTATAATACAAATTTGACAAGAATTAAACATCCCATAAACAAAACTGTTACTTGTACCAGAAAAAATAATCATGTGTCATGGATATGCATTAGATAACCTCCCTTTAATTTTAGTCTGTCTCCAGATGGTGGTTGTGTCATTGGTATGTAAGATCTTTTATATTTGACTGCAAATATTAGTGACAGTAAGTATAATAATTGTACTCTAGATAGTATGTCTCTATTGAGATAGCCTTAAAGTGCTTTTACCATTTTAGCATTCATATCACATTCTTAGGACACAATTAAGCTTCTGGTTAGCAAAAACCATATAATATTATATTTAAATGAAGAAGCACTATGTTAATATTATTTGCCATACTAGTAATACTATCCAAAAATGATATTAGCTTTAGTTTTCTATGGTACTCTTAGTGCAACTTATGCTACTTTCTAGCCAGTGCTGTTTTCATTTCTAGATACTTACATTATTATATTTAATTATTTTTGCAGTTATTTTTTCTGGTAAGCAATGTTCAGTTTATCAGATTTTAGTCATGGGAATCTGTCATTTACATTGTTGGAAATTGAAATGTCAATTTCTTATTTTTGTGTACCTTTCTTGGGCTCATTAGATTTTGCTCAGGTGATAGCCCACAATAGCTCTAAATTGTTTCAAAGCTATGAACTTTTATTATTTTAGTCTTGGAGATTAATATACTCTGATGATTTCGCAGGCTATGGCAATTCATTCTCTACTTATCTTGGGCCGCATTCTTTAACTTTTTTAATCTCTTCCCAACTGGAAGACCATTTTTCTTGGTGAATAAGAAATAAAGAAAATGAAAAGTCATATGCATTGCCTACTCATTGAAGTTATTAAACAAGATAAAATATGTTAATGCACTTTGAAAATGGTAATCTCATATACATATGAGCTAATATCCAATTATTTCAATTATTGACATTATACTATTTGATGGTACGTTAAAAACTTCATGGAAAAATGTCAATGAAAAACTAAGTTTATTTGTAGAAAAATTTGAAATTTGTGCATAGCTTTTTCATAATAGTCATTATCCATGGACTTTGGAAGACCCTTTCAAAGTTGTTTTTGTACCAAAGTAAACTTTTTTCATTTTATATTTTAATTTTAATTAATTTTTAGCAGATTCAGTATGATTCATTAAGTCCAAGAACATAATGATATTGCCTTCCTCCCTCCCTTCTTTCTCCTCCCAGCCTTCTTTTTACCTTTCCTTTTCTTTTTAGTTTTTGAGATAACATATTTTAAATTTACATCACAGTAAAAAATCTTAATACTTCAGTAAATAAAAAGTTAACAAGTAAAAAGCAAAAGGTCCCTATTTTAGTGGGAATATAGACAATGGCTGTAAAGAATAATTGAATGGAAAAATGACCATTTCACCCATACACAGCTTTTTTGTCAATTAGTCATTCATAATTTCTTTCAATGAAATAGAATGAATGACAACATAACATCTAAATATTTCCCGTTTGGTTATAAGATAATAATTAAGCCCATTTATACTTTAAGTCATTTCCTCTGAATAGTTTATTCACAGGAATAATTTTCTGTAGATTACAATGCAAATAATTATACATTACATTTTTGTATTCTGTTAAACATTTAATCCCATTTCCACAAACTTTTGCAATTCCCCTACATTGTCATAGTTACATTTTCCCTGAGAGGTAGACCCACGATTTCCTTTTTTAAAAAATTGCTGTTGGAATTTTTTTTTAAGGTTTATTTATTTGAAAGGCAGAGTTACAGAGAGGCAGAGGCAGAGAGAGACAGGCAGGTCTTCCATCTGCTGGTTCACTTCCCAAATGGCCAACAGCTGGCGCTGGGCAGATCTGAAGCCTGGAACTAGGAGCTTCTTCTGGGTCTCCCACATGGGTGGAGGGGCCCAAGGACTTGGGCCATCTTCTACTGCTTTCCCAGGCCACAGCAGAGAGCTGGTTCAGAAGTGGAGCAGCCTGGACTAGCACTGGTACCCATATGGGATGCCAGCACTGCAGGCTTTACCTGCTACACTACAGCGCCAGATCTCACATTTTTCTTTAAATCTTGTAATATTGAGCATAGTTGAAAAGTCCTTTGATTTTCTTTAAGTGGCTTTGATAAACTTCAAACATCTGGGCTTAATATTTTTTTGAAACTAGTCCCCCAGATTTGTATGACTATTTTATAATTGTCTATATTTTATTATCTCTATTATCCTTAAAAATATCAGAGCTAAATCTATCTCCTTGTGAGATACACTATTCAATCCTCCCACCCATTTTCTTCCCAATACAATATGACCCCAAGTTTTCTCTTTTGGATGTGTTGGCAATGAGAATTGTTTTTCTTAGATTTTCTTTATATTCCTTGAAATCCATGTTATAAACATAGGGTATAAATACATATTTTTTTTCCTTTTCTTGGATATTTGAAATCTCCAGGAGAGTAGAGAACCATATAAATTTATAGCTAGAGGCTCTGCAGAGATTATTTCACTAACTCCCACATTTCATAGTGGTGAAACTAAGAACCAGAAAGATTCATATTTAGCCAAGTGTACTCATCCAATCAGTGCAACTTGAATTAAGATTTCCTAATCCCTAATTTAGTAATCTTGCATATAGTTATGAGATTGATGAATACAGAGTGTATAACCATGTTTACAGTTTCACTTCTATTTGCAACCTAGGCACACATCATGGTGTGCAGTAGTATTCTTACATGACTCAGAATAGCCACAGCCATCTCCAGCTCCCCCTGTGTCACACGTGCATACATGCTCTGTCAAATGAAAGAGACTTAGAGATCAACATAAACATGCTGTTCATCTCAGTATGGACAATAGCCTAAGAAATAAGAGAATGTCTTATTTCTAGCATGATTTATATGTAAGAGAAATAACTTGGATCTATTTTGCATCTATTTATGTATCTGTATCTACAAGTATCTATCTTCTATATGTCTATTCATCCATTTTTTTTTTCATTCTGGCTTCCTACAATCTAGCATATGCTGTATTCTGAAGACCTAGTAATATGTATTTTACTCCATATAAAGTTTTTCTATTGAAATATCACTCAATGGGAAACTTATTCTTTTTAATTTTATATAGGAAACTTACAGTCATTTTATTAATTCATTTCATTATTAATTTTCCATAACAATAATAATAACAATTATTGGGCATCTTACTAATTGATTTGTGTTCATTATCTCATTTCATGTTGTCATCATTACTTGAACACTATTATTAGCTTCATCATCTCCATTTATTGATGAATAAAGAGCCCTAAAGAGGTTAAATAAATTGAAGTCAATGGCAGTTAGAGGTGTTGGTTGTAAATTTCATTCTTCTGACTGCAGTCATGTTACATTCCTGCCTTCCATTGACCAGTCCTGTTTTTAAACAAATAAAAAGACACTTGTTCCCAAATATATATCTACCCTGTTATTTGAAATCTGCACAATAACGTTTTTGGGGACAAGTAATGATTTATTTGTGGAATTTCCCTGTTTTTTTTTTTTAATTAATTTTATCTATTTGAAAGAGTTACAGAGAGAAAGAGAGGGATTGTCCAGCCACTGGTTCACTCCCAAAGTGGCCACAATGGCCAGGGCTGAGCCCGTTTGAAATCAGGAGCCAGGAGTTTCATCTGGGTCTTCCTTGTGAGTTGCAGGGGCCCAAGCACTTGGGTCATCTGCTACTTTTTCCAGGAACATTAGCAGGGAGCTGGATCGGAAGTGGAGCAGCCAGGACTCAAATAGGTGCCAATATGGGTGCTGGTGCTGCAAGTGGAGGCTTAACCAATTATGCCACAATGCTGGCCCTAGGAATTTCCCTGTTAAAATGGATTAAGCTAAATTAGTCTCTAAGTAATTATTGTTATTTAACAAAAGCTTTGGAAGGGTAACTTGTGAAAAGGAGACTAGTAAGGAGGTAGGATTAGGTGAAGCCTGTGGAGAGCTGTTTGAAGAGATGAGGCCAGCTAGCAGAAGCATTCATCAAAATAACGGAAGGGTTGGAGAAGGGGTATGTGGGAGGGTGGAGAAGAGATACCCAACTACAGTTAGAAGTATCAAGTTTGGGGCTGGTGCTGTAGCGTAGAGGGTAAAGCCACAACCTGCAGTGCCACCATACCATATGGGTGCCAGTTTGAGACCTGGCTGCTCCACTTCCAATCCAGCTCTTTGCTATGGCCTGGGAAAGCAGTAGAAGATGGCCCAAGTCCTTCCTTGGGCTCCTGTACCTTTGTGGGAGACCTGGAAGAAGCTCCTGGCTCCTGGCACAGGATCGGCACAGCTCCAAACAACTGGGGAGTGAACCAGCGGACAAAATATCTCTCTCTCTGCCTCTACTTCTCTATGTAACTCTGACTTTCAAATAAATAAATCTTAAAAAAAGAAGTACCAAGTTCTAGTGTTCCACAGCACAGTGGGGTGACTGTCGTTCTCAATAATATAATATGTACTATATAAACAACTGGAAGTTATGAGCTGGGAGGCTTTAAACATGAGGAAGGGTGGGGAGGCAGGAATACTGATCAACTTATTTGTTCAGTTCATGCTGTGTTCATGTGTTTAAATTTTACTGTTCCCCTTACAGGTGTACGAATATTGCATGTTAATTAAATTTTTTAAAAAATAGCAAGGAATAAGGGAACAAGATGATTTAAAAGGTGCTTAAATGTATCACAATTCTGCAAAAAAATGTCTAGCACTAGGCTTGTTAAGGATTAAAGTGCTTCTGTTGTTACAAAATGGAAATGAAGAGTCAGTAGAATTCCAGTCAAATTCCTTATACAGTTTACTGTGGAACTTGAAAAGTAAGCCTAAAATTTGTATGAGACAAAAAAGCCGATAAACCCTACCATATCTGAGGAAGGTGTTTGGAGAGTTTGTCCTACAAGATATGAAACAATGCTCTTGTAGTTAAAATAATGTAGTGCTAGCATTATATATATAATATATATGTATAATGTATATATGCATATATGTATATGTGTGTGTGTGTGTGTGTTCCACACACCACAGTGGAACAGAAGACAGATCTTAGAAATAGATTCACAAGCAAATGGAGCTTGATATGTGGCAGAGATTGCAAAGCAGGTCAGTTGGGAAAAGGACAGACTATACAATTGATATAATTCATATTGAATCGATATCTAAATGATATAATTGATCATATCAGTTATCCTTGAAACACTGATAATCCCATCTGGAAATAACATGAATTGAAAATTCCACATCTTGGGGCCTGGCGCCGTGGCACACTAGGTTAATCCTCTGGCTGTTGCACCGGCATCCCATATGGGCACCAGTTCTGTTCCCGGTTGCTCCTCTTCCAGTCCAGCTCTCTGCTGTGGCCTGGGAAAGCAGTGGAGGGTGGCCCAGGTCCTTGGGCCCCTGCACCCGCATAGGAGACCGGGAGGAAGCTCCTGGCTCCTGGCTTCAGATCAGCATAGCTCCGGCCGTTTAGGCCATTTGGTGAGTGGACCGACAGAGAGAAGACCTTTCTCTCTGTCTCTCTCTCTCTCACTGTCTCTAACTCTACCTGTCAAATAAATAAATAAAATCTTTAAAAGAAAAGAAAATTCCATATCTTAATACATATTGATATTATTATCAATTTCATAGCCGGCGCCGTGGCTCAATAGGCTAATCCTCCACCTTGCGGCGCCGGCACACCGGGTTCTAGTCCCGGTTGGGGCGCCGGATTCTGTCCCGGTTGCCCCTCTTCCAGGCCAGCTCTCTGCTATGGCCAGGGAGTGCAGTGGAGGATGGCCCAGGTGCTTGGGCCCTGCACCCCATGGGAGACCAGGAAAAGCACCTGGCTCCTGGCTCCTGCCAGGATCAGCGCGGTGCGCCGGCTGCAGCGGCGGCCATTGGAGGGTGAACCAACGGCAAAAGGAAGACCTTTCTCTCTCTGTCTCTCTCTCTCACTGTCCACTCTGCCTGTCACAAAAAAAAAAAAAAAAAAAAAAAAAAAAAAAAAATACATATTGATATTATTATCAATTTCAAGTGAATTGAATATTTAGCAATATAGGCAAAAACCTTAAATCTTTCAGAAGAAAATATAGAATAGTATCTTTGTAACCTTGGGACAAGGAAATTTTTAGGTACCAGAGATCAAGGAAAGTATCTGCTTATATAAGCAAAGATGGATGCCTTTAGCTATATTAGCCAACAAAAACTTTGGTTCATCAAACAACATAATGTCAAAGTGAAAAAAAAAAAAACATTGGGAGAAAAAATTCAACATGTATAATAGACAAAGGATTAGACTCCAAATTGCATAAAATATTCTTGGAAATAAGACAAATAACTCTAAGAAATAAACTGACAAAAGGCAAATTTCACAGAAAAAAATCCTATGGAAACAAAAAACACAGCAAAAGGTACTAATCCTTTTAAGTAATTGAGAAAATCAAAATTCATATTTCATAGCCACAGCTTGGATCATATTATGAAGTCTGACTGGCATTGTGGCACAGCAAGTTATTCCGTCACCTGTGACACTGGCATCCCATATGAGTCCTGGCTGCTCTCCTTCCCATCCAGTTCTGTGATAATGTGCCTGAGAAAGAAGTATATGATGACACAAATATTTGTCCTCTGCCATCACTTGGGAGACCTGGATGTAGTTCCAGGCTCCTGTCTTTAATCAGAGAAAGAGAGAGATCTTCCATCTTCTAGTTCACTCTCCAAATGGCTGCAGTGACAAGCCTGGGCCAGGTTTAAGCCAGGAGCCAGGAATTCCATCATGGTCTCTGACATGGGTGGCAGGGGCCCAAGTACCTGGGCCACCGTCCACTGCCTTCCTATGTTCATTAGTAGGAAGCTGGATCATAAGCCAGGACTCAAGTCGGCTGAAGTTGCAAGTGGAGTCTTTTTTTTTTTTAAGATTTATTTTATTTATTTGAAAGACAGAGTTACAGAGAGAGGTAGACAGAGAGAGAGGTCTTCTATCTGCTGGTTCACTTCCCAGATGGCCGCAATGGCTGGAGCTGTGCTGATGCGAAGCCAGGAGCCGGGAACTTATGGGTCTCCCATACGGGTGCAGGGGTGCAAGGACTTGGGCCATCTTCCACTGCTTTCCTAGGCCATAGCAGAGAGCTGGATCAGAAGTGGAGCAGCCAGGACTAGAACCGGGGCCTATACGGAATGCCGTTGCTTTAGGCCAGGGCTTTAACTCACTGCACCACAGTGCTGGCCCTGCAAGTAGAATTTTAATCTACTGCACCACAGTGCCAGCCCCACATGCTGAATTTTAGAAAAGCAAATTGTGTAAATTTACATGTCTTAAGATGCCTTTTATATGAATTCAAATACATGCAAAGTTAAATATAAAGAAAAGGCAATGATAAACACAAAAGTCAGAATGGCATTTACCACTGGAGGGTGTAAAGGTGAAAAGGCTGGTAACATTTTATTTCCTAAGCTTGGTAGTGGTTACATGGGTGTTCAATTCATTGTTATTTTTAACATATATACATCTGTATGTGAAATATTTTATACAAATGAAAAATTAAGGGTATTGTTTTAAAATAGTAAATTATTTTCTCTTATAGGTTTGGAAAGATGCTGCTACTCAGATATTTTATTCCCTGTCAGTAGCTTGGGGTGGCTTAGTTGCTCTATCATCTTACAATAAGTTCAATAATAACTGCTACTCTGATGCCATTGTAGTTTGTTTGACAAACTGCCTAACTAGTGTGTTTGCTGGATTTGCTATTTTTTCTATATTGGGACACATGGCTCATATATCTGGAAAGGAAGTCTCTCAAGTTGTAAAATCAGGTACATATTATCAACTTCATTTAATTCAATGTAGTTCACTTATGAAACTCTTACATAGTTTATAGCAATTTACTTAATACACTTATGACTTAGGTTATTCTGCTTCCTTTCTCATTTCATCTTGTTTAATTTATCTTAATAATGTACAAATTCTTAGATAATTTGGGTTAATAAGAATGCTTTTGGGGACAACTTTTTAAGGAGACATGCTGTTTTTCTGAATTTGCTTAGTCCTTAATATGATCCACTTACTGCACAATTACAAGTTTGGGGCTTCATGCTAATCACTCCCCATGCATTGTGAAAGAAAGAGACAATGTATACACGAATTTGCCTATGTAAAATATAGCAATGGGTCTGAATTTTTCAACCACTAGTATCATATAGAGACTCAAAAGATTTAAGGAGCTTTAAGTGTTGAGCTGTTTCCAGCTTTAAAGAAATGTAATTAAAGAACCTCCTATCTTTAAACATATAAGCTAGGAATGTTTAGTTATCTGGCTAAAGAGTCTTGGGAAAAGAACCCTATAGGTCTTTTAAGTAGAAATTCCTCATTAAATTTTTATTATGACATTCTTTGTTAGAAATAAGGATGAATGAGTACAGATTGTCAGGACTAGAAGGGACCTTGGAGATCACTGAGTGTCCAGCTCCTCATTTACAGATGAGGGACTGGTGCACAGAAATTTTCTATATTTAGCAAGTAATAGAGAAGCCAGACTAGAAGCTAATTTTCATGAATCCTATGTCAGCTCTTTCGGAGATTAGGGAACATTAAAATACTTAAATCTATGCATCACAAAATGAAAGTTGAACCAAATAACAAGCATCTCTAAAAGTAACATCAAATAGAAAATATGATGCAATCTATAGTTGTATTACATGCAATATTTCAGGAAGCCATATACTGGCAAAAATGGCACTACTTATGGAGATTCTGGGTGAACATCTGGAGAGAAGGTTGAAGACTAAATTGTCAGTTCTATAAATGTTTCTGTTTGAAATTTAGGTTAAGATTAGGTGGGCTAATTTAGATTTTTGGAGTTTAAGACAGTTGTCTTTCTTCATCAATCTTTTTTAAGGATTTATTTATTTATATTAAAGGCAGAATCACAGAGAAAGTGAGAGCATGAGAGAGAGAGAGAGAGAGAGAGAGAGATCTTCCATTTGTGGTTCATGCCCCAAATGGCTGCATTGCCAAGGCTAGGCCAGACTGAAGCCAAGAGCCAGGAGCTTCATCTGGGTCTGCAACATGAGTGCAGGAGCCCAAGCACTTGAGCCACCTTCCGCTGCTTTCCCAGGTACATTAGTAGGGAACTGAATCTGAAGTGGAGCTGCTGGGACTTGAACTGCTGCCCATACAGGATGCCACCATCATAGGCACTGTCCTAACCTGCTGTGACATAATGCCAGCCCCTGTTGATCTATCTTAATAAAATGAAATCAAACAAAACCCTCTAAAATAGTTTAAATTTCTAATGTGAGAAATATGTCATTTATAAATTATCTCACTAGCTTAATTCATGTAACATGTTCACATTATCACATTGTAAAAACATTTTTTAAAATTTTATTTAAGTTATACAAGTTTCATGTATTTCATATATAAAGATTTAGGAACATTGTGACACCCCCCCTCCACACACTCTAACCCTTCCTCCTCCCTCTCACATTCCCACTCTTAATATTTTTAAAAGTAAAAGTGAGTGGGGCTGGCACTGTGGCATAGTGGGTTAAGCTGCTGCCTATGATACCAGCATCCCATATGGGCACAGATTTGAGTTCTGGCTGCTCCACTTCTGATCTAGCTCCCTGCGAATGCACCTGGGAAAGCAGTAGAAGATGGCCCAAGTCCCTGGGCCCCTGAATCCCCATGGGAGACCTAGAAGAAGCTCCAGGCTCCAGTCTTCCACCTGGCTCAGCCTCAGCCATTTCGGCCATTTGGGGTGTGAACCAGTGGATGGAAGGGCTCTCTTTCTCTCACTCTCTCTCTCTCTCTCTCTCCCTCTCCCCCATCCCCCTCTCCTTCTTCCTCTGTAACTCTGCCTTTCAAATAAATAAATACATGTTTTTTAAAAAGTGAAAATAAGTTACTTGTTAACATATGTCATGGATTGCAGTGCTAAAATAAAAGGAGTTATTTCTATTATTTTGAAAATTTCCAAAAAATGTGAATTTTTTTAACAACTAATTTAGAATACCATACATTTTCTTAGGTTTTGATTTGGCATTCATTGCCTATCCAGAAGCTCTAGCCCAGCTCCCAGGCGCCCCATTTTGGTCCATATTATTTTTCTTCATGCTTTTAACTTTGGGCCTGGATTCTCAATTTGCTTCCATTGGTAAGTAACATCTCCAGTGTTTCATATCCCCCATGGTTCCTCTGCTCAAAAGCATGCTTGTTTTCTTACCCCTAACAACTCCGCTAGCAGTTACTCCAGAATGCTCTTTCTGAATAATTTTTAAATTCAAAAGTTTATTTTTCAAGATGTATTTTATTTATTTGAGACAGAGAGAGCACTCCCCTCCACTGCTTCACTCTCCATTAGCTTTTTCAGGATCTCTCATGTGGCTGGCAGTGGCCCAAGCCATTGGACCATCTTTCACTGCTTTCCCAGGCCATTATCAGGGAGCTGGATTGGAAGTGGAGCAGCTGGGACTCAAACCCATACCCGCATGAGATGCTGGTGTCACAGGCAGTGACTTTACCTGTTAGGCCACAATGCTGATTTCTCAACTTAAATTTTAAATATGGAAAAGTACAAAGTATCCATGTACCTGACCTTCAAGAGGAAAAAAATTAATATTTTTTATACTTGGCTTTATTATAGTTTTTTAAAAAGTTTCATTTATTATTTATTTGAAACTCAGAGTTCGGCCAGAACTGTGCTGAAGCCAGGAGCCAGGAGCTTCTTCTGGGTCTCCCACGTGGGTGCAGGGGCCCAAGTACTTGGGCCATCTTCTACTGCTTTCCCAGGCTGTAGCCAGGGAGCTGGGTCCACATATTTTTTTTAAAAAAATAAACTATTAAAGATGAATTTGAAGTTCTCTGTGTTTCCCTAAAACAATTGATTTTTTTCCTAGAAGAAGCCATTGCTCTGGATTGTGCATATTGTTCAGTCCATATTTGTTTGTATTTTATATATAACTAACAAGCAGACTCTAAATATGAATTTTCTTTCATATCCTGATGGTTGTTTTTTTCCATGTATTATCAATCCACGTTGATAAATACAAATAGATCTAGTTAATTCACAATCTATTTGTTGCAATAAAAATAAGCATTTGGATTCCAATTTTTTTATTATACACACTGCTGAAGTGCCTATCCTTATACATGTCTTGATGTACACATAGCAATGTCCTCTAAGATACGTGACTAGGAATTCTGAAACAATTTTCTGTTTTTAATAGATTTATTTATTTACTTGAGAGGCATGGTTACAGAGTGGGGGGGAGAGATAGAGAGAGAGAAAGGCTTCCATCCACTGGTTCACTCCCCCAAATGGCTGCAATGGCCGGAGCTGGGCCTATCTGAAGCCAGGAGCCAGGAGCTTCTTGTGGGTCTTCCACATGGGTGCAGGGGCCCAAGGACTTGAGTTTATCTTCCACTGCTTTCCCAGGCCATCAGCAGGGAGCTGGATCAGAAGTGGAGCAGCCAGAACTCAAACCAGCACCCATATGGGATGCTGGCTCTACAGGCAGATGTTTAACCTACTACACCACAGTGTCAGCCTCTGAAACAATTTTCATCATGTCACTCTTAAATAATACATTTGCATAGTTTACTCTATGGGATGATTCCTCTGGTTAACTTTCAAAGCCCTTGAAAATCTCAATTTCTAATCTCTATTTCTTAGTCCTTCCCTTCATATGTCCTTATATTTGTAGCCAGTTCTCTAGTTAATGAACAGTTTTATTTCTTATACTGAAGTTCATCTGTATCCCTACTATGTATTCAGTATTCCTTTGATTTAAACCCTCTATAGACTGTTACTAATATACCAATATGAGATGTTAACAATAGGGGAAGCTGGGTGTGGGAACATATGGGTACCCTTTGTACCACTTCACAATTTTGTTTTACATTAAAAGCAATATCATTTAGCAGAAAAAGACCTAAATAGATTGCTATATTTCCTACAACCCTCTTTTGAACTACTTCAGCCCCAGAGACCTTGTAGTTGCTGTCAATGAAAAACTTTATAAAACAGACTAAAAGCAACAAATGGAACTGTATTTCAATTTCATCAGCACCAGAAGTGCTGACTGCTAATAGAAAAGACTATCAGTTTTTAAAAGCAAGGAGCAGGGCTGAGAGTACATTCTGAACATATATTACAAATTTGCTTAACAAAGGTTGAAGTCTGTGATTATCTGAATTGGCAAAGGAGTTGACTGATAACATGCCCCCCCCCCCCCCTTTTTCTTCTGAAGAAACTATTACAACAACGATCCAGGATTTATTTCCCAAACTGATGAAGAAAATGCGCGGTCCCATAACTTTGGGTTGCTGCTTGGTTTTGTTTCTCCTTGGTCTCGTCTGTGTGACTCAGGTATACTACAGTTTTTCTTCCCATAGACAAAATATTAGTTGAAACACATTTTATAATTCAAGTTAGGAAACCTTGTCTTAGAAGGATGTTTACTGACACTCCAAAATTCAACTTGGATCAGGGTTTTTGAGTTTCAGCTTATTTTTCCTTATTATAACCTTGTGAGTAATTATACTTTTCCAAGGAAGAAGCTCAGTAATAGACAATTTTCCCAATTAAAATAAGGTTATTGATTTTAAATAGAGACTACCAGTTACTTGGCAGCTGCTACAGAACATAAGACATTGCATACGATTTTGACAATCAACTATTGTAAATGCTTATTTTTCCCCCAGTGACTCAGTATGGAATAAAAAGTTTTTGAGATATTAGAGCCACATTTTTGTTTACATTTGCAATACCCACATTCGCATTTTAGCATAAGTGAAACTAAAGATTAGATGTGAAGATTAAATTCAATTAATAGATTCAATTTTAATATATAAATAATAAAGTAATTAAATTATACTTTGAAGTAATTGATTTTTTTTTGGTAGGCTGGAATATATTGGGTTCTTCTGATTGACCACTTCTGTGCTGGATGGGGCATTTTGATTGCAGCTATACTGGAAATAGTAGGAATCATCTGGATTTATGGTAAATAATAACTATAGAATTTTCAACCAGTCTTATTTAAATAGTTTAGCATCATTCCTTTTCATTCATTATGCTAACATAATTATGTTATTATAATTGTAAAATATAATAAACTGTACAAAATACATTTGGAAGAGCATATAGTTGCAGATGTATACTTCATTGTTGTAGTTACACAGAAAGATAATTTGTGTCACATGATTATTGGAGAAAAATGTGAGCAAGGCCTCAATGCATATTTTATGTTTTCTTTAGGAGGGAACAGGTTTATTGAAGATATAGAAATGATGATTGGTGCAAAGAGGTGGATATTCTGGCTGTGGTGGAGAGCTAGCTGGTTTGTCATTACACCTATCCTTTTGATTGTAAGTAATAATATACCATGAATTTTATATCACATTTAAGCATTTCTTTTTTTTAGTTTATTTTTTTATTTATTTATTTTTTTATTTTTTAACAGGCAGAGTGGACAGTGAGAGAGAGACAGAGAGAAAGGTCTTCCTTTACCATTGGTTCACCCTCCAATGGCCGCCGCGGCCGGCGCACCGCGCTGATCCGATGGCAGGAGCCAGGAGCCAGGTGCTTTTCCTGGTCTCCCATGGGGTGCAGGGCCCAAGCACCTGGGCCATCCTCCACTGCACTCCCTGGCCACAGCAGAGAGCTGGCCTGGAAGAGGGGCAACCGGGACAGAATCCGGCGCCCCAACAGGGACTAGAACCCGGTGTGCCGGCGCCGCTAGGCGGAGGATTAGCCTAGTGAGCCACGGCGCCGGCAAGCATTTCTGATATAAATTTAAAGAATAACACTGGAGGCAATAAGACAAAGTAATAGTGTTATAAATGAATGATTTTAAAAGTGTTTTACAGTATTCATGGTTGTTACTTCCAAATTGCATAGGTTAAAATGCCTTTGCTGTAATTACAGAGAGAGGGGGAGAGATAGAAAGAGAAGTCTTCCATCTACTGGTTCACTCCTCAAATGGCTGTAACAGTCTGGGCTGAGCCAGATCAAATTCAGGAGCTTAGAAACCCATCAGAGTTTCTGGTGTGGGTGGCAGGGGCCTAAGCACTAGAGCCATCATCTGCTGCTTTCCCAGGTACATTAGCAGGGAGCTGGATCAGAAGTGGAGCAGCCAGTACTCAAGCCAGCCACATATGGGATGTAGGCATCGCA
This sequence comes from Oryctolagus cuniculus, assembly GCF_051225735.1. Taxonomy (NCBI): domain Eukaryota; kingdom Metazoa; phylum Chordata; class Mammalia; order Lagomorpha; family Leporidae; genus Oryctolagus; species Oryctolagus cuniculus. The sequence continues at coordinate 76,363,248 of NC_142888.1, read as the reverse complement.
GGCAGCAGCTTAACCCGTTGTGCCACATCGCCTTGCTTGCAGTATTATTTTTAAGCCCATGGGTTTAAACATTTACCATTTGAGAAAATAGTCTCCTGTAAATTTCAAAGTTATTGATGACTTAAAATTTATCAATAGGTAAAAACTATAAACCATTATTTATAAAAATAAATCATGAATTCGCTTATTCCTTTAAAAATATTCTGAGATATCAATAATTTTCTTAACTTCTCTGCTAAGGACAGAAAATATGAAGATGCATTATGGCCCAGATCTTGCTTTGAAGGAATTTATTTTAAATATACTGATTGCTGAGAAGCAAAGCTCAGATTTTAGTACATAGTTTTTCTCTTTATGAGGGAGGTTGTTGGTATCTGAAATTACCATAAGAAACTCACCTGTGTCTATAGAGATAATGGTTTATATTAATAAATTCTATTTTAAAAGTATTTTTGTTACTTGAAAGGCAGAGTTAGAGAGGAAAAGAGAGAGAGAGAGAGAGAGAGAGAGAGAGAGAGAGAGAAAGAGAAAGGTATCTTCCTTCTGATGGTTCACTCCCTAGATGGCCTCAACAGCTGGAGGTTTGGTGATCCGAAGCCAGGAGCCAGGAACTTCTTCTGAGTCTCCCACGCGGGTATAGAGGCCCAAGGACTTGGACCATCTTCTAGTACATTCCCAGGCCATAGCAGAGAGCTGGATCTGAAGTGGAGCAGCTGGGACTTGAACTGGTGTCCATATGGGATGCCGGCATTGCAGGTGGTAGCTTTACCCCACTACAGTACAGCGCCAGCCCCCTATATTAATACATTCAACACTTAATACTATTTAGGAGCTGAAGGAAAGGAAAAAATGTCTTACTAGAAAGACATGACATATAGACACAGACTCTTCAAATAACAGTTCAGGACAGTAAATAGCTGAGTACCAAATAAATACTTTATAGGATTAAGATAATATTGGTGTTAGGGTGGGAGCATAAGATTATAGATATGTTTTGTTTCTCATTGCCTTTAGGCCTCAAAGGTTTTCTTTTCTTTTTTTATTTTATTATTAAAGATTTGTTTATTTGAAAGTGTTACAGACACACCCACAAACACACTCACCCCCAACCCTCCCCGCTCCCCCACATCTTCCATCTGCTGATTTCAGGGCTGGGCCAGAAGCATGGCACTCCATCTGGGTCTACCAGTGGGTTGCAAGGGTCCAACTACTTGGGCCATCAACCTCTGCCTTCCCAGTTGCATTAGTCGGGAGCTAGATTGGAAATGGAGCAGCTGGAACTCGAACCAGCACTGCAGGTAGAAGCTTTAACCCTCTGTGCCAAAATGCCCGACCTTTTTTTTTTTTTTTAAAAAAAAGATTTATCTATTTATTTGAAAAGCAGAATTACTGTAAGAGAGGGAGAAACAGAGAGTTAAAGATTTTCTTAGCAAAGACCATTAAGTAAGTTCATGCAGGATTTACTTCCCAGCTGAAGTATCATATTTAGGGGGTATACATTTTTTTTTTTAATGTTATGAGACCCATTTCAAATAGTGAGTAATTTGGAACTGGACGTTGTTAGGAAAAAAGTTGAAGATTGGTGTCTCCTCACACAAGGCACCAAAAAAAAATATTAGGAAAAGAGAAGCAGATTGGTGCCTCCTTACACAGTGCACCAAAATGTTAGGAAAAGGGATTCAGAATAGAGAGGAGGCAGTGTACAAATTTACAGCCAGACCAAATTTATTCAGAGAAAATAAATCTGTAGAGGTGGGTGACTTACCTGCCCACGTGCCCGTGATGGAACATGGAGGCCCTGACCCCCAGGGACCAGGCCTATTTTTATTTTAGGAGGGCTGGGGACGGGGGTGGGTAGGGGGCAGCAGGCAGAGGCGAATTCCTGGAATGGTCTTTCAGGTGTTCAGAGCAACTGGTCTTTCAGGTGGCTCTAAGGGGTGGGGTATGAAGGCAATAGGGTGTAAGACTCAGTTGAGTTTCAAGGGCAAGGAATACATTCCAAAGTTTATCTCTTTTGAGCAATGAGAGGGAATGGCTGAGGTTTATGTCCTTATTCCATCAGACGTGATGGATTAATATATTTGGGTACTTCATATTACTGCTAAATGACATTAAAAGTGCTGCTAAAGGGCTAGCACTGTGGTGCAGTGGGTTAAGCCGCCATCTGCAATGCTGGCATCCATTTTGAGTGCTGGTTTGAGTCCCAGTTGATCCTCTTCCAATCCAGCTTCCCACTAATGTGTCTGGGAAAACAGTGGAAGATGGCCTAACTACCTGGGTCCCTGCATATGTGGGAGATCAGGATGGAGTTCCAGGCTCCTAGTTTGGGCCTGCCCCGGCCTTGGCTGTTGAAGCCATTTGGGAGTAAAACAGAAGATGGAAGATGGATCGATTCTCCCCTCCTCCCCTTTCTTTCTGCCTTAGAGATAAATGATCTTTTTTCAAAAACTAAAAAATGCCATTAAATATCTTTCCCAATCTTACAAATATCTACAATAAAGTAAGACCCTTAGCAACTTAGAAGACCTGAGTAGACTTTTTAACCAGTTAATTTTCATTTATTGCACAGATTTGACAGTTTTACTTTAAAACACAAAACATTAAATATTAAATGACTACCATCTATTTTGTATAAAATCATGTATATTGGAATCCAGCATTCCTCACTGTTCTCTTATAGTTATGCACAATTATGGTAATTGTGAAACATTTAAATTTCTCTAATTAAATTTAATTAGTGGAATTAATGCATTTAATTCTAAAGTTATACTTGCATGTCTATTTATAAAGATCTTACAGACTATTGTTTATTCATTGATTTTAGTAAAACAAAGAGAGCTAAATTTGGGAATCCACTGGGAGATCTTTGGGTTTTGTTTGTTTTGTTTTACTTTACAGATTTCTAAATATTTAGTTTTGATGCTTCAATATCACCAGTTGGTTTTTTAAAAAAAAAAAAACAATTTTAACTTGGCCTTAAAGTGAATTCATCTTTAATATTCATATTTTTCTGTAGTGCTAAACATATATTGAGCTTTTGTCTTTCCTTTTCCTTTTTTTTTCAGTAAGAGGCTGAAGTGGAGTGTGCTTTGGTAAACAGGCACCAGTAATGACTGTAAATGCATGTAATGCATGTTTTGGGGTTGGAGAAAGGGGTACTCTGTACAGTGGAAATAATAGAAACAATTGCTGAACAAGGGGAACAGCACGACCACTAAAATGTACTTTTTTAAAAAAGATTTATTTGT